>NC_060128.1:173965983-174677233 GCF_021461395.2 Schistocerca americana | reverse complement strand
CATAGCGTAAGTTTGTTTTTGCAACAACAAAATAGCAATTTCTGACCTTCACTATTTATATCAAAGTGTGCACTTATGTGCGTTAACTAAACCTCTGTGTACATGAACTAAAATCTATGAGAATGTGCAAAAACGGATTGTTACATGGACAGAACAAACAAATAAACAACATTTTGACCTGTTGTGAGGGTAACAACGTAAGTATTTTCACTACTTGACAGGCGTCCTTTCGTACAATGAAATTAACAGCTCCACAAACAAATGTCTGGCAGTGAACGGTGAACACATTACGCTTGCCGCCTGGAGCCACATTCGTAGAGTTGAGCGGATGGGATTTACGTAACCTTTACATACCTGAAAGTCACCGAGGACCCGTCAAAATGAAATTGCTGGAGCCAGTGGAATCCATCCATCAAAAGAAATGCCTTCCCAGAGGAGCGTTGCAGCAAGTTTCCTTCCTGTCGATGATTACCGCGGCCGTGTGAATGCTCACCTGGCCGTGATCAATCACTCGAGCCGTGACGGAAAAGAGGGAGGGGAACTTCCGCTCCTGAGAAACGCCGTGTAAAGCTATGACGAATGCGAGCGGAAGAGCTCACGCTAAGGAAATTTGGAGAATGTACCTAATCTCTCCAGGAATTTTGTGTAGATGTACAAAATGGCATTTGACTTCTATTTTATCATTTTCCTGCGACTTAAAATCGTAATTACACTACTGGCCGTTAAGATTGCTACACCACGAAGATGACGTGCTACAGACGCCAAATTTAACCGGCAGGAAGAAGATGATGTCATATGCAAATTATTAGCTTTTAAGAGCATTCACACAACGTTGGCGCCGGTGGCGACACCTACAACGTGCTGACATGAGGAAAGTTTCCAACCGATTTCTCATACACAAGCAGCAGTTGACTGGCGTTGCCTGGTGAAACGTTGTTGTGGTGCCTCGTGTAAGGAGGAGAAATGCGTACCATCACGTTTCCGACTTTGATAAAGATCGGATTGTAGCCTATTGCGATTGCGGTTTATCGTATCGCGACATTGCTGCTCGCGTTGGTCGAGATCCAATGACTGTTAGCAGAATATGGAATCGGTGGGCTCAGGAGGGTAATACGGAACGCCGTGCTGGACCCCAACAGCCTCGTGTCACTAGCAGTCGATGTGACAGCCATCTTATCCGCATGGCTGTAACGGATCGTGCAGCCACGTCTCGATCCCTGAGTCAACAGATGGGGACGTTTGCAAGACAACAACCATCTGCACGAACAGTTCAACGACGTTTGCAGCAGCATAGACTATCAGCTCGGAGACCATGGCTATGGTTACCCTTGACGCTGCATCACAGACAGGAGCGCCTGCGATGGTGTACTCAACGACGAACCTAGGTGCACGAATGGCAAAACGTAATTTTTTTCGGACGAATCCAGGTTCTGTTTACAGCATCATGATGGTCGCATCCGTGTTTGGCGACATCGCGGAGAACGCACATTGGAAGCGTGTATTCGTCATCGCCATACTGGCGTATCACCCGGCGTGATGGTATGGGGTGCCACTGGTTACACGTCTCGGTCACCTCTTGTTCGCATTGACGGCACTTTGAACAGTGGACGTTACATATCAGATGTGTTACGACCCGTGGCTCTACCCTTCATTCGATCCCTGCGAAACCCTACATTTCAGCAGGATGATCCACTACCGCATGTTGCAGGTCCTGTACGGGCCTTTCTGGATACAGAAAATGTTCGACTGCTGCCCTGGCCAGCACATTCTCCAGATATCTCACCAATTGAAAACGTCTGGTCAATGGTGGCCGAGCAACTGGCTCGTCACAAGACGCCAGTCACTACTCTTCATGAACTGTGGTATCTTGTTGTAGTTGCATGGGCAGCTGTACCTGTACACGCCATCCAAGCTCTGTTTGACTCAATGCCCAGCCGTATCAAGTCCGTTATTACGGTCAGATTTGGTTGTTCTGGGTACTGATTTCTCAGGATATGTGCACCGAAATTGCGAGAAAATGTAATCACATGTCTGTTCTAGTATAATATATTTGTCCAATGAATACCCGTTTATCATCTGGATTTCTTCTTGGTGTAGCAATTTATATGGCCAGTAGTGTAGGTAATCGCACGAGCGGGCGAAAGCAAGTGGAACCGTTATTTTTCCCCGACGGCTTGCAGCTGTACTGTGCGGTTTAATGACAATGGCGTTCTCTTGGTTAAAATATGCGCGAGTTAAAATAGTCCCCCCATTCGCATCTTCAGATAGGGGCTACGTAGGGGTTGTCATCAAGGGAAATAAAACTGGCGTTCTACGGATCGGAGCGTGGAATGTTAGATCCCTTAAAAACCTCACGTACGTTAGAAAAATTTAGAGAGTTGTCTCATGATGTATATGAAAATCGGAATACGCGTAAGCTACTATGAACAGCTAGTGATTGCCGAGAGACACAAAGCCAACACAATCAATACCAGTACAAGTTTATATGGCAACTGGCTCCGCAGGTGATGAGATTGAAGAAATGTATGACACAAAAGAAGTCATTCAGATATTTAAGGAAGGAATTTAATTGTGCTGGGGGGTCTGGAATTCGACAGTAGGAAGAGGAAGAGAAGGAAAAATAGTAGCTGTGCATGGACTGAGGGAAAGGGATGACAGAGGAATCCGCCTGTCAGAATTTTGCACAGGGCGTAATTTAAACACCGCTGAAACTTGGTTTAAGAATCATGAAAGACGTCTGTATAGCAGGAAGCGAACAGTGCAGTGTTTCAGACTGATTATATATTGTTCGGACACAGATTTCGGAAACAAATTTTAAACTCTAACACTTTTTCGAGGGCAGACGTGGACTCTGATTGGTCATGAACTACAGACTAAAGCAGAAGTGACTGCAAACAGGTAGGAAATTAAGGAAACGTGACATGGGTAAACTGAAGGAACCAACGGGAGGGAGTATTAGCAATGAATGACTGAAACTTGGGAAAGGAATACCGTAGAAGAAGAATGGGTATCTTTGACAGATGAAACAGGGAAGCCAGTAGAAGATCACATAGGTAACAGGACAAAACCTAGTAAAAATCTTTGGATATGTCTCGAGATACTGAGTTTCACTGATGGAAGAAGAAAACATAAAAATCCAACGAATAGAGCAGACGAAACGAAGTATGCAAGTCTAAAAAATGAGACAGACAGAAAGTGAAAACGGGTGAGTAGGAATGGTTAGACGACAAATGCAAATGCAAACCTGTAGAAGCATGCGTAAGTTCGAGAAAGCTAAATGCCACTTGCAGTGAAATTAAAGATGTCGTTGGAGGAAAGGGAAGCTAGTGCATGAACAACAAGAACCCAAAGGGAAGCCAGTGCTAAGCAACGAAGGGAAAGCTGAAAAGTGAAAAGAGTATGCAGAGATCCATAAATAAGGTTAACAGATTTGAGGAGTATATTACAGAAAGGGAAGAGAAAGAAGCTGAACATGAAATAAAAGACGTGATATTGCGAGAAGAATTTTGCGGAGCAGTGAAAGGCCTAAGTGGGAACAAAGTCTCTGGAGTACAATATTAGCTCAAGCTTTCCGCACATCTGAAAGTTTTTTATCACCTCTGCTCGTCTCGGTTTCGTAACTGAATAGAAAGAAAGCAGGTGCTGGCAGGTGTCACTATTGAACAAACCATGAGTTTAATGAGTCATGGTTGCCGGACACATACACTAAATATGTACAGAAGAATGGAAAATCTGATGGAATCCGACCTCGGAAAACATCAGTTTTGGTTCTGGAAAGACATAACAACATGCGACGCAGTGCTGTGGGTACAACATATCGTAGAATATAGGTTGGAGAAACGCAAATGTACGTTTATGAAATTGGCAGATTAACAAAGATTTTGACACTCTGAAAGGGACTGCACTCTTAGAATATTTAAACGTAGCAAGTATTAGCGAAAGGTTATTTACGTATGGTATAGAAACCAAGCTAGAGAGATAAAAGTTGAAGAACATGAAAGGGAATCAGTAGTTGAGAAGGAGTGAGACGGAGTTGTAGCCTACCCCGATATTAATCATCCTGATCACTGAGAAAGCTGTGAAGAAAACCAAGAAGAGGTTTGGGAAGTGAGTTAAATTCGTGGAAAAGAAGCAAAAGCCTTGAGATTTGCCGATGACATTGTGATCCTGTCAGGAGAAGCCAAATGAATTGGAAGAGCAGTTGAACGGAATGGATAACGACTCGAGAAGAGGTTATACGACTGACGTAAACAAAAATAACACAAGGCTAATGGAATATTGTGGAATTACATCATGTAATCTACTTTTTCCCCATACATCCATACTCCGCAAGCCACCTGACAGTGTGTGGTGGAGGGTACCTTGAGTACCTCTATCGGTTCTCCCTTCTATTCCAGTCTCGTATTGTTCGTGGAAAGAAAGATTGTCGTTATGCCTCTGTGTGGGCTCTAATCTCTCTGATTTTATCCTCATGGTCTCTTCGCGAGATATACGTAGGAGGGAGCAATATACTGCTTGACTCCTCGGTGAAGGTATGTTCTCGAAACTTTAACAAAAGCCCGTACCGAACTACTGAGCGTCTCTCCTGCAGAGTCTTCCACTGGAGTTTATCTATCATCTCCGTAACGCTTTCGCGATTACTCAATGATCCTGCTCTTCGTTGGATCTTCTCTATCTCGTCTATCAGTCCTATCTGGTACGGATCCCACACTGCTGAGCAGTATTCAAGCAGCGGGCGAACAAGCGTACTGTAACCTAGTTCCTTTGTTTTCGGACTGCATTTCTTTAGGATTCTTCCAATGAATCTCAGTCTGGCATCTGTTTTACCGACGATCAACTTTATATGATCATTCCAATTTTAAATCAATCCTAATGCCTACTCCCAGATAATTCACGGAATTAACTGCTTCCAGTTGCTGATCTGCTATATTGTAGCTAAATGATAAAGGATCTTACTCTCTATGTATTCGAAGCACATTACACTTGTCTACATTGAGATTCAATTGCCATTCCCTGCACCATGCGTCAATTCGCTGCAGATCCTCCTGCATTTCAGTACAATTTTCCATTGTTGCAACCTCTCGATATACTACAGCATCGTCCGCAAAAAGCCTCAGTGAACTTCCGATTTTATCCTCAAGGTCATTTATATATTTTGTGAATAGCAACGGTCCTACGACACTCCCCTGCGACACACCTGAAATCACTCTTACTTCGGAAGACTTCTCTCCTTTGAGAATGACATGCTGCGTTCTGTAATCTACGAACTCTTCAATCCAATCACACAATTGGTCTGATAGTCCATATGCTCTTACTTTGTTCATTAAACGACTGTGGGGAACTGTATCAAACGCATTGTGGAAGTCAAGAAACACGGCATCTACCTGGGAACCCGTGTCTCTGGCCCTCTGAGTCTCGTGCACGAATAGCGCGAGCTGGGTTTCACACGATCGTCTTTTTCGAAACCCATGCCGATTCCTACAGAGTAGGTTTCTAGTCTCCAGAAAAGTCATTATACTCTAACATAACGTGTTCCATAATTCTACAATACTGAGGAAATTAGAATGGAAAATCAAACCCAAAGGTATTAGGCTGGTCCATAAGTTGAAGCGTTCTTGATTTTTCGTCTTGGTATTCCGGTTGCTATGGGTTTATCTGTCGATTGTCAGTTTTTATTTGTAGTTCACTATTGCTATTTGAGTTCGCATACTCGTATTGTCGTTTTGTCATTTGTAGATGAGCTGTCGACGTAATGAAATGGAGTGTCAAATGGAGAAATTGCAACATTTCCGACGTATTCTTCTGTTTGGGCTGAACAGAGGGGTGACAGTAGTGCAGACAGTCAGAAGCATTTGCGCCGTTTGTGGAAAAAATGTCACTGGACAGAGGACCGCAGGAAAATGGTATTCTCGTTTTAAGGAACACCGTTTTGACATCAGTGATTCTCAACGTTCAGCAAGTCCTTCGGCGTTTGATGACGGACGTTTAAACGCATTAATCCACAATGATCAACCTCAATGTTCTCCAGAACTGACACCTATGACGAACTGTGATCATTCAACCATCGTGTGACATTTGTATGCAATGGGGAAGGTTAAAAAATTCGGGTGTACGGGTATTCTTTCGAACAATTAGTTCATGAGCCCACTCGAAGCGTAAATGGCTGCCAAAGCATACTTGACCTCTTAGCAACAAATAATACTGGATAAATACTGAGTATTGTGACGAATACAGGGATTAGCGACCACAAGGTAGTTACTGCTAGGCTGAATACCGTAACACCTACAACCATCAAAAAGAAACGCAAAGTATATTTATTTAAAAAAACTGATAAAAATTCTCTTAACGCCGTTTTAAGAGAGAGTCTTCACTCCTTCCGATCTGATCACGTAAGCGTAGAAAAGTTGTGGAATAATTTTAAAGAGACAATATCAACAGCAATTGAGAGACATATACCACATAAATTAATAAGTGATGGTACTGGTCCCCCATGGTACACAAAATGGGTCAGATCTCTGTTGCACAATCAACGAAAAAAGCAGGCCAAATTTAAAAGAACGGAAATCCCCAAACCTGGCAAAGTTTTTCAGAAGTTCGAAATATAGCGCATACTTCAATGCGAGAAGCTTTTAAAAATTGCCACAACGAAACTGTCTCGAAATCTGGCGGAAAAGCTAAAGAGATTCTTGTCGTACATAAAGCACACCAGTGGCAAGACGCAATCAATACCTTCACTGCGCGATAACAATGGTGAAGTCACTGATGACAGTGCCACTAAAGCAGAGTTATTAAACACGGTTTCCCGAAACTCCTTCACCAAAGAAGACGAGGCAAATATTCATGAATGCCAATCAAGAACAATTACCAAGATGAGAAACAGAAATGGATGTCCTCGGAGTAACGAAGCAGCGTAACTCACTTAATAAAGGCAAAGCCTCTGGTCCAGATTGTATACCAGCCAGGTTCCTTTCAAAGTATGCTGATACAATAACTCCATATTCAGCAATTATACACAACGACTCGCTCACAGAAAGATTTGTACCTAAAGACTGGAAAATTGCTCAAGTAAGACCAATACCCAAAAAGGGAAGTACGTATAATCCACTGAATTACAGGCCTATATCACTAACGTCGATTTGCAGTAGGATTTTGGAACATATACTGTATTCGAACATTATGAAGTCCCTCGAAGAAAACGATTTATTGACACACAGCACGGTTTCAGAAAATATCGTTCTTATGAAACACAACTAGCTCTTTATACTCATGAAGTAGTAAGTGCTATCGACAGGGCATGTCAAATTGATTCGATATTTTTAGATTTCCAGAAGGCTTTCGACACCGTTCCTCACAAGCGCCTTCTAACCAAACAGCGTGCCTACGGGTTATCGCCTCAGTTGTGCGACTGGATTCGTGATATCCCGTCAGAAAGGTCACAGTTCGTAATAATAGACGGAAGGTCATCGAGTAAAACAGAAGTACTATCCGGCGTTCCCCAAGAAAGTGTTATAGGCCTTCTATTGTTCCTGATCTACACTCCTGGAAATTGAAATAAGAACACCATGAATTCATTGTCCCAGGAAGGGGAAACTTTATTGACACATTCCTGGGGTCAGATACGTCACATGATCACACTGACAGAACCACAGGCACATAGACACAGGCAACAGAGCATGCACAATGTCGGCACTAGTACAGTGTATATCCAACTTTCGCAGCAATGCAGGCTGCTATTCTCCCATGGAGACGATCGTAGAGATGCTGGATGTAGTCCTGTGGAACGGCTTGCCATACCATTTCCACCTGGCGCCGCAGTTGGACCAGCGTTCGTGCTGGACGTGCAGACCGCGTGAGACGACGCTTCATCCAGTCCCAAACATGCTCAATGGGGGACAGATCCGGAGATCTTGCTGGCCAGGGTAGTTGACTTACACCTTCTAGAGCACGTTGGGTGGCACAGGATACGTGCGGACGTGCATTGTCATGTTGGAACAGCAAGTTCCCTTGCCGGTCTAGGAATGGTAGAACGATGGGTTCGATGACGGTTTGGATGTACTGTGCACTATTCAGTGTCCCCTCGACGATCACCAGTGGTGTACGGCCAGTGAAGGAGATCGCTCCCCACACCATGATGCCAGGTGTTGGCCCTGTGTGCCTCGGTCGTATGCAGTCCTGATTGTGGCGCTCACCTGCACGGCGCCAAACACGCATACGACCATCATTGGCACCAAGGCAGAAGCGACTCTCATCGCTGAAGACGACACGTCTCCATTCGTCCCTCCATTCACGCCTGTCGCGACACCACTGGAGGCGGGCTGCACGATGTTGGGGCGTGAGCGGAAGACGGCCTAACGGTGTGCGGGACCGTAGCCCAGCTTCATGGAGACGGTTGCGAATGGTCCTCGCCGATACCCCAGGAGAAACAGTGTCCCTAATTTGCTGGGAGGTGGCGGTGCGGTCCCCTACGGCACTGTGTAGGATCCTACGGTCTTGGCGTGCATCCGTGCGTTGCTGCGGTCCGGTCCCAGGTGACGAGCACGTGCACCTTCCGCCGACCACTGCCGACAACATCGATGTACTGTGGAGACCTCACGCCCCACGTGTTGAGCAATTCGGCGGTACGTCCACCCGGCCTCCCGCATGCCCACTATACGCCCTCGCTCAAAGTCCGTCAACTGCACATACGGTTCACGTCCACGCTGTCGCGGCATGATACCAGTGTTAAAGACTGCGATGGAGCTCCGTATGCCACGGCAAACTGGCTGACACTGACGGCGGCGGTGCACAAATGCTGCGCAGCTAGCGCCATTCGACGGCCAACACCGCGGTTCCTGGTGTGTCCGCTGTGCCGTGCGTGTGATCATTGCTTGTTCAGCCCTCTCGCAGTGTCCGGAGCAAGTATGGTGGGTCTGACACACCGGTGTCAATGTGTTCTTTTTTCCATTTCCAGGAGTGTATATTAACGAAATAGGAGACAATCTGAGTAGCCGTCTTAGATTGTCTGCCGATGATGCTCTCATTATTTACCGTCTTGCAAAGTCATCAGATGATCAAAACGACTTGCAAAATGATTTAGATATGATATCTGTATGGTGCGAAAAGTGCCAATTGACCGTGAATAAGGAAAAATGTGAAGTTATTCACATGAGTACTGAAAGATATCAGCTAAATTTCGATTACGCGATAAGTCACAGAAATCTGAAGGCTGTAAATTCAACTAAATGCTTAGGGATTACAATTACAAACCTAAATTGGAACGATCACATAGCTAATGTTGTGGGTAGAGCAAACCAAAGACTGCGATTCACTGGCATAACTCTTAGAAGATGCAACAGGTCTACAAAAGAGACTGCTTACACCACGCTTGTCCAACCTATTCTGGAGTACTGCTGTGCGATGTGGGATCCGCATCAGGTGGGACTGACGGATGACATCGAAAAAGTACAAAGAAGGGCAGCTCGTTTTGTATTATCGTGAAGTAGGGGAGATAGTTCCACAGACATGATACATGAATTGGAGTGGCAGTCATCAAAACAAAGGCGTTTTTGGTTGCGACGGGATCTTCTCATGAAATTTCAATCACCAGTTTTCTCCTCCGATTGCGAAAAATTTCTGCGGGCACCCACCAACATAGGAAGAAATGTTCATCACGATAAAATTAGAAAAATCAGGGCTCGCACAGAAAAATTTAAGTGCTCGTTTTACCCGTGTGCAGTTCGAGAGTGGAACGATAGAGAGACAGCTTGAAGGTGGTTCATTGAACCCTCTGCCAGGCAAATTATTGTGAATAGCAGAGTAATCACGTAGATGTAGATGTACCGCATGCTCCTAGCCAAAAATCACAAAAATCACCGGGTGGGCATATGTGCACCTCTGCTTGCTCGTCATCAATTGCCTCGTGAAAGACACCGACCATTCCTATCCCGTACCGTTATTGCTGACGAGAAATGGTACCTTTATATTAACATAAGTAAAAGGGAGGAATGGCTGAGTGCAAACAAAGCATCAACTCCTCATACAAAGATCTGCACGCATTCAGGAAAGATGTCATGCCTCTGGTGGTACAGCGCCGCTGCGGTGTACTACGAATTGCTTCCCCCAGGTGTAACCATAACTACTCACATTTATTGTGAACAGCTGAGATGCCCTGCACACGCAATCCAAGAACGACAACCAGGGAGACAACGTGAAGCGAACCTACTTCACGACAACGCCTGTCCACGTTATGCTAGACTGACAAAAAACGCTATATACACTACTGGCCATTAAAATTGCTTCACCACGAAGATGACTTGCTACAGACGCGAAATTTAACTGACAGGAAGAAGATGCTGTGATATGCAAATGATTAGCTTTTCAGAGCATTCACACAAGGCTGCCGCCGGTGGCGATACCTACAAAGTGCTGATATGAGGAAAGTTTCGAACCGATTTCTCATACACAAACAGCAGTTGACCGGCGTTGCGTGGTGAAACGTTCTTGTGATGCCTCGTGTAAAGAGGAGAAATGCGTACCATCACGATTCCGACTTTGATAAAGGTCGGATTGTAGCCTATCTCGATTGCGGTTTATCGTATCGCGACATTGCTGCTCGCGTTGGTCGAGATGCAATGACTGTTAGCAGTATATGGAATCGGTGGTTTCAGGAGCGTAATATGGAACGCCGTGCTGGATCCCAACGGCCTCGTATCACTAGCAGTCGAGACGACAGGCATCTTATCCGCGTGGCTGTAACGGATCGTGTAGCCACGTCTCGATCCCTGAGTCAACAGATGGGGACGTTTGCAAGACAACAACCATCTGCACGAACAGTTCGACGACGTTTGCAGCAGCAGGGACTATCAGCTCGGTGACCATGGCTGTGGTTACCCTTGACGCTGCATCACAGACAGGAGCGCCTGCGATGGTGTAGTCAACGACGAACCTGGGTGCACGAATGGAAAAACGTCGTTTTTTCGGTCGAATCCAGGTTCTGTTTACAGCATCATGATGGTCACATCCGTAGATTGGAAGCGTGTATTCGTCATCGCCATACTGAAGTATCACCCGGCGTGATGGTATGGGGTGCCATTGGTTACACGTCTCGGTCACCTCATGTTCGCATGGACGGCATTTTGAACAGTGGACGTTACATTTCAGATGTGGTACGACCCGTGGCTCTACCCTTCATTCGATGCCTGCGAAACCCTACATTTCAACAGGATAATGCACGACCGCATGTTGCAGGTCCTGTACTGACCTTTCTGGATACAGAAAATGTTCGACTGCTGCCCTGGCCAGCACATTCTCCAGATCTCTCACCAATTGAAAACGTCTGGTCAATGGTGGCCGACCAACTGGCTCGTCACAATACGCCAGTCACTACTGTCGATGAACTGTGGTATCGCGTTGAAGCTGCATGGGCCTGCTGTACTGTACACGCCATCCAAGCTCTGTTTGACTCAATGCCCAGACGTATCAAGGCCGTTATTACGGCCAGAGGTGGTTGTCTGGGTACTGATTTCTCAGCATCTATGTACCCAAATTGCGAGAAAATGTAATCACATGTCAGTTCTAGTATAATATATTTGTCCAATGAATACCCGTTTATCATCTGCATTTCTTCTTGGTGTAGCAATTTTAATGGGCTGTGGTGTACAAATAAAAACTGACTATCTATGAACATACCCATAGCCATAGCCATCGGAACACAAACATGAAAATCAAAAACACTACGAATTTATGCATCAATCTATAAGTCCTCTAGCGGGAGAGGGTTGCAACTGGCGTCAGGGAGTGGGAAGCTCAACCGAGTATGTATGACATGTAGTATCTCAACCGATAATGAGAACAGAAAAAGAAATTCGAAGGCATTACATTCAAGCAATCCGTCGCAGTTGCTTTCCATGTGATCAGGTTTTTTTTTTAGATTATATACCCGCCTACGAAAAGAGAAAATAAATATTCATTTTGACTCTACACAACATGTTGCCTAGTCGTTCGCGAGTGTTGGTTCGGGGCAGCTTCTGTCACCACGCTTCACGGACAACTGCCCTAACTGGAGGAAGCGAGATTGTCTAGGATGCGAATTATGGCACTGAACGCCAACGCTAAATAGCGGCGGTGTGCTGGGTGAGGTGCCGGGCGGTTGGAAAGAGGGGGGCACGAACAGAGGGTGTCGCTAATCACGTTGGCAACAGTTGGCTGCACTGGGGCAGTGGGCTGTAAGTAGCCGAGATACAGAGCCGGGGGATTCCCCGCCTGTCTCTCGCTCCGTTCTCTCGCTCCGTGGCCAGAGCGAAACTTGGAAGAGACGAGAGGCAACAACGGAGAGAGCGAAAGAGGAGTGGAAGAATGAAATGAGGCTGAGGGTGAAGAAGTGGTGTCTTGGAAGATGAGCGTGCTGACGTGTGTGAAAGTCAGAAGCTAACCAGAGACAAGAAACTACCCCAGTTTGGAAAAATCTCACTAGCACTTATGTTAAACAATAATTAGCTAATTGTTACTAATTATTATTTTAATGAAAACACGAAGAGAATCTACGTTATTTCTTCATGTGTGTCGCAATATAAAGAAATAGTGTAGGACTATAAGAGCCAAATGAACAAATTAGAGCAGTAACATAAAACGAGGACTTTTATAAACTTTGGAGACCCTGTTAATGAATCGAAGTGGACAAGTTGACAAATTAGACAAGACGGGATTCTACAGAAAATTTTATGCAATAAATGGCTTGGTAGACGAGTTTGATTCAGATTCATGAAAGAATAATACAGCATGGAGACGCAGTAAGGACAGTGATTCAGAGAAGACTACCTTAACGCGTTTATTAAGCATAGCGATCATCTCCTAAAGAAAGTATCAAATTTTCTAAAAGAGAACTGACAATATAATTGAATTTTAACACGTGGTCCGTAGAGGAAAGGACTGAGAAGGAGGAAACATCTTAAGGTACCACGGAGACCGTTTTTCATGAAAAATGGTTACCGGATGATCTTAGAGCAAAGTGATACAATATAATAGCTCAAACAGAAAGGCCTAGATGTCTGCGAATACCTAATATTGAATTTCAAGTTCAGCAAACTAAAGCATTGGAGAGAGGAATCGTAAGGAACATATTGGAATCTGTAAAATGGCATGTTACTGGATATAAGTTAAGTAGCGCTGAAATACACCGAAGAACCAAAACAACTGATAAGCCTATCTAATATCGTGTAGGCCTTCGTGAGCACGCAAAAGTGCGGCAACACGACGTGGCATGGACTCGACTAATGTCGTAAGTAGTGCTGGAGGGAACTGACACCATGAATCGTGCAGGGCTGTCCGTAAATCCGTAAAAATACGAGGGGCTGAAGATCTCTTCTCAATAGCACGTGGCAAGGCATTCCAGATATGCTCAATAATACTCATGTCTGCGGAGTCTGGTGACCAGCGGAAGTGTTTAAACTTAGGAGAGAGTTCCTGGAGCCACTATGTAGTAACTATGGACGTGTGGGGTGTCGGACTGTCCTGCTGGACAAGTCCCTCGGAATGGACAATGGACGTGAATGGAAGCAGGTGATCAGACAAGAGTGTTACATTCGTGTCAGCTGCCAGAGTAGTATCTAGACGTATCAGGGGTCCCATATCACTCCAACTGCACACGCCCCACACCATTACAGAGCCTGCAGCAGCTTGAACAGTTTCCTGCCGACATGCAGGATCCATGGATTCATGAGGTTGTCTCCATACCCATACACGTCCATCCGCTTGATACAATTTGAAACGAGACTCGTCCGAACAGACAACATGTTCAATGTCAGTGTTCACGGGCCAAGGCGAGGCGTAAAGCATTGTGTCGTGCAGTCATCAAGGGCACACGAGTGGGCCATCGGCTCCGAAAGCCCATACGATGATGTTTCGTTGAACGGTTCTCATGCTGTTACTTCTCGATGGCCCAGCATTGAAAACAGGAGCAATCTGCGGAAGTGTTGCACTTCTGTTACGTTGAAAGATTCTCTTCAGTAGTCGTTGGTCCCGTTCTTGCAGGATCTTTGTCCGCCGGCAGCCATTTCAGAGATTTCCTGTTTTATAGGATTCCTGATATTCACGGTACACTGGTGAAATGGTCGTAGGGGAAAATCCCCGCTTTATCACTGCCTCACAGATGCTATGCCTCATCGCTCGTGCGCCGACTATAACTCTATGTTCAGACTCACTTAAATCTTGATAACGTGGCAATGTAACAGCAGTAACAGATCTAACAACTGCGTCAGACACTTGCCTTATATAGGCGTTGCCGACCAAAGCACCGTATTCTGCCTGTTTACATATTTCTGTATTGGAATACGCGTGCCTATATCAGTTTCTTGGGCTCTTCAGTGTATTACAGAAGTGAGTAACATCTCCCACTTCAGAAGACAGGGGGTTACTAGATTTATTTATTCAACCTGATCTCATTAGGACCATCAGGAGCTCTCGTACACTGGACCACAGTTTCATACATACAGTACCTTTCTTATATCAGTTACCGAAGAAGTAACAATTTTAATACGACTGCTGGCAGAACTTCCGTTAGTGTTGTTGTTGCTGCTGCTGCTGCTGCTACCGCCGATGATGATGATGATGATGATGATGATGATGATAATAGTGGCAATTATAATTATAGTGGTAGATATAAAAGTTGTTTATGGGTGAACAAATAGATGTTTCCTGTTATAGTGAGTTCTGGGGAAACAAAATTAACGGAGACAGCACCAGTTTAGTGAGAAACGAGGAAGATCTCCTCGGAAAGAGGGTTCTGCACGGTTAATGAGTCCGTAAAGGTACAACAGTTATTTTATTGTTGCTTCAGCAGATACGTCATTAACCGTCTTCTGAAGTTGGAGATGTTACCCATTTCTGTAATACATTGAAGAGCCCAAGAAACTGGTATAGGCATGCGTATTCCAATACAGAAATATGCAAACAGGCAGAATACGGTGCTGTGGTCGGCAACGCCTTTGTAAGACAACAAGTGTCTGGCGCAGTTGTTGGATCTGTTACTGCTGCTACATTGCCACGTTATCAAGATTTAAATGAGTCTGAACATGGCGTTATAGTAGGCGCACGAGCGATGAGACATAGCATCTGCGAGGCAGCGATGAAGTGGGGATTTTCCCCTACGACCAATTCACCAGTGTACCGTGAAGATCAGGAATCCGATAAAACATGAAACCTCTGACATCGCTGCCGCCGGACAAAGATCCTGCAAGAACGGGACCAACGACGACTGAGGAGAACCGTTCAACGTGACAGAAGTGCAACACTTCCGCAAATTGCTACAGATTTCAATGATGCCGTCATCAAGTGTCAGCGTGCGAACAATTCAACGAAACATCGTCGATCTGGGCTTTCGGAGCCGAAGGTCCACTCGTGTTCCCTTCATAACTGCACGACACAAAGCTTTACGCCTTGCCTGGGCCCATCAACACTGACATTGGACTGTTGATGACTGGAAACATGCTACCTGGTCGGATCGACGTGTACGGATATGGAGACAACCCCATGAAATCAGGGACCCCGCATATCGAAAGTGCACTGTTCAATGTGGTGGTGCCTCCGTGATGCTGTAGGGCGCGTGCAGTTGGTGTTATATGGCATTCCTGATACGTCTAGATACGACTGACAGGTGACACGTACGTAAGCACCCTGTCTGATCACCTGCATCCAGTCATGTCCATTGTGCATACCGATGGAATTGGGCAATTCCAGCAGGACGATGCGACACCCCACGTGTCCAAAACTGCTACAGAGTGGATCCAGGAACACTCTTTTGAGTTTAAACACTTCCACTTGCCAGCAAACTCCCCAGACATGAGCATTATTGAGCATATCTGGGATGCCTTGCAACGTACTGTTCAGGAGAGATCTCCACCCGGTCGTACTCTTACGGATTTATTGACAGCCCGGCAGGATTCGTGGTGTCAGTCCCCTCCAGCACTACTTCAGACATTAGTCGAGTCCACGCCATGTTGTGTTGCGGCACTTTTGCGTGCTCGCTTGGGCTCCAAACGATGTTAGGCAGAGAGTTGATTCCATAGTCGGGTACCTGCTACTGAGAAGTAATAAGAGAAAGTGGCTGAAGGATGGAGTGAGACAGAAAGAATTTTGCTCTGACGGAACGGATGTTTCTGCCATGTTGTTAATACAATAGTTTTGAGCTCGAGAAGGGATATGGGGGACAGTGTTTGAGGAGGCAGAGGGTATGGAAATCTCTGCACTTGTCTGCACGCAAACTTGATAGCTTGTCAGATGATGGTGAACTATGATCAAAGAGTCGAAAGTCATGTTGTTGTTGTTGTTGTGATCTTCAGTCCTGAGACTGGTTTGATGCAGCTCTCCATGCTACTCTATCCTGTGCAAGCTTCTTCATCTCCCAGTACCTACTGCAACCTACATCCTTCTGAATCTGCTTAGTGTATTCATCTCTTGGTCTCCCCCTATGATTTTTACCCTCCACGCTGCCCTCCAATACTAAATTGGTGATCCTTCGATGTCTCACAACATGTCCTACCAATCGATCCCATCTTCTAGTCAAGTTGGCCACAAACTTCTCTTCTCCCCAATCCTATTCAATACTTCCTCATTAGTTATGTGATCTACCCATCTAATCTTCAGCATTCTTCTGTAGCACCACATTTCAAAAGCTTCTATTCTCTTCTTGTCCAAACTATTTACGGTCCATGTTTCACTTCCATACATGGCTACACTCCATACAAATACTTTCAGAAATAACTTCCTGACACTTAAATCTATACTCGATGTTAACAAATTTCTCTTCTTCAGAAACGCTTTCCTTGCCATTGCCAGTCTACATTTTATATCCTCTCTACTTCGTCCATCATCAGTTATTTTGCTCCCCAAATAGCAAAACTCCTTTACTACTTTAAGTGTCTCATTTCCTAATCTAATACCCTCAGCATCACCCGACTTAACTCGACTACATTCCATTATCCTCGTTTTGCTTTTGTTGATGTTCATCTTATATCCTCCATTCAACACACCATCCATTCCGTTCAACTGCTCTTCCAAGTCCTTTGCTGTCTCTGACAGAATTACAATGTCATCGGCGAACCTCAAAGTTTTTATTTCTTCTCCATGGACTTTAATACCTACTCCAAATTTTTCTTTTGTTTCCTTTACTGCTTGCTCAATATAGAGATTGAATAACATCGGGGAGAGGCTACAACCCTGTCTTACTCCTTTCCCAATGACTGCTTCCCTTTCATGTCCCTCAACTCTTATAACTGCCATCTGGTTTCTGTACAAGTTGTAAATAGCCTTTCGCTCCCTGTATTTTACCCCTGCCACCTTTAGAATTTGAAAGAGAGTATTCCAGTCAATATTGTCAAAAGCTTTCTCTAAATCTACAAATACTAGAAACGTACGTTTGCCTTTCCTTAATCTTTCTTCTAAGATAAATCGTAAGGTCAGTATTGCCTCACGTGTTCCAGTATTTCTACGGAATCCAAACTGATCTTCCCCGAGGTTGGCTTCTACTAATTTTTCCATTCGTCTGTAAACAATTCGTGTTAGTATTTTACAGCTGTGACTTATTAAACTGATAGTTCGGTAATTTTCACATCTGTCAACACCTGCTTTCTTTGGGATTGGAATTATTATATTCTTCTTGAAGTCTGAGGGTATTTCGCCTGTTTCATACATCTTGCTCACCAGATGGTAGAGTTTTGTCAGGACTGGCTCTCCCAAGGCCGTCAGTAGTTCCAATGGAATGTTGTCTACTCCGGGGGCCTTGTTTCGACTCAGATCCTTCAGTGCTCTGTCAAACTCTTCACGCAGTATCGCATCTCCCATTTCATCTTCATCTACATCCTCTTCCATTTCCATAATATTGTCCTCAAGTGCATCGCCCTTGTATAGACCCTCTATATACTCCTTCCACCTTTCTGCTTTCCCTTCTTTGCTTAGAACTGGGTTTCCATCTGAGCTCTTGATGTTCATACATGTGGTTCTCTTATCTCCAAAGGTCTCTTTAATTTTCCTGTAGGCAGTATCTATCTTACCCCTAGTGAGATAAGCCTCTACATCCTTACATTTGTCCTCTAGCCATCCCTGCTTATCCATTTTGCACTTCCTGCCGATCTCATTTTTGAGACGTTTGTATTCCTTTTTGCCTGCTTCATTTACTGCATTTTTATATTTTCTCCTTTCATCAATTAAATTCAATATTTCTTCTGTTACCCAAGGATTTTTCTTTTTACCTACTTCATCGTCTGCTGCCTTCACTACTTCGTCCCTCAGAGCTACCCATTCTTCTTCTACTGTATTTCTTTCCCCCATTCCTTTCAATTGTTCCCTTATGCTCTCCCTGAAACTCTCTACAACCTCTGGTTCTTTCAGTTTATCCAGGTCCCATCTCCTTAAATTCCCACCTTTCTGCAGTTTCTTCAGTTTTAATCTACAGGTCATAACCAATAGATTGTGGTCAGAGTCCACATCTGCCCCTGGAAATGTCTTACAATTTAAAACCTGGTTCCTAAATCTCTGTCTTACCATTATATAATCTATCTGATACCTTTTAGTATCTCCAGGGTTCTTCCATGTATACAACCTTCTATCATGATTCTTAAACCAAGTGTTAGCTATGATTAAGTTGTGCTCTGTGCAAAATTCTACCAGGTGGCTTCCTCTTTCATTTCTTAGCCCCAATCCATATTCACCTACTACGTTTCCTTCTCTCTCTTTTCCTACACTCGAATTCCAGTCACTCATGACTATTAAATTTTCGTCTCCCTTCACTATCTGAATAATTTCTTTTATTTCATCATACATTTCTTCAATTTCTTCGTCATCTGCAGAGCTAGTTGGCATATAAACTTGTACTACTGTAGTAGGTGTGGGCTTCGTATCTATCTTGGCCACAATAATGCGGTCACTATGCTGTTTGTAGTAGCTCGAAAGTCATAGCCGTGAGCATTTTAGACAAAGGCCTTGTAGAATAACATCGCTGCAATCAATAATTGGTAGTAGAAGTGTTTGTAGAAGCTTTCTATATTCCTGTATGGTGGAGATGCCTTCTTGCACATTGCAGTTATGTGCTCAGTCCAATTTAGATTTTCTTTGCTGAGCGAGAGAAGTTGATATTTGTCCCAGTTAGGGTAATATATGGTAGTGATTGCTGATATTTCGGGCTAATGAGCCTCGACTGACCAACCATAACCGCCTAGGTTTTAGACGGGCTGGGCTTTAACCGTATATGCTGTGACCATTTTGACAGCGCCCAAAGGTCGATATTGATATTCGCGATGGCTGCCTTCAAATGGTTCAAATGGCTCTGAGCACTATGGGACTTAACATCTATGGTCATCAGTCCCCTAGAACTTAGAACTACTTAAACCTAAGTAACCTAAGGACATCACACAACACCCAGTCATCACGAGTCCAAGAAAATCCCTGACCCCGCCGGGAATCGAACCCGGGAACCTGGGCGTGGGAAGCGAGAACGCTACCGCACGACGACGAGCTGCGGACTGGCTGCCTTCATTTTTGTTGGAGGTGTTCAGTGTGCACGTGATATTTTCAGGACAAAAATGGTGACACATCATTGCCACACAGTGGTAAGAGTATAGGGCCTAATACTGAACCCTGAGAGAAGCCCGACATTATCTGCGTGCATGGTGACTTTACAGTGTCAGACATGTCTACACTTGGTGAAAAATATAGGCTGCTAAGTTTGGCAAAGTAGAATGTGGAATTGTCAAGGGCTTTGTTGAAGTCTGAGGAACGCAAGATAGTTCCCTCTTTTGCGTTCATGCCTAGTTCCAGGTCATCTATTGGCCTTGTTTAGACGTACTTAGTAATAAACGTCACCACAGTTCACGTTTCCATATTCACCGCACGGACGTCGGAAAGACACGTATGCCACAATAATCCATCTTGTGCATGTCGGTGCTTATATACCTACAACGGAGTCGCGCTACGTTGAATGTACATTGCAGCAACGTCCCCAAACGGAAACCTTTCGATCGCCCCTTATACACAATAAACTGAGCAGTTTTACTGATTACTATTTCCAAATAGTACATACTGAGATGTATTTTATTGAATCTTCCTGGTCGATTGGTTGGTTGGTTTGTTTGTTTTGGGGTTTGATGGGGGCTAAACATCGAGGTCATCAGTCCCCAGTTCCAAACAGACATACTTGTAAGAGGCCTACACAGTAAAAGCGTAACCTCTGGACCCAGAGGGATGGAACACCAAGGGGTACAGAGCTAAGATGAACACCGCAATAACACAAAATAGAGGACACTGAAAAGGAGCAGAGCAAATAGTTGACTAGACTAAAACAGACTAGAGTGGTTGACGGATCAGGTAAAAGGTCAACCACTGAACTACAAACGAAACACCTCCAGCTGGAAAGCGTTGATAGAGGTACCAACACAACTTGTTACCATAAAAGACACTATTTTGGTATCTATGTCACAATTAGAAGTCGCTGGAGCGGGTGTAGCCTGAGAAATCATCCGAGAGCGCCCACACTAGAGTGAGTGATATAACCCAGCTGCACGGATAAAACGTAAAACTGAGTCAGCTATAGAGGCATCGTCACCTAGAATTAAAGGAGTGCAGCTGGTAAATTAAAGGACTGCCGCAAGGGGGCTAAAAGGGGGCAGTCCATCAGAAGATGGACCACTGTCAGCCCTGCATCACAGTGACACTTGGGCGGGTTCTCCCGGCGAAGGAGATAGCTGTGGGTCAACCGCGGATGTCCAATTCGGAGACGGCAGAGAAGAACTGAGTCCCTACGCGTGCTCCTCAAGGATGAGTTCCATACGGCCGTGGACGACTTTACCATGTGGAGTTTATTCGGCGTGTTCAGGACAGACCATTCAGAGCTCCAGACATCGCGGGCCTTGCGATGTAGGGCTGACCGGAGGTCTCTTTCCACGAGATCAAGCTCCAGGGGCGGCGAAGTTGTGGTCTGCTTCGCCAACCGATCGACACGTTCGTTTCCTGGAATGCCGATGTGGCCCGGGGTCCACACAAACGTCGCTGAAGGACCACACTCGGCAAGAGCAGAAACAGCGTCTTGAATGCCGCGCACCAAAGGGTCCCGAGAAAAACAATGGTCGCGTGCTTGCAATCCACTCAGGGAGTCACTGCACATGACAAATGACTCCCCAGGGCAGGAGGAAAGGTGAGCGAGTGCACGATAAAGAGCACTTGGTGCAGGGAGTGGCCACTGTCCCTTAACATAGACAAATGTAATGTATTGCGAATACATAGAAAGAAGGATCCTTTATTGTATGATTATATGATAGCGGAACAAACACTGGTAGCAGTTACTTCTGTAAAGTATCTGGGAGTATGCGTGCGGAACGATTTGAAGTGGAATGATCATATAAAATTACTTGTTGGTAAGGCGGGTACCAGGTTGAGATTCATTGGGAGAGTGCTTAGAAAATGTAGTCCATCAACAAAGGAGGTGGCTTACAAAACACTCGTTCGACCTATACTTGAGTATTGCTCATCAGTGTGGGATCCGTACCAGATCGGGTTGACGGAGGAGATAGAGAAGATCCAAAGAAGAGCGGCGCGTTTCGTCACAGGGTTATTTGGTAACCGTGATAGCGTTACGGAGATGTTTAACAAACTCAAGTGGATGACTCTGCAAGAGAGGCGCTCTGCATCGCGGTGTAGCTTGCTCGCCAGGTTTCGAGAGGGTGCGTTTCTGGATGAGGTATCGAATATATTGCTTCCCCCTACTTATACCGCCCGAGGAGATCACGAATGTAAAATTAGAGAGATTAGAGCGCGCACGGAGGCTTTCAGACAGTCGTTCTTCCCGCGAACCATACGCGACTGGAACAGGAAAGGGAGGTAATGACAGTGGCACGTAAAGTGCCCTCCGCCACACACCGTTGGGTGGCTTGCGGAGTGTAAATGTAGATATAGATGTAGAACCAGCTCCGCAGTGAAAACACTGCTGGCCTATTGAAACTGTGTGCCAGACCGAGACACGAACTCGAGAGCTCTGCCTTTCGCGGGCAAGTGCTCTACGACCCGTCCTCACAGCTTCAATTCTGCCAGTACCTCGCCTCCTACCTTCCAAACACACAGTTTTCATCTGTCAGGAAGTTTAATATCAGCGCACACTCCGCTGCAGGGAGAAAATCTCATTATGTATTTTATTGTTATGCTGGACAGGGCGTTTTGTCAAGAGTTAATACTCGTTGTGCTGTGAACATCTCCACAACGTGTGAGTGCTTCATGGTGGAAGACTTTGCACTTAGTTTTCGCCAGTGTATGTGGGCAGGTAGCACGGCCATCGAAGCCACGTGGACGGACGACCTGAATCTGGACTGAAAACTGGGGCAAACAGCGCCTCCGGCAGGGGGGAGGATGAGGCAGTGGTGTGGGGGTGAGAGCTTGCTAAAGCCCCGCGCACATAATTGGGTCCGCATCGAGTCCCGACTTTCGCTTACACCCCCTCGCTGGCTGTCCCACTCCAGCCCCTCTGCTGGCCACGTGGATTTGTAGGGGTGGGAGTGGGGTGAGGGAGGAGGGGGGGGGGGGAGTGGTGGCGGACGTGACTCCGCAAACGCCAGCGCTTCAATACGGGCAATCAGGGAGCGCGGCGCGCCGGAAGCGAAGAAGAGCTCGGTTTTCACCGGCCAGCGGGGAACACCGCAACTTCCCGTTCATTACGGACCGCACCAGTCGAGCATCGACACGCACCGCGCGTGTTCTCTTGTCAGACGTCCTGTTCGCTTCGGATAGTGTATAAACTTTGAAAGGTCTCTGTTGGATTCCTTTCATGTTAATTTCTTAAAACTGTTGTCATTTACGGCATACATTCCACTTCTAAATTTACTGTGGTGTTTCTGATTATCCGGGAGGAGATTGAGCAGTGGGACGTGTTACTTTTACACATAATCAAGAACGATTTGTCACACTACTACACTTTAAAACACAGTTATATATATGTAATTCATGTCACACAGTCTCATTCGGAACCTACATCCGCTTTCTTTTATATACTGTATATGATAAGATACTGTCATCCCCCTTCCCTTCTGTGTGAAAGAATGAATGAGCAGATGTATTTCTAGTTGCCTGCCTGATGGTAGCAGACAAGCCTGTCTGCTAGAGAACAACAGGACCAACGTCGGAACAGGTAGCTACGCTTTCTAAAAGCAAAGAGGTTTCTATTCTTAGTATGGTCCTGTCTGTCCCTTGTCATGTTGGTGTAGGAAGCTGCCACTCTGGTCACTTCCGTTTAGTATCCGTGAGGCACCCTCAGTAGGGGCCCAGGCAGTCTGTCTGCAGCGAGCGTCTGAAGTGGTAAGATCTCCAGCTAAGCGCGTCTCTGCTAAGTCCGTAGGACAATGGATTTCGTAAGTTCAGCCTAACTGAAAATTTTATCACCTTTATTTCAGGTTTAGATCTAAAATATCTTATGTTATCTTAAATTGCAACACACTGTAACTCGAGTGTGAGGTTCAGAATATCTTCCGGTAGTTGCTCTGTCACTACTTTGTGAGTAAAGTGGAACCACGTGTTGATGATCTGTAACTCTAAGATCATCTATCTTAAATGCGAATGTGCGTGAGATTATAACGTCTCGTCTTGACAATATTTTTCAATATACTAACTTTTCTTTATGTTCAACCCACATTGGGTGTACTTTGTGAGACCATTACCACGTGCTTATACAATTGTTTGACCCATTAGGTTAATAGTGAGACGATAGTAACAAGTTCGAGATTTTTCTTTTGTAAATTGCGTTTCGATGTAATTTATTTTAATTATCAAAATTATTGTGGAGTTACACTCTTTGTGTAAACCAAGTTGACCAAGTGAAGCATGTGGTGTAATCATCAAAGTAGCCCTCAGCTATTCTTTTCAGGAAGATTTCACAGAGAGTTAGTATGAATTTTGTATACCAGTGTGTGGTAATTTCATGATGGACAGGATTGAGCTACGAACGTAACGTCTTTGGGTGAAAATTGAATCGGTTGGTTGTGGTTAATTTCTTCTTGCATATGTTTCGACGTTCTTCGTGTGTTATTTTATGAATGCATTGTAGTATGCAGTCTCCCAATCTTGGCTCCATATTTGATGTGTTCCGTAAGATTACAAACTCAAATAAGGCAGCAGCTTAGTTATGAATCAAGTTTAATATGCTGAAATTTTAACAGAACAATGATCAATGTTAAAATAAATGTCCACATATAAACTGATTTATTTCCTTTTATTTAAATTCTCTTTTTATATATACATCACCGGTTGTCGTAAGACGCCTATTAAAAGATTATAATTAATGTTAGTCTGGTTGGGAATTTGGTAAGCTAGACTGGATACCTGGTGAAACTATTGCTCAGTAATGCAAGGTTAACTTCTCCAGATAGCTCACAGCTTTTAACCCCCTTTTATTGCCTTGAATATCAGCACCGCTTTCAGAACAACTTAATGCATCAACATTACAAGTTCACACCGAAAGCTGGTCGCTGACAATTCAAATGGCTCTGAGCACTATGGGACTTAACATCAGTGGTCATCAGTCCCCTAGAACTTAGAACTACTTAAACCTAACTAACCTAAGGACGTCACACACATCCATGCCCGAGGCAGGATTCGAACCTGCGACCGTAGCAGTCGCGCAGCTGCAGACTGAGCGCCTAGAACCGCGAGACCACCGCGGCCGGCTCGCTGACAATTTCGTGAAACAATTTAGCCAAACACATTAGGGCGTCCCTTACCTCCTCCAACAAATTTTTCTTTCGAAAAATTACACTAAGTGTTTAAAGATTTTCTATTTGGTTACATGTAGTCTGGAAAAAAAAATCATCGCAATACCGTGACAGCAAGCTGTACCGACTAGAGTGACAAATTTTAATACAGGGAATTTTAGAATTTGTAATGTTGAGTCATGGATATCATTTAAGAAATCTGAATTGTTTCAGACCCTTCTCTTCTGCAGTCTTATTCTATGAAGCGAAGATTTTTATACTTTTATTATGAGCAAAAAGAACTAGCTTTGCATCTTCATGAATACAGAATGGCAAATTATAAATATATATATATATATATATATACTACTGGCCATTAAAATTGCTACACCACGAGGATGACGTGCTACAGGCGCGAAATTTATCCGATAGGAAGAAGATGCTGTGATACGCAAATGATTAGCTTTTCGGAGCATTCACACAAGGTTGGCGCCGGTGGCGACACCTACAACGTGCTGACATGAAAGTTTCCAACAGATTTCTCGTACACAAACAGCAGTTGACCGGCGTTGCCTGGTGAAACGTTGTTGTGATGCCTCGTTTAAGTAGGAGAAATGCGTACCATCACGTTTACGACTTTGATAAAGGTTGGATTGTAGCCTATCGCGATTGCGGTTTACAGTATCCCGACATTGCTGCTCGCGTTGGTCGAGATCCAATGACTGTTAGCAGAATATGGAATGGGTGGGTTCAGGACTGTAATACGGAACGCCGTGCTGGATCCCAACGGCCTCTTATCACTAGCGGTCGAGATGACAGCCATCTTATCCTCATGGCTGTAACGGATCGTGCAGCCACGTCTCGATCACTGAGTCAACAAGTGGAGACGTTTGCAAGACGACAACCATCTGCACGAACAGTTCGACGACGTTTGCAGCAGCATGGTCTATCAGCTCAGAGACCATGGCTGCCGTTACCCCTGACGCTGCATAACGGACAGGAGCGCTTATGATGGTGTACTCAACGACGAACATGCACGAATGGCAAAACGTCATTTTTTCGGATGAATTCAGGTTCTGTTTACAGCATCATGATGGTCGCATCCGCGGTGAACGCACATTGGAAGCGTGTATTCGTCATCGCCATTCTAGCGTATCATCGGGCGTGGTGGTATGGGGTGCCATTGGTTACACGTCTCGGCCACCTCTTGTTCGCATTAACGGTACTTTGAGCAGTGGGCGTTAAATTTCAGATGTGTAATGAGACGTGGTTCTACCCTTAATTCGATCCCTGCGAAACTCTACATTTCAGCAGGATAATGCTCGACCGTATGTCGCAGGTCCTTTACGGGCCTTTCTGGATACAGAAAATGTTCGACTGCTGCCCTGGCCAGCGCATTCTCCAGATCTCTTACCAATTGAGAACGTCTGGTCAGTGGTGGCAGAGCAACTGGCTCGTCACAATGTGCCAGTCACTACTCTTGATGAACTGTGGTATCATGTTGAAGCTGCATGGGCAGCTGTACCTGTACACGCCATTCAAGCTCTGTTCGACTCAATGCCCTGGCGTATCAAGGCCGTTATTATGGGCAGAGGTGGTTGTTCTGGGTACTGATTCCTCAGGATCTATGCACCAAAACTGTGTGAGAATGTAATCACATGTCCAATGATTACCCGTTTATCATCTGCATTTCTTCTTGGTGTAGCAATTTTAATGCCCAGTAATGTATTGAGAACAAGAAGGGGCCCAAGACTGAACCCTGTGGGACATCTTTCCTGATATGTCTAACAGGAACAATCCAACTACATTTTTTCGGAGGGTGTTCTTGAATGACTTGGTTATGGTTACATCTGGCACATATAGTTCTGAAGTCATTCCTCCGGGTATTATATCATCTGCCTTCTGGGGAGCAACTTCTATCTTTTACTTTAGTTGTTAGATGTCCCTTAAAAGCATTCAGTATTGGCATCACTCTTTCGACAAGCAGTGCGCCACTTTGCGATTCCACACAGCAGACAGCCAGTCAACAGTCAGCTGCGTTGTTATCCAGGCTTTAATTGGGCAGCGAATCACTAAGCCCCTAGGAAAGTTTTCTTTCGGCATAGTTTTTCTCTTCAGATTGACGTAAGGGGCTAACTTCCTCTCATGGGCTGTGTAATAGCTAACATCACAGGTATTCTATGTTTTCCATTCCCGATTACTCTTAATGGTATACTTTTTCCCGCTTTCATGACTACTGTCGTATTGCTCGGCAAGCCAACAAATACTGGCGTTCGTCAGCACTGCCACTCTGCTGAAAAAGGTACGAGTGCACTTTCGCAAATTGGATGCATCGCTGAAAATTAACCATTTGCTTCTCAAAACCTGCTGGCTTTTCATCTTCTAGTGTAGTATTTCGTCGGAGAGAAAGGCCATTTCTCCGCGTAAACGGACGAAAGCAGCCAATACTCGCACAGAATTCTACTCGTGGCACGTTTAAGATTCTAGCAATTTCCAGGGTCTTGGGTTGAATTATTTCTCGTGACAACGGCATCTCATTTATCCTCTTATCGTGCAAATAGCAAAGAACCTTAGCTTCAAATATTTGTCAGATGTCGGTCTCCTGAATGATTTTCTCATTGAAACTGACTTCTTCCATTTTTCTTTTGGAGCAACCCAACGTCACACTTAGAGTCATCCAGCCATACTTTGTTCCAGCCTCTCAAATATAAGGCTTGCAACATACGAGGGCTGGCCAGAAAGTAGTGCACCGCATTTTTTTCCTTCAACAATTTTTATTGAACATAATGAGAATTACACACACGTAACAATGGTGTTTTATCTACACACCCTATTTTTCCACGCAATCTCCATCCCGTTGTATGGCCTTCCTCCAGCGCGAAACAAGGGCGTGTATGCCCTGGTGGTGCCATTCTTGTCCCGGTGACGGAGCCAGTGCTTCACTGTGTGAACCACCTCCTCATCGTCCTCAAAATGTCCTCCACGAATGGCGTCTTTTAATGACCCATACAAGTCCGAGGGGGCTAGGTCATGTCTGTAGGGTGGACGGGGTAACAGTGTCCAACCCTGTTTAGCGATGTGTTCAGCAGTCCTCACATGTTTGCATCCACACTTCCTTTCATGTTTGACAGATGCACAGCCAGTTGCCGAGTCGAAATGCGTCTGTCCTCGCGAATGACGACATCAGCTCGCTGCAACATGTCCGGTGTGACAGCCGTGGATGGCCTCCCCGACCGCTGTAAATCGTGGAGCTCCGCCGAACCGCCTTCATGATGACGTCACCCTCCGTGCCCAGCGACTAGCTGTATTTCTGTCGACAGAAGAGGCTCCTTAGACTTTGCACAAGCGTCTGTGAATATTCCCCACAGTTTGTTGCTCTGAAGTGATAAATTCAACGACGGCACGTTCCTTGTAACGTACATCACCTACAGACGCCATTTTGCAACTGTCCTGCAGCCACGCTGTGTGTCGGAAGTGACGGAAATTTGCACGCTCACTCAGGGGACTCCAGATAATACGAGGGCAGTCCAATAAGTAATGCAACACATTTTTTTTCTCGGCCAATTTTGGTTGAAAATACCGGAAATTTCTTGTGGAATATTTTCAAACATTCCCGCTTCGTCTCGTATAGTTTCATTGACTTCCGACAGGTGGCAGCGCTGTACGGAGCTGTTAAAATGGCGTCTGTAACGGATGTGCGTTGCAAACAACGGGCAGTGATCGAGTTTCTTTTGGCGGAAAACCAGGGCATCTCAGATATTCATAGGCGCTTGCAGAATGTCTACGGTGATCTGGCAGTGGAAAAAAGCACGGTGAGTCGTTGGGCAAAGCGTGTGTCATCATCGCCGCAAGGTCAAGCAAGTCTGTCTGATCTCCCGCGTGCGGGCCGGCCGTGCACAGCTGTGACTCCTGCAATGGCGGAGCGTGCGAACACACTCGTTCGAGATGATCGATGGATCACCATCAAACAACTCAGTGCTCAACTTGACATCTCTGTTGGTAGTGCTGTCACAATTGTTCACCAGTTGGGATATTCAAAGGTTTGTTCCCGCTGGGTCCCTCGTTGTCTAACGGAACACCATAAAGAGCAAAGGAGAACCATCTGTGCGGAATTGCTTGCTCGTCATGTGGCTGAGGGTGACAATTTCTTGTCAAAGATTGTTACAGGCGATGAAACATGGGTTCATCACTTCGAACCTGAAACAAAACGGCAATCAATGGAGTGGCGCCACACCCACTCCCCTACCAAGAAAAAGTTTAAAGCCATACCCTCGGCCGGTAAAGTCATGGTTACAGTCTTCTGGGACGCTGAAGGGGTTATTCTGTTCGATGTCCTTCCCCATGGTCAAACGATCAACTCTGAAGTGTATTGTGCTACTCTTCAGAAATTGAAGAAACGACTTCAGCGTGTTCGTAGGCACAAAAATCAGAACGAACTTCTCCTTCTTCATGACAACGCAAGACCTCACACAAGTCTTCGCAACCGAGAGGAGCTCACAAAACTTCAGTGGACTGTTCTTCCTCATGCACCCTACAGCCCCGATCTCGCACCGTCGGATTTCCATATATTTGGCCCAATGAAGGACGCAATCCGTGGGAGGCACTACGCGGATGATGAAGAAGTTATTGATGCAGTACGACGTTGGCTCCGACATCGACCAGTGGAATGGTACTGTGCAGTCATACAGGCCCTCATTTCAAGGTGGCGTTAGGCCGTAGCATTGAATGGAGATTATGTTGAAAAATAGTGTTGTGTAGCTAAAAGATTGGGGAATAACCTGGTGTATTTCAATGCTGAATAAAACAACTGTTTCAGAAAAAAAATGTGTTGCATTACTTATTGAACTGCCCTCGTACATAGGTAACGTTTCGCATTCGTGCCATTGTTTTCGGCTGAGGAAAAAAATGCAGTGCATTGCTTTCTGGGCAACCCTCGTAAATGCGCCTAATTCCTAGGCTTGGTGATGTTTTCGCTCTACCGCGCGACCGCTACGGTCGCAGGTTCGAATCGTGCCCCGTGCATGGATGTGTGTGATGTCTTTACGTTAGTTAGGTTTAAGTAGTTCTAAGTTCTAGGGGACTGATGACCTTAGAAGCTAAGTCCCATAGTGCTCAGAGCCATTTGAACCTTTCTTGCTTTTTTTTTTGCTCTACATGATCGTTTATGTCAGCATGAACCAGGTTATCTTGCCAGTAACCAACTGAACCCCCCTATGAACCATGGACCTTGCCGTTGGTGGGGAGGCTTGTATGCCTCACCGATAGAGATAGCCGTACCGTAGGTGCAAGCACAACGGAGGGGTATCTGTTGAGAGGCCAGACAAATGTGTGGTTCCTGAAGAGGGGCAGCAGCCTTTTCAGTAGTTGCAGCGGCAACAGTCTGGATGATTGTCTGATCTGGCCTTGTAACACTAGCCAAGATGGCCTTTCTCTGCTGGTACTGCGAACGGCTGAAAGCAAGGGGAAACTACAGCCGTAATTTTTCCCGAGGGCATGCAGCTTTACTGTATGGTTAAATGATGACTGCGTACTCTTGGGTAAAATATTCCAGAGGTAAAATAGTATCCCATTCAGATCTGCGGGCGGGGACTACTCATGAAGACATCGTTATCAGGAGATAGAAAACTGACGTTCTACGGATCGAAGCGGGGAATGTGAGATCCCTTAATCGGGCAGGTAGGTTAGAAATTTAAAAAGGGAAATGGATAGGTTAAAGTTAGATATAGTGGGAATTAGTGAAGTCCGGTGGCAGGAGGAACAAGACTTCTTGTCAGGTGAATACATGGTTATAAATACAAAATCAAATAGGGGTAATGCAGGAGTAGGTTTAATAATGAATAAAAAAATAGGAGTACGGGTAAGCTACTACAAACAGCATAGTGAACGCATTATTGTGGCCAAGATAGACACGAAGCCCACGCCTACTACAGTAGTACAAGTTTATATGCCAATTAGCTCCGCAGTTGAAGAGATAGATGAAATGTATGATGAGATAAAAGAAATTATTCAGACAGTGAAGGTGGACGAAAATTTAATGGTCATGGGTGACTGGAATTCGGTAGTAGGAAAAGGAAGAGAAGGAAACGTAGTAGGTAAATATGGAATGGGAGTAAGGAATGAAAGAGGAAGCGGCCTGGCAGAATTTTGCACAGAGCACAACTTAATCATAGCTAACAATTGGTTCAAGAATCATGAAAGAAGGCTGTATGCAAGGAAGAAGCCTGGAGATACAGGAAGGCCTCAGATACATTATATAATGGTAAGACAGATTTAGCAACCAAGTTTTAAATTTTAAGACATTTCCAGGGGCAGATGTGGACTCCGACAACAATCTACTGGTTATGAACCGTCGATTAAAACTGAAGAAACTACAAAAAGGTAGGAATTTCAGGAGATGGGACCTGAATAAATTGAAAGAACCAGAGGTTGTAGAGAGGCTCTTGCCGGCGCTACAGTCTGGAACCGCGCAACCGCTACGGTCGCAGGTTCGAATCCTGCCTCGGGCATGGATGTTTGTGATGTCCTTAGGTTAGTTAGGTTGAAGTAGTTCTAAGGCCTAGGGGACTGATGACCTCAGAAGTTAAGTACCATAGTGCTCAGAGCCATTTGAACCATTTTGTAGAGAGGCTCAAAAATGGCTCTGAACACTATGGGACTTGACTTCTAAGGTCATCAGTCCCCTAGACCTTAGAACTACTTAAACCTAACTAACCTAAGGACATCACACACATCCACGCCCGAGGCAGGATTCGAACCTGCGACTGTAGCAGTCGCGCGGTTCCAGATTGTAACGGGTAGAACCGCTCGTAGAGCGTAGGCGTTGTAGACAGTTTCAGGGAGAGCATTAGGAAACGATTGAGAGGAATGGGGGAAAGAAACACAGTAGAAAAAAATGGGTAGCTTTGAGAGATGATATAGTGATGGCAGCAGAGGATCAAGTAGGTAAAAAGACGAGGGCTAGTAGAAATACTTGGGTAACAGAACAGATATTGAATTTCATTGATGAAAGGAGAAAATATAAAAATGCAGTAAATGAAGCAGGCAAAAAGGAATAGAAACGTCTCAAAAATGAGGTCGACAGGAATTGCAAAATGGCTAAGCAGGGATGGCTAGAGAACAAATGTAAAGATGTCGAGGCTTATTTCACTAGGGGTAAGATAGATACAGCCTACATGAAAACTAAAGAGACTTTTGGAGAAAAGAGAACCATTCGTATGAATATCAAGAGCTCAGACGGAAACCCAATTCTAAGCAAAGAAGAGAAAGCTGAAAGGTGGAGGGAGTATATAGAGGGCCTGTACAAGGGTGATGTACTTGAGGGCAATATTATGGAAATGGAAGAGGATGTAGATAGGGATGAAATGGGAGATATGATACTGCGTGAAGAGTTTGACAGAGCACTGGAAGACCTAAGCCGAAACAAAGCCCCGGGAGAAGACAACATTCCATTAGAACTACTGATACCCTTGGGAGAGCCAGTCCTGACAAAACTCTACGATCTGGTGAGCAAGATGTATGAGACAGGCGAAATGCCCTCCAATTTCAAGAAGAATATAGTAATTCCAATCCCAAAGAAAGCAGGTGTTGAAGAAGTGAAAATTACCGAACTATCAGTTTAATAAGCCATGGCTGCAAAACACTAACACGAATTCTTTACAGACGAATCGAAAAACTGGTAGAAGCCCACCTCGGGGAAGATCAGTTTGGATTCCGTCGAAGTGTTGGAACACGTGAGGCAATACTGACCCTATGACGTATCTTAGAAAATAGATTAAGGAAAGGCAAACCTACATTTCTAGCATTTGTAAACTTTAGATAAAGCTTTTGACAATGTTGACTGGAATACTCTCTCTCAAATTCTGACGGTGGCAGGGGTAAAATAGAGGCAGCGAAATGCTATTTACAATTTGTACAGAAACCAGATAGCAGTTATAAGAGTCGAGGGACATGAAAGGGAAGCAGTGGTTGGGAAGGGAGTAAGACAGGGTTGTAGCCTCTCCCCGATGTTATTCAATCTGTATAAGAAGCAAGCAGTAAAGGAAACAAAAGAAAAAATCGGAGTAGGTATTAAAATCCATGGAGAAGAAACAAAAACTTTGAGGTTCGCCGATGACACTGTAATTCTGTCAGAGACAGCAAAGGACTTGGAAGAGCAGTTGAACAGAATGGACAGTGTCTTGAAAGGAGGATATAAGATGAACATCAACAAAAGCAAAACGAGGATAATGGAATGTGGTCAAATTAAGTCGGGTGATGCTGAGGGAATTAGATTAGGAAATGAGACACTTAAAGTAGTAAAGGAGTTTTGCTATTTGGGGAGCAAAATAACTGATGTTGGTCGAATTAGAGAGGATATAAAATGTAGACTGGCAATGGTAAGGAAAGCGTTTCTGAAGAAGAGAAATTTGTTGAAATCGAGTATAGTTGCGTCAGGAAGTCTTTTCTGAAAGTATCTGTATGGAGTGTAGTCATGTATGGAGGTGAAACGTGGATGATAAATAGTTTAGACAAAAAGATAATAGAATCTTTCGAAATGTGGTGCTACAGAAGAATGCTGAAGATTAGATGGGTAGATCACATAACTAATGAGGAGGTATTGAATAGAATTGGGGATAAGAGTAGTTTGTGGCACAACTTGACCAGAAGAAGGGATCGGTTGGTAGGACATGTTCTGAGGCATCAAGGGATCACCAATTTAGTATTGGAGGGCAGCGTGGAGGGCAAAAATCGTAGAGGGAGACCAAGAGATGAATACACTAAACAGATTCAGAAGAATGTAGGTTGCAGTAGGTACTGGGAGATGAAGAAGCTTGCACAGGATAGAGTAGCATGGAGAACTGCATCAAACCAGTCTCTGGACTGAAGATCACAACAACAACAACAACATGACCACAACAATAACATCTGAAAATCTAATGGGCGCAGAAATAGGAGTCAATTTCTAGAAACAAATGGCCAGTAGAGCAGGTTTAAGAATCTCTACAGAGATAACTAAGCGTTATACTCATTTACATACAATATGAAACAGTACATATAAACAACAGAGAAGCATTTCAAAAAAAAGTATTGGAAGGATTGCAAAGCAGGGTGGCTAGAAAGACTGGTTCAAATGGCTCTGAGCACTATGGGACTTAACATATGAGGTCTTCAGTCCCCTAGGCTTACAACTACTTAAACCTAACTAACCTAAGGACATCACACACATCAGTGCCCGAGGCAGGATCCGAACCTGCGACCGTAGCAGCAGCGTGGTTCCGGACTGAAGCGCCTAGAACCGCTCGGCCACAACGGCCGGCACGGTTATGGATTAAAAAAAATATATTGACACACGTATCGACGACGTACCAAAAAGAACCTGGTTATCGTAACAGGTCTGAATCGCTACAGTACAGCACGTAAAAATGCGGGAATTGTATGTGGGGCATACGGAAGCAGAAGTTACTGACGTATGCATACATATTTTTTGTATTAACGTTTTGTACAACAGCCCACTAATTCTGGTCACGTTCAAAAAAACGAGTCCAGCGAAATCGCTAAATGCCCGAAGGACGTAAGGCTATTAGCAATACACGGGCTGGTGATTTTGAAATTACACGCATATATAACAGCTAAATTACTGCTATTATGCCGTGCCTATTTAATCGCTGCGTATTTACAGTATCGGCAGTATTATACCATGATTTCATGTCCAACAAACCGAAAATAGTGACTGCAATCCTTGCGTCATTGATTGAGTGAGATTCTATATCGGACTACCGCACAGCCAAAATTTGCTGGTATTCTCTCTATAATAAAAACACGTTGTGTGTGTGAGTGACTCCTCAAACGTCACTGGATGATTACTAATTGACGTCATACTGTGTGTCTACATCTACTACACGTATATCAATACTCTGCAAGCCACCTGATGGTGCGTGGTGGAGGATACTTTTGGTATCTCTAATTGGTCCCCCCTTTCGCTGTTGCACTCGCGAATGGCGCGGAGAAAGAATGGTTGTCGGGAAGCCTTTGTATCTGCTTCAGTTTATATAGTTTTCTCATTTGTAGTCATTCCGCGAAATGTATGAGGTAGGAAGTACACTACTGGCCGTTAAAATTGCTACACCACGAAGATGACGTGACATTTAACCGACAGGAAGAAGATGCTGTGATATGCAAATGATTAGCTTTTCAGAGCATTCTCACAAGGTTGGCGCCGGTGGCGACACCTACAACGTGCTGACATGAGGAAAGTTTCCAACAGATTTCCCAAACACAAACAAGCAGTTGCGCGGCGTTGCCTGGTGAAACGTTGTTCTGGTGCCCCGTGTAAGGAGGAGAAATGCGTACCATCACGTTTCCGACTTTGATAAAGGTCGGATTGTAGCCTATCGCGATTTCCGTTTATCGTATCGCGACATTGCTGCTCGCGTTGGTCGAGAACAAATGACTGTTAGCATAATATGGAATCGATGGTTTCATAAGGGTAATACGGAACGCCGTGCTGGATCCCAACGGCCTGGTATCACTGGCAATGGAGATGACAGGCATTTTATCTGCATGGCTGGAGCGGATCGTGCAGCCAGGTCTCGATCCACGAGTCAACAGATGGGGACATTTGCAAGACAACAACCGTCTGCACGAACAGTTCGACGTCGTTTGCAGCAGCATGGACTATCAGCTCGGAGACCACGGCTGCGGTTACCCTTGACGCTGGATCACAGACATGAGCACCTACGATGGTGTACTCAACGACTAACCTGGGAGCACGAATGGCAGAACGTCACATTTTCGGATGAATCCAGGTTCTGTTTACAGCATCATGATGGTCGCATCCGTGTTTGGCGGCATCGCGGTTTACGCACATTGAAAGGGTGTATTCGTCATCGCTATACTGGCGTATCACCCGGCGTGATCGTATGGGGTGCCATTGGTTACACGTCTCGGTCAACTCTTGTTCGCATTGACGGCACTTTCAACAGTGGACGTTATATTTCAGATGTGTTACGACCCATGGCTTTACCCTTCATTCGATCCCTGCGAAACCCTACATTTCAGCAGGATAATGCACGACCGAATGTTGCAGGTCCTGTACGGGCCTTTCTGGATACAGAAAATGTTCGACTGCTGCCCTGGCCAGCACACCAGATCTCTCACCAATTGAAAACGTCTGGTTAATGGTGGCCGAGCAACTGGCTCGTCACAATACGCCTGTCACTACTCTTGATGAACTGTGGTATCGTGTTGAAGCTGCATGGGCAGCTGTACCTGTACACGCCATCCAAACTCTGTTTGACTCAATGGCCAGGCCTATCAAGGCCGTTATTACGGCCAGAGGTGGTTGTTCTGAGTACTGATTTCTCAGGATCTCTGCACCCAAATTGCGTGAAAATGTAATCACATGTCAATTCTAATGTAGTCTATTTGTCCAATGAATACCCGTTTATCATCTGCATTTCTTCTTGGTGTAGGTTCAAATGGTTCAAATGGCTCTGAGCACTATGGGACTTAACAGCTATGGTCATCAGTCGCCTAGAACTTAGAACTACTTAAACCTAACTAACCCAAGGGCATCACACAACACCCAGTCATCACGAGGCAGAGAAAATCCCTGACCCCGCCGGGAATCTTGATGTAGCAATATTAATGGCCGGTAGTGTAATATGTTGTCCAATATTTCCCGGGAAGTGCCACCGGAAATTTCAATAAGAAACCCGTTCGTGATGCAAACCGCCTCTATTGTAGTGTCTACCGCTTGAGTTTGTTGGGCGTCTCTGTGACGCTCTCGCTCCAGCTAAACGAACCCATGACGAAATGCGCTTCTCTTTCTCCTCAATCTCTTCTATCAGTACTACCTGCTAAGGGTCCCAGACTGATGAACAATACTCAGGAATCGGTGGAACGATTCTCCATGGATGAGTTACATTTCCTTACCATTTTTCCTATGAAAATCAGCCTGGCGTCAGCTTTTCCTACTATTCATTTTATGTGATCATTCCATGTCTGTCCGCATATTTAGCTGCGTGGTAACGTTTCTGCCTACCATGCTGCGGGCTTAGGTTCGATTTCTGGCCGGGTTGCAGATTTTCTCCGCCCGTGGAATGGTAGTTCTGTTTCATCATCAGCAGCAGATCACCACCATCACCATCAGCATCTTATCATCACCGACGCGAAAGTCAGGTCGGTCTGGATAGTTCTGTAGTAGATTAGATACTGCTTCCAATAATTTGTCATCAATAGAGTGGTTATGGAGTGGTGGATTTCTTTTCCTATGCATGCGCAGTATGGTTGGGTGGTTGGTTGATTTGGGGGTAAGAGAACCAAACAGCGTGGTTGACAGTCCCAGCGGATGAGAAAAGGATGGGGAGGGAGATCTGTCCTACCTTTTCAAAGGAAGCATCCCGGCATTTGCCTGGACCGGTTTAGGGAAATCACGGAAAACCTAAATTTGGACGACTGGACGCGGGTTTGAACCCCGGTCTCCTGAATGCGAGTCCAATGTACTAACCACTGCGCCACCTCTTTCGTTGCGCAATATATTAGATTCATGGGCAACTGCCGGTGTCCGCACCATTGATCTATCCACCGAAGGTCATCCTGCAAATCGCTATCGTCTATGGTCCATGGTGCACCACAGATGCCTCGGTGCCGGTTTTGGATTGCGCCACTTTGCCATGCACGGTATGCTTTAACTATGGCAGCGGGCAAATAGCTTACAAGCTTAGTCGTTTCGGAAATGCTTTCACCATTGGCCCGAAAACCAATGATCAAGTCCTTCTGCACCTCGAATATATCTCTCCCTTTCCGCTTTACGACAATGATTGCGCTGTTTTCCGTGTCCCCGCGGCACGCTTTATATACCCTCCACTGCTAGTGCTGCCACCTGCTTGTGCGTGTGCGTGTGTATTGAACTGAGATCTAGAAAAACAGAGGGGCTTCGTCCCCGCCATAGTACTCAGTGGTTCATACCCTCACAACAGGCTAAAGCACCCACCCACCCCACCGCCGCCCCACACCGAACTCAGGGTTATTGCGCGGTTCGGCCCCCTGTGAACTCCCCCTGGCAACGTCTAATACCAGACAATCGTAGCCCCAAATGTTTGAGTGGTACAGTAATTGTGGTGTACGCGTATGTGGAGACAGTGTTTGCGCAGCAATCGCCAGCATAGTGTAATTGAGGAGGAGTATGGGGAACCAGCCCACATTCGCCGAGAAAGATGGAAAACCGCCTTAAAAACCATCCACAGGCTAGTCGGCACACCGGACCTCGACACTAATCCGCCGGGCGGATTCGTGCCGGGGACCGGCACGCCTTCCCGCTCGGGAAGCAGCGCGTCAGACTGAGCGGGTAGCCGGGTGGGCTGAGTAGTTATTGCATGTTGACGTCCAACATAGGCGGTGGTCGCATTAATATAACTGGACGGTGTATGTCAGAGGCTGCGCGATTTCATGAGTGCTGCCGTTTTGGCTTACAAGGGGAGGCCGCCAATTGTGAAATTCAGATTCGATTCATACTGCGCGTAATAAAAGCTCATGGCCAGAGGTGTAATGTGGCAAAGCACCAAAATGCACTTCTCAGCCGTTGTCGAGAAAATCGACAGTTAAAAGAAACCGTTGCGGTGAAATACTCTCTACGATTTATTATTTCCTACAGCGTCGTGGCGCAGCGGTAAGCTCTCGGGTTCGTAATCCGAAGGTCGCCTGATCGAATCCTGCGCCATGCAACCTTTATTTTTTAGTATTTGTTTTTTGTAATTCAAATATATATATATTTGAATTATAAAAAACAAATACTAAAAAATAAAGGTACATATATATATATATATATATATATATATATATATATATATATATATATATATATATATATATATCGTGGGGTCTCTAATTCGAACGTTTGACTTACACTATACGTATTCGTTTCGGTATATCGTTTCTACGTCTTCCGTTAACTACACGTGTAAACATTATGAAGATAATTAATAACATTTGTGAAATAGAACTTTGTTTGCGGAAAACATAATCATGTTCGAAGGTCCAGTTTTTCCACGACAAACGACTTTCAACAACTTATTAAATGCATAATTGTTGCAACCGATTGCCGGGAATTATATATATATTATATATTTGAATTACAAAAAACAAATACTAAAAAAAAGTTGCATGGCGCGAGATTCGATCCGGCGACCTTCGGATTACGAACCCGAGCGCTTACCGCTTCGCCACGACGCTGTAGGAAGTTATAAATCGTAGAGAGTATTTCACCGCAACGGTTTCTTTTAACTGTCGATTTTCTCGACAACGGCTGGAAAGTGCATCTTGGTGCTTTGCCACATTACACCTCTGGCCATGAGCTCTTATTATGCGCAGTATCAGTCGAATCTGAATTTCACAATTGGCGGCCTCCCCTTGTTAGTCACTTTTTGGTAGTGAGTGATTTGCAACTGAAAGTGTTTTAGGTGTGTAACAGGCAATGGAAGGTTGTGCTATTATTGGCTGTAACTGTCGCAATAGTTAACACTAAAGATAATAAAGTAAAGGTTTCCTGTCCTCCCTCGCGATGCAAGTCTGCGGAAGATTTAGCTGTCTATATACTGCAGAAAAGTCGCTGTGTGAATGATGCGTATGCTAGAATATCCTCATTTCAAAGAAGCTGATTATGTTACAGATTTGCTTTCGGGAGTGGTAAATTTACCACGGCAAATGAGTGCTTGTGATCGACGCATTTCCATAGTGTAATTCGCCTCACGGTAGAAGCCCCAATGATAGAACATCCCCCGGCCGGCTGGAGTGACCGAGCGGTTCTAGGCGCTATAGGTTTGAACCGCGCGACCGCTGCGGTCGCAGGTTCGAATCCTGCCTCGGGCATGGATGTGTGTGATGTCGTCAGGTTAGTTAGGTTTAAGTAGTTCTAAGTTCTAGGGGACTGATGACTTCAGAAGTTAAGTTCCATAGTGCTCAGAGCCATTTGAACCATTTGATAGAACATCCCGTGCAACAGGACGCGGGATCCATAGAAGAAGCAAGGTTTTACCACGAACAACAGGGCTGACAAATGTATATTCTCAGATGAAGTTGTTTGCAACGATTCAGTAAAAGCCAGATTACAGAATTCCTTAGCCGCATTACAGAGGAGACATGCTCAACTGAAAAAAAATCGTATCAACGAACGTTTGCACGATGAAGAAAGTAATAAAAGTGCACCTGTTTCTCTTGAGATTAACCGAATACAGGCCAAAACATATTGATCCAATCAAACCGGAAGTTTGTTTCAGGGGTCAAATCGAGTTCGTCTGATCAAAGAGGACATTTATAAGTAAACTACTTTGCTCGCCGTTCCGCAGAAAATTTACGATTTTCTTAGGAGAAACTCTTACATCCTCTACCTGAAATGTAATTCAAACGTTTTCCGGGGATAAGCCACTTGTATAATTTCTTGAGTAAAACGACAGTGTCCTCTTGTCACTTGAAGTTATTTTTAACTTGAAATGAATACAAAATGAAAATGAACGCTATACTGTGTGTTGATTTTAACTGTTGTTGTTGTTGTGGTCTTCAGTCCTGAGACTGGTTTGATGCAGCTCTCCATGCTACTCTATCCTGTGCAAGCTTCTTCATCTCCCAGTACCTACTGAAGATATTGAAGATATTGAAATATAGAATGAGATTTCCACTCTTCAGCGGAGTGTGCACTGATATGAAACTTCCTAGCAGATTAAAATTGTGTGCCAGACCGAGACTCGAAATCGGGGCCTTTGCCCGGGAAAGGCAAAGGTCCTGAGTTCGAGTCTCGGTCCGGCACACAGTCTTAATCTGCCAGGAAGTTTCGTATTGAAAGATCTCGGAAACTACAAATCGGAAAACAGAAGTGATAGTTCCATTTTTTTTTCTTTATTTTTATTTTTTTTAAATTTTTTTTTGGGGGGGGGGGGGGAGAGGGACATTCAGTGATATCACACTCGACCCTCCATCCCCACCCCGTGCGTCGGTGACGGGGAGGGCCCAACTTCGAAATCTTCAATGGGAATCCCTGTTTTACATCGCATATTTCGATTCTGCGGTAAAATCTACATATCTTTTGTATGAAGCACTTCCTACGTTTCGACACAGATGGCGCTGTAATCGGAGGAATATAAATGGGTACACAATCGTAATTTACGACACGCTACCCAATGGCCCTTGAATATGCAATGGCCCATGGGACCGCACCTCAACGCTGTGGGGGTAGGACAAACCAACTTTTCTCAACTTCTAATTGGGACTCCCACTCGCAGCGTCGCGTTTCTGGCACAAATCGACGCGCCACCAACGGCTGTGTTGCGAACTGCGACGTACCATAACGCGCAGTCCGGTAGTCAACTGCGACCGAAGCTAACGTATCGTGCAGACGTAGAACAGACAGCGGCTCTAAACATTACAATATTCGCGCTCGGGCTCTGTTTATTGCCTGCGAACCTATCTATCACCTGGAGAACATATGTACAATGGACGAAGAAACTTGCAACCACAAAAGAAAAAAGTGATCCCTCTTCATACTTAAAGCGCACAAATGCATATACAGGGTGGTCCATTAATAGTGACCGGGCCAAATATCTCACGAAATAAGCACCAAACGAAAAAAACTACAAACAACGAAACTCGTCTTGCCTGAAGGGGGAAACTAGATGGCGCTACGGTTGGCCTCCTAGATGGCACTGCCATAGTTCAAACGGATATCACCTGCTTTTTTTTTTTTAATGGGAACCCCCATTTTTATTATATTTGTGTAGTATGTAAAAAAATATGATTGTTTTAGTTGGACCACTTTTTTCGCTTTGTGATAGATGGCGCTGTAATAGTCACAAAAGTATAAGTATGTGGTATCATGTAACATTTCACCAGTGCGGACGGTATTTGCTTCGTGATACATAATCCGTGTTAAAATGGACCGTTTACCAATTTTGGAAATGGCCGAAATCGTGTTGATGTATGGCTGTTGTGATCAAAATGCCCAGCGGGCGTGTGCCATGTATGTTGTTCTGTATCCTGGACGACATCGTCCAAGTGTTCGGATCGTTCGTCCGATAGTTACGTTATTCAAGGAAACAGGAAGTGTTCAGCCACATGTGAAACGTCAGCCACGACCTGCAACAGATGATGATGCCCAAGTAGGTGTTTTAGCTGCTGTCACGGCTAATCCGCACATCAGTAGCAGACAAATTGCGCGAGAATCGGGAATCTCGAAAACGTCGGTATGGAGAATGCTACATCAACATCGATTGCACCCGTACCATATTTCTATGTACCAGGAATTGCATAGCGTCGACTTTTGAACGTCGTGTACAGTTCTGCCACTGGGCACAAGAGAAATTACAGGACGATGACAGATTTTTTGCACCCGTTCTATTTAGCGACGAAGCGTCATTCACCAACAGCGGTAACGTAAACCGGCATAAAATCGTCCCGTCGGGTAGACCGTTCACCAGGTGCAAGTCTTTCGATTTGATGCCTTAATATGCAGTATTGGGCAACGGAAAATCCACGATTGGTGCGACAAGTGGTACATCAGCGACCTTGGTGGGTTAATGTATAGTGCGGCATTATGGAAGGAAGGATAGTTGGCCCCCATTTTATCGATTGCAATGCAAATGTTGCAACGTATGCTGATTTCCTACATAATGTTCTACCGATGTTACTACAAGATGTTTCACTGCATCACAGAATGGCGATGTACTTTCAACATGACGAATGTCCTGCACATAGCTCGCGTGCGGTAGAGGCGGTATTGAGTAGCATATTTCATGACAGGTGGATTTGCCGTCGAAGCACGTTCACCGGATCTGACGTCCCCGGATTTCTTTCTGTGGGGAAAGTTGAAGGATATTTGCTATCGTGATCCACCGACAACGCCTGACAACATGCGTCAGCGCATTGTCAATGCATGTGCGGACATTACGGAAGACGAACTGGCTCTGAGCACTATGGGACTCAACATCTTAGGTCATAAGTCCCCTAGAACTTAGAACTACTTAAACCTAACTAACCTAAGGACATCACACACACTCATGCCCGAGGCAGGATTCGAACCTGCGACCGTAGCAGTCCCGCGGTTCCGGACTGCAGCGCCAGAACCGCTAGACCACCGCGGCCGGCGAAGACGAACTACTCGCTGTTGAGAGGAATGTCGTTACACGTATTGCCAAATGCATTGAGGTTGACGGACATCATTTTGAGCGTTTATTGCGTTAATATGGTATTTACAGGTATTCACGATGTAACAGCATGCGTTTTCAGAAATGAAAAGTTCACAAAGGTACATGTATCACATTGCAACAACAGAAATAAAATGTTCAAACGTACCTACGTTCTGTATTTTAATTTAAAAAACCAACCTATTACCAACTGTTCCTCTAAAATTGTGAGCCATATGTGTGAGACTATTATAGCGCCATCTATCACAAAGCGAAAAAAGTGGTCCAACTAAAACATGCATATTTCTTTACGTGCTACACGAATATGCAATAAAAACGGGTTCCTATAAAAAAAAAACGCAGTTGATATCTGTTTGACCTATGGCAGCGCCATCTAGCGGGCCAACCATAGCGCCATCTGGTTTCCCCCTTCAAGCTAGACAAGTTTCGTTCTTTGTAGTTTTTTCGTTTGATGCTTACTTCGTGAGACATTTGGCCAGGTCACTAGCAACGGACCACTCTGTATATGTCAGTAGTACTTTTCATTGTGGTATATTTATTGTTTTTAAGCTGTACACAATCTGCGAGTGTATTTATGTTTCTTCCCATTTTTTGCTGCAGATGGATGGTCATTGTAGACCGAAACCGGTTATCTGTTAACAAAACGTTTGTGACCATAGACGTAAATTAAAGGAAACTTAGCTGTAGTACTGGCAGTGCAGCAGAACCCACGCATAGCACCCGGAAATTACACTGCGATTCCGGTACTTCCGTAGATAGTACAGGGTGATTCAAAAAGAATACCACAACTTTAGGAATTTAAAACTCTGCAACGACAAAAGGCAGAGCTAAGCACTATCTGTCGGCGAATTAAGGGAGCTATAAAGTTTCATTTAGTTGTACATTTGTTCGCTTGAGGCGCTGTTGACTAGGCGTCAGCGTCAGTTGATGCTAAGATGGCGACCGCTCAACAGAAAGCTTTTATTGTTGTCGAGTACGGCAGAAGTGAATCGACGACAGTTGTTCAGCGTGCATTTCGAACGAAGTATGGTGTTAAACCTCCTGATAGGTGGTGTATTAAACATTGGTATAAACAGTTTACAGAGAATGGGTGTTTGTGCAAAGGGAAAAGTTCTGGACGGCCGAGAACGAGTGATGAAAATGTAGCACGCATCCAGCGAGCATTTGTTCGCAGCCCAGGAAAATCGACTCGCAGAGCTAGCAGAGAGCTGCAAATTCCACAATCAACTGTATGGAGAGTCCTACGAAAAAGGTTAGTCATGAAACCTTATCGTCTAAAATTGGTTCAAGCACTGTCTGCAGCTGATAAGATTAAAAGAATCGATTTCTGTGATTTTATCCTTGCTCAAATGGAAACAGATAAATCTTTCGTTTCAAAGATTTTGTTTAGTGATGAAGCAACTTTCCACACTAACGGGAAAGTCAACCGTCACAATGTCTGTATATGGGGCACTGAGAATCCGCGGGAAACAACTCAGTATGAACGTGACTCGCCTAAGGTGAACGTTTTCTGTGCCATTTCAGCCAATAAAGTTTTTGGTCCCTTTTTCTTCGAAGGTGCTACTGTAACTGGACTACAGTATCTGGAGATGTTAGAGAATTGGCTGTTCCCTCAGCTCGAACAAGAAGCACAACAATTCATATTTCAGAAGGATGGAGCACCACCACATTGGCACTTATCTGTCCGTACCTACCTGAACGTCAACTACCCGAGGCGATGGATCGGCCGCCAGACAGCCCATGACAGAGCACTTCATCACTGGCCTCCAAGAAGCCCTGATCTTACCCCCTGCGATTTTTTCTTATGGCGGTATGTTAAGGATATGGTGTTTCGGCCACCTCTCCCAGCCACCATTGATGATTTGAAACGAGAAATAACAGCAGCTATCCAAACTGTTACGCCTGATATGCTACAGAGAGTGTGGAACGAGTTGGAGTATCGGGTTGATATTGCTCGTGTGTCTGGAGGGGGGCATATTGAACATCTCTGAACTTGTTTTTGAGTGAAATAAAAAACTTTTTAAATACTCTTTGTAATGATGTATAACAGAAGGTTACATTATGTTTCTTTCATTAAATACAAATTTTTAAAGTTGTGGTATTCTTTTTGAATCACCCTGTATTGTCACAATAGTGCATATTAGTATCATCCATACCACGTGTCACTGCATCAAGAGCTTCATGGTGCCCATTTCCATAACCGGAAAGTGTTTTGTGAATGGGCACGTCCAAAAATGCAAAGGACCCTCACGTTTGCGAGCTAACATCCCAAAGACGCTGGGGCTCACATGCGATTCCTCTTCGTCGAAATGTCTTGGCTCCAACTCGTCTAGGGGTTGAACCGCACGTGTCGCATTCATCATCAGTCATCTGCTATATTAGCAGGTCCTTTGCCTCTCCATTTTCTGCGATCCATTGCTTCCTTCTTAAGGCTGCTGTATGTTGTACCGTCCATCATGTCATCCAGTATCTGGAATCTCTTCCTTCCTCGCTTCCTTTTCCCTTCTACATAACCTTCTAAAACTGTTTTTTTCAGTCCGTCATTCTTTCTTAATATATGCCCAATCCAATTTCTTTTTCTTCACTTTATTACATCTAGTAACTGCCTTTTCTCTCCCACTCTTCTCAGTACCTCTTCATTTTTTACTCTGTCCATCCAACTTATTCTTTCCATCTTCCACCATGTCCAGATCTCAAAAGCCTCCAGCCCTTCTGTCTTTTTTCCTCATAGTCCATATTTCAGCGCCATATAGAACAACACTCCATACAAGACATTTTATGAGTCTCTTTCTGAGTTCTCTGTCCATACCGCTGCAGAAGATTCTCCTTTTCTTATAAAACGCCTCTTTTGCCATTGCTATCCTTGTTTTAATTTCTGTGGTGCACTTCCAAATGGTTCAAAATGGCTCTGAGCACTATGGGACTCAACTGCTGAGGTCATTAGTCCCCTAGAACTTAGAACTAGTTAAACCTAACTAACCTAAGGACATCACAAACATCCATGCCCGAGGCAGGATTCGAACCTGCGACCGTAGCAGTCTTGCGGTTCCAGACTGCAGCGCCTTTAACCGCACGGCCACGTCGGCCGGCGGTGCACTTCCAGTTGGTGTCTATCCTGCTTCCAAGATACTTAAAATTTTGCACCTGTTCTAGTGTTTCTCCATTCAGCACAATTTTTATTTCCTTATTTCCTCCTATTGCCAATGCTTTTGTTTTATTTGTGCTAATTTTCATTCCATATTTTTTTCCGTTAGTTGCAATGGTGTCCACCAAATCCTGTAATTCTTTTTCCCCTGTGGCTAGAAGGACCATGTCATGAGCAAATCTCAAGCACCCTACTCTTCTTCCTCCAATTTCTACTCCTTTGTCATCTAATGAGCACTGGTCAATCATATTTTCCAAGTACAGGTTGAAATGAGTAGGTGATAAACAGCATCCTTGTCTTACGTGTCGCATTACACGCCCTAAATTAGACACTTGTGACCCTTTGGTTAAATTGTCTGTCTGATGGCAAGTTTGCGAAATACGAAGTTAACATAACACATAATAACAGTAATAATAATATCGGGAACTAAATTAAGGACCCATACATGATGAAGACCACACTGTTGCGATTTGGTTAGAATAATGTTTATTCAGAAAGCAAACTAATAGCGAAAGTGGTCGTATTTAGAGTTACTGTTACTCTCGAGCGCATATCCACTTGACACAGTTCGATCGTTCACAATCTCATCGCGAAGTACAAGTTATCTACGCGAAAAGTTGGAGTTCACATCAGGCGCGCGGCTTCTCACCGCTCATAGACTAATTCCCGTGATACCACACAAGGCGAAATTTTCTGAGTCGTTTCACTTCCCAGCTGCCTAAAGACCGACTGTCCGCTTACGCGCCTGCATTCGAACTGTACCCTTTGGTGTCTCGACCAGAAGTACCCACTGCCCTCTGCCCTCTGCCCGTCTCAGACCGCGTTTCCTGCCCGCCGAACATTTTCGCTTAACTGACTAGTGCAACTCCCTTTCCTGAAGCCGTCCATCTGATTGGCTACAGCTTATTCTGAATTACTTTACATTTTAACATATCTAAATAATCAAAGCTTGACCACTTTCATGTTCTGAATAAAGAAACAATAGTATCCATTACATAATAAACGTTAAATTCTTTTACATAAAACCAATACAGTTTCCTTCTTATCTTTGAATGCCAGGGCCAGTAGCCCTGCACCAGTGTGCTTTCTGATAAATAAATAAAGAGCAAAAGTAACTATTATGCACTGATCTTTACAACAAATGTTCTTTTACCTAATGATTCAATAAAGAGTCATGCTGTCATCGTTCAATGTGTTTTGTGTGGAGGAAATGGTGATTTTATGCTTAACAGAAAATATTGATAATTTAAATTTACTATATCTTTTCAACAAATAAAGTTACAGAGTTGATATTCACAACGTTTGTCATTTTAGTAATGCGCTCCTACATGAAATGCCGATCGTTAAAATCGACCAAACCGTTCAGATTTTAGCATTCAGGGCCTGCCGGAGTGGCCGTGCGGTTCTAGGCGCTACAGTCTGGAACCGAGCGACCGGTACGGTCGCAGGTTCGAATCTTGCCTCGGGCATGGATGTGTGTGATGTCCTTAGGTTAGTTAGGTTCAATTAGTTCTAAGTTCTAGGCGACTGATGACCTCAGAAGTTAAGTCGCATAGTGCTCAGAGCCATTTGAACCATTTAGCATTCAGGTCTTTGTTACAAAACTTGTGAATTTCACTTTTACAGTAAATCCTAAACTATTACAGATGTGATCGATATTCAAGTTTTATTGGGATTACCATGAAAATTGAAGGAGGATGGGAGATTAAAATTACTGTGGCTGGATTCCCTGAATTACTACAGAATTAAATAGTTTTCATAAATGTTTCCCTTTATGGCCGATCTTAGGTCCGCCATATTTAACACTGCTACGTCTCCTTGGCCACAAAAGGCTTCTACTCGGTCTGCCTATAACGCAGGTTCTCGTCTGTCTCACTCGCACACTACAGTGCTTAAACAATAGACGGCTGTGAATTTCCCCATCTCATGATGAATCTGCGCCCTTTGTGGCACACGGTTCTGGACGACAGGGTTCGTTTAACAATTCCTGGCCATATATTTAAATGAGAGCGCAATGCTCGTTAACTCACGTATTCTTTTCCGAAGTACAGTTTGCAGTGAATCTACATTCACAAACCATGGTAGCGTTAACCGGCTTAACATGCATTACTGGAGTGTAGACAACCCGCACTGAGTACTACAAGTTGAACCATCAACATCCTGCCACATGGGGAACCAACTTATTGGTCCGTATTTCATCTGAGACACTTTAAATGGACGCAAATGTCGAACGTTTTCGGAACAGAAACTACCGGTACTACTGCAGGATGTTGTCCTGGACGTTCGACAACGTACGTGGTTTCAGCGTGATGGTTTCCCAGCGAACTACGCAACTGAAGCACGGGAGGTATTAGACTGTGTTTACGCTAGTAGGTCGGCAGAGGTGGCCCAATTAACTGGCCCCCTGGGTTGCCAGATTTGACGTCGCTGGATTTGTTTCTGTGAGGGATACTATAAGGTAATGTGCAACAGCAAGTGACAACAGGCTGTGAAGACATGGTCAAGCGCATCAGAAACGCCCGTGCTGACATTCCTGTGTACAGTCATTTGAAAAGCGGATCACTAAGTGCATTGAAGTTAGCGGTACTACGTTTCAGCAATTACTCTAATTGGAAAAGGAGAGCAGAATTTGCCTCTAGGTACGAGCACGGTGGCGCAACGAGCAGTCGCCACTTCGATACTTCGGAGGAATACAGCGTTGCAAATGGGGTTTCCAATTATAAGTTATGAAATACTGGCCTGTCCTACACTCGCAACGTGGAGGTGGGGTTCCACTTACCACAGCCTGGGGCATGTTTCCAGAATGAGAATAAGCCATGTCTCCGCAATTTCCTTTCTTCCAGGAGTGCTAGATCTGCAAGGTTCACAGAAGAGCTTTTGTGAAGTTTGGAAGGCAGGAGACGAGGTACTGCCGGAATTGAAGCTGCGAGGACGGGTCGTGAGTCGTGCTTGTGTAGCTCCGCTGGTAGAGCACTTGCCCGCGAAAGGCAAATGTCCGGAGTTCGAGTTTCGGTCCGGCACACAGTTTGAATCTGCCAGGAAGTTTCAACACGAGTATTATGGGCAAGCCCCGTGAACACAAATGGAAATCCCTCGAGGGAAGCACAGTTCTTTCTTTTCACGAAACACTCTCTACTAAGTTTAGAGAGCCAATATTTGAGACTGACAACGGAATGATTCTGCTGTTGCCAACTTACATTTCTCAAATGGGAGTAAATATAAATTTTCTGAGAGGTAGGACTGAAAGCGGTCAACTGTGTTTGTCATGAAACAACTGTCACACTTTCATAACAGTTTAATATCGATTATAAAAGTGATTAATAACATTTTTTCTCAATTACTTGCATTAATGCAAGAAGAAAGATTAAGGAAAGGCAAACCTACGTTTCTAGTATTTGTAGACTTAGAGAAAGCTTTTGACAATGTTGACTGGAATACTCTCTTTCAAATTCCGAAGGTGGCAGGGGTAAAATACAGGGAGCGAAAAGCTATTTACAATCTGTACATAAAGCAGATGGCAGTTATAAGAGTTGAGGGGCATGAAACGGAAGCAGTGGTTCGGAACGGAGTGAGAAAGGGTTGTAGCCTCTCCCCGATGTTATTCAATCTGTATATTGAGCAAGCAGTAAAGGAAACAAAAGAAAAGTTTGGAGTAGGTATTAAAATCCGTAGAGAAGAAATAAAACTTTGAGGTTCGCCGATGACATTGTAATTCTGTCAGAGACAGCAAAGGACTTGGAAGAGCAGTTGCATGGAATGGACAGTGTCTTGGAAGTAGGGTGTAAGATGAACATCAACAAAAGCAAAACGAGGGTAATGGAATGTAGTCAAATTAAGTCGGGTGAAGTTGAGAGTATTAGATTAGGAAATGAGACACTTAAAGTAGTAAAGGAGTTTTGCTATTTGGGGAGCAAAGTAACTGATGATGGTCGAAGTAGAGATGATATAAAATGTAGACTGGCAATGGCAAGGAAAGCGTTTCTGAAGAAGAGAAATTTGTTAACATCGAGTATAGATTTAAGTGACAGGAAGTCGTTTCTGAAAGTATTTGTATGGAGTGTAGCCATGTGTGGAAGTGAAACATGGACGATGAATAATTTGGACAAGAAGAGAATAGAAGCTTTCGAAATGTGGTGCTACAGAAGAATGCTGAAGATTAGATGTAGATCACATAACTAATGAGGAGGTATTGAGTAGAATTGGGAAGAAGAGGAGTTTGTGGCACAACTTGAGTAGAAGAAGGGATCGGTTGGTAGGACATGTTCTGAGGCATCAAGGGATCACCAATTTCGTACTGGAGGGCAGCGTGGAGGCCAAAAATCGTAGAGGGAGACGAAGAGATGAATACACTACGTAGATTCAGAAGGATGTAGGCTGCAGTAGGTACTGGGAGATGAAGAAGCTTGCACAGGATAGAGTAGCATGGAGAGCTGCATCAAACCAGTCTCAGGGCTGAAGACCACCACAACAATGCGTGACGTGGCAGAGGTTACAGCTTGGGAGACAAACGTATGAAAAACACCTTCCTCGGATATTCCACCTACTATACACATACAATATGTGTTCAAAAGTATTCGGACACCTGGTTGAAAATGACTTACAAATTCATGGCGCACTCCATCGATACTGCTGGAATTCAATATGGTGTTGGGCCACCCTTAGCCTTTATCACAGCTTCCACTCTCGTAGGCATCCGTTCAATCAGGTGATGGAAGGTTTCTTGGGGAATGGCAGCCCATTCTTCACCGAGTACTGCACTGAGGATAGGTATCGATGTCGGTCGGTAAGGCCTGGCACGACGAATTCGGCATTCCAAACCATCCCAAAGGTGTTCTATACAATTCACGTCAGGACTCTGTGTAGGCCAGTCCATTACAGGGATGTTATTGTCTTGCAACCACTCAGCCACAGGCTGTGCATTATGAACTGGTGCTCGATCGGGTTGAAAGATACAGTCGCCATCCCCGAATTGCTCTTCAACAGTGGCAAGCAAGAAGGTGGTGAAGACATCAATGTAGGCCTGTCCCGTGATAGTGCCACGGGAAACAACAAGGGCTGCAAGCCCCCTTCATGAAAAATACGGCCACACCATACTACCGCCTCCGAATTTTACTGTTGGCACTACACACGCTGACAGATGGCGTTCACTGGGCATTCGCCATAGCCACACCCTGCCATCGGATCACCACATTGTGTACCGTGATTCGTCGCTCCACAAAACGTTTTTCCACTGTTCAATTGTCCAACATTTACGCTACTCGCACCAAGCGAGGCGTCGTTTGGCATTTACCGGCGTGTTTTTTGGCTTATGAGCAACCGCTCGACCATGAGATCCAAGCTTTCGCACCTCCCGCCTAACAAACAGTCATAGTACTTGCAGTGGATCCTGACGCAGTTTGGAATTCTCGTGTGATGGTCTGGATAGCTGTCTGCCTATTACACATTACGACCCTCTTCAACTGTCGGCGGTCTCTCTCAGTCAACAGACGAGGTCGGTCTGTAAGCTTTTGTGCTGTACGTATCTCTTCACATTTCCACTTTAATATCACATCGGAAACAGTGGACCTAGGGATGTTTAGGAGTGTGGAAATCTCGCGTACAGACGTATGACACAAGTGACACCCAATCACCTGACCACGTTCGAACTCCGTGAGTTCCGCTGAGCGCCCCATTCTCCTCTCTCACGATGTCTAATGACTACTGAGGTCGCTGATATGGACTACCTGGCAGTAGGTGGCAGCACATATGTTTATTGGGATGTCCGGATACTTTTGATCACATAGTGTATGTCGTAGTATTGCAATCGTAAGCCGAAAAGCCTTAAATACAATTTTGTTGTTTGCTAACAGCTTTTCAGTTCTATGTATGTATAGTAAAAAAATGTTCATTGGAGTATAGGGTAAAAATTTAAAGGAAATCGGTCAATAGCTTTTCGATATTTTTGATAATAACTATTGTCCTTTATATACTACACATTTAATATGTATATTTAAAAAATAGGTGTATATAAACCTGCATGTATTAGAATGCAATTTTATGTCAAAATTTCGAAGAAGGCGGTGAGAACTTTCAGAAATTTAAGCTTTTGAACAAACGAACATTTTTCTTTATACAAATTCCCTCTAATTTTTGGACATATATTTACATATTACGCTATATATAAAAATTTGAATGCAACATGGGGCCAAAATTTCAAAGCAATCAGTGGTGAGCTTTGGGAGATATACGATTTCGAAGGAAGGAACATTTACATTTTAATTTATATGGATTGACTGCTAGTTACAGCTTTCAACTAATTTTTGTTACTTTTAATTTTTTGTTAGAAGTCTTTGCCTGTTACAAATATCAAATTACAACAAATGCATAATTATGCTTGTAACCTGTCGACATTCAATTACTGATTTTATTTTGCAAACCAGTAAATGAATTACTGATATGACGAATTCTAGAAACACGGAACACTCGTAATTCGATACCGAACAGAAATACCGAACAGCTTGGTAAGAACCGAACTACTGGCAGCAAACATACTGGCTGAAAGCGGTTATCAAAAATATAATAAAATCTCTGATCTAGACTACTTTCAGATGCTGCAACATCGTCGCGAAAATACAGTGACCCGTATATGCAATAAGTTTCCTTTAAGTTACGTCTACGGTCACAAACTTTTTGTTAACAGATTACCAGTTTCGGTCTATAATGACCATCATCAGATCTGTTTCATAAAAACAAAGCCACTATGGCTGCAGTACGTTAGGACTTTGTTTTTATGAAACGCATCTAATGACGCTCATTGAAGATCGAAGCCGGTAATCTGTTAACAAAATGTTTGTGACCATAGACGAAAATTAAAGGAAACCTAGCCTACTTTATTAAAATAAATTTCACAGTATTCGACGAAGTCGCATATTTGCATTTCCGAACTCTTTCAAGAATGCTCATTCCGTGACCAGCACACGGAGTGCAATCTGTAAGCACTCGACGTCTGATCGACTATCTAAATGCGACCGAAGGTTTTCGCCCTCCTCGCCGAGTCAGTAACTTCGGAACCGGGCAAGTGATCGCGATGCTCATTTTTCAATACCCTCGCGCGGCATTCCATCTGTTCTCCCGCTCCCTCGGGTTAAACATAGGTCTGTGGAGGCAGCTCCCAGAATACGCGATGAGATGTGACTCCATTTAAATTTCGCCTGCCGGCCTCGTAGATCGATAGCCGAGGACGCGGCGGCAGAGTCGGAACGGAGTGCGCGGAATCGAATGAAACCGGCGGCGTATTCAGATCGCGTCCGACAATCGCGCGAGAGCCAGATCGACGGCGGGGAGGCATTCGTCTTCATTCCGCCTCCCCCCCCCCCCCCCCACGGGTCAGCTCTCCGTGTGTGTGAGGTGAGTGTGGGGGTGGGAATGGGGGAGATTCCTCCAGCGGACTACAACCTGCGTCTCCATCGGGGCGCGCCCAGTAAGAAGTGACCTCTTTCCAGCAACTCCGTCATCTGAATGCCTCCGCCTCCTCCATCTGTGGGCACGTTTATCTCTGTTCTGCTCGCCCCAGACCTCTGTCGTCCTCTTGCCCCTCTCTCCCCCTCCAAACCCTCCCTCCCTTCACTTTCGATAAGGCGACATTACGGTGGACGTCGACCGGTGAAGAGGAAATTGGAAAAAGAAGGAGATTTAGCGGGGACGAATATAGTTACCTCCCCGCGTGTTGCAAGCCCTGGTGTGGGGCTCACCGGTTTGGGGTGGGGGGAGGGAGGGGACTGGGGAATGCGACTGGAGACAGCAGGTGGCGCGGTGGGGTGGGGGGAGGAATCGCGGGGGAGTGGGGAATTAGGGGAGGGGAACGACCCTAGAAGTGTAATCTCGCGAGCTCATCAAGTGTCAATTCCGGCGATGGGTGGTCCGAGTGAGAGAGAGAAAGTGGGTGAACGAGAGGAAGACAGAGTGGGTGAGAGAGAGAGAGAGAGAGAGAGAGAGAGAGAGAGCGCAAGCACTGCTCTGGTTATTAGTATTATTCGGTCCGTGCACGACAGAATGTTCCAAAATGCCACGCGCAAAAATTTGATTTTTCAGGAGGGGATCATATGTCGGGCTCTATTCATCATAGTCATAAGGAGGCAATCGCTTTCGATAGCTCTTGGCCGAGCGCCTATTTGTTTGCCTGTCGGAAGAGCAGGGATACAGTAGCTATTCTGCAGTACAGTGTCAAAATTTAAACATCACACACTTCCTGCATTCCAGGCAAATTGAACAAATCGGTTGGTTCTCTTGCACTGGCCGTGGCCTAGGGTGGACGTAAGGCAGCTTATAAAAGCTCCATTTTTTTTCGTTATATTCGGACAAATATCTTACATATAATGTTGGAAACATGCGTTATAGCGTCTTCTTTTTTTTTTCTTTTTCGAGAAGGTATTCGATATCAGTATTTCGCGTTTCATATATTCAAAGAATCTAGGTGGAGGTAATTTTAGTGCTGGCAACGTAAATTTAGCATTTGAACAGCATATGCTCGGTGTTTCTCCTTTAAATTTTTTCACCTTACAATATTTACATAGTTTACCCATTTTCCCGATTACTATACTTGGATGTTCATTATATTTTATAGTTGGATCGTATTGAAGGGCCCCATTTTTTAGACACTAACACCCTTTTCTCCTCGAGCATTCTGCATTTGAAGACGTCTTTAAAAATTGTCCCGCGACGTGGTCTCCCAAGCGAAGATTATTTATTACTTCTGTATTCTGTTCATCACTTTTATTGGTGTCCCATCTTTTTCCTATTTTTCTATAGGACTGCTTTATTCTGCGAGCTATCTCCCTAATGTCTTCACGTTGCTCTTCTGTTAGATTATTTCTTCCTCGTCGAGAATTTTGTCGTAACACTGCTAGACGTTCTTCCCTTTCTGAATCGGTTCCGTTGTTCCACGCCATCTTTTGTCTTTTCGACGCTACACGAAGTCGCGAAAAATTGCTTTTACGTTTGAGCAGTTTGCTCCAGTACATTTTCACGTTCTCTATTACTGCACGCAGATATTAATTACTACTCCTTTAAATGCTGAAATGGAACTGAATCAAAGTTTTCGCGAGCACTTTTAATATGTTGTTTCATTTTCGTGCGATTACTATAAATGATACTGAAACGCGCTACGCAAAGATTACATCACGCAGTTTGTGTTAGCAGAATCGAGTCTTAACTACCCTAGCATCACAATTTTTGTCACCCACAAACACCCACTTCCACCCACTGCGACCAAAATAACTTAGAGCACAATGCGAGACTTAAGGTTACTCGCACGCATAAACGCCATTCCTCTGCAGTGAATAGTTTTGGCTACAAAGTGAAATATACGGACACTTGTCATATTTTACACACACACACACACACACACACACACACACACACACACACACACTGTCTTTACCTTTTCGTACAAACACGATTCTCTGGACCTATACGACGTAATACAATGGGAAGTATGTCTGCCAAATACTTTGTAGTGGATCGCAGATTACAAATGTGGGGGTAGATGCAAGAGTTAGACTATTATATAAAATGAGGAGACGGGAAGACAAAAGGATAAGACAGACAGACTTGGAGTCTGCAGTCTTACTTAGCTGGCTGTGATAACGTCGCTTCCCGACGGCTGGCGCTCTCGCATACTATCCAACTGGAAAAGTAAAACTTCGAACTCCTATCTGTCGGAAATGAAGAGCTCGTCATACTAGATCAGTAGTTGCCGCAACTGAATATGTACCGAAATTGTGCTAATGATAAGGAAAAACTGTAGATGCGTTGGCCGAATGCTTGTTCCCCTGTAAGCTGTAGTTGGAATCGTCCCAAACACGAGCAAATCACCTCTCGTGTTGCGCAGTGCCGCAACTGTGACACGCTTCCATACGTCTCCTGCATTTACTGCAGCAGGAGGAAGGTAAACTGCCTCTTTCACAAAATCGCACAAGAAAAAGTAACAAGACGTGTGATCAGGAGATTTCGGCAAGTAGAATGCAAGAGACAGGTCTTCCTATCCATATAACCTGCGCATCAGTCTCTGCTCGCCAGAAATCTGTAGTGATCGTTTACTTAACTATCAGTGCTCCAGCGGTGGTCATCGAAACTTCAGATCCACTTTTTTCCAACGTTGTGTTGATCGTTCATATCCAGTTTTTATATCGTGAAATAAAACTTAAAGACAGTGGGTCCATATTTTTGAATCAGCCTTCATTTGTGGTACAGCGCTAATGACCAAACCAGCTTGACTCGGGAGCGTACTTAAACAGAGGTGGCAGAAGTCGTGGGTAGCGATACGCACATATACAGGACTATTACAAATGATTGAAGCGATGTCATAAATTCACTGTAGCTCCATTCATTGACCTATGGTCACGACACACTACAGATACGTAGAAAAACTCATAAAGTTTTGTTCGGCTGAAGCCGCACTTCAGGTTTCTGCCGCCAGAGCGCTCGAGAGCGCACTGAGACAAAATGGCGACAGGAGCCGAGAAAGCGTATGTCGTGCTTGAAATGCACTCACATCAGTCAGTCATAACAGTGCAACGACACTTCAGGACGAAGATCAACAAAGATCCACCAACTGCTAACTCCATTCGGCGATGGTATGCGCAGTTTAAAGCTTCTGGATGCCTCTGTAAGGGGAAATCAACGGGTCGGCCTGCAGTGAGCGAAGAAACGGTTGAACGCGTGCGGTCAAGTTTCACGCGTAGTCCGCGGAAGTCTACGAATAAAGCAAGCAGGGAGCTAAACGTACCACAGCCGACGGTTTGGAAAATCTTACGGAAAAGGCTAAAGCAGAAGCCTTATCGTTTACAATTGCTACAAGCCCTGACACCCGATGGCAAAGTCAAACGCTTTGAATTTTCGGCGCGGTTGCAACAGCTCATGGAAGAGGATGCGTTGAGTGCGAAACTTGTTTTCAGTGATGAAGCAACATTTTTTTCTTAATGGTGAAGTGAACAGACACAATGTGCGAATCTGGGCGGTAGAGAATCCTCACGCATTCGTGCAGCAAATTCGCGATTCACCAAAAGTTAATGTGTTTTGTGCAATCTCACGGTTTAAAGTTTACGGTCCCTTTTTCTTCTGCGAAAAAAAAAAACGTTACAGGACACGTGTATCTGGACATGCTGGAAAATTGGCTGATGCCACAACCGGAGACCGACAGGATGGTGCTCCACCGCACTTCCATCATGATGTTCGGCATTTCTTAAACAGGAGATTGGAAAACCAATGGATCGGTCGTGGTGGAGATCATGATCAGCAATTCATGTTATGGCCTCCACGCTCTCCCGACTTAACCCAATGCGATTTTCTTTCTGTGGGGTTATGTGAAAGATTCAGTGTTTAAATCTCCTCTACCAAGAAACGTGCCAGAACTGCGAGCTCGCATCAACGATGCTTTCGAACTCATTGATGGGGACATGCTGCGCCGAGTGTGGGAGGAACTTGATCATCGGCTTTATGTCTGCCGAATCACTAAAGGGGCACATGTCGAACATTTGTGTTTAAATCTCCTCTACCAAGAAACGTGCCAGAACTGCGAGCTCGCATCAACGATGCTTTCGAACTCATTGATGGGGACATGCTGCGCCGAGTGTGGGAGGAACTTGGTCATCAGCTTTATGTCTGCCGAATCACTAAAGGGGCACATGTCGAACATTTGTGAATGCCTAGAAAAACTTTTTGAGTTTTTGTATGTGTGTGCAAAGCATTGTGAAAATATCTCAAATAATAAAGTTATTGTAGAGCTGTGAAATCGCTTCAATCATTTGTAATAACCCTGTAGATGGCAGAAGTATCGCGTGCACAAGGTTTGAAAGGACAGTACATTTGTACTCAAGTTATTGATGTGGAAAGGTTTCAGACATGATTACGATTGCACGATGAGAATTAACAGACTTTGAACGTATAATGGTAGTTGGAGCGAGACGCGTGGGGTATCCGGTTTCGGAAATCGTTAGGGAATTCAGTATTCCGACACGCGCAGTGTCAAGAGTGCAAGAATACCAAAAATGCAGGCATTACCTTTCACCACGGGCAATGCAGTGGTCGATGGTCTTCACTGAACGAACGAGAGCAGTGGCGTTTGCGTAGAGTTGTAGGTGCTAACAGACAAGCAACACTACGTGAAGTAACCGCAGAAATCAATGTAGCGCGTCGACGAACGTATCCGTTAGGTGGATGCGGCCAAATATGGCGTTAATGGGCTGTGGCAGCGGACGACCAACGCGAGTGCCTTTGCTAACAGCAGGACATCGCCTGCAGCGTCTCTCCTGGAATCGTGACCATATCGGTTGTAGCCTAGACCACTGGAAAACAGCGGCCTGATCAGCTATCTCCGAATTTCAGTTGGTAAGGGCTGATGGCGAGGTTCGAGTGTTGTGCGAATCCCACGAAGCCATTGACCCAAGTTGTCAACAAGGCACTGTGCAAGCTGCTTCCATAATGGGGTGGGCTCTGTTTGCGTGGAATGGACTGGGTCCTCTGGTCCAACTGAAAAGATTATTCACTGGACGTGGTTACGTTCGGCTACTTGGAGACCATTTGGGGCCATTCAGGGGCTTCATGTTCCCAAACAACCATGTCATATCAGCGGCCACAATTCTTCGCGACTGGTTTGAAGAACATTCTGGACTATTCGAGATAATTATTTGGCCTCCCAGACCGCCCGACACGAATCCCATAGAATATTATTGTGACGTAATCGAGAGGTCAGTCCGCGGATAGAATCCTGCACCAGCGACGCTTTGGCAATTGTGGGTGACTGTAGGGGAGCATGGGTCGGTACTTCTGTAGTGTACGTCCAACAACTTGTTGAGTCAATGTCCGTGGAGTTGCTCCTCTCTGCCGGGAAAAAAGGAGGTCCGCCACGATATTAGGAGGTACCCCATGACACTTTTCATCTCACAAGGGGAGGCCGCCAATTGTGAAATTCAGATTCGATTCATACTGCGCATAATAAAAGCTCATGGCCAGAGGTGTAATGTGGCAAAGCACCAAGATGCACTTCTCAGCCGTTGTCGAGAAAATCGACAGTTAAAAGAAACCGTTGCGGTGAAATACTCTCTACGATTAGTAATTTTCTACAGCGTGGTGGTGCAGCGGTAAGCGCCCGGGTTCGTAATCCGAAGGTCGCCGGATCGAATCTCGCTCCATGCAACTTTTTTTTTTAGTATTTGTTTTTTGTAATTCATATATATATATAATTCCCGGCAATCAGTTGCAACAATTATGCATATAATAAGTTGTTGAAAGTCGTTTGTCGTGCAAAAACTGGCGACTTCGAACATCATTATGTTTTCCGCAAACAAAGTTGTATTTCACAAATGTTATTAATTGTCTTCATAATGTTAACCACGTATAGTTAATGGAAGACGTAGAAACGATATTCCGAAACGAATACGTATAGCGTAAGTCAAACGTTCGAATTAGAATAGAGATCCCCCGAACACAAATTTGCTGTGGCAGGTATGAAATATAAACTCCGTTACTCGCTCGTTACACTTGAATGACAGATGTTGAATGGGCCGTAACGAGACGCCCCATAACAGCGTAGTTGCCTGCTAACTTCGAAAGAAGGTAGATGCGGTCCCTAGCGCAACTTATAATATCGTCGAAAATCAGTGCGGACGTGACAGCTTTGGTACACCCTGTTAAACAAACGGAAAAATGGAGGCGGTACAATTGGAGAGCGATCCGCCTTCACCAACATGCATAAGCAATTCATTAATAGTTTATATATATATATATATATATATTTGGATTGCAAAATGCTAATAATAAAAAAATATTGCATGGCGCGAGATTCGATCCGGCGACCTTCGGATTACGAACCCCAGAGCTTACCGCTGCGCTATGACGCTGTAGAAAATCATTAATCGTAGAGAGTATTTCACCGCAACGGTTTCTTTTAACTGTCGATTTTCTCGACAACGGCTGAGAAGTGCATCTTGGTGCTTTGCCACATTACACCTCTGGCCATCAGCTTTTATTACGCGCAGTATGAATCGAATCTGAATTTCACAATTGGCGGCCTCCCCTTGTCAGTGTAAAATACTAAAGGGGGTAAAACGCTCCGAGCCGTGTGCGGCTCGCGTTTGTGCCATTGGTAGGTTGGCATCGTGTAATAGGGACAGTGGCGCCTCGTTTCCTTCTTCTGTTTACTGGCGCCACTACGTTTGGTTCAAATGGCTCTGAGCACTATGGGACTTAACGCCTGAGGTCATCAGTCCCCTATAACTTAGAACTAATTAAACCTAACTAGCCTAAGGACATCACACACATCCATGCCCGAGGCAGGATTCGGACCTGCGACCGTAGCAGTTACGCGGTTCCACACTGAAGCGCCTAGAACCACTCGGCAACACCGGCCAGCCGCTACGTTTGCTAATGAGGTCTGTCTGTGAGTGGCAGCAGCAGCGTTTATCGATATCTAGTACTTGTACTATCTTTGGAAGGATGTGAAGTGTTTTACGGTTTGGGTGTGTCGGTTGGGACGGAGCAGGAGAGAGGTCCGGCTGCGTGCGGACATGCCGGGACAGCTGGTGGCATGCGGGAACTGCCGGATCGAGGGGCTGTAGTTGCGAGGGCCACAACCTCGTTCTCCACCGGACTCAGGTCGCTGAGTTGAGTGAACATTAATCCAGTAGTGAATCCTGCATTTTTGTGATCACGCCATTTGTCTGTGCATTGCTGCTCGAGGGTCGCCATGAGACGAACAGCAGCAAGTGTAGCTTGTCGAGTTCGCGGAATCTATTAGCCGTGTTCTACTGTTTGTTACCAGTTTTTGAATTTTGTGTTAATGTTTGTTGAAACGCAACCAGAGGTATTTTGCTGCCTAGAGGCCGCTAACGCCGTAGTTACCTGCCCTGGAGGTTAGCGTGTTTTTGCGGCAGGGTACGAGGTGTGGCTAGAAAAAAACCGGACTAGTACTGGTGAAACAATAAAACGAATGCAATAAGGCTGAAAGTCGCGTGGCCTGTCACGTGACTCTCGCTCCGCCTGCTGCTCGAGTTTCATCTGCCTCCTGCACTCAGTCTGCCCGTGGCGTCTGTTTTAAGTAGTTGACGTTTTGTCTGTGCGTCGGAAAATGTTGAGTGTACAGAAAGAACAGCGTGTTAACATCAAATTTTGTTTCAAACTAGGAAAATCTGCAAGTGAAACGTTTGTAATGTTACAAGTGTACGGCGATGATTGTTTATCGCGAAACCAAGTGTTTGACTGGTTTAAACGATTTAAAGATGGCCGCGAAGACACCAGTGATGACACTCGCACTGGCAGACCATTGTCAGCAAAAACTGATGCAAACATTGAAAAAATCGGTAAACTTGTTCGACAAGATCGCCGTTTAACAATCAGAGCAGTGTCTGAGTTAACAGGAACTGACAAGGAAAGTGTTAGGCAGATTCTTCATGAAAGTTTCAACATGAACAAAGTGTGTTCAAAAATGGTTCCAAAGCGTCTCACAATTGAACAGAAGGAACGCCGAAGAATGATTTGTTCTGACATCCTGGAAAACATTGAAAGTGATCCCACTTTCTTACAAAATGTTATTACTTGCGATGAATCGTGGTTTTTTTACTTACGATCCCGAAAATAAACGCCAGTCGATGCATTGGAAAACTCCTGGTTCACCACGACAAAAAAAAGCACGAATTTCAAAATCGAAATTCAAGGCAATGATGATTGTTTTTTTTTTTGACATCAAAGGGATTGTGCACATTGATTGGGTACCAGAGGGACAAACAGCGAATCAGCATTACAACATTAGCGTCCTGGCTACCCTACGTGAGCGAGTACGGAGAAAACGGAACGATTTGTGGAGAAAAAAGTCATGGATCCTTCACCAAGACAATGCCCCAGCCCACAGTGCGTTGTCAGTGAAGACGTTTTTGGCAAAACACAACATTCCCATCTTAGATCATCCACCCTACTTATCTGATTTGGCCCCCTGTGACTTTTTTCTTTTCCCTAAAGTCAAGTCAGCTTTGAAAGGAACTAGATTTGAGACTGTTGAAGCAGTAAAAGAAAAAGCGACGGAAGTAATGTATGGACTTACCGAAAATGATATGCAGCATTTCTATGAACAGTGGAAAATTCGTATGGAGCGGTGTAGAGACCGAGGAGGAGAGTACATTGAAGGAGATAACATGAAATTGTAAATAATTGTAAATAAATGTTTTTTCCAGCATCAGTCCGGTTTTTTCTAGCCGCACCTCGTACTTTTCCTCCTCTTGCCGATGCTGTCTGGCAAGGCGTGTAGTACGACAGCCTCCTTGACCGCGGTGTGGAGTGTGGTTTCTTTTGTCTACCTTGGTTGTTGCACTTCTTTCTGGATTTCGATGTTTTAAACACCAGATCCTGAAGACGCAGTGCTGCCTGTCACTTCGCCCTCGCTTCAATTATTCCATCGTTATACTGGCTATCACACGTTAGGTGGATTTGGTGAGAGGATTGATCGGCGTTTAAACTATCCCTAGTTCGAGTTGCCATCTTGTTAGGTGAGAATAACTCTTGTCAGCCTGTCTCACCACTTACGTAGCTGTAGGGACTTTTCTCAGGTCGATCCTTGGGGCACTGTCTGTGGATCATTCCCTTCTTTATTTGATGTCAATTGTTTAAAAATAATATCTTGTTTAAATTATTCCTATTGCTTGTGGGCTTCAGCCGACAAATAACTTCAATTACTCTCGATAAGGCCTTCAACCGTCAGTGTAGCTTGTGTTACAGTCAGTTTTTTTAAAATTATTGTTTTAAAAATTATTTTGCTATTTTCAACGTGTAGTTGTCTTCCTCAGACCCGCCAGAGTAGCCGAGAGCGCTAACGCGCTGCTTCCTGGACTCGGGTAGGCGCGCCGGCCCCGGTGGACGACGAGGGCCAATGTGCCGGCCAGCCTGGATGTGGTATTTAGGCGGTTTTCCACATCCCGCTAGGTGAATACCGGGCTGGTCCCCACGTTCCACCTGAGTTACACGCGGTGCAGACATTTGAAACACGTCCGCACTATTTCACGATTTACACTAGACGCAGACATTGGGGAACACTGATTCCATCCTGGGGGGTACAGGGTGGTGGCAGGAAGGGCATCCGGCCATCCCTAACACTAACTCTGCCAAATCTGTTGTAACCACGCCGATCCCGCGATCGCTGCGGGACTATGGCGTAAGCGAACGAACGAAAGAAAGAAAGTTGTCTTCCTCACTTGTAATTCAGGCCTTCAGCCACTAATTGTTCTGAAGTATTGCTTATGGCCTTCAGCCGATAAATAATTTTGAATTTTTTCTTAATAAGGCCTTCAGCCATCAGTGTAACCTGTGTTATAGTCAATTTTTGAAAACGATTATTTAAAAAACATATTGCCTTAAATAAAGTGTACGTGTTTACTGTGCAAGCAACGGTAACTGAGTAGGCCCCGCCCACACCTTTTCCTGCCTTCCCTAAGTCGCACGTATCACGCTCACCTAGCTACCCAGTGCAAGTTTTCAATGTTTCACTTAATTATTCAAAAATACTTATACTGGCGTCATAATCCACACACTGAGACATATAATTAAAGATTTAACACAGTAAGACATGTCTTACAGTTAGAAACCGTGCGTATGTCATGTGGCAGAGCAAATTATGCAGACTATATTGATATGGTATTTGAGAATGACAGCACTTAGTGAATTCCAAAAAAACTTTACACATGATACCAAAGCTTTTCGAAACTTTTGTCGCTGGCAGCACGCAAAAAATAATGAAAGGAGAAAAGTTTATCGTTTACTACATTTTCCATGCTCGTGCAGTCAAACTTGAGCATGGGCGTTTTAATTTATTTGTTCTGTTACATCCCAACCTTGTATACGGCACCTATAACGGGTAAAATTTTCAGTCTCAGACTGAAGCTATCTTTACATTGCGGCAATGTCGACATGAAGCGGCCGCAAGAAAAACATTTGTTAGAAAATGACGAAATTCCTCCAGCTGTATTAAGGTGTTGGTTTTATTGGCAACTAGTTTCGATGTTGCTACAACATAACCTTCAGGCCATAAGTACAACATACCATACATAAACAACAAATGCTACAACAGTAATTTATGAGTTACTATACAAAACATTTCTGTTATAACCAAATTATATAATGGATAATTTTAATGAAACTAATTATATTTTTGGTTATTTCCGTTAAAATGCCATCACTCTGGACATTAGCCATTTACGTGGTATCACTAAATACAAATGAAGCTGTATATGCACAATCGTTTTATTATAAGTTAATATCAGGTATTAAAAATGGGAGATATAAAAGCTTAAGCGACAAGTCGTTATTCTAATAGATAATAATATAGGCGAGGAACATTGCAACTCTTTTTATTCATTTTTTAAAATAATGAACTACAAAAAGGAGAACATACGCATTGGCAATCAGACATATGTTAGGTAAACTTCATTCTTTACTAGTAGTGAACGGTGAGCAATGTAGACTAGAACTACGTTTGCCAAATTCTGTACTGTCGTCATACTAAAGTAACAGTGGCGTAATTTACTTAGACAACTTCGTGGTTCCTAACACCACGAAAGAAATGGTAAGGGACCGAAAAAATGGTGTAAAACCCAGTTCATACAAGGTAGTCAATAGTGTAAAATACATGATAATCAATTTAAAAACTATTCATTCCAATAAATGTATAAGTTAACACGTTGCTGAAATAATTTATAGCCTATGTCGGTGTCTCATCGAAGGCTTTGACCAGGGCCTATAGTCTTATAGTCCATTATTTAAAAAAAAATTACAATGTTCCACGCCTATATTATTATCTATTAGACTAATGACTCATCGCTTAAGTTTTTATATACTCCCATTTTTGATACCTGATATTAACTTATAATAAAACGATTGTGCATATACAGCTTCATTTGTATTTAGTGATACCTAGTGATACCACGTAAATGGTTGATGTCCAGAGTGATTGCATTTTAACGGAAATGACCAAAAATTTATTAGTTTCATTAAAATTATCCATTATGTAATATGGTTATAATAGAATTGTTTTGCATAATAACTCATAAATTACTGTTGTTGCATTGGTTGTTTATGTATGGTATATTGTATTTAGGGCCTGAAGATGATGTAGCAACATCGAAACTAGTTGCCAATAAAACCAACACCTTAATACAGCTGGAGGAATTTCGTCGTTTTCTAACATATGTTATACTAGCTGACGTCCTAAGTTGTCCGTTTCAAATGTGGATATACGAAGAAAAACGTTTCGCCACCGCGGCTGGTTGTTTGTTTGTCTTTGTGATTTGTTTTCTTTTAGGACGCAAAAACAGCTGGAGTCATACGCGCCCAAGTCAAAACTATAGAACACGAAGACAGAGAGGAGTTAAAAAACGACTATGCGTCAATCCTAATTGACATAAGTGAAGAAAGCTTAAAAACTGGGAGGTGGAGAAAGGGCTGCAAAGGACACCATACACTTACGGACGTGCAGGACTAAAAGTTAAATGGCTTTCGCAATATTGCTTTGACAGATAAGTAAAACACGATCGCCAGTATGCGCGTCATTTGCTAAAACGGCCGATAACACAGACGGCAAACCCAAGCTGAAACGTAAACTGTTAAAAAATGGGCAGTCCGTCAGGAAGTGGCGGACAGTTAAAACTTGGTCGCAATGAGTATAAAGTGGTGGGGGAGCGCCACTTAGTAAATGACGATGGCTGAAAAGGTAGTGCCCAATACGCAACCGAGTTAAAATGGCTCCTCCCGGTGGGAGAGTCGAGAGGAGGTCGTCCAAGCCGCTGGGAGATAAGCGGGAGCTTATTCCCGTGAAGGGAGGACCAATGGCGATGCCAAAGGGACATCACCTCCTGATAGACGGAAACACAAAGATCATCGGAGGGAATATAGGAACCAGTGGGCTGAGGTACGAGGGCTGCAGCCTTGGCAGCAGAGTCAGCAGCCTCGTTTCCTGGCAGATAGACCTGACCAGGAACCCACAGAAACATCACCCTGGCTCCACCAAGAGTGAGCAAGTGACAGTTTTCCAGGTCCCGTTGCACTAAGGGATCTGCGGTGTACATTACACGTAGACTTTGAAGGTCTCCGAGAGAGTTGAGCAGAGGACACAATTGGAAAGCCTGTGTCGCTCGATGTGCTCCGTGGCCTGATACAAGGCGAAGAGCTCGGCTGTAAATACTGGGCAGTGTGTCGGATGCCGATATCGAAAGACGTGGGCGCCAATGACGAAGGCACACTCGACACCACGGTCGTTCCTAGAGCCATCAGTGAACGCAAAGGTAATATCTCGAAGTTCCGTGCGAAGGTCGTGAAACTGAAGGCGATACACCGAGGTTGGAGTAGTGTCCTTAGGAAGCGAATGAAGGCCAAGGTTAACATGGGCCGCTTCACGAAGCCAAAATGGTGGAGGGTTCACACCAACCGGGAAAGTTGCACGTAGTGTGAAGTTAAGCCGTCGGAGCAAGTGGCGAAAAATGACTCCAGTAGGTAACAGAGAAGAGATAGGTGCCCCTTACTGGCGATTAAAGGAATTATCGAAGAAGGATGCATAGGATGGTTGGCTACTTATGGCAGACAAACGGCATGCATACCTGAGATAGAGGGATCACTCCGTCTACAGGCCACAAGTGGCCCATCGGGACCATCCGACCGCCATGTCATCCTCCGAGGAGGATGCGGATAGGAGGGGCATGGGGTCAGCACACCGCACTCCTGGTCGTTATGATGGTATTCTTGACCGAAGCCGCTACTATTCGGTCGAGTAGCTCCTCAATTGGCATCACGAGGCTGAGCGCACCCCGAAAAATGGCAACAGCGCATGGCGGCCTGGATGGTCACCCATCCAAGTGCCGACCACGCCCGACATCGCTTAACTTCGGTGATTTCGCAGAAACCGGTGTATCCACTGCGGCAAGGCCGTTGCCGCATGCGTACCTGCTGAGGAGAAAATCACGCCGGTAGGACAGTGGTAGTTCAGCAGCTTCAGCATACGGACTCTCAGCCGGGCTGGTGTAAAAGGTGCCCGTGGCCAAACGGATGCCATTATGGTGGATAGTGTTGACACACCGTAAGACAGATGTCCGTGCACACGCATAAACGAAGCACCTATAGCCGAGTTTCGAACGGACAAGCGACTGGTACAAACGGAGAAGGGTGGTTCGATCGACTCCCCAGGAAGTACCATTGAGGACATGTAGCACATTGAGAAGCCGCATGCAGCGGGCTGCCAGGTAAGATACATGGGTGGACCGAGAGTGTTTCCTATCGAGCATGAGCCCCAGGAATTTCGTAGTTTCAACGAACGGAAGGGCAACAGGCCCAAGATGTAAAGATGGTGGGAGAAACCACTTGCTTTGTCGGAAATTCATACAGACGGTTCTCTCAGTGCAAACGTGCAAGCCACTGTGGATGCTCCAGGATCAAAGACGATCAAGACACCGCTGAAAACGCGGCTCAGTGAGACAGATCCGTGGAGAATTGCAATAGATGGCACAATCGTCAACAAAAAGGGAGCCAGAGATGCCACCTTGGAGACAGGTCATTATAGGGTTAATGGTGATAGCAAAGAGAGCGACACTCAGGACGCAACCCTGAGACACACCGTTTTCCTGGATAAAGGTGTCCAACAAGGCAGAACCCACACGCATCTTGGAAACACGAGCTTGTAAAAATGCCTGAAGGAAACAGAGCAGGCAGTCATGAAAGCCCAATGTATAAAGTGTATGTAAGATATCAGTTCTCCAGCAGGTGTTGTAGGCCTTCTCCAAATCGAGAAACACGGCCACATACTGGGATTTCCACAGAAAACCATTCATGACATGGGTGGACAAAGTAACGAATTGGTCGACTGCAGATCGCTGTGCTCGAAATCTACACTGTGCATTCGTCAGTAAATTTCGAGACTTGAGCCATCATACTAGCCAGGCATGAATCATATGTTCCACCGCTTTGCAAACGCAACTGGTAAGAGGGATGGGGGCGGTAGCAAAGAGGTCGGTTTTTGTCCTTATTGGGCTTAGGTATGGGTATGACGGTGGCTTCACGTCAGCGTCTGGGAAATGTGCCCTCTGCCCAGATGCGACTGTACATCTTAAGCAGAAAGTGCTTGTCTGCAAGAGAGAGGTGCTGCAACATCTGAATGTGGACGGCGTCTGGCCCTGGGACGGAGGATCGGGTTGAACTGAGAGCATGATCGAGCTCCATAATAGTAAAGGCGGCATTGGAGCACTCACGATTCGGAGAAGGGTATTGCCCAAGCCTCCTCCGCTTGTTTCCGATGGAGGAAGGCAGGGTAATAGTGGGAAGTGCCCGAAACGTCCGCAAAATGGTGGCCTAAGGTGTTGGAGATAGCAATAGGGTCCACGATTACATAATCTGGTACTGTGAGGCCGGAAATTGGGGAAGAGATCTTGGTCCCAGAGAGCCGTTGGAGGCTGGCCCACACCGCAGAGGAAGGGGTGGAACTGTTAAAAGAACTAGTGAATGAAATCCAGCTAGCTCGTTTGGTATCCCGAAGGACGCGACGACACTTTGCACGCATCTGTTTATAATGAATGCAGTTTTCCATCGTAGGATGAAGTTAAAAACGCGGAGAGCATGTCTCCGTGCGCGAACTGCATCGTGGCGTGCCTCAGTCCACCAAGAGACTGGGATACGACGTGGTAAAGAGTAAATGCGAGGAATGGAACGTTCTGCAGGAGTAAGGGTAACGTTGGTGAGATAGTCCACCTGGTCATCACAACTGGGGAAATCTTGTTCTTCGAAGGTCGCCGGGGAGGAGTAAAGCTGCCAGTTAGCCTTAGGAAGCCGCCATTTGGGCATGAATGCATGTGGGGTAGGAGTCAGCAAACGGAGAGCACACGGGAAATGGTGGCTTGAGTAGGTGTCAGAAGGAATGGACCACTCAAGACGATGGGCAAGCTGGGCAGTGCAAAAGGATAGGTCCAAATGGGAATAGGTGTGCGAGGAGTCGGTAAAGAAAGTGGGTGCTCCAGTGTTAAGACAGAAGAGTTTGAGTTGGTGAAGAAGGTCAGCCAAGAGGGCACCTCCTCAAAGGGGATGATGCTCATTAAAGTTGCCGAGTAGCAAAAATGGGCGAGGTAGCTGCCCAATAAGCTGAAGCAGGTCTGCCCTGGTGACAGCAAATGACGGAGGTACATAAATGGTGAAGAGGGAAATAGTCAGGTGGGGAAGGAAAAGGAGAACTGCAACAGCTTGAAGACAGGTAGTCAGGGAGATGAGCTGACTATGAAAGCCGTCCAATATGAGCAGTATGATGCCGCCACGAGATAGAATGCCGACCTCAAGGGGAAGGTCAAAACGAATTGGTAAGTAATGTGAAAGCTCAAAGTGGTCGTGAGAGTGCTATTTCGTTCCATGAAGGCAAAGTACAAAGGGATGCTGCGTTGCTGAAAGCAGTCGTAAATCTTCTTTGTGGGACCGAAGGCTGCGAATGTCCACACTGGATGACAGTCAGGAGGAGGTAGGGGTGTCAACTCGGCGTCCGCCGAGTGACAGCCGGTGTATGGTCGCTACTACAGGGCACAGAAACAGCAGGATCCTGCTCCTTGGGGTCCACAGAGGCATCGGCTTTCTTGTGCGGTTGGTCCATGGAGTCCAACACTGAAAAACGGTTGGTGGTGAACACCGGCAAGACATAGGCCGGCTGGGCTAAGGTACCATTTGGCGACACCATCGAACAGGATCTTCGAGTTGGCAAAGGAGAAGACCATTTGCCTGTGGTGGACATCTTCGATCTTTTCTGGTTAGAGAAAGAATCGGATGTTGTTTGGTTGGAGGGATGCAGGACGTTTCATGGGATTCTCCTTCTGTCCTTTCCTGCCTACTGGTTGTGTAGCTGGTGGCTTTGCCCCTTGAGGCGAGAGTTTGACGGGTTGTTGCACAGTGGGACGGGAGGATGGCGAAGCTACCTTGACACAGGGCGATTTCACAACCTCAGAGCTGAATTTGAGGTCGCATGTCTGCGTGACCATGTCCTTCATGGAGCGAGGGAAAATAAGAACAGAACTATAGGTGCCAGAAAGGAGAACACAGGGTTTGCGACTAGCCAGTAATTTGCGAGATACTGGGTAAGGTACTTTTTCCTTTACCCGAATCTCTTGGATAGTCCACTCATCAGGATACACGGGACAATCCTGAGAGGAGGCGGCATGGCCGCCGTTGCAGTTGATATAGCGAGGAGAAGGAGGCGGACAATCGCCTTCGTGTGCATCCCCACCACAGGTGACACATTTGGCTGGGTGTCGACAAGACGTTCTAGCGTGGTTGAAACAATGATACTGGTAGCAGCGCACCAGGTGCAGAATGTACGGCTGGACTGTGATAATTTCTTAGCCTGCTTTGACCTTGGACGGCAGCAGCACTCCATCAAAGGTGAGGAAAAGTGTCGGGGTGGGCACTGTGGAGGAATCTACCTTTGTCATTACACTATGGACGGCAATGACACCATGATAAGAGAAGTATGACTGTATTTCGGCCTCAGTTAGACCGTCGAGCAGCCTGGGGTAAATTACACCACAGGAAGCATTCAAAGTTCTATGTGCCTCGACACGAATGGGGTAAACGTGGAGAAGCGAGGCAGCAAGCAGTTGCTGTACTTGAGAATCAGAAACAGTCTCCAATAGCATCTTCAAAAGCAAAGTGCCATTCTGTAAACCAGAAAACGATTTCAGAGGGCCACCAATTGCAGCAACACCTGTCTGACTAATAAACGGATTTAACATGGCGAAGGACTGGCCGTCTTCAGTACGTGAGATCACGAGGGGAAGGTTGTGACTGCTACGGTCGCAGGTTCGATACCTGCCTCGGGCATGGATGTGTGTGATGTCCTTAGGTTAGTTAGGTTTAAGTAGTTCTAAGTTCTAGGGGACTGATGACCTCAGAAGTTAAGTCCTATCACGAGGAACTGTGGTGCAGCGGGAAGGGTCTTCGAATCATTAGACTCATTACGTTAACGTTTAGTAGACGTTGATTGGGAATATGATTGACTCATTGCGAGAAAATTCCCCATGATTGCCAGCGTCCGGATGGCGCGCTCCTTCCAACTGGGGGCTCCCTTCACAAGGGGGCTCACCCACCTTAGGTGATTGTTGACATCTCAGGTCACACCTCCCGAACATGTGACAGAGGGACCAATCGGCAATTTGGGAAGGTTGCAGCTCACCCCTCCCTGGGCCTGGCCTGTACCAGGAGGTACGTGTGAACCCTACTTGTCGACCTGGGGCTGGGAATGACGCGTTTCCCAGACACCTGTTACGCGTCAGACGTATGGGCCAGCCTTCAGGAGCGCACAGGAAGGAAGAAGAAAAAGAGCAACCTCGAACGCCGAAGCGGAGGAACGAGAGGAGAAGGGAAACGAAGAAAGGAACAGGGAACGAAAAACAAAGGTCAGACTGTTCGTACGTCATCGACAGACAACGCAGAAAATTCCCAATAACTTCCAGGACATGTTCCCCAAGGGAGGGGAAAAAGAATAGCAAGAGGATAGACATGCAGCATGAAAGGGGAAAAACGTTGTAAAGGTTGGGGCCCCATGGTAGCCAAGCGCAAACATACCAAAGAGCGGCGAGCCTCCTTGGGGATACATACAGAGGTGTAGGTTTGTGAAGGTTGTTAACTATTAAGTATCTGGAGACTGGTTACTACATGACGTTAGGTTTATTTCATTTTGTTACATCTTCAGTTCTTCCATGTTGCGATTACAAGAAGAATAAGGCCTATTTTTGTGTGGATGGTATTTGATTACACTTGCGACGACATTAGTTTGGTTTTATAAAGAGTAATATCATCACATAAGTAATGGGGAGGTATTGAATAGAATTGCGGAGAAGAGGGGTTTGTGGCACAACTTGAGTAGAAGAAGAGATCGGCTGGTAGGACATGTTCTGAGGCATCAGGGGATTACAAATTTAGCATTGGAGGGCAGCGTGGAGGGTAAAAATTGTAGAGGGAGATGAATACACTAATCAGATTCAGAAGGATGTAGGTTGCAGTAGGTACTGGTAGATGAAGAAACTTGCACAGGACAGAGTAGCATGGAGAGCTGCATCAAACCAGTCTCAGGACTGAAGACCACAACAACAACAACAACAATATGAATAGGATTCTCATCACAAGATAGGAATTTCTGTTGATGTTTATGAAAACATTTACTATTAACAAAGCACATTGGATAATAAAGTAAGTAAACGTATTTCTTGGGTTGTTGGTCACTGGGGAGTTATATGGGGTCGAATTGTATCCCTTAACTGTATTATATGACTTCACGTATGAGGAACTTGAAGTACTATTAAATGCTATACGTGTTTGATATTGCATAAACCGCTGGGGGAAATCTGAAGGTTTAAAATTTTGTTAAAGAGTCAAGTTTGCCAAGATCGATAGCAATTCTTTTTATTACTGTTACCGTGTTCGACAAATCTACATTGTAATCATCGGGTCTTGTAACATTATCAGGTGTACATGCTTTTTGCAACACTTTCAGTAGTATAAAGGCATTCACATCTACTAATGTTACAAGAGCTGATGGTGACAGCGTAGATATGTCAAACCGGTAATAGTAATAAAAGGAATTACTAGCGATGTTGGCAAACTTGATTCTACAAGAATAATATACTATTAAATGACTTTTGAGGTATTTAACATTTGCGTTCACTCTGAGCTGATGAATACACGTTTGTGGAAACAGCGTCACAGCTCTGACCAATAGTCATGACTGAGGTACTAACATGTATTAGTACAACTTGCTGCTTTCACAAAGTTAATCACTAATTTACTCTGTGTTGTTTTGAAATTTTCAGGCGCTCATCATTTTGTTGCGCCAATTTACATGGAAACGTGACCTGTGTGGCTACTTAGGAGTGAGATAGAGTTTTCATGGCCATTAAATGTCTCATTTTGCGTATGACATCCTACGGGAAGATGTTTGTTACTTACGTTACGGCGGACAGGACTTTTTGCACTCTGGGACACATCCTCGTTAAGTCCAGACTTCTTTAATTTCTCCAAGAAAGCGGAGGCACTGCTTACCTGGAAATTAAAAATGCACAATGTTTCTTTTATGAGGCTCCTGAAAAGAATTCGTTACGAGAAACACGAAAATAAACAGGTCTACAAAAGTGCAACGTAGCGACTAATATGAAAGAAGTAACGTCATGAATGATCTTTTTTCCCAGAAATTTTTGCTTTAATGTTATGAAACTAGAAGAGTGAGACCTGTTGCTATGCTTACATGAGTTTTTCAGTAGTCTGTTAAATGTCCTCGATGTTATGTGCGAATCCCTTAGTAAAACATAAAATATTTTCTTGGAGGAAAATTAGATTCTGTCGCATAATCTGCATGCATATAGCAACAAAAACCGCTAGTGTGAACATAGCGTGTTCTATCCATACACGGCAGTTTGTAAATTGTAGATGCAGCTGAAGCGGTCGATTCCTTCTCCGTAGATTTCCGACAGACGTTCAACCAGGTACCATATGTGGGACTACTAAGCAACATACCATGACCCGGAATATCTTCATACTTGTGGAATTGAGTCAATTAATAATTGACCAGAGGAATTCAGAACGTTATACTGGAGAGCCAGTGTTCTACAGAAATTGTCAACTGAACATACGGGCAGAGACGTACGTACAGACAGCGTTCTTGTTTTACATGTGCACTTAGGGAAGGTGAAGTGACACATGTGTACCTATATGTCAGACCATTAGAAACAATTTGTTTATACTTGTTACTTGTTACTAGCTGTACCCATACACGCTCGGCTGTGGCCCAGTTTGTTTAAACGGAAAGAAAGAAAGGAGGAAGCATACGTTCCTAATATGTATGGGGACTCGATACTCTTCCTAATCTTCTTCTGTTCCCTGTCTCTGCCTGTTTCCCACTCCCCCTTTCTTTTGCCATCTATCCCCTTCCCCCTCGCTCTGTCCATCAACTCCTCTCTCTCTCTCTCCCTGTCCATCAACTCCTCGCTCTCCCTCTCCCTCCCCCCCCCCCCCTCTCTCTCTCTCTCTCTCTCTCACACTCACTCACTCACTCACTCACTCACTCACTCTCTCTCTCTCTCTCACTCACTCACTCTCTCTCTCTCCCTCCCCATCTTCTCTTTTTCCCTCTCCCCCAACTCTTCCTGCCCTTCTCTGTTCCCCTCTCCCAGTTCATCACCTCATCACCTCCTCCCCCATTTCCCTGTTCATCTTCTCGTCCCACTCTCTCTGTCGATCTCCTCCTTTCCATTTTCTACGTCCGTTTCCTCCCACCCCTCTGTCCATCTCCTCTTCCACCTCCCTCTGACCTCGAAAATTTATTATTCTTATTGCAAATTTTCTGTCTTAGTAGTGTTCTAATCCGAAAAAATAAGCCATAAATACAACTTTCACATGTATTTCATTTCATTCATTCATATCATTTTTGCCCTTATGAAAAGTGTTTGAACTCAAATAACTCATGACGACACAATTTTCACTTCTTTCCTTTCTTCCTTTTCTCTTTCCAAAATGTCTTCATCCTTTGACTATGCTCTTGTTTCCTTGGTTCCATCCATAAGGCTCTCATCTCCCTCTTCTCATTTACCATAAATTTTGCGTTCCTAATTTTGTTCCTGACTTGCTTTCTGTCTTTTATCATTTGTTGATCCCCAGCTGCCTTATGTTTTCCTCTATTTCATGATACCAATTTCTTTTAAGGCTTGAATGTTTTACTACATCAAAGATGCTCTTTATAAGTCTGGTGTTTTCCATTCTCTGTATATGTCCGTAGAAATTTAGTCTGCGTTTTCTGATCATGTCCGTGAGTCTGTCAGTGTGTTGGTATAACTCATTGATAGGTCTTTTCATCCATATGCCATGAATGTGTATTGGTCTGAATATTTTCCTGAGAATATTGCGTTCTATTTTTTCTGTCTCTATAACGCCTGGTGCTCCAGTTGTGGTCGTTTCTGACGCATATTGTGCTTCCGGTAATACAGCTGTTTCGTAGTGTTTAATTTTCGCCTGTCATGATATGCTTTTCTTATTATAATGTGACCATGTGAGTTTGTATGCTTTCTGGAGTCTTTCTGTTCGTTCTAAGTTGGATGCCTTGTTTGATCCTCCCATTTGTATGTATTTAAAATTTTCGACTCTTTTTACAGATGCGTGATTATATATATACAGGGTGTTACAAAAAGGTACGGCCAAACTTTCAGGAAACATTCCTCACACACAAAGAAAGAAAATATGTTATGTGGACATGTGTCCGGAAACGCTTACTTTCCATGTTAGAGCTCATTTTATCACTCCTCGTCAAATCACATTAATCATGGAATGGAAACACACAGCAACAGAACGTACCAGCGTGACTTCAAACACTTTGTTACAGCAAATGTTCAAAATGTCCTCCGTTAGTGAGGATACATGCATCCACCCTCCGTCGCATGGAATCCCTGATGCGCTGATGCAGCCCTGGAGAATGGCGTATTGTATCACAGCCGTCCACAATACGAGCACGAAGAGTCTCTACATTTGGTACCGGGGTTGCGTAGACAAGAGCTTTCAAATGCCCCCATAAATGAAAGTCAAGAGGGTTGAGGTCAGGAGAGCGTGGTGGCCATGGAATTGGTCCGCCTCTACCAATCCATCGGTCACCGAATCTGTTGTTGGGAAGCGTACGAACATTTCGACTGAAATGTGCAGGAGCTCCATCGTGCATGAACCACATGTTGTGTCGTACTTGTAAAGGCGCATGTTCTAGCAGCACAGGTAGAGTATCCCGTATGAAATCATGATAACGTGCTCCACTGAGCGTAGGTGTACATACTGACGAAACTAAAATGAGCTCTAACATGAAAATTAAGCGTTTCCGGACACATGTCCACATAACATCTTTTCTTTATTTGTGTGTTAGGAATGTTTCCTGAAAGTTTGGCCGTACCTTTTTGTAACACCCTGTATATATCCGGGCTAGTTTGAGAAACTATTGTAGAGATGTTGATACGTTCTTGGACCTGGGACCGATATCTTTCCAGTGTCTATATCGAAAACAGACAAAAATCGCTGATATCCTCTATTCCCAGGATTGATTTTTTATATATATATATATATATATATATATATATATATATATATATATATATATTGGAACTTAAATAGTGGTAACACTGCTGTGGAGACACTATGCAATGGAATCTACTTTTGCTGCTAATAGCACACGTTGTTGACATACCTGCACTACCTCCGAGCAAATGGACTCGCCCGTCCCGCGTCACCGGCGTGCGCACAATCGAGGGAAATACAGTCACTTGTGAGCGAACGGTCTAGCGTAACCGTGTCACTACGTTTTAGAAACAGGACTGAATGTGCCGGAGGTCGTACAGCACGCCAGTGTCATCGAGGTCTTCAAGAGGCGTGCGGGAAATCGGCATTGCCTTACAGAACAGTGGCACATTGGGTAGAAGCCTTCAACGTAGGTCGGAAAACTATGGGGCAGGTCGTCCTAGCGTCTCTGAAGAAGAAGTGCATGCTGTTGCTGCGTTAGTGGACAGTGATCGACGCCATACGATTCTTGAGCTCCCCCACGAAACCGAATTAACGCATACGACTGTGCCTCGCATCCTGAAGGAACGTCTGCGCATGCGAAAAATTGCATCACTATGGGTTCCGCATGGCTTGACGGAAATGCAGAAATGGATGCGTTACGACGCTGCTCAGACGCACTTGGAGCGCTATGAGCGCGAACGAGAGGCTTTCTTACGCCGTATCGTAACACTGGATGAGACATGAGCCATATCGTACGAGCCAAAACTGAAACGCAAATCCAACGAATGGCGTCATTATGGGTTGCCGCGAAAGTCGAAAGTGCGTCAGAGCCCCAGTATGGTGAAAGTTATGGTGATTCTCGTATACGACTGTAGTTGTGTTATCCTAACGCATTACGTTCCTCCATGGCAGACCGTCAATGCACGGTATTACTGTTCGTTTTTGGATCATCACCAGCGACCAGCTTTGTGAAAGAAGCGGCGACACTTTCTGCGCAACCCACCCGTCATTTTGCACGACAATGCGCGGGCGCATACAGCGCAAGCTGTGGCCGCTCTGTCCGGTTGATGGGACTGGAAAGTACTGTACCATCCACCATACTCCCCGGACTTAGTCCTCGTGACTTTGACTTGATTCCGAAGATGAGGGAACCACTTCGTGGTATTCCCTTCAGAACTGTTCAGAGATTCGACAGGCAGTAGATCGCTCCATCCGCACCATCAACAGAACAGGCTCTGCTAACGATATGCTACGTCTTCCACATCGCTGGCAACGGGTCCTACACAACGCTGGTGACTACTTTGAAGGACAGTAACAGGTGCAAACATGTAACTCTTTTGTATTGGTTGAGAAGAAATAGTTGTCACTATTTAAGTTCCAACCCTCTTGTATACATATAAACATATCATCTGCAGATGAAGATGTGGGCTGAGAGTCCACACAGCAAATGGAATGACCCCATTAATAAATATAGACTTCGATCAGAAATCGGTAGCTAAGGTAGAATATTCAAAATTTCTAGGTGTATGCATTGATGAGGGGTTGAACTGGAAAAAAACACACTGAGGATCTGCTGAAACGTTTGAGTTCAGCTACTTATGCTATTAGGGTCATTGCAAACTTTGGCGATATACAGCTGAGTAAATTAGCTTACCACGCCTATTTTCACTCTCTGCTTTCGTATGGCATCATATTCTGGGGTAACTCATCATTGAGTAGAAGTGTGTTCATTGCACAAAAGCGTGTAATCAGAATAATTGCTGGAGCTCATCCAAGATCACCCTGCAGACATTTATAGAGCTAGAAATCTTTACTGTAGCCTTACAATATACAGGGTTATTACAAACGATTGAAGCGATTTCACAGCTCTACAATAACTTTATTATTTGAGATATTTTCACAATGCTTTGTACACACATACAAAAACTCAAAGAGTTTTTTTAGGCATTCACAAATGTTCGATATGTGCCCCTTTAGTGATTCGGCAGACATCAAGCCGATAATCAGGTTCCTCCCACACTCGGTGCAGCATGTCCCCATCAATGAGTTCGAAAGCATCGTTGATGCGAGCTCGCAGTTCCGGCGCGTTTCTTGGTAGAGGAGGTTTAAACACTGAATCTTTCACATATTTCCACAGAAAGAAATCGCATGGGGTTAAGTCGGGAGAGCGTGGAGGCCATGACATGAATTGCTGATCATGATCTCCACCACGACCGATCCATCGGTTTTCCAGTCTCCTGTTTAAGAAATGCCGAACATCATGATGGAAGTGCGGTGGAGCACCATCCTGTTGAAAGATGAAGTCGGCGCTGTCGGTCTCCAGTTGTGGCATAAGCCAATTTTCCAGCATGTCCAGATACACGTGTCCTGTAATGTTTCTTTCGCAGAAGAAAAAGGGGCCGTAAACTTTAAACCGTGAGACTGCACAAAACACGTTAACTTTTGGTGAATTGCGAAGTTGCTGCACGAATGCGTGAATCTCTACCGCCCAGATTCGCACATTGAGTCTGTTCACTTCACCATTAAGAAAAAATGTTGCTTCATTACTGAAAACAAGTTTCGCACTGAACGCATCCTCTTCCATGAGCTGTTGCAACCGCGCCGAAAATTCAAAGCGCTTGACTTTGTCATCGGGTGTCAGGGCTTGTAGCAATTGTAAACGGTAAGGCTTCTGCTTTAGCCTTTTCCGTAAGATTTTCCAAACCGTCGGCTGTGGTACGTTTAGCTCCCTGCTTGCTTTATTCGTCGACTTCCGCGGGCTACGCGTGAAACTTGCCCGCACGCGTTCAACCGTTTCTTCGCTCACTGCAGGCCTACCCGTTGATTTCCCCTTACAGAGGCATCCAGAAGCTTTAAACTGCGCATACCAACGCCGAATGGAGTTAGCAGTTGGTGGATCTTTGTTGAACTTCGTCCTGAAGTGTCGTTGCACTGTTATGACTGACTGATGTGAGTGCATTTCAAGCACGACATACGCTTCCTCGGCTCCTGTCGCCGTTTTGTCTCACTGCGCTCTCGAGCGCTCTGGCGGCAGAAACCTGAAGTGCGGCTTCAGCCGAACAAAACTTTATGAGTTTTTCTACGTATCTGTAGTGTGTCGTGACCATGTGTCAATTAATGGAGCTACAGTGAATTTATGAAATCGCTTCAATCATTTGTAATAGCCCTGTATATATTCACTTATGAAATTTGTTATTAACAATCCGAACGAATTGAAAAGTAGTAGCAGTGTACATGGCTACAACACTAGGAGAAAGGATGATCTTCACTACTCAAGGTTAAATCTAACTTTGGCTCAGAAGGGGGTAAATTATGCTGCAACAAAAGTCTTTGGTCAGTTACCTAATAGCATCAAAAGTCTGACAGATAGCCATATAGCATTTAAAAGGAAATTAAAGGAATTTCTTAATGGCAACTCCTTCTACTCATTAGATGAATTTTTGGATATAGTAAGTGGGCAATTTCACAACCTAAAAAGAGAGAGAGAGAGAGAGAGAGAGAGAGAGAGAGAGAGAGAGAGAGAGAGAGATTATTGAGTGTCATGTAATATTTTGTCTAATGTAATATCCTGTATAGACACCTTTTATTAACCTGACACGTTCCACATCATTACGAAGTGTTGTATTCATGATCTATGGAACAAGTACTAATCTAATCTAATTCATGGAAGAGCTGCCATTTTGCATTCTGTATTAACTGGACAGAAAATACCTTTGACTATAGTTGTTGCAAAGTCCAATGCCCAACAAGGTTTGTCGAATGACAATGATTTGTTCGAAAAGCTCTTACCTCTCCCTCCTGTTTATCCGAAGAGAGGTGGTCATACTATGTTCAGACATACGAAATGCTGAACATCATGACAAATTTCTGGCTACGGACAGCTCAGAGCTCAGAACAACACCGACGTAACGCCAGCCTGTATTCTCGCGCTCGGCGCCGTTCCACAATGGGTACCGTCGTGGCCGGAACTACTGAATGGTGCGTAATTAACCACAGCAGTCAATGGCTCTCCTGCCTCCCTAACCGAATTGTTCCGGGAAACAGAAGCTCCCCCTACCCCGCACTCCATCCTCACCGTATGTGTGTTCCAGTGACACACATGCGTGTTCACTGAGTGGCCGGGTTGATTACTGCAACTTGTCTACAATTAAGTAAGAATGGACGGGTTAATTCACCTTGGTAGCCTCTTACATCTTAACTGCATATACGCTGGTGACGCAACAGTTATCTGTGGAAGAAGTAGTTCATTAGGGAGAATAGCGAATCAGGTGAAGGATCATCGAGTTCGTGGAGTTAATAAATCAGGATCACGTACGTGGTAATCAGCACGTAAAAATAACAGTCTCAAAACATTATCATTAGCAGCAGGCTTCAGTTTTGAACATGTTTACAGCTTGACCTACTGAGAAGACGAAATCATGGAACAGCACACACACACACACACACACACACACACACACACACACACACACACACACACACACACACACACACGGCGCTATTATCGCGTCCACGAGATATGAAAGGTGAGTGCATCTGCGGAACTGTCATTTGGACTCACATGATTCACGTGGAAAGGTTTTCGACGTGATTACGGTTACACGACGGGAGTTACAGACTTTGCACGCAGAATGGTTAGAGAATTCAGGTTCCAGAGATCCACAGTGCCAAGACACTCATGAATTCCAAAATTCAAGCATGATCTCTAAGCGACGGCCTTCACTTAACTAGCGACAGGAGCAGCATTTGCGTAGCGTTGTTAGTGCTAACAGACAAGCAACACTGCGTGAAATAACCGCAGAAATCAATGTGGGACGTACGACGAACGTCTGCGTTAGGGCAGTGCGGCGAAATTTGGCGTTAATGTCTCTAAGCTGGTCGTAGGTGGTGTTCGAAAAAATGAACAGCATAGAGACAGAAGTGATGACACTTTCTGCAGGACCTGACCATCATTTTGCAGGACAATGCTCAAGCACGTACAGTGCAAGCTGTTACTAATCTGTTTGGCTGATGGGACTGCTAAGTGCTATACCACCCACTGCACTCCCCTGACTTAAGCCTTCGTGAGTTCAACTCGATTTCTAAACTGAAGGAAACACTTCACGGTATTCCCTTCAGAACTGCTACAAATTCGCCGGGCAATAGACCGCGCCGCTCGAACTGTCCACACAACTGGCACTGCTAAGAGTATCCTACGACTTCCACATCGCTGGCAACGGGCTATACACAATGCTGGTGACTACTTTGAAGGTCAGTAAAACTTTCAAACACGTATCTACTTTTTACGAGCTTTAAATAAATAATTGCCACTATTAAGGTTCCAACCCTCGTAGATAGTTTTTATTTAGAAATTTTTATACCAAATATATTAAAAATATGTAGGGTAGAGCGGGGATGCTTGAGCATAGGGTTAAGTTGGGCAATCTAAATATCTCGGAAACTATTCACTGTACGCTAATGCATCAAATTGCGGAGAGAAGCGATCGTGGCGACTTGTCGGTCGAGTGAAGTAAACGAGTGCATTGGTTATTTTTTGATTAAAAAAGTAAAATAACCGTAAACCGGAATATTTGTTCCGTACTAGTCAAATGTTATCCGTTTTCAATCAGGTAAGTGTTAAACTTACATAAATTTAGTGTATTTTTGATATGGATAAAAGTCTGATTAGAATTCTAACCGCTGTTTCACAATTTAACTCTTGTTTTAATTTTTTAGGTTGGGGTTAGTTGAGCAATAGTTGCTCAACTAACCCCGTGACTCGGACCGGAAGTAATCTGGTATCCCGTTCGGACGATTTGGAAAGCCCGCCAGAAGGCGTGGACTTCGATGACTGCCGCTAGGAGGCACTTGACAAAAGAAAGAAGAGTGTTTCTAAAGAAAAAAAAATACTTTAGTCAAGTGAGGAAAGCAACGATGACGACTGTTTCTGTATGGTTTGTTGAGAAGGCTGTTCTGCAAGTTTGCCAGGGAAACACGTATCCAGTGTCAAGTTTGCAGGCAATGGGCACATATAAAATGTACGCCAGATGCTGGTCTTACTGTCATTTTTGTAAACTGCAACAGTAACAACGACTTAAGTTTCCAAGATCTTACCAATATTTTCTTTTTTAATATAAGCTATATTGATAATTACATAAATATTCAAGTCTGATTTTGAATAGAAAGATTAAGTCTAATCCAAAAGTTAATCTTAAGATACGCGTTAATGTCTTCTTGATTCTATTTTTGTTCATTATTAAAAAAATTGCTTTTAGTTTAACTGTGACGTCATTAAAAGATTGTAAATAAAAAGTTGATTGTCAAACAGAAATTTTATTTCATGTCTAGTTAACATTGAACCCTTGGTTTGGCTAGATTTCGAAGTGGTCAATTTGCCTCATACCCTTGCTCAACTTTCCTCACCTATGGGGTACGTTGAGCGTACTTCACTGTTTGCATTTGAACAGCTCTAGATCTTAAATGCGACTTGTTAGAAGTAAATACCTATACACACTTTTATAAAGGGATAAATTACTTACCTACCACTCTGCAAAAAAATGGCTCTGAGCACTATGGGACTTAACATCTATGGTCATGAGTCCCCTAGAACTTAGAACTACTTAAACTTAACCAACCTAAGGACAGCACACAACAGCCAGCCATCACGAGGCAGAGAAAATCCCTGACCCCGCCGGGAATCGAACCCGGGAACCCGGGCGTGGGAAGCGAGAACGCTATCGCACGACCACGAGATGCGGGCTACCACTCTGCACAACAAGCCATTGAGACTTATCGTTGAGGAGCTATAACAAATCAAGTGAGAAATTGCTCAACTAGCCCCGCCCTACCCTAACCTATGTCTGTCTGTGCGTTTGTAAGACAATCGTGTAAAAATCTAAAGTAAGTCAGTCAAGAAGTTTTCAAGATTTTTGATGACAACGTCTTGCCTTTTCGTGTTAGCATAACACTAAATCTTTTCTCTTCCCAACTCCTCTTCAGTTTCAGCCATAACACTACCCTGCGACATTCGTCTTAGCTAAAACCCGCTCAGCATTCAAGACAAGATTAAAGCTTCAACTGTTATTGTCGGCGTAGTTTCATTCTCGGCATATCCCAGCTGTTTCCTTTCTGTCCGACAGCGTCACACTGTAAATACTACCCATGCTTTTATTATTCCTTTCTACTTATCTTTCCTTCCTTGCACGTCATTTGTTAATCTTACCCTATCATTTCTCGATATTCACCTGACTAAACAACTTCTTTTCCAATTTTCATTCGTCATGTACTAGTGCAGCACAGTTCCGTTAGATGACGTTATTCACATGACAAAAATCTGTGCTCGATAATGATCTTTGACCGAAACCGATAACACGATAAAGAATAAATTGAACAGCAGCTTACGGTGTTACATGAGATCATTTCATTTGGAACAAAATCAACAAAAAATATTTTGGAGGCCCCATAATGTGTCAAGTAACTGCCAAGTATTTGCCTGAGATTTGCAAAAAATTGCCTTTGACTTCATTTCGAATTAACATTATTGCATAACTGAATTAAATACACGGCCCTAGAAGCTTAGGAGTGACAAGAAAATAAAAAAGAAGGTACCACACTCAAAAAACGATGACAAGTTTTCCACTGTTCAAATGAAGGTGGATTGCTCCCTGGTGGCCTACATTCTATAAAAAATGGTTCAAATGGCTCTGTGTACTATGGGACTCAACAGCTGTGGTCATCAGTCCCCTAGAACTTAGAACTACTTAAACCTAACTAACCTTAGGACAACACACACATCCATGCCCGAGGAAGGATTCGAACCTGCGACCGTAGCGGTCGCGCGGTTCCGGACTGAAGCGCCTAGAACCGCACGGCCACTCCGGCCGGCGATTCTATAAAAGAACCTGCCCGATTAGTATGGTAAAGTGGTTCCTAGACACCTGAAAAGGGTTCCCACTACTTCAGAATACCTGGAAGTGACGTCCGCAGCTGAAAATTCGGGTAGTGCCTCGACGACGGACACTTTTTGGCTTAGAAAAGCTGTCCCACCTTTGGAACTTTGTTCAAAGAAATCCTAAATATCTGTACTGCCTACAAATAACAACAAGACAGATGACTGAATCCTTGTTCTATATCCGTCAAGAGCGGATGCACCGTCCCATCATGGCTGACAACAACGGCATCTCGTGATATTGATGAAGATAACTGAGCAATGCAACCGTGCAAAACGTCAAATACTACTCAGAAATATGTGACAAGTAATGTTTATCAGAACAAAAGCAGTTTATATGTACAATTGTATTTCAAAACAAGTAACTTAACCCTCAAATTAATTTGGAAAACCAGTGCACCGCAGAAAGGGCACATGTCCAAACTAAGAAAGTCGTCCTCGTCTCTCTTCTTACAACGTACTTGACTTTTGATGGTATACAGGGTGATTCAAAAAGAATACCACAACTTTAGGAATTTAAAACTCTGCAACGACAAAAGGCAGAACTAAGCACTATCTGTCGGCGAATTAATGAGCTATAAAGTTTCATTTAGTTGTACATTTGTTCGCTTGAGGCGCTGTTGACTAGGCGTCAGCGTCAGTTGATGCTAAGATGGCGACCGCTCAACAGAAAGCTTTTTGTGTTATTGAGTACGGCAGAAGTGAATCGACGACAGTTGTTCAGCGTGCATTTCGAACGAAGTATGGTGTTAAACCTCCTGATAGGTGGTGTTTTAAAACGTCGTATGAACAGTTTACAGAGAATGGGTGTTTGTGCAAAGGGAAAAGTTCTGGACGGCCGAGAACGAGTGATGAAAATGTAGCACGCATCCAGCAAGCATTTGTTCGCAGTCCAAGAAAATCGACTCGCAGAGCTAGCAGAGAGCTCGAACAAGAAGCACACCAATTCATATTTCAGCAGGATGGAGCGCCACCACATTGGCACTTATCTGTCCGTAACTACCCGAGGCGATGGATCGGCCGCCAGACAGAGCACTTCATCACTGGCCTCCAAGAAGCCCTGATCTTACCCCCTGCGATTTTTTCTTATGGGGGTATGTTAAGGGGCTCTGGAACGCACTATACTTGCAATGTTAAAATAACGCTTATAAATTACATCTTTCCTCACAAAGTATTTGAGGTAGGAAGTTGAACTTTTTACAGATTATTTATTGGAATATGGGCTACAACTTAACACAGGGATTTTACAAAATTTAGTTCAGTTATTAAAGATGATTTTTTTCAATTGTAATGAAAATTCACAACATTTTTTGCAATTTTTTATTTATATATTCAAAAATATACAGTTTTTTTGGAAAAAAGGCTGTGTTAAATTATGCAGAAGGTACTGTGTAACATTTACTGCAAGTTTGAAACAAATATGTTTGGAAGATCCTTAGAAAATATGTAATTAGTATGAGAAAATAAAAGTTTTGGGAATCGAGCGACAAAGATTGGATTAACTTTTTAGTGCATTCCAGGTCCATAGGATGGATTATCTTCATCCTCTGCAAACTCCTCCTCCAGCTTCCTCTTGTTCCTCCTCCTGTTTACTCTTGCTTGTATTTCTAGACTCTTTACAGCCATGTCTGCAGCCCGAAGGCGTTCCTTGTCTAAAGCAAGCATCGCTCGTTGTTGTGTTCGTAGATTTTGCTACCATTTTCTTCAGTTGCAGTTACTGCAACACTGTTCCAAAAGGTGGTCATGTATGAACACTTATCACATTTTAGTTGTATTTCACTAGCAAGTCCTACGTGCTTTATTATGGAGAGTTCCAGACCAACTTCACTACAATGAATACATCTTACACAGTTTGAAAAAATTCCTTTGAGAACCGACATATCAAATATTTCATTCACATCCGATTCGCCCACAAAACATTCATAGTTTTCACTCATTGAACCAAGCTTCTTCTGTGAAGTATTTTCTTTCCCACTTTGACTGCTATGGGCAGGTGTACTTGAGAGGTTAGGTTCACTCACTTGGTTATCGTCTTTATTGTTTGCAGTAATAACACATACCTTTGGCTTTCCAACGTTTCTCCTTTTCTTAAAAGCCTTCAGAGGATTTCTAATAACTTTACTTTTACTCATTATTATACTTCAACAAAACAGAGACTCAAGAAACAGAATTAATTACGAATATTTTCGAGATAACGACAGAGTAAATAAACATGAAACAATCGACAATCACACCAGCGATATATATTGAACCATCACAGGTTAGCCACAACACATACTTTATCTCACATCACTAAAATGTACCTGATGAACACGGACGTTAATAATAACACCATTTGACAGCAGTTTAACAGCGCCACAGTGGGTCACGCCCATGTAGAACACATTTCAAAAAAAAATTTAAAAATAGTTGTAGTCTTCGGAATTGAATAAATTATATATCTATTAAAAGGTAATAGTCTGCAGATTCAGAAAACGCAAAAAAGTAAAAATTGAACTTTTCATGATTTTGAGCCTTTCCGGAGCCCCTTAAGGATATGGTGTTTCGGCCACCTCTCCCAGCCACCATTGATGATTTGAAACGAGAAATAACAGCAGCTATCCAAACTGTTACGCCTGATATGCTACAGAGAGTGTGGAACGAGTTGGAGTATCGGGTTGGTATTGCTCGAGTGTCTGGAGGGGGGCCATATTGAGCATCTCTGAACTTGTTTTTGAGTGAAAAAAAAACCTTTTTAAATGCTCTTTGTAATGATGCATAACAGAAGGTTATATTATGTTTCTTTCATTAAATACACTTTTTTAAAGTTGTGGTATTCTTTTTGAATCACCCTGTATAATAAGCAAGTATACCTACATCCGGAAATACACCGCTTCAAACTGGTCTTTTCTGTTTTTTTACTGCGACAGGCCATCTGAGGACCACGTTCCAATTTCAGTTCTTCGTTCTTTGTTCTTCTTTTCCAGTAGGCTTTCATCGGTTCATTATATTTCCTGTTACTGTTTTCAGACTATTATGAACCAGACTTTTTAGCTACCCTGCTTTGGAATCCTTCCATTTTCAGCACTTGCTTCTCTGTTGTTGTATCTACTGTTTTTATATTGTTTCTTTTTAAATACTTTTTTACGCCGTTGACCCAGCTTGCTGTGGACTTCTTACCCCATAAATACCGGAAAATTTTATTAGTTAATCTACTGTCTTGCATTCGAAATAAAGGTCCAAAAAGCACGATTCTTCTTTTTCTCATTACGTTTGAAATGTTTTCTGTATTTTCGTATATTTCAGCATTACTTCGTAATCTCCAATCTTCTGCTGTGTTCTGTGGTCCTACTATTTTCCTTATAATTCTCCTTTCTAGTACTTCCAGTTTATCTAACGTATAGTTTAGGGCCAGGCATTCGCTAGCATATAGGCACACTGGCCCTTATTTTTGCATTTTTGGATATGCTCTTTTTATTGTAGAGCTTTTTGGTGATACCATGCAATAGAATGACCCATTTTATGCAACCTTTCTTCTAGTGCAGATTTTTCAAAAAGAATTTTCTTGGATTATCTGCCTTAGAAATTCGAATTTTTTTTTCCACGTCCCTGTTTGGCTAACATATGTTTACAGGAATTACGGAGCATCCTTAAGGTTTGTCAAAAATTTTGTTTTCTCTGGAGAAATTCTTAAGTCACATGTGCTGGTTTCATTAATTTTTTTTTTGTCTCTATTGTAAAAGCAGAAAACGTGGAAATGCTGCCTTTCTGCAATAAGCCGCTCATGTGATACGCGGACGAGACAAGTTCTTCATTGGATTGCCGGAGATAAGGATGGACATACACAATGACGTGCGTAGATGTTATTCAAAACGCTCGGTGGTAATGAACCCGATACTCGAGCGGGACGTCCCACCGATATGTCGACGTGTTGCTGCATCTGTCCTAGATCGCACGTGTGTGCGGAAGTCACATAACGCAGCGATCGGCAGCTGATAGCCCGTAATTGGCGGGTTATCTGATAAACCAAATGCCACGGATAGGGCGAGGGTCATAAGTGGCTGTCTGAGGGCGCGACATCTGCCTAGTTATTCAAGCGGCCCCTAAACCGTCAATAATAGTGCGCAGTGTTTCCTGACGCACAGTAATACTGACCATCTAGAATTGAGATTCAGAGCTTGTGCAATGATACTGAAACTAGCAAAAACTTTGGAAATATACTCCACTCCCCGGAAATATTGTGCTGTTTGTGGGCAATACTGACTACATACTTGGCAGTCTCTCGCGTGCTACACCGACGGAGGAGGCTAGGTTAGGTTACGTTAGCTTTGGGTTTTTGCTGTCTTGTGGAAAATGAGTTCAAAACAAAATGAAACAACATTACTATTAGACTGATGTATACATCATTGCCGGCATTGTGAGATGTTACGTCACGTGAGTACAAAAGCAGAAGGGGTAAGAATCATGAATAGTATACTTTGTGGCTCATAAAATATAGGTGAAAAAACGAACTAAGATGTTTTTATAAAATTAATTAATAGAAATCACTTGATCAGATATAATCATCCAGTGCACGTACGAGGTGCGACAATAAAGTAATGAGACTGATGTGAAAAAAATGTTGCTTACCGTTTTAGTTAAATTTTATGTTGTCTCCTTCACAGTAGTTCCCTTCTGATTGCACACACTTTTTCCAGCACTTCTGCCGTTGATGGCAACATTTATGGAACTCATCTTCTGTAATATACTCCAAGATTCTCGTCACAACTTTTTGGACACCTTGTGTTGTTTGAAAATGGTGTCCCTTGACCGCCGTTTTGACTCTTAGAAATAGAAAAAAGTCGCACGGAGTGTTATCTGGTGAATAAGGTGGCTGCGGTAGTACTGAATTTGTTTTGAGGTTAAAAATTGCTGTACTGGCAGAGCAGTATGGGATGGCGCATTATCGTGATGCAGAATCCAATTATCAGCAATGTTGGCACGGACGCGAAGAACTCTTTTACGAAGTCTTTCTAAAATGTCTTTGTAGTAATATTGGTTAACTGTTTGTCCAGGAGGCACCCACTCGTTATGGACAATTCCCTTGGAATCAAAGAAGCGCCCCATGCGAGCTTTTTTTGGTCTGGGTCATTCCTTTGAGAACCATTGCGAACTTTTGCGTTTAGTCTCTGGATCGTACTGAAAAAACCAACTTTCATCACCAGTGATGACACAGCTCAACAATTCTGGATTGATTTCCGTTTGCTCTAACAGATCGGCTGCCACATTTTTCCGTGTTTCTCGCTGTTGCTGTGTGAGATTTTTGGCGACAATTTTTGCACAAATCTTTCTGATACCAAGATCTTCTGTTATTATTAGACAAACCATTTCTCCATTGATGTTCAGTTCTTCTGCAATCATTTTCACGGATAATCTTCGATCAGGTCGTACGAGTTCACGCACCCTGGCCAAGTTGACATCCGTCCGTGAGGTTGATGGTCGTCCACTGTTGTCTTCATCTTCAACATTCGTTCCGCCTTCACTAAACATTTTATGTCAACGAAAAACTTGAGCTCTTGACATAACCTCGTCTCCAAAAGCCTTCTGAGGCTTGCCGTAAGTTGTCGTCGCGTTTTCACCCAATTTAACGCAAAATGAAATGGCATACCGTTGCGCAGTATTATGCATGCGGTTCCATTTCCGTGACGAGAGACACAAACACGTGTTAACTTATGACAGCGCAACTCACGACTGAGCAGTTGCATCGATGTGCCGCTTGGACTAGAAGCAGCTTATGGACCAAGGTCAAAGATATTGTGCCTACGCAAGCGCGCAGGGTTGCCACATCTTTCAAAGAAAATCAGTCTCATTACTTTATTGTCGCATCTCGTATTACGGTTCTACATGACACGTTTTCATAAGTACAATGAGGTGACAAAACTCATGCGACACCTCCAAATACCGTATCAGATCTCCTCTTGCCTGGCTCAGTGCAGCAGCTCCTCTTGGCATGGACTGAACAAGTCATTGGAAGTCCCCTGCAGAAATACTGTACCTTGCTGCCTTTATAGCTGTCCATAATTGCTGAAGTGTTGGTAGGGCAGGATTTTATGCACGAACTGACCTCTCGATTATTTCACGTAAACATTCAGTGGTATTCCTGTCGGGCGGTCTGACAAGGGGAGGCCGCCAATTGTGAAATTCGGATTCAATTCATACTGCGCATAATAAAAGCTCATGGCCAGAGGTGTAATGTGGCAAAGCACCAAGATGCACTTCTCAGCTGCTGTCGAGAAAATCGACAGTTAAAATAAACCGTTCCTGTGAAATACTTTCTACGATTAATAACTTTCTACAGCATCGTGGCGCAGCGGTAAGCGCTTGGGTTCGTAATCCGAAGGTCGCCGGATCGAATCTCGCGCCATGCAACTTTTTTTTTTTTAGTATTTGCTTTTTGTAAATCAAATGTGTGTATACACAAACACACACACACGCATATATATATATATATATATATATATATATATATATATATATATATATATATAATTCCTGGCAAACAGTTGCAACAATTACGCATATAATAAGCTGTTGAAAGTCGTTTGTCGTGGAAAAACTGGCAACTTCGAACATCATTACGTTTTCCGCAAACAAAGTTGTATTTCACAAATGTTATTAATTGTCTTCATAATGTTAACAATGTATAGTTAACGGAAGACGTAGAAACGATATTCCGAAACGAATACGTATAGCGTAAGTCAAACGTTCTAATTAGAATAGAAACCGCACGAACACAAATTTTCTGTGGCAGGTATGAAATATATACTCCGTTACTCGCTCGTTACACTTGAAGGACAGATGTTGAATGGGCCGAAACGAGCCGCCGCATAACAGCGTAGTTGCCTGCTAACTTCGAAAGAAGGTAGATGCGGTCCCTAGCGCAACTTATAACATCGTCGAAAATCAGTGCGGACGGGAGAGCTTTGGTACACCCTGTTAAACAAACGGAAAAATGGAGGCGGTACAATTGGAGAGCGATCCGCCTTCACCAACATGCATAAGCAATTCATTAATAGTTTATATATATATATATATATTTGAATTACAATAAACTAATAAGAAAAAAATGTTGCATGGCGCGAGATTCGATCCGGCGACCTTCGGATTACGAACCCGAGCGCTTACCGCTGCGCCACGATGCTGTAGAAAATTATTAATCGTAGAGAGTATTTCATGGCAACGGTTTATTTTTAACTGTCGATTTTCTCGACAACGGCTGAGAAGTGCATCATGGTGCTTTGCCACATTACACCTCTGGCCATGAGCTTTTATTATGCGCAGTATGAATCGAATCTGAATTTCACAATTGGCGGCCTCCCCTTGTGAGTGGCCAAATCATTCACTAGAACTGTCCACAATGTTCTTCAAACGTATCACGGACAATTGTGGGACAGTTACATGCCGCATTGTCATCCATGAAATTCCATCGTTGTTTGGAAGCATGAAACTGATGAATGGCAACGAATGGTCTTTACGTAGTAGCCGAACACTAACCATTTACAGTCATGGTCGGTTCAGTGAGGCCGGAGGACCCCGTCCATTCCACATAAACACAGCCCACAACATTATGGATCCACCACCAGCTTACACAGTGCCTTGTTGAGAACTTGGTTCCATGGCTGCGTGGTACTCATCTGACAAGACAACGGTATTCCAGTCGTCTAGATCCAGCCGATATGGTCACGAGCCCACGAGAGGCACTGCATGCGATATAGCGCTGTTGGCAAAGACGCTCCCATAGCTCAATGTCCGTGGTGCTGCCTGAAATTTGGTATTCTCGGCACACTCTAATGATTGTGGATCATTATGATTCCGTGATGAATTTCGAAATGGAATGTCCAATGTGTCTAACTCCAACTGCCATTCCGCTTTCAGACTCTGTTAACCCCTCTCGTGCGGCCATAATCACGTCAAAAAACGTTTCTCACTAAACACTTCAGTATAAATGATAGATCCGCCAATTCGCTGGCCGTTTATGCCCTGCGTACGCGATACTACCGCGGTCTGTATATGTGCATATCGCTATTCCGTGACTTTTGTCAGATCAGTCTATGTCTCAAATACTGTCAGGTCAAACTGTACATGGAACTTACAAGTCTTTGAAAGAATTGTCAGTGACAACGTATCGTAGCGTAGCAATTAAGCACGGACATGGTGGAACTGCACTTGTCATTCTATTGCACACATCAAAAAAAGTTTTGCATCACCCCGGCTCCCAGAACTCCTGAAGACTGTGGATATTATACCACAGACTCAATCCCTTTGACTGTTGAGAGACGTCACTAAACCCGCCCAAACATATAAACAACCATGCATGAGCAGCACCTATTAGATGGAGGGAGTCCAACAGCCGGTAAGTTCCAGTCATTTCACAAGGAAGGAGGTACACGGCTCGTGTTGTCTGCAATTCAACCATGCCTAGACGGTCAATATCGCGGTTCGATTGCGTCTGCATTGTTACTTTGTGCCAGGAAGGGCTCTCAACAAGGGAAGTGTCCAGGCATCTCGGAGTGAACCAAAGCGATGTTGTTCGGACATGGACGAGGTAGAGAGAGAGACAGGAACTGTCGATGAGATGCCTCGCTCAGGCCGCCCAAGGGCTACTACTGCAGTGGATGACTGCTACCTACGGATTATGGCTCGGAGGAACCCTGACAACAACGCCACCATGTTGAATAATGTTTTTCGTGGAGCCACAGGACGTCGTGTTACGACTCAAACTGTGCCCAATAGGCTGCAGGATGCGCAACTTCACTCCCGACGTCCACGGCGAGGTCCATATCTGCAACCACGACACCATGCAGCGCGGTACAGATGGGTCCAACAACATGCCGAATAGACCGCTCAGAATTGGCATCACGTGCTCTTCACCAATGAATGTCGCATATGCCTTCAACGTGACAGTCATCGGAGTCGTATTTGGAGCCAACCCAGTCAGGTAGAATGCCTTAGACACACTGCCCAGCGAGTGCAGCGAAGTGGAGGTTCCCTGCTGCTTTCTGTTTTGGGGTGGCAATATGTGGGACCGACATACGCCGCTGGTGGTTTAGGAAGGGGCCATACCGGCTGTACGATACGTGAATGGCATCCTCCGACCGATAGTGCAACTATATCGGCAGCATATTGGGGAGGCATTCGTCTTCATGAACGAGAATTCGCGCCCACATCGTGCACGTCTTCTGAATGACTTCCTTTAGGATAACGACATCGCTCGACTAGAGTGGCCAGCATGTTCTCCAGAAATGAACCCTATGATGGATGATGATGGATTGAAAAGGGTTGTTTATGGATGACTTGACCCACCAACCACTCTGAATGGCGTACGCCGAATCGTCGTTGAGGAATGGGACAATCTGGACCAAGAGTGCCTTGGTGAACTTGCGGATAGTATGCCACGACGAATACAGGCATCAATGAACGGAAGAGGACGTGCTACTGGGTATTACAGGTACCGGTGTGTACAGCAATCTGGACCACCACCTCTGAATGTCTCGCTGTACGGTGGTACAGAATGCAATGTGTGGTTTTCATGAGCAATAAAAGGGCGGAAATGATGTTTATGTTAATCTCAATTTCAGTTTTCTGTACAGGTTCCGGAACTCTCGGAACAGAGGTGATGCAAAACTTTTTTTGGATGTGTGTATTATGATTTTGATGATGCGGATATATCCGCAGAATTTTGTCAAGGTGAGTAGGGTGTGGTAGCGAGTCGTAATTATGAACTTCTTATTTTCGTGGAACCTCAGTTGTCTCGACGAGTTTTGATGAGTGATTTTGCTGCTTCGTGAACCAATTTTTCATTCACCTTACTTTTCTGCTTGCAGCAAAGTGGAGCAATGACAGTAGCGGGGTCTTTTTCGCCCAACATTCAGAATCACAGTATTATTACACAATATTACTGACAGCATTATTGAGCAGTCCAGGGAGAATTTTGATTGTATTGGCAGTATTATTATGCAATATGACTGACCGTCTATGGGGTGCCTTAGAGAGTGTGTGAAGTTTTGTTTCGCTACGCTACGGTCTTTATGGAATAAGGACTCTACGTTAGAATTTACTGTTATTCAAGGAGTACAAACGACTCTGAAAACTCATGTCAAAGCAGGAGTTGTCACACTGAGAAGGGCCACAAATACAAAAGCACTGATACGTCAGTCTGTGACGCGATCCGCATTTTGAAGTGTGTGCAGTAGATGTAGAGATTCGCGTAGAGTTAGTGGTAACAACCACAAAATACCGCGCTACCGGTGGTAAACTGCAGGTATTTATGAGGCAACGTGGCGTATTATTTAGCTTTTTCCCTAGAAAACAGCATAAAGTAACATTAAATTGAGTATTTAGTATTAATTTTACGGGGCGCATACTGAAGTCCCTTGACATTTCGTATAATTATTTATGTCTCACTTTTACAGTTTACAGGATATGAGGTAACCAGCAACACTTCTATTGATGACGTTTTTGTAGACACATTGAAACAGAAGGGCCATACTGTTAATACTAGTAATTAAACTCAAGAATTATAAATGAAAAACGATTTAACCCTTCTAGATATGTATTTTCGGAGTACAGACTGGAAAAAATGTGCTTAACACACTTCCCGTTATAAAAAGATAATATATTCCGTAACACAGACTACAATTGACAAGAAAAGATTTCCTAAACAAGTTTAATAAACTATAACACCAGTTTCATTTTACGCTAATGAACATGAAATGCTGCCTAGTATAGCGGTTGACTTTCCATAGAAAAACCTTCGTCACGTAAGAGTCGGAATTCCTTGTAACATAGGTTCTGCGGGAGGAGCGCAATCGAGCGTTCCAGTATGGGCTGCCGAGATGATCAGCGATATACTGCTCGTGTGTCATCTGGCTTTCAACATTCATACAAAGATCTAGAGGACACTGCTACACCGCAGTTGATGTCCAACATACCATGACGACTAGGTGACAACCTGACGATGACAACGAGAGCAGGTCACCTACTTGATGGCAAGTGCATGAAATGTTGACGACGACGATAACGCAACCAATAACGTGACGACGACGAGATGATGACGACGACAATGACAACACGATGACCACAACAAGTGGACGACCATGAAAACATGACGACGACGACTCGATGACACTGACAATATTACGACGACGTTATGACGACAACACGACGATAATGGAGACGAGAATGTCGACGACGACAACCACATGACGACTACACGTCGACGACAACGATGTAGATCATATGACTATGACTACGATATGAGGAAGAGAGTACGATGGCAACAACGTCAACGAAACCACGACGAAAACAACGACGACACTACGACGAAAACAACGACGAAAACAACGACGAAAACAACGACGAAAACAACGACGAAAACAACGACGAAAACAACGACGACACGATGACGACACGATGACGACACGATGACGACAACACGACGAAAACAGCAGCAACGCGACGAAGGCAATGACGACAAGGACGACGTGACGTCGACTACATGACATCGTTGACAACAAAACATCGACGAAGAGATGACGACAGCAACGATGGCGACTATACAGGGTGGTCCCTTGATCGTGAACGTGCCAAATATCTCACGAAATAAGCGTCAAACAAAAAAACTATAAAGAACGAAGCTTGTCTAGCCTGAAGTCGGCCCGCTAGATGGCGTAATGTGTCACGAAGCAAATACCGTCTGCACTGGCGGAATGTTACGTGATACCACGTACTTATACGTTTGTGACTGTGACAGCGCCATCTATTACAAAGCGAAAAAAGTGGTCCAACTAAAGCATTCATATTTCTTTACGTACTTCACGAATATGTAACAAAAAATGGGGGTTCCCACTTCAAAAAACGCAGTTGATATCCGTTTGACCTACGGCAGCGCTATCTAGAGGGCCAACCATAGTGCCATCTGGTTTCACGGCTCAAGCTTGACGAGTTTCGTTCTTTGTAGTTTTTTCGTTTGATGCTTATTTCGTGAGATATTTGGCCTGGTCACTATCAATGGGCCACCCTGTATTACGACGAGATCATAACAAGATGATTACCACAATGTGAGGATGGGATGACAACAACAATATGTCAACGATGTCGATGACGACTTAATTGCGTTTAGAACGCCATGTCGCCTTGATGACAGTAGCGACATGCCAAGGTATAATAACCATGAAGTTCAGAAAGTGTTGGAAACAGCTGCGTTTCATGCCCGCTCAATGCCATCCATAAACGACATCGGTTGGTCAGAGATGAGTCCAAGACGCGCACTCACCATTCGATTGCATTTCAGATGCAAACAACAGGACTGATGTTAGGCCGCTTTTGGAGTGTGGGGCAGGGCACGCAAGAACCTCATTCACATTTCTCCATGGAGCGTTCCTCTGAACATTCTGAAGCAGTTGGAGTTCACTGTAGCTGTGCAGTGTATTGCTGGAAGTACAAATCTCGAACGAGATGCTGTGGCCAATTGGGCAGTAGATGACTGTAGAGTTCACTTATAGAGAGACGACCCATAAGCTGGCCAGTTTCCCACCACTTAAAAACCCCTAGGACAAGAACGTCTTTACAATCTGCATGAACACTGCTGGTCATCAATGGCAATACATTGTCTCTTGTGGGTATCAACGCAGTCTATTCACAATAAGCACAGCGTGTTCTTAAGAATTTATGGGCAGTTGCTCATGGGTGGCCAGTTGCCTTGCTACAGTGATAAGACTGTTTCACTCCAGATCACAGAAGCTACGCGCTATCGGGTGAGGAGCTACTTGATTGGGAAGTAGTGGCTCCAGTCACAAAAACTGACAACGACTGGGAGGGCAATGTGCTGATGACATGCTTCTCCATATCTGCGTCTGGTGACGCTTGTGGACTGATGATGACACGGCGGTCGGTCGGTACCGCTGAGTCTTCTGACGCCTGGTCGGGCGTAGAGTTTTTACTCATAGCTGCCTTGCGGCCATTAGAGTGAACAGGCGTATTGTTGGTACTTCCAATGTTTGCCGAAATTACAGACAGTAAAACAGCGATTGCGAAACGCTTGCTAACTCCGAGTTTATCCATTGTGAGGCGAAATGGCCGTTCAATTTAGCCTCTCTCCGCGCAGAATGCGGCCTGTCGTTAAACAAGTATCGGAGGCAACAAGGCGAACAATTTGCAAAAGCGCAATAGCACAGAATCCAATTTCAAGCGATAGCCGTTCGCAGTCGCATAAGTTGGTAGCGGAGCAAAGCAGCCAGCGGTACACAATCGTGCTATTGTGTGTGTGTGTGTGTGTGTGTGTGTTTTTGTGTGTGTGTGTGTGTGTGTGTGTGTGTGTGTGGGCGCGCGCGCACACACACGGGTCTGACTGAGCGGCACCCCTGCTTACCTGCCTTCCTGTTTATTTGTTTACTCTTGCTGCGTGAGTGTTTGTGTGTACTGCTCGCTTGTCACCACAGCTTTTCCGCTGTGCATTATTTCTCTCTGGCCTTTTTATATCCGGACCACGCCACAATGTCGCCAGCGTGCGGGCGCGCGCTTTCCACCCCCTCCCCCCCCCCTCCCCTCCCTCACACAAGAGCGCGCGCGCAAAATACGGACTAACTACAGAAAAAGAAATTTTTGAGCAGAACGGTGGTAGCCGTATAAGGCTATTATTCGCTCGAAAGCTCGGTACACACGTGTGTAACAGAGTAGAAAGTGCATGCGCGCGTAATGTCCCCAAGCGTTAAATACGGAATCTCCGACAGAAAACTATTTGGTAACACTCTTGCCCCTCCTTTTTTTTAAATTTTTTTGCTACCGTGAGATTGTATATCCGTTTACTGTAATGGCCACTCTAAAGCATAAACTTCGCATCGCTTGGCGTGTTTATTTCGTGCGGTTCCTTTTTGTATCTCAGCGGCACTGAAAACGAGGAACGTGTAACTTGTTTCATTGTCCCATTACAGAGCACAGTTCTCTTGCTATCTCTGTACTTCGGATGATATTCTTTCCGTCAGAAGGATTCAGACTCCGGTCACGGGCACACATTTGAATGTTTGAATACGAAAAATTAAACATGCAGTGAAGATTTTGTTACCAGGCTGAGTGAACACGTGAGATAGAACACTATTATTATTACAATAAATTACGTTTATTTCAGTTAACGTTCGCAAAACTTTCGGTCATTGGACTGCCGGTTTCGGCCAGCAATGACGATTTTCAGATCGGTTTCATAACACGTCGTAATGCAATGAAGCAGCGTCACAGAATATACACAGTGACGATGCCACTATCGCTTCATTATATTTGGACATGCTATAAAACAGACCTTAAGATGGTCAGTTCTGACCGAAACGGGTAGTCTGAGGACCAAAATTCTGTGATCATTGAAGGAAATAAAAGAAATTTGTTCTACACTTCCTGGATCACTGTTTTAATCCTCGACAATGTCGTAGCTTGTGTGATTATTATTGTTATTATTATTTGCTTCGTTTCGGACCTTTTGGACCACGGTCACTTGTTACGTACGTCTTCTTTCTTCTGAATACGTCTTCATTCTCTCGCTTCTCGTGGTTCTGTCTGACATACAGGGTGGGCGCAACCTGCGGCTGTCTCCTGATGACGCTGTGGTGTACGGAAAGGTGTCGTTGTTGAGTCACTGCAGGAGGACACGAGGTGACAGAATTTATGGTTGGTGTGATTATGGTTCAAATGGCTCTGAGCACTATGGGACTCAACTGCTGTGGTCATAAGTACCCTAGAACTTAGAACTACTTAAACCTAACTAACCTAAGGACATCACACACATCCATGCCCGAGGCAGGATTCGAACCTGCGACCGTAGCGGTCGTGCGGTTCCAGAGTGTAGCGCCTTTAACCGCTCGGCCACTCCTGGCCGGCGTTGGTGTGATTAGTGGCAGCTTGCTCTAAATGTAGGAAAATGCAAGTTAATGGGCAAGAATACGGAAAAGCATTAGTAGTGTCTTGCTTGACACGGACAAGTAGATTAAATATCTGGGCGTAAGGTTACAAAGGGATATGAAACGGCACCAACACGTAAGGTAGGTAAAAGTGAAGGCCAATGATCGACTACGGTTTACTGGCAGGAGAATTTTAGGAAAGTGTGCTTCATCTATAATGGAAATTGACTACAGACTACTAGTGCGGCCCATACTTGAGTACTTCTAGAGTGTTTGGGATCCGCACCAGGTAGTATCATACGATGACATCGAAGCAGTTCAGAGCCGAGCTGCTAGATTTGTTACCGGTTGGTTCGATCAACGCGAGAGTATTACAGAAACGCTTCTTGAACTCATATTTCCTGGGGAAAAGGCGACGTTCTGTCCGATGAACACTATTGAGAAAATTTAGGGAACCGTCAGTTGAAACTGACTGCCGAACGATTCCACAGCCGCCAACGTAAATTTTACATAAGGATCACAAAGTTAATATAAGAAATTATGGTTTGTATGGACGCATGTGGACAGTCATTTTTCCGTCCTTCTATATGCCAGTGGAACAGAAAGGAAATGCCTAGCAGTGGTACAAGGTACCCTCCGCCATACACCATGCGGTAGTTTGCGGAGTACCTATGCAGATGTAGATGGAGGCCTATAGACTGTTGTTTTTGCTCACTCTATTTGCGATCGGAACAAAATGGAAATGACTAGCAGTAGTAGTAGAAGGTACCCTCCGACATGCACCATGCGATGACTTGCGGAGTAACTATGTAGATGCAGATGCTTCTGTGATCATAATTTTGGTACTGAATCAGTCCATTTATGATTTCCCACTGTGTTTTTATAACTCGACCTATCCTGCACTGCTCTGGACGTATTTTTTTCACTCATTCAAGTTGCTAAAAAAAAAAAAAAAAAAAAAAGGTGGTGTGATTTTCTAATGGACCAAACTGCTGAGGTCATCGATCCCTAGACTTAGCCGGCCGTTGTGACAGAGCGGTTCTAGGCGCTTCAGTCCGGAACCGCGCTGGTGCTACGGTCGCAGGTTCGAATCCTCCCTCGGGCATGGATGTGTGTGATGTCCTTAGGCTAGTTATGTTTAAGTAGTTCTAAGCTCTAGGGTACTGATGACCTCAGATGTTAAGTCCCATAGTGCTCAGAACCATTTGAATCCTAGACTTACACACTACTTTAACTTATTCTAAGAACAAATCACTCACTCCCTCTCTCTCTCTCTCTCTCTCTCTCTCTCTCTCTCTCTCACACACACACACACACACACACACACACACACACAGGACTCGAACCTCCGACAGGACGGGTCGCGCAATCCGTGACATGGCGCCGCAAACCGCACGGCCACTCCGCGCCGGCTGCTGTTTTCCAATCCCCCCTGATCTGACTCACCCACCTGTTCTGTTATGCATGTTGCATTCCGTATCTTCGTGGACAAAATGGTTCTCCGTCCTCATGATGTGCCCCTCAATTTTAAGCCTTCTCTTGTGTGTGATGCTTGAAACTGGTTGAACACAGCTCTACAGCCCCTGCCTTGGCCTATGTACTCGTATGTGTGTATCCGAACTTTAGCTTGTTTATGTGTGCCCCAGACGTCTACCTTTCGCTCCCCTATCTCCCGCAGTATGCAGGCTCTTTTGTTCAAAGCGGTCGTCTCCAGAGTCCCTTTACAGCGTACAGCAATGATCAAGATCAACATTTTAAGCACTTGGTATGAGACCCGTGACGATAAACACACAAATCGTACCTGGGTTATATGTTTGGTTACATATGGGATATCAAGACAGTGGTCTATGGAACCTTTCCTCCTGACGGCGGGACAATGGTTTGTGGCGCTGTTATCTTGATATTATTTGATCAAACCCTATACATATTACGTCGCTGACGTTTTTAGAAGATTATTTCAAAAAGCCACAGAAAAAATACATAGTTTCATTGGAAAAGAGAAACTCAGTGTCGTATTTCAGTGACTATAAACAACAAAAATTACTTGTGAAGGTCGGGAAATTCGCCATATTGTCCGCTCTAACTTGGCGAAAACCGTACCTCGACATATTTATTCATTCTGGATACCGTTGCTATGGGAGCACAAAAAAAAGCGAGTGTGCCTATGTTTAAAAGATTCTGATTCGATAGTGGGATAGCAGCTGCCACATTCTACCTTCCACAGAACCTTTACAAATTTTCCCAAAAATTGGGGCTTGCGAACATATTCGCGCTCTTTCCATTATGCAACTCATCTCCCACTCCCGCTAACTCCCCAAACTGTAACTCGGTCACATCCTCTGGTTCATCGCTGTAAGTCGCTCATACCCATACAGTCCCACCTGCCCATTCTCACTCATTCATTCAGCCCAGCTCATTGTGTCTCTGTGTCACTGTCTCCCGTGTTACAGCCACTATCTCCTCCGTTCTGCTCCACTACTACTGTCCGCCTCGTGCTCTCTCTTACTGCTACCATCTAATTCATTCCTCCACACTTCTGCTGTCTGTTCTCACTGCCACTATCTCTCTCTTTCTCGGTGTCGTTGTCATTGACACTGTCTCTTTTTCTCACAGGCTTTCACCCTCTTCCACTTTCCATGTCTCTTTATTCCTCTTCCACTGTTATTCTCTTCTTCATTCATTTCTTAGCACTATTCTCTCACTGTCAGCTACATTGGTTCAAATGGCTCTGAGCACTATGGGACTTAACTTCTAAGGTCATGAGTCACCTAGAACTTAGAACTACTTAAACATAACTAACCTAAGGACATCACACACATCCATGCCCGAGGCAGGATTCGAACCTGCGACCGTAGCGGCCGCGCGGTTCCAGACTGTAGCGCCTTTAACTGCTTGGCCACCACGGCCGGCGTCAGCTACATTCCACTACAACTGTGTCCCTCTCTCTCTCTCTCTCTCTCTCTCTCTCTCTCTCTCTCTCACACACACACACACACACACTGCCATTGAATCCTTTGCTCTTTCTATATAACAACTGAGTACTGTCTTCCAGTGTTTATTAATTTTCAGTCTGATTGAAACTGCCACTTTCTCCCTCTTTCAGAATAATACAGCGCGAATATGTTCGCATGCCAAAATTTTTGGGAAAATTTTTGAAGGTTCTTATGACGATAGAATGAGATAGACCGTACTGCACCTTTCAATGTGACTCTCTTTAAATAAACAGGAACATACTTGCATTTTTTTGTGGTCCCATAGGAGAGTTTTTCCGCTGGATCATTTCTTTTCGCTGCCAGAGCAGGGCTTGTCTCTTGTATGAAACTTAACGGGTCGGTAATATTTTGATAGTTCACTTATGTGAAATTGAAATAACGGAAAACTAATTTTACAATTCACACCATATTTTACGCGCACAGAAATTTTGCGTTGCTTCAGTACTACAACATGGGGCTTTCAGTACACTTCACATGATAACGGGAGACATTTTACAGCATATCTCTCTGTGTTGCGTCACTTTATAAACTAGAGGGTGTCCGGGAAGAAGGGACGAATATCAAAGTTCTATAGAACATACGAAATTTATTGAATTTTTTTTTTTTTTTTTTTTTTTTTTTTTGACAAACACGTTAAGTAACTTCTCCCAGTTATGTATGAGAAATCATGTCCCTCATATGAACACACAACGACGCGCAGCAACGAGCAATGCGTTATTTGAAGCTCCCGCTGAAGCGTTCATAATCATCTGATAGGATGCCGTTAATAAAGCCGGCCGTTCTGGCCGAGCGGTTCTAGGCGCTTCATTCCGGAACCGCGCTGCTGCTACGGTCGCTGGTTCGAATCCTGCCTCGGGCATGGATGTGTGTGATGTCCTTAGGTTAGTTAGGTTTAAGTAGTTCTAAGTTCTAGGGGACTGATGACCTGAGATGTTAAGTCCCATAGTGCTCAGAGCCATTTGAACCATTAATAAAGCTTTTAATTTCATCCTTCAGTTCGTATATTATTTGTGGTATGATCTGCAGGCTACAGCTCTTGTGTAAGTGGAATCATGTACGCATATATTTTCGGATCTTTTGAAAGGAACGTGGTGCCAAATTCAGTTGTTGACCTCGTCGGCGAACCGATTTTCTAGGACTTACGGTCACATTGTCAATCACAGCAGAAATGTTTTCTTGTCTTCGAACAGAACGCGCTCGTCCTGTTTTCTTAACGTCTGAAACAGAACCCGTGGCATCAAAATTCCGAATCAACTTCCAAACTGATGATCCGGTTGGAGTAGCGTTTGTCCGAGTGTCATACACAATTGATCAACGGTTGCCGTGGAACTTTCAATGTTTTTGTAAGAACATTTTATCACTTTGATACGTTGCTCAGTTGCTCATCTGCTCCATGAAGAAAATAAACATCAAACAACAGACAACAATGCTCATCACACAAAAGCTGTCTAATGGGAAGGATCGCAGATAACAAACATGAATAAAATCACGGTCGCCAACAGTCATACGACAAAATGGCACAAAATTCAAATTAGTCCTACTTCCCGCACAGACATTAGGTTTTTGCCTCACACAGGATTTTGCGTGCCTATTTGACGTGTACGAGTATGGTAATTTCAACCTCTGTATCTCGGAAACAAAGGGTATTAAGAAATCAGTTGTATTAGGAACACAGCGTGAAGATGTCATTCACTTGCCGTGAATAGCTGTCTTAGAATCCTCGGTTCGGTTTTGATTCAAAAAAATGGTAAAAAGTCTTTTTTTTGGTCTTTTGAGAGATCGCCCACGAATCAATGGTTCCTCCACAAGCCTTTTAAGGTCCACCGTAGGCACACCATATGCAAAAAGCACCATCCACTTTGCTCCATTTGCCTAAGCACGAGAAAGTGCGTAATATTCATACTTCGACCCTGTACTGTGGAATAGTGACAGTGGGAAGATCCTTCTGTTGACTATAGATACGGTCCCTCGGTCAAGGGTTATCCAAAGCACTTGACCCTACCTTCCTGTCGGCAATGGCACCCAAGGTATCAGCCCCCAAAGAATCCCATTGTTATTCGCGGGGTTTTCGAATATACAAGGCAGCGCATATTTCCGCATACGTACCGATATTTCGTATGGCTCGCCTCAGCTTCCTAACACATATTTCAGCAACCGTGATTATACCAGGATGTCTTTAATTGTCTTTTTGCAAGGCTCCAAACCTCTTCGAGAATACTGCTCTTCCACATTGACGAAGAGATTTTCTGATAGTGTGCGCGGGTCGCTTTTGCGACCTCCGGCGGTGCGTGGGCGTGTGGACATAGTAGATAATGATTCCGCGGACACCCCACTCACCTGCAACAACCGGAGCGGGCAGTCGGCGCCACCCGCACCACCAGACTCCCCCTCCCCTCCCCTCCCCCCCCCCCCCCCTTCAGAAAGCCACAAACTGTGCCGGCTCTCTCTCTCTCTGGCAGAACCACTCGCAGATCGCCGTCCACCAACCCAGACTCGCCGCAATATAAATGCAAATCCAGGTGCGGCCAAACACGCCTGCCTTACCGCTGCAATTAGCCAGCGTCCGCCGCGTCCCGATACTTCTGCAATTCCCTCCACTCCACCCAGCCTGCTGCCCAACTCTCCCTCCTGTACCGCTGCCAACTTTATTCTGCCATATTCTCCTTTTCATAACAAAACTCCGGCACAACTTTAATACGGAAAAAAAATAATTCCGTGCCGCCCAGTCCCTCACACACCTGATAACTGCTCTATCCGTACTCCAGCTCTCCAGATGCTAATGCTTTTTCTCTTAAATTTTGTAAGCAGTCCAATTCGTATATCAGTTTTTTGATAATTGGACTTTTTATTGGTTATAGCGCAAGACGAGGGTTTAATTTATTGGATTTCGGTCTAAGTTAGGCCGACAGCGGAATCCGTGCCGGAAATACGACAAATACCTCGTGTAGTTTTTCCGCTGTTTGGCACGATGTACAGAAAAATTTAACGCCAAGTCTCACGAATGGTATACTACATTAAACAGAGTATTTTGAGATTTAAGACTTAAATCGTTGAGGAGACAGTGCGAACGGAGTTGTATGATAAGTTCAGAAAAACAAATTTGCCTCAGACTGAAATTTAATGATGAATTGATGAGGACAACACAAACACCCAATCCCCGGGCAGAGAAAATCCCCAACCCAGCTAGGAATACGAACCCAGGACCCTGTGATCAAGAGGCAGCAACGCTAGCCACTAGAACATGAGCTGCGGACTACCCTTAACACATCGACCACCAAAAGGGCGAGGTTTGATAATGTTCTTTGGTCCATTACGTGATTCCACCTCTCCCCTTTCCAATATCCGGGCGCGACTGCTACGGTCGCAGGTTCGAATCCTGCCTCGGGCATGGATGTGTGTGATGTCCTTAGGTTAGTTAGGTTTAAGTAGTTCTAAGTTCTAGGGGACTGATGACCTCAGAAGTTAAGTCCCATAGTGATCAGAGCCATTTGAACCAATATCCGGGACACAATCACGAACTTTTCTAATGTCCAGGATGCCATCATGAACTGCGGAGATGTCAGTGTAATTACTCTTGTTTTACATTTCTGTTCATCTTACTGCGTATTTCTTTGAGTTATCTTCTGTACTGTGCTGTTGCAGTTCTTCCTGTGTATGGCGCTACTTTTAAAGATCTACGTTACTTGGCAAAGGGATATCATATCGCTTCCGTCCATAAGTATTGTATGTATTGTATAGTATGTTAACCGGGGACCTAGAAACGACGGAGAGGCTCCGTCCCCGCCGCAGCCGCAGTGGTCCACAACCCTACGACGACTACCGCAGTCCACTTCACCCCTCCATCGTCCCACACCGAACCCAGGGTTATTGTGCGGTTCGGCCACCGGTGGACCCCCCAGGGAACGTCTCACACCAGACGAGTGTAACCCCTATGTCTGCGTGGTAGAGTAATGGTGGTGTACGCGTACGTGGAGAACTTGTTTGCGCAGCAGTCGCCGACGTAGTGTAACTGAGGCGGAATAAGGGGAACCAGCCCGCATTCGCCGAGGCAGATGGAAAACCGCCTAAAAACCATCCACAGACTGGCCTGTTGACCGGACCAGGCGCTCCTTCCCGCCCGGAAAGCCGTGCCTTAGACCGCACGGCCAAACGGGCGGGCTTCCATAAGTATTACTCACCAGTGTAATTCTCTAGTGAACGCCCGTCCGCCAACTGCGGATATAAGCAGACACACGGCTCTGTTCAGACAGAATAGATCGCCGTCCGCTGTAGCCGAGCGGTTCTAGGCGCTTCAGTCCGGCACCACGCGGCTGCTACGGTCACAGGTTCGAATCCTGCCTCGGTCATTGATATGATGTCCTTAGGTTAGTTAAGTTTAAGTAGTTCTGAGTTCTAGGGGACTGATGACCTCTGATGTTAAGTTCCATAGTGCTTAGAGCCACTTGAACCATCAGAATAGATCAACAGTTAGTTCGACATTATGAACACCGAGCCTCAAGTCGCAGTCCGTAAGAACGCAACCGGACATTTTACTTATACACCCCAAGAAAAAAGACGGACCACGAAGCAATTTTCCGACCCGACCAATGAGACGGAAATCGGTAATGTGATGTTCTTGTAGAAACAAACAAATTATTATAATTTCAGAGATGTTCAAATGTGTGTGAAATCTTATGGGACTTAACTGCTAAGGTTATCAATCCCTAAGCTTACACACTACTTAACCTAAATTATCCTAAGGACAAACACACACACACACACACACACACACACACACACACACACACACACACATGCCCGAGGAAGGACTCGAACCTCCGCCGGGACAAGCCGCACAGTCCATGACTGCAGCGCCCCAGACCGCTCGGCTAATACCGCGCGGCTAGTTTCAGAGAAACTAGATGATTTATCCAAGAGAATGAGTTTCACAAAGTGAGTAAGTCGTTAACGCGTTGTTCCACCTCTGGCCCTTATGCAAGCAGTTATTCGGCTTGGCACTGATTGACAATAGTTTGATGTCCTCTCGAGGGATGTCGTGCCAGATTGTGTCCAGTTCCAGCGTTAGATAGTCAGAATGCCGACTGGCTTGGAAGGCCCTGCCCATAATGTTGCTAAGGTTCTCAGTAGGGGTAGGTCCGGTGACCTTGCTGGCCGGAGCAGTATTTAGGAACCACGACGACACCTCTCGCCGTGTGTGTGGGCGGGCATTATCTTGCTGAAATATAAACCGAGGATGGCTTGCCATGAAGGGCAACAAAACGGAGCGTAGTATATCGCCGTACCGCTGCGTTGTAAGGGTGCCGTAGATGACATCCAGAGGTCTCCTGCTACGAAAAGAAATCAAATCTGAGACCATCACTCCCGGTTCTTGGGACGTACAGCGAGCAACAATCAGGTTGATACCTCACCTCTGTTTGGGACGTCTTCAGTCACGTGTTCGCTGGTCGACTTGGTTCAGCTCGAAGTGGGACTCATCCCCGGCGACAATTCTGCTCCAGTCGATAAGATTCCAGGCCGGATGTGCGCGACAGCGTTGAAAAAGGGCTTGTTGTTGTAGAGAGGTGAGCTCCCATTTGGTGAGCCGCCTGTTAACGGTCCATGTGGTCAGTGAGGGAGCAGTTGCAAGTCGGATCGAGGACAACGTGCCTCCATGACGACTGATCACTCCTCTCGTTCTGTCGTCTCTCTAGCTTCACCGCATCCTTCTTGATGGTTCAAATGGCTCTGAGCACTATGGGACTTAACATCTATGGTCATCAGTCCCCTAGAACTTAGAACTAATTAAACCTAACTAACCTAAGGACAGCACACAACACCCAGCCATCACGAGGCAGAGAAAATCCCTGACCCCGCCGGGAATCGAACCCGGGAACCCGGGCGTGAGAAGCTAGAACGCTACCGCACGACCACGAGCATCCTTCTTGACTCTGTGTTCGGCCATACCTCATGCATTTCTGCCAACATCGTCCAGTAGAGGCATCACTCCTATTCAGGTGAAGAGTGATTCTCCGATTACTCCAACCGGCTTCTTTGAGTCCAAGCCCTGTCTCAAACGCTGACATCTGCGTATATTGTTCACGCGGCTGTCTCCGACGAACAGTTGCTATCCCACTGAGTATACTTCATGCCCGGGTATCGACATGCCTCCTGTTCACCATCCTTGATAGCTGCGCTGTGAAACTGCGCTCCACCGTCACACACACATCCGTCTGCCGCCAAAGTTTTGTATTCTCCGTCGACGCCAGTATGGATATAAATTTCCGACCAATTTTCAGAACTCCTTAGTCATGCTTTTTTTCTCCAGAATGTATTATTGGTCATTCACTGGATTCAGGACTACACCAGTGCTTGAAATTTGATCAGCATAACTGATTATGCAAATACACTCCCACGCATGTTCTTCACACTGAAGTTACATAATGTTTCCTTGAGACAGAGAAGTTGCTGTCCATGCATCAGCACGGCTATAGAAAGCATTGCTCCTGCGAAATGCAACTCACCCTTTTTTCACATGATATCTTGCGAACCATGCATGAAGGTTGTCAGACGGATGCCATATTCCTTGACTTCCGGAAAGCGTTTGACTCGGTGCCCCACTGCAGACTCCTAACTAAGGTACGAGCATATGGGATTGGTTCCCAAGTATGGGAGTGGCTCTAAGACTTCGGAAGTAACAGAACGCAGTACGCTGTCCTCGATGGTGAGTGTTCATCGAAGGGGAGGGTATGATCCGGAGTGCCCCAGGGAAGTCTGGTAGGTCCGCTGTTGTTTTCTATCTACATAAATGATCTTTCGGATGGGGTGGATAGCAATGTGCGACTGTTTGCTGATGATTCTGTGGTGTACGGGAAGGTGTCGTCGTTGAGTGACTGTAGGAGGTTACGAGATCACTTGGACAGGATTTGTGATTGGTGTAAAGAATGGCAGCTAACTCTAAATATAGATAAATGTAAACTAATGAAGATGAAAAGGAAAAATAATCCTGTAATATTTGAATACTCCATTAGTAGTGTAGCGCTTGACACAGTCACGTCGATTAAATATTTGGGCGTAACATTGCAGAGCGATATGATGTGGAACAAGCATGTAATGGCAGTTGTGGGGAAGGCGGATAGTCGTCTTCGGTTCATTGGTAGAATTTTGGGAAGATGTGGTTCATCTGTAAAGGAGACTGCTTATAAAACACTAATACGACCTATTCTTGAGTGCTGCTCGAGCGTTTGGGATCCCTATCAGGTCGGATTGAGGGAGGACATAGAAGCAATTCAGAGGCGGGCTGCTAGACTTGTTACTGGTAGGTTTGATCATCACGCGAGTGTTTCGGAAATGCTTCAGGAACTCGGGTGGAGGAAAGGAGGCGTTCTTTTCGTGAATCGGTACTGAGGAAATTTAGAGAACCAGCATTTGAGGCTGACTGCAGTACAATTTTACTGCCACCAACTTACATTTCGCGGAAAGACCACAAAGATAAGAGAGATTAGGGCTCGTACAGAGGCATATAGGCGGTCATTTTTCCCTCGTTCTGTTTGGGAGTGGAACAGGGAGAGATGATACTAGTTGTGTTACGAGGTAACCTCCGCCACGCACCGTATGGTGAATTGCGGAGTATGTATGTAGATGTAGATATACTTTCATTTAATAAACTACTGAAAGTTGTTACAAATCGCTGCTTCCATTTTGCGCCGGCTGCGGTGGCCGAGCGGTTCTAGGCGCTACATTCTGGAACCGCGCGACCGCTACGGTCGCAGGTTCGAATCCTGCCTCGGGCATGGATGTGTGTGTTGTCCTTAGGTTAGTTAGGTTTAAGCAGTTCTAAGTTATAGGGGACTGACGACCTCAGAAGTTAAGTCTCATGGTGCTCAGAGCCATTTGAACCATTCCCATTTTGCCATAGCTTGCCTAAACATGTTTAGTACTGTGTCGAGGCTATATACCCGCTGCATGCAAGGAAGCCACCACGCAACTACTGTGGCACGTACTTGACACCAAGAGCATATGATGACCTCAATATGAATCATCTTTGATGTTGTACTGTGTCAATTGTTTTTCGGAAGCCAAGAAATACCTGACTGTCTCAATTACCAGCTTTCAGGACGTCGCGTGAGAAAACCGTGAGTTAGGTTTCGCATGAGCTACTTTTTCGAGATATGTGGCGGCTGCCTTTTCTCATATTCTGTCATGAAGTTCCATTATCACCTATCACATCTTTGCATTTTTTACTATCAGGTGGCCCAACCGTGTAATGACAATTTCGGAAAATGATAACTGCACGAACGACAATTTTGAAAAAATACACTACTGGCCATTAAAATTGCTACACCACGAAGATGACGTGCAGCAGATGCGAAATTTAACCGGCAGGAAGAAGATGCTGTCATATGCAAATGATTAGCTTTTCAGAGCATTCACACAAGGTTGGCGCCGGTGGCGACACCTACAACGTGCTGACATGAGGAAAGTTTCCAACCGATTTCTCATACACTAACAGCAGTTGACCGGCGTTGACTGGTGAAACGTTGTGACTTCTGAAATTTTCCCGGCGTATTTCTTCTTCTAATAATTTCCGGGTATGCAGCCGGATCCCGTCGACGGGAAATTAATAGATGGTGAAACGTTGTTGTGATGAATCGTGTAAGGAGGAGAAATGCGTACCATCACATTTCCGAATTTGATAAAGGTCGGATTGTAGCCTATCGCGATTGCGGTTTATCGTATCGCGACATTGCTGCTCGCGTTGGTCGAGATCCAATGACTGTAAGCAGAATATGGAATCGGTGGGTTCAGGAGGGTAATACGGAACGCCGTGCTGGATCCCAACGGCCTCGTATCACCAGCAGTCGAGATGACAGGCATCTTATCCGCATGGCTGTAACGGATCGTGGAGCCACGTCTCGATCCTTGAGTCAACAGTTGGGGACGTTTGCAAGACAATAACCATCTGCACGAACAGTTCGACGACGTTTGCAGCAGCATAGACAATCAGCTCGGAGACCACGGCTGCGGTTACTCTTGGCGCTGAGCGTCTGCGATGGTGTACTCAACGACGAACCTGGGTGCACGAATGGCAAAACGTCATTTTTTCGGATGAATCCAGGTTCCGTTTGTAGCATCATGATGGTTGCCTCCCTGTTTGGCGACATCGCGGTGAAAGCACATTGGAAGCGCGTATTCGTCATAGCCATACTGGCGTATCACCTGGCGTGATGGTATGGGGTGCCATTGGTTTCACGTCTCGGTCACCTATTGTTCGCATTGACGGCACTTTGAACAGTGGACGTTACATTTTAGATGTGTTACGACCAGTGGCTCTACCCTTCATTCGATCCCTGCGAAACTCTACATTTCAGCAGGATAATGCACGACTGCATGTTGCAGGTCCTGTACCGGCCTTTTTGGATACAGAAAATGTTCGACTGCTGCCCTGGCCAGCACATTCTCCAGATCTCTCACCAATGGTGGCCGAGCAACTGGCTCGTCTCAATACGCCAGTCACTACTCTTGATGAATTGTGGTATCGTATCGAAGCTGCATGTGCAGCTGTAGCTGTACACGCCATCCAAGCTCTGTGTGACTCAATGCCCAGGCGTATCAAGGCCGTTATTACGGCCAAAGGTGGTTGTTCTGGGTACTGATTTCTCAGGATCTATGCACCCAAATTGCGTGAAAATGCAATGACATGTCAGTTGTAGTATAACATGTTTGTCCAATGAATACCCGTTTATCATCTGGATTTCTTATTGGTGTAGCAATTTTAGTGGCCAGTGGTGTAATTAAAAGAGGTAACAGATGACGACGTCGGAGCAAGTCCTAGTTGTGTAACCCGCGCTAAAGATAGTACTCCGTTCAGTGTACGTCGGGACGCCATATCGTCACAGCAAGTTAACCGCCTTGAAGTTTCTTGGAACTTGTCACGACAGTTTTTGCGAGCAAAGACAGCCTCGGCTGTTGTAAAGGGTCCAGGATGAGCGCCGAAGGCTGACAAAGCCAACTTGCGCGCGGGAACCGCTACGTTCGCTAGACTAGCTTCTTGGGCGGAGGCGCACGTCACGATCGACTTTGCTCTCGATAAGAACACGAGCGCCCACGACTTATAGGCTAGCAAACTCGATTTTCGCGGGATCCTTCGCTGCGCGGCCGGCGACTTCCCAAGTTAAGCAGCTCATTAAGGCAAGCCGTTTAACACGGCACCACAAGCACAAGAACACAAGTTTTCCCATTACTGGCTGCGGTCGCGCTGTCTCTTCCATACTGTTCGGCGTGCCGGCAGCCGGGCGTACCGCCAGTACAACCACCAACTCGATCTGACATACTTTGTACCGAAATTAACCTTGAGCACATAGATTCTTCACCAATATCTATATCCCGATCACAGCTGCTGAAGACTTGCGCGGTCCAGTCGCATCAATCAGATTACCTACGTTCGAGGTCAACGTGCGGTAGCCACTCACAGACAGCAGGTGGCAAAACTAGCAGTGGAGGATGTACACTGAAGGGCCAAAGAAACTGGTACAGCCTTGCGTATTCTAATAAGGCAGAATACGGCGCTGCGGTCAGCAAAGCCTAAAAACCACAACAAAAGTCTGGCGCAGTTGTTACATCGGTTGCTGCTGCTACAACGGCAGGTTATCAATATTTAAGTGACTTTAAACGTGCTGTTATAGTCGGCGCACGAACGATGGGACACGACGTCTTCAAGGAAGCGATGAAGTGGGGATTTTTCCGTCGCACCATTTCACTAGTGTACGGTGAACATCAGAAATCCGGTAAAACATCAAATCTTTGACATCACTGAGGCCGGAGAAAGATCCCGGAAGAACAGGACCAATGACGACTGAAGAGAAAGTGTTTCAAATGGCTCTGAGCACTCTGAGGTAATCAGTCCCCTAGAACTTAGATCTACTTAAACCTAACTAACCTAAGGACATCACACACATCCATGCCCGAGGCAGGATTCGAACCAGCGACCGTAGCAGTCGCGCGGTTCCGGACTGAAGCGCCTAGAACCGCTCGGCCACCGTGGCGGGCGACTGAAGAGAATCGTTCAAAGTGACAGAAGTGCGACTTGGTGCTTATTTCAATGCTGGGCCATCATCAACTGTCAGCGTGTGAACCATTTAACAATACATTATCATATGGGCTTTTTGAGCCCAAGGCCCACTCGTGTGCCCTTGATGACTGCGCGACAGAAGCTTTACGCCTCTCCTAGGCCACTGAGCACCGACATTCAACTGTTGATGACTGGACACATGTTGTCTGGTCGGACGAGCCTCGTTTCAAATTGTATCGAGCGTATGGACTTGTACGCACATGGAGGCAACCTCATGAATCCATGGACCCTGCAAGTCAGTGTACCGATCAAGCTGGTGGAGGCTCTGTAATGGTGTGGGGCGTGTGCAGATGGATTGGAGTGATATGAGCCCCCTGATAACTCTAGATACGACTCTGACAGGTGACACGCACATAAGCATCCTGTCTAATCACCTCCATCCATTCATGTTCGTTGTGCATTCCGACGGACTTGGGCAATTCCAGCAGGACAATTGGATAGCTCACACGTCCAGAATTGCTATAGAGTGGCTCCAGGAACACTCTTCTGAACGTAAACACTTCCGCTGGCCACCAAACTCCCCAGACATAGCTGGGATGCCTTGCAAAGTGCTGTTCAGAAGAGATCTTCACTCCCTCGTACTCTACAGATTTATGGACAGCCCTGCTGGATTCACGGTGTCACTTCCCTGCAGCACTACTTCAGACATTAGTCGAGTCCATGCGACGCCGTGTTGGGTATTCCAGGGGGGCGTACACGATATGTGGCAGGCCTACAAGTTTCTTTGGGCTCTGCAGTGTATAAAGCGTGTCCTAGGGCCTCGGAAACAGTGCCGTCGTTGCCATAATGTGGAAAGGGAGAGATGTATTTGTCGTCCAGAAGGGGATGTTCATTGGCTTTCGGGCCAAGGGTGGAAATATTTTCGAAACTCCTAAGTCTGTGAACTTTTCGCGTACTGCCACGGTTGAAGCACACGGGGCATGGCAAAATGGAGCTTCCCTAAACGGGCGCCGAGGCAACTGTGGTGCATCACCGGTCACAGATGACAGGAGTGAATGTCTGTCGCGCAGATGTGTACGAGAGAATAGACGTGCAACTGTGGAGCAACTGACCACTGAGATAAACCAAGGGCTGCCAACGGTGTCTCGTCAACGCCTGTTCAGATAGCCCACTGGAGTAGCATTCGGGAGGACGACGGTTCAAACTACCTGTTGCCAACTGTTCGTCTAAAATTGTGAGTCGTATGTTTGTGACTATTACAGCGCCATCTATCACAAAGCGAAAAAAGTGGTCCAACTAAAACATTCATATTTCTTTGTGTACTACACGAATATGTAATAAAAATGGGGGTTCCAGTTTTAAAAAACCCAGTTGATATCCGTTTGACCTATGGCAGCGCCATCTAGTGGGCCAACCATAGCGCCATCTGGTTTCCCCCTTCAAGCTAGACGAGTTTCGTTCTTTGTAGGTTTTTCGTTTGATGCTTATTTCGTGAGATGTTTGGCCTGGTCACTATGAATGGACCACTCTGTATATATAGTTAGGGCTTACTGGCCATTTGACCATCTTCTTCTGTGCGGATGCTCGAAGTCTTACGGGAATCGGCAAAAAGCCGCGAGTAATGAGTATAATGGGCAGGGGCACTATGAATATACTGTGGGGCAGTAAGTTGCGAATGTGGGTCTCACGGGAGGCGTGCCAGAGGTGAGTCTTTGCAGTCGCACTATCCTGTGTCCTCGGTGGCTCAGATGGATAGAGCGCCTGCCATATAAGCAGGAGATCCCTGCCTCGAGTTCCGGCCGGGGCACACACTTTCAACTGTCCCCGTTGACGTATATCAACGCCTGTATGCAGCTAGGGGTATTCCTTTCACTGTAATACAATGTATGTATTTACTCCGACTTCTCTCAGGCAGTTGCCCGCATCTCGTGGTCGTGCGGTAGCGTTCTCGCTTCCCACGCCCGGGTTCCCGGGTTCGATTCCCGGCGGGGTCAGGGATTTTCTCTGCCTCGTGACGGCTGGGTGTTGTGTGATGTCCTTAGGTTAGTTAGGTTTAAGTAGTTCTAAGTTCTAGGGGACTGATGACCATAGATGTTATGTCCCATAGTGCTCAGAGCCATTTGAACCATCTCTCAGGCAGTACTTGTTATGCGGAAGAGGACAGACACAGGACCAATTACACACTCTGGTACACTAGACACTCTCTGCCCCATGCTGGGCGGTGTACAGATGAAAGTGTGTGAGATCATAACACTGGTTGTACCACTGATATGTCTGATTCTAATAATATTGTCATCTGTAGGGAAAATTTATTATGCTTGTTGCATGTAAAGGTGTAGGTGATTAATAAATAAAATAATAAGTAATAGTGGTCCTAGGACTGAACCTTGTGGAACTCTATTGGCGATATCTTCCTTCTCGCAGAAAGTCTGAGGACGTTCGACAGATGCAGTTTCACTCAATATTGGTGATGACACAGTAGCACTGGCGTTCCCTTTCGGTACGGATTCTATTTCGGTAAGTCTCTGCGGCTGGAACGCCACGTCTCTATAGTCTCAGGGACTATATTAGATGATAGCGAGCGAGAGCTGTGTGTGGACAGTCGCAAGAAGTACGTGTCGCTCGGAGAAATTGGTTACGTGACCGGCAACCGTTAGCTGATATCTCTTTTAATAACGGCTCACCCGGGACAGCGAGTAGGACGTGTGTGTGTGTGTGTGTGTGTGTGTGTGTGTGTGTGTGTGTGTGTGTGTGTGTGTGTCAGAGAGGCAGAGAAACTCTGTCTGTAATACTGGCCATTTCATTAAAACCTGTGAATCACAGCTCGAATACAGTGTGTTGGCGAACGGATACACACACACACACACACACACACACACACACACACACGCACACTCTGACCTTGCAAGATTACGTTTATTTTCACTTCGTGGTTGGATGCCCTTCCTCATCCCACGGTCGGCAAACTGACCTAAGGGAGTGTGGTAGTGGCTGCGTTTTGTCTATGAATCTTGTAAATTTCATTCTATGTTGTTATCCCTTTAACTGAATCTAATAAATATACATACGACTGGCAAATAACTGAAATTACATCCCGAATCGATGATTGAATATTTACCATTCCATACTATAGAGTTAATGAGTTCAACGGAAAGAAAATGGGCAACCCAGTGCGCATGCACAGCTGAATCGCTGAGCGTTTGCAGAAGGTCCAGCGATCGAGTAACGTGTTCAACCGTGTTCATACTGCCTCTACATGAGCATAAGGTAGTGGCGATCAGTGAAACGATGTTTCAAGCGGACATTGTATGTAAACATTAGTTAATTAAGAACAGATGGAGGGCAAAATAATGAAAAAAATTGAAACTTTTTACTACTTAAATTATTAGACTGGTGCTTTAAGAATGAAATCACCAAGTTTCATAATCTAAATCTGCCTAGAAATACATTGTAATAAATTTTCTTTGGCCTTCTGTCCCTGATACATCGCCTTCTCGCATGTTGTCATCCACATCTTCCCTACAACGGACAATCTTTTGTGTTAATTTGTCGGTCACAAAATCGAAAAGAACTGCAGACATATCTGAAAGGCTGTGACATAGGTTATACCTACCTGTGTCGTGGCAAAAATTAGTAGATGGAAAACCAGTCTGAGCTGCTAACAAACCGACAAAGAAATCCACACGTTGCAAACATATTACGGAAAGCCAACAGGGACAATGCACATAGTGTGAAAACAATGCAGCAAGCAGTGTGGGCAGCGTTCTGCGACAAGCTTTCCACAGATAAGAATCCTCAGCACTTCCTCTCTGACGTAGCGTTGTGCACATATCTTCAGCATAAGCGAGTAGAAAGCTGTACGCCCATACACATGGTTTCCCACTTGCTGCTTCATATGTTATAAGGCCAACCCTCAAATACCAAGCTAGTCCTGGACTGCTGAAAAAATGTGTACATGGAAAAACACGAAACACGAATGAGAGCTGCAATTACCTTACACGGGTGCATTGTAGAAAAACAGTATTTGCGTCATCAAATTTTGTGAAGATAGCTGCATGAGACGCTTGTCTAGTGTGTAACAGTGGAAATTTAGGTAGGATTCCTGCAGAGATTAGGCTTCCATCCAGGTGCATTCACACTGAAGGTACTTAGAAGCATCGATGAACCACAATTTAATAGAGCGGAGGCATCAGAAGAAAACATGCAAAAGTTGGCCAGGCAAAGGAGGCAGGGGAGGGAAGTGCTCCAGTAAGACAAGGAAGAGAATGAAGATTGTGAAATACATAGTAGTAGTGACTAGACATATGACAATATTGTTGAAAACTGAACTAAAAACTTTAAATGATATTTGCTATAGACTGAATTTTTTGAGATATGATGTACCTTTTCTCAGGTACTATAAAAGGTGACACCCTAAAATTTGTCACAATTCTTAAAAATCGGTTACTGAATAATTCTGTACAGCACTTTATCTTGGGTCTGAGAAACGTTCTCTTTTAGTATATTAGGTAAATAGAGCAGTCTGTCTTAACATAAAACTGAAAAATTAATTGGAAAGTAACTACGAGCTTCAACAAAAAATCTGTTGCACCCGTTTTACAAGTCCTTTATTCCGACGTATGCTGTAAGGTTTCAGCTTCTGTGATTAGTTTATGAGAAAAGGTACATTATGTGTACCACCACAGCTATATTCATACACGCCTGCTGTGTTCGTTCTTTCAGAACAGTCTGAGGTTGTCGAGTAGTGCGAGTGGCATGATGTGGGAGGACTAGCTTCGATAAGCAACGCTAGAGGCAAAATACAGGGAGTAAATTTTAAGTTGCCAAACCAGAATAACTCGAAAAATAAGCGTCACACGAAAAAATGTGTACAATTCAAAGTTGATTATTTTCGAGGGGGACATCTGCTGGTGCTAAAATTAGCCAGCCACCCCAGCCCCCTGGGGGTGGGGCGGGAGGAAAATTTAAAATTTCTAATGGGAACCCCAATTTTTATTGCAGAATCAGATTCTACGTGAAAAGCTACGTACATTTTGGCTTAAACATTTATTCTGATTGTTGGTAGTTGGCGCTGTAATTCAAGAAAATCCATGTTCTCATTTTTGCGTGGAAAATGGTTACGGATAAATAAAAAAATACTTATTTACTTAGTAAATAATTGTGAAAGACCAGCACTTGTATGTACACGCACTAATAATGGTTCAATGAAAAATCTAAATATTGTGTCTACCTAGCAATAAGCTGAAAACTTTCTAATACAGGATAGACTTAATAGCAGCAGCCAGTAGGCTGAAATTCTCCCATAGAGCAAATCTAAATAAAGTTCAGCAGATAAGTCATCAGTAGATGCTGATGAAAGTTATAAAAACACAATTAAAACAGATCTAAGTAAATCAGGTGAATGGGAATTTCGTGACGTCAGCTGTATTAGGTATAGAAACACAACGTATTAGTGACATATAAAAATTTGTGCCTGACCGTTACTTGAACCAGAATTTCTCGCTTATCACGAGCACTCACCTTAACAATTTCGGCTATCCGTGCACGCTTCCCGAACCGATCCACAATTCCTTAATTTACATTGTCTATACACTTATACCCTAGTCACCTACATTCATCACTTAATGCTCAGAGCTTTGCTCTGGATTCTCGCGCTAATGAGAATAAGACTGTGAGGATCTGAAGCAATTGATGTTATCCATTAAATGTATTCGCAGTTGCGAATACGGACAAGCATCAGCTGTAGAATGGAATGACAACAATGAAAATTCCTGCCGGACTGAGACTCGAACCCGGATTTGCCGCTTCTCGCGAGCTGTCGCCTTATCATGCACGAATGTCCGTAGGAACTCTGCGTGCCGTATGCCGCAGTGAATATATCGAAATGAAACTCAGTTAAATACAAGTTATTAATTTATTGAATATTCATTTTTACTTACAAATTTTCACATTAAATGTTGGCCGAGCGGTTCTAGGCGATACAGTCCGGAACCGCGCGACCGCTACGGTCGCAGGTTCGAATCCTGCCTCGGGCATGGATGTGTGTGATGTCCTTAGGTTAGTCAGGTTTAAGTAGTTCTAAGTTCTAGGGGACTGATGATCTCAGAAGTTAAGTCCCATAGTGCTCAGAGCCATTTGAACCATTAAATGTTGAAAGTGTGTCCCCCCCCCCTCCCCCTTTTGTTGAATACGCAATTCAATTCGTCTAATCATGTTTCCAAACACAAACTGTAACATTTATTCTGTGTCAGAAGCAGTAAAAGTGGATATTGCAGTTCTCAGTTCATCGATGGTTTTTGGACGGTTTTTATAGACAGTAATTTCGCTGCACCCCAGAAGAAAAAGTCAGGTGGTGTTAGGTCAGGCGATAGTGGAGGCCGAAGTCACTGTGAAATTATGCGATCACCAAAAACATCAGCAAGTAGTGACATTGAAACGCGAGCTGTATGCGCGGTTGCACCATTTTGCTGAAAATAACCGTTCAGTATTTCACTTAACACGAGTTCTCCTATGAATGGGTACAGAATATCACTGTAGTATCTTTGTGCGTTTATTGTTTCGTTGAAAAATATGGGGCCCACAATCCGACGTCTAGAAATTGCAATCCAAACACCTATTTTCACAGAATGAAGTGGTTCCTCATGAATATACAATAGATTTGCAGTACTCCACATATCCTCATCAGTGGAAAACGTTTCATTAAGAACATCCCTTCCATTTCGTTTAACGAAATTTTTGAACCATCGGAAATAATGCAGTCTCTTGCCATGATCAGTATTTTTCAGTTCTTGCACAACTGTCACTTTGTATGTGGAAAGTTCTAATTTTTTTCCCTGAGAGTTGTGTGGGCCGTTTCCTGGGCGAGTTTTCTTACTGACTTGCTTCGACTCACGGATATTTTGTCGGAAATATCGAGTAGTTTATCTTCAGACAAAACGCTAAGACGACCACTTCTCGGTGCATCTGTCACTGAACCCGTACTTCGAAATTTGTTACTCAAATCTCTTGCAGTATCGCGATCTCCTGCAGGAGAGCTTCTGTAAAGTTTGGAAGGTAGGAGACGAGGTACTGGCAGAAGTGAAGCTGTGAAGACGGGGCGTCAGTCGTGCTTGGGTAGCTCAGTTGGTAGAGCACTTGCCCGCGAAAGGGAAAGGTCCCGAGTTCGAGTCTCGGTCGGGCACACAGTTTTAATCTGCCAGGAAGTTTCACTCACATATTGGTTCAGAATTTACTACACAGTAATCAATAAGAAATGTCAACGAAAATTAATAAGTCTGTTATTTCGAATTACAAGCACGCGATAAGTGTGCTTATATCACACCACTGCCAAAAACGTCTGCGGCCTGATGGTGTTACAACTGGCAGAACTTCCGTGTGAACAAATGACAGCGCAATCTTCCCAGAGGTAAATTTATGTCATGCGAGTAATATTTCCTCGCGATGTAAACTCATATAGAGGTTGAATGGAATATATGGGCGTAGTCCTGTTATAGAGTGCCATGAAGTCGATGAGAGAGGGTGCTTGACAAAAAATCGAACAAAGCCGAATTGTCACAGCGTTCTGCGAATACCCAACCAAAAGAGGCGCCTGTTTTGACGAACATTTAACGCGCTACCTCGACATGTAGCTACAGGCAGCAAAAAATTCCGGAAATGAGTGGGAAATTGGATTAAGGTGCTGTGCACAGATTTGCCTGGTGGTCACGTCTGGGCCTCGTTAATTCAGCACAACGCAAACAGTAGCCTTCTACTTCACTGAATTGAGAGTACATCTGAAGCACAATTTTCGCTCTATAACGAAAACTGATTATGATAAATTCTTTAACTTCCCTTTCTTTCTTTCCGGGTACTTGCTGAAACATTTGTTGTTGTGGTGGTGGTGATGTTCAATTCGGAGACTGGTTTGATGCAGCTCTCCATGCCAGTCTATCCCGTGCATTCCTGTTCATCATCGAATAACTACTGCAACCTATGTCCTTCTGAATCTGCTTACTGTACTCATCTCATGGTCTCCCTCTATGATATTTACCCCACACATTTTCATCCTATACTAAACCGATGATCATTTGTTGTCTCAGAATGTGTCCTATCAACCTTCATATAGACGAGTTGAGCCATACATTTCTTTTCTCCCCGGTTCTTTGCACTACCTCCTCATTAGTTACGTGATGTACCCAACTAATCTTCAGCACTGTTCTGTAGCACCACACTTCAGAAGCTTCTATCCTTTTCTTGCCTAAACTGTTTATCGTTAATGTTTCACTTCCACACATGGCTACACTCAAAACAAATATTCTCAGAAAAGACTTCCTAATAGTTTAGCTGTACTAGTTGCGAACACATTTCTCTTTTTCAGAAACGCTTTTCTTGTCATTGCAGTCTACATCTTATATCCTCTCTACTTCGGTGATCATCATTTATTTTCCTCCCCAAAAAGGCGATCTACAACTCCTATAGTTTCATTTTCTAATCTAATTCCCTCAGTCGCTGCAGTCATGGACTGTGCGGCTGATCCCGGCGGAGGGTCGAGTCATCTCTCGGACGTGTGTGTGTGTGTGTGTGTGTGTGTGTGTGTGTGTCCTCAGGATAATTTAGGTTAAGTAGTGTGTAAGCTTAGGGACTGATAACCTTAGCAGATAAGTCCCGTAAGATTTCACACACAATTGAATTTTTTTTTATTCCCTCTGTAACTCCTGGTCTAATTCGTATACATTCCATTACCATGTTTGCTTTTGTTGCTCTTCATCTTATATCCCCTTTCCAAGACACTAGCCTTTCTGTTCAACTGCCCTACGAAGTCCTTTGCCGCTTCTGACATGATTAGAATCTCGTCGACAAACTTCAAATTTATTACTTACTTTCCCTGAACTCTTAATCCCTTTCCAAATTTCTCGTTGGTTTTATTCACTTCTTGCTCTGTGTACACATTAAATAACATCAAGGTTAGTCTACTACACTTCTCAGCTACTGCAATCCTTTCATATATGACTCTTGTTACAGTTAAAAAAAAAAATACATGCCTGTGTCATCAGCAGTGCAAACATATGTTTATTTTTTGACCGGTTTCAATTATTACAACAATCTTCAGAGGAGAAAAACAGTGTACATCAATGGATCAAAAATTCATTTTCGTCAAAAATTACACAACCAAATGTAGACTATGTATAACTGTCTTAACAATCTGAATTAACACAGTCCATATAAACGTGGCGTACCTTGGCACAATCAAGTATGGAGTTATCACCTAGTGTATTTTATTGTACCTGTGCCATGGTACAGCATGTTTATATGGACTGTGTTAAGACAGGCTATTGTAACAGTTATGTATGTTCTGCATCTGGTTGTCTCATATCTAACGAAACCGTATTTTTGATCCAGTGATGTACAATGTTTTTCTCCCGTGAAGATGGTTGTAATAATTGAAACCGGTAGAAGAGAAACATACATTTGTACAGCTGATGGCAGAAACTTTTTTTTTTTTCAAAATATTTAACAACCGTAGACAGTTACCTACGAAAAGTTTTATTTTATGACTGCAGTCAGGAGTCTGTGAAAGGTCTAAATAATTTTTCGCTTTATCCCCACTGTATCCACCACTTCAAGCATGTATTCGAGACAGTCTTGTCACAAGCTTTCTCTAAATAGACAAACACGATAAACTTAGGTTTGCCTTTTGTAACCTATCTTCTAATACGTAGTAGGGTCAGTATTGCTTCGCTGATTTCTACATTTGTGAGGAACCCGAATTGATATTCCCCGACTTCAGCTGCTACCACATTTTCTCTTCCTCTGTAAACATTCTGTACCATTACCAATTAAACTGAGGACAATGTTGTCGGGTAGTGAAACATGGACTGTGGGAAAACCAGGAGGGATGAGACCTGTACCATTTGAGATGTGGTGCTACTGAAGTATGTTGAAAATTAGGTGCACTGAGAAGTGAGCGAATGAGAAGGTTCTCTGCAGAATCGTCGAGGTAAAGTACATACGGGATACAGTTACAAGAAGAATGGACAGGATGATAGGATATGTGATACAACAGGTAATAAGTTCCAAAGTATTAGGAGGAGCTGAAGAGTGTAAAAACTCTAGGAGAAGATAGAGATTGAAACGACTGGAATAAGTCCAACAAATAACTTAGGATTTAGCGTGTACGTGATACTCGAAGAGCATCGAAACAAAAGGTTTTGTCTCTTCACAAAGTTTCTTTGCTTGTGACGATTTGTATACAATAAAAGGCAAACAGTCTTTAAGAGTTTCTCACTGAGGACACAGTGATTCGGTTTCTCATGTCATACACGTGCGACTTCTTCGCCAGCTCAAAGCGGAAAACTTCATGAGACTCTTGGAGATCCTATTGATGGAACTTTTGCTCCAAAAGACGTATCCAAAATAATAATCTAGAAATCAATATACAGATTCTCAACGAACTTATGGTCAAAAAATATACACTGGGAAGTTATTAACTCACCCACAAGCTACAGAACTGACTATGAAACTGCTTATCTCTACCCACGCCAATAATCGTAGAATTTTGTCTTCCCTGCACTGCTGTATCGACGTTGGCCCGGCAGAGGCCTACAGAGACAGATGGCGGTTTCTATATTAACACCATCACTCACTCACTGGATGGCGCTGGTAGCAGCTGCTGGCCCTCTCAGGGCTATAATGCCTCTTCGTCACGATGGCGCTGCCTGGCCCATTTCTCCACGTCGGTGACTACAGACAACTTTACAGTGTGGGAGGGGGAGGGACGTGTCGCTGACAAATTGCGGGGGTGGGCCGCCATGTGTGTCCCAGTGTGGGAGGCTCCTCAACACGCCTGTGACATGTTCCTCCCTTGGGGTCCGTGGCTGCTCCGGAACGCAGCAGTGGCGAGGCGAGTAGGCTTGCTTCTCACAAGCCACGTCAGCGCCTCTGGTTTATGCAACCCGCAGAACAGCACTGGTGATTGGGCTGCATAATACTGCAGGGGTAACATGGGCCAATGAGTATAGTGAAACCCCCCGAACCTTCGCGCATATTCTTTGAAGCGTGACACAAAGGCTTACGAAGACTGCAGCTGCCACATGTACGAAACCATGGTTTCAGGGCAGTATATACTGAAAATACAAGGAGTCCAGAGGACGAGTCCCTACCTTTAAAATTAAATATGTCTAAATCTGCATCTACATATATACTCCGCAATCCACCATACGGTGCGTGGCGGAGGGTACCTCGTACCACAACTAACATCATCTCTCCCTGTTCCACTCCCAAACAGAACGAGGGAAAAATGACCGCCTATATGCCTCTGTACGAGCCCTAATCTCTCTTATCTTTGTGGTCTTTCCGCGAAATGTAAGTTGGCGGCAATAAAATTGTACTGCAGTCAGCCTCAAATGCTGGTTCTCTAAATTTCCTCAGTAGCGATTCACGAAAAGAACGCCTCCTCTCCTCTAGAGACTCCACCCGAGTTCCTGAAGCATTTCCGTAACACTCGCGTGATGATGAAACCTACCAGTAACAAATCTAGTAGCCCCCCTCTGACTTGCTTCTATGTCCTCTCCCACTCCGACCTGATAGGGATCCCAAACGCTCGAGCAGTACTCAAGAATAGGTCGTATTAGCGTTTTGTAAGCGGTATCCTTCACAGATGAACCACATCTTCCGAAAATTCTAGCAGTGAACCGAAGACGACTATCCGCCTTCCCCACAACTGCCATTACATGCTTGTCCCACTTCATATCGCTCTGCAATGTTACGCCCAAATATTTAATCGACGTGACTGTGTCAAACGCTACACTACTAATGGAGTATTCAAACATTACGGAATTCTTTTTTCTATTCATCTGCATTAATTTACATTTATCTATATTTAGAGTTAGTTAAACCAATCACAAATCCTGTCCAAGTCATCTTGTATCATCCTGCAGTCACTCAACTACGACACCTTCCCGTACACCACAGCATCATCAGCAAACGGCCGCACATTGCTATCCACCCTATCCAAAAGATCATTTATGTAGATAGAAAACAACAGCGGACCTGCCACACTTCCCTGGGGCACTCCGGATGATACCCTCACCTCCGATGAACACTCACCATCGAGGACAACGTACTGGGTTCTATTACTTAAGAAGTCTTCGACCCACTCACATACTTGGGAACCAATCCCATAAGCTCATAGCTTAGTTAGGAGTCTGCAGTGGGGCACCGAGTCAAACGCTTCCCGGAAGTCAAGGAATATGGCATCCGTCTGATACCCTTCAACCATGGTTCGCAAGATATCATGTGAAAAATGGCGACTGGAACAGGTATTTTGAAAGCTATAAGAATTTTATACAGTAGTAGTTCGAAAAGGTGGAGACAGATAGTGTTGTACGCTGTGCAGCTCGCAGATTATCAACATGTACAATTGCACTCGTCCTCAGCAAATAGCCTCTGCAATCACATCACAAACTTTTAGAAATACCTACCACTCAAAGTACAGAGGTAGCTCAAGGGAACAATGAAATTTGCCATCACATCCTATACTTTCTCAATGGAAATAGTTTCAGATGCCAAACAGATGGCCGATTCGAGCTCATCCAGCGAGGTGCCACAGCTCTGGTAGACAGTGTCTTTCAATGTGCTACACAAAAAGTAGTCATAAGGAATCACATCGCGGGAATATGGGGCGAATTCATGACTCTGTTCTTTAAGTATCCATCAAGAAAGTTCAATGTGATGTCGTTTGGCCCCATCTTGCACGAATCACTCGGTGCTTGGTCGATTCTTCAACGCTAGCTGTGTGACCAAAAACTGTTCCAAAACGGCAGCGTAACAAGTCATCGGTTCTATCGGATTAGGGAAGGAAGTCGGACGTGTTGTTGCAAAGGAACCATCCCAGAATTGCCTGAAGCGATTTAGGGAAACCATAGAAAACCGAAATCAGTTGGGTCGGACGCGGGTGTGAACCGTCGTCCTCCCGAATGCGAGTCCAGTGTGCTAACCACTGCGTCACGTCTCTCGGTAAATGTTCATCTTCGGAACCCCAAAATCGGCAGTCGTTTATTCACGACTCGTTTAGATGGAGAAGTGCTTGATCTGTGAACAAAATGCAGCCAACTTGAAACCCTTCTGTAGCAATCATTGTGAGAATCTGATTTGGAAACTAAGCCCTCGGTCGTACAGCTCGTGCGGGTGTGGTTTGGTGGTTTTGGTTTTTAGTGGACACGTGTGTAGGCTCCGTCCACTGGAGCGCTTAAAACCACTCTCTGCCGCAACTGTTCGGACGGATTCCTTGGAATCATTTTCAAATAACTTCCGGGAATTCAGCCAGGTAACACTTTCAGCGACCGCCGATATGTCGGCGGGACAACACCCCGCCATTTTCAAGGCAAACTGCAACGGACAGGCGGCGTACATGCAAATTTAAAACCTCGGTTCTCGGACAGAAGCAGGAAAGATAACACACACACACACACACACACACACACACACACACACACACACTGAACACTAGTGCCACCACAGATGACCAAAGTCAGACCTATCGATAGTGAGACTATGAATTCGCAGGTGAGGCAGCATTGACTCTGTTCCTCTGTTTTTTGACAAGGCAGAGAGCCGGATTCCAAACAGAGTTTAAACAGAAACCTCCATCCCTGTTAACGAGGTTGCTCGCTAATTTAATCTCAACTGCCTCCCTAATGACACTGTCCCAATAGCTGGACGTGCATGCCAATATCTCGGTGTTATTATGTAACATGGGGTGACCAGTATCCAAGCAATGTTCGGCAATAGCAGATCTATTTGGCTGCTGTAATCGTGTGTGCCGTTTATGCTCAGTACATCTGTCCTCCACGGTCCTGATAGTTTGACCAATATATGCCATGCCGCAGCTACAAGGAATACGATATACACCCGCCTTACGCAGTCAAAGATCATCCTTAACGGAACTCAAAAGTGCTCTAATTTTAGATGGAGGTCGGAAAACACATGGGCTCGTCCACCCAAGAGAAATGTAACAGCATCAGAGAAGGCTGCTTTACGCTCTCTCAAAGTTGATCCTAATATTGTTATTTTACCGGCAGGCAAGGGCAATGCCACCGTTGTTTTAAATAAACATTATTATGTACAAAAGATGCAACGTTTATTATCTTATTCAGCGTACCGCAGAATCGATGCTGACCCCACAAAAAGTTTTGAGAGAAAGACCAACAGCCTCCTTACACCTATAGTGCTGTTCCCCGTAGGTTATATGGCCTTCCGAAGGCTCACAAGGAAGGGGTTCCTTTCCTTCCTATAGTGAGTAACGTCGGCGCTCCGACATATCGTGTAGCCAAGCATCTTGCTTCTCTGTCGAGTCCACAAGTCGGTGTGAACATCATATCAGGAACTAAGCTGATTTTTTACGTCGTTTTGGGGGACTGCGGTTGATTGACTCTGATATTTTAGTGAGTTTCGATGTGGCCTCTCTTCACTTGTTTTCCTTTGTCTGATTCGATGCGGTTAATTGAGGCCAGGTTTGGTGCTGAATTAACTAATCTCTTTCGGCATGTGATGACATCAACTTTTATTTAATGACCAGTATTACGAGCAGACAGATGGAGTTGCGATGGGTAGTCCGTTGTCTCCTGTGATCGCAAATTCGTTTATGGAAGACTTCGAGGAGCGTGCACTGGAGTTGGCGGCTTTGAAATCCGCCTGTTTCTTTAGATACGTTGACGATACCTTCGTTGTTTGGCTTCATGGTAGGGAGAATTTGAATGTCTTTCTAGAACATCTGAACTCGATCCACCCGAACATTCGTTTTACGATGGAGGTGGAAGAGGATGGTTGCCTTCCCTTTCTTGACGTGTTGGTTAGGAGGAACAATGATGGCTCATTGGGACATGCAGTCTACAGGAAACGTACTCACACCGACTTGTACTTACAGGCTAATAGTGGTCGCCATCCGGCTCAGCGTGAAGGGGTACTTCGTACCTTGGTACACAGGGCACATGTCGTTTCTGATGCTGAGTGTTTGCCAGCTGAGCTGTCCCATCTTGAAGTTACATTTCGTCAAAATGGTTATAGTGATAGACAGATTGAACGTGCGTTGCGCTATCGACCAACTGTGCATAGGGTGATGATAATTCTGAGTCAACACCTTAGTCTACTGCCTTTTTGCCTTACGTAGGATACACGTCCAACAAGATCGGTCGTATTTTACGGAAATACGATGTGAAATGTGTTTTCCGACCTCCATCTAAAATTAGAGCACTTTTGAGTTCCGTTAAGGATGATCTTGGACTGCGTAAGGCTGGTGTGTATCGTATTCCTTGTAGCTGCGGCATGGCATATATTGGTCGAACTATCAGGCCCGTGGAGGACCGATGTACTGAGCATAAACGGCACACACGATTACAGCAGCCAAGTAGATCTGCTATTGCCGAACATTGCTTGGATACTGGTCACCCCATGTTATATAATAACACCGAGATATTGGCATGCACGTCCAGCTATTGGGACAGTGTCACTAGGGAGGCAGTTGAGATTAAATTAGCGAGCAACCTCGTTAACGGGGATGGAGGTTTCTGTTTAAACTCCGTTTGGAATCCGGCTCTCTCCCTTGTCAATGAACAGAGGGACAGAGTCAATGCTACCTCACCTGCGAGTTCCTAGTCTCACTATCGATAGCTCTGACTTTGGTCATCTTTGGTGGCACTAGTGTTCAGTGTGTGTGTGTGTCTTATCTTTCCTGCTTCAGTCCGAGAACCGAGGTTTTAAATTTGCATGTGCGCCGCCTGTCCGTTGCAGTTTGCCTTGAAAATGGCGGGGTGTTCTCCCGCCGAAATACCGGCGGTCGCTGAAAGTGTTACCTGGCTGAATTCCCGGAAGTTATTTGAAAGTTGTATACGCCAGGAGAAACTCAGGTCTTCTTGGATTCAGCTGAATAATTCCAGAAACCGTGGTGACTTTTTCAGGAGTAGCTAGAGACTGCCTGGTGCCAACATTCTCCTCTACATCATCAGTCACACTGCCTGTCCATTGGAATTTGGTGAAGAGCTCGCGAATGGTTTTCGCATCGACTTTGAAAATAGTATTTTAAAACTGTGCCTTCTCTCCATTGGACAGTGTCTGAATCCTGGTTTTCCAGTATCAGAAAAACAAACTTTGCCCTGGATCACACGATTTGAACATCTTACTTCGTTATTCGTTGACCTCCTTTCATGCTCAACGGTGGGACTGATCGCTCTGAGATGCGGCACGCTATTTATAGTCACCACGCACAGCCACTACAGCGCTATCTATTAGCAGCTTTCCCAACTATTTCGAAACTTCATATAATAATATTATTAACTGATAATAATAAATAAATAATCACTCAAAAGGAAATCTAGTAAATGAAAAGCAAAATGAAAGTAAATATTTCATACGCACACACACATCACTTTCTTAATATCTATAATGAAAATTTTTCTGTGCAAACTTTCAGTCGATATTATCAACTACGTAAAAATATCACTTCACTGCTTAGTTAATACTGTTCCTTTTTTACCTTCTTTATTGTTTGAAGTGAAAATCGGTAAACTCGTGGCGTGCTGAAAAACGTTTAATTTGGGCTTCTATGATCTCAGGGTAATTGCTAACTGTCTTCTCGCCTCGCGAGAAAATTCAGAATAGTTTAATTTCGTGGGTCTCGCGTTGGCAACGTAAGAAAAAATGTAAAAGCAAAATCTGTAACATTTATCAACTGGAGATTGATGATCGTCCTGTGAAATGAAAGCAGAAATGCCAAATTAAACAATTATTATTTAACGAAAGAAACTTTTTATACAGACATCTGACATCTCGTGCATTAATCTCACAGGTTTGTACATAACCAAGAATTTTTTCCTGTATGCCGGCGAAATACGTAGAAATTACAATAATTTTAGCCCGACTCTGGAGCGAAAGAAAAAAGTATTCGTAGTTAAGTCATATCAGTAATCGCAACTGACGATAATAATAGCACAATTGAACAAATTCCTAACAGAAATACAATTTCAGTTAATTTGAACAAAATGGAAGAAAATAAGAGTCTGTTAGCGTAAGATGCTGTCGGAAATGCGTACGACTAAAGAAGAAGAAGAAGAAGAAGAAGAAGAAGAAGAAGAGAGAGGAGAGAGAAATAACGAGCGCGCGTTCTTATATAGAACAAAATACAGATGATAATGTTACGCGGCTCTCATTGTCCCGGGCGCACATATTCGCTGAGCTACAGCGCATTTCATTGACTCAGTGGTTAAATTGTATCTTTAACTCTTGGTATTTCGACAGGAAAGGAAAATAGTATGTTATTACGTCACGGGCAGGACACAGTATTGCGTTCTATATAGTTTGTATGACATTCTCATAGCTTTCACAATAAACATATCGTTCGTTGCATTCGTCTGCCGATAGTAATTTTCGAGATACACTGAAGAGCCAAAGAAACTGGTAAACGTACCTAATATCGTGTAGGGCCCCCGCGAACACGCTAAGTGCCGCAAAACGACGTGGCATGGACACGACTAACGTCTGAAGAAGTGCTGGAGGAAATTTACACCATAAATGAGCAACGAATCCACAACCTTCATTGTGGATGCACATTTAAATTCGAACTCCAGTGGGTAACTAAAATTAGCCAGCATGGAGGACATCACTACCACGCCACAGCCACAGCCACCGAGTTATTGGATCTTCAGTGCTAGACGAAGTCTTCCTCTAGCATGTTCTCTAAAGTTACGCGACTGGCCATTAAAATTGCTACACCAAGAAGAAACGCAGATGATAAGCGGGTACTCATTGCACGAATATATTATACTAGAACTGACATGTGATTACATTTTCACGCAATTTGGGTGCATGCACGACTGAGAAATCAGTACCCAGAACAACCACCTCTGGCCGTAATAACGGCCTTGATACGCCTGGGCATTGAGCCAAACAGAGCTTGGATGGCGTGTACAGGTACAGCTGCCCATGCAGCTTCAACACGATACCACAGTTCATCAAGATTAGCGACTGGCGTATTGTGACCAACCAGTTGCTCGGCCACCATTGACCAGACGTTTTCAGTTGGTGAGAGATCTGGAGAATGTGCCGGCCAGGGCAGCACTCGAACATTTCCTGTATACAGAAAGGCCCGTACAGGACCTGCAACATGCGGTCGTGCATTATCATGCTGAAATGTAGGGTTTCGCAGTGATCGAATGATGGGTAGAGCCACGGGTCGTAACGCATCTGAAATGTAACGTCCACCGTTCATACTGCCGTCAATGCGAACAAGAGGTGACCGATACGTGTAACCAATGGCAACCCATACCATCACGCCGATACGCCAGTATGGCGATGATGAATACACGCTTCCAATGTGTGTTCACCGCCATGTCGCCAAACACGGATGGGACCATCACGATGCTGTAAACAGAACCTGGATTCATCCGAAAAAATGACGTTTTGCCATTCGTGCACCCAGGTTCGTCGTTGAGTACACCATCGCAGGCGCTCCTGTGTGTGATGCAGCGTCAAGGGTAACTAGAGCCATGGTGTCCGAGCTGATAGTCCATGCTGCTGCAAACATAGTCGAACTGTTGGTGCAGATGGTTGTTATCTTGCAAACGTCCCCATCTGTTAACTCAGGGATGTAGACGTGGCTGCACGATCTGTTACAGCCATGCGGATAAGATGCCTGTCATCTCGACTGATAGTGATACGAGGCCGTTGGAATCCAGCACGGCGTTCCGTATTACCCTCCTGAACCTACCGATTCCATATTCTGCTAACAGTCATTGGATCTCGACCAACGCGAGCAGCAACGTCGCGATACGATAAACCGCAATCGGGATAGGCTACAATTCGACCTTTATCAAAGTCGGAAACGTGATGGTACGCATTTCTCCTCCTTACACGAGGCATCACAACAACGTTTCACCAGACAACGCCGGTCAACTGCTGTTTGTGTATGAGAAATCGGTTGGAAACTTTCCTCACGTCAGCACATTGTAGGTATCGCCACTAACGCCGACCTTATGTGAATGCTCTGGAAAGCTAATCATTTGCGTATCACAGCATCTTCTTCATGTAGTTTATGTTTCGTGTCTGTAGCACGTCATCTTCGTGGTGTAGCAATTTTAATGGCCAGTAGTGTATTTATCCACCTTCCATTAGGTCGTCATCTCTTTGCATTATTTCTTATTTACTTTGTGTCTTAGTTTGGACAGAAAGTCTCTCAGGAGAATGCTATAATGAATCTGCGATATTAGCCCAGACTAAGCACAGCCCGTTGCACGTGTGCCTCTTTTACCAGATATTTCTGCGGTTGTCAGGGTTTAATCAGTACACAAATCTGAATACCCAGGGTGGACAGTCGAGCGCACCCTAATCTAATCTCCCGTTCATTTCCGAGCCCCGCCTGCACGTTTTATTTTCTCTTTTTCCCCTCCCCTCCTGCCGCAACCCAGATTTAGTCGCCCAGAGAAGTGTGCAACTCTCTGTTAGCTAGTCCATTAAACACCGAGCTCTCGTTCACGACGATTTTCAAAAAAAAGTGGGCGAAACAATATCTGGTGAACAACTGCTAACAATGTTTCCTCACTGTCGAAATAGCGTAAAAAAAAAAAAAAAAAAAAAAAAAAAAGCGTGTACGTACAGGGCTGCGAACGTGGCACACGTGAGGGGACTGCACGACTGATTAACGCGCACCCCAGTTGCTCTTTACCGAATCACATCGCTGCAGTCAGTCAGCATTACACGCATATACCACTCATTTCTGACTGTGCAGACCGTACTGAATCTGAAGCTCTCACGAACGGAAAGCCTTGTACTGTAGTAGGAAGTACGACTACTGACATTTTTCGAAACATTCTGTAATGCGATATATCGATATTTTAAAAAGATATCATTATCGGCCATCAATAAAAAGAATATATGGTATATAATGAATATCTAAGAGCTCAGATGGAAACCCAGTTCTAAGCAAAGAAGGGAAAGCAGAAAGGTGGAAGGAGTATATAGAGGGTCTATACACGGGCGATGTACTTGAGGACAATATTATGGAAATGGAAGAGGATGTAGATGAAGATGAAATGGGAGATATGATACTGCGTGAAGAGTTTGACAGAGCACTGAAAGACCTGAGTCGAAACAAGGCCACCGGAGTAGACAACATTCCATTGGAACTACTGACGGCCTTGGGAGAGCCAGTCCTGACAAAACTCTACCATCTGGTGAGCAAGATGTATGAGACAGGCGAAATACCCTCAGACTTCAAGAAGAATATAATAATTCCAATCCCAAAGAAAGCAGGTGTTGACAGATGTGAAAATTACCGAACAATCAGTTTAATAAGCCACAGCTGCAAAATACTAACACGAATTCTTTACAGACGAATGGAAAAAACTAGTAGAAGCCAACATCGGGGAAGATCAGTTTGGATTCCGTAGAAACACTGGAACACGTGAGGCAATACTGACCTTACGACTTATCTTAGAAGAAAGATTAAGGAAAGGCAAACCTACATTTCTAGCATTTGTAGACTTAGAGAAAGCTTTTGACTATGTTGACTGGAATACTCTCTTTCAAATTCTAAAGGTGGCAGGGGTAAAATACAGGGAGCGAAAGGCTATTTACAATTTGTACAGAAACCAGATGGCAGTTATGAGTCGAGGGACATGAAAGGGAAGCAGTGGTTGGGAAGGGAGTAAGACAGGGTTGTAGCCTCTCCCCGATGTTATTCAATCTGTATATTGAGCAAGCAGTAAAGGAAACAAAAGAAAAATTCGGAGTAGGTATTAAAATCCATGGAGAAGAAATAAAAATTTTGAGGTTCGCCGATGACACTGTAATTCTGTCAGAGACAGCAAAGGACGTGGAAGAGCAGTTTAACGGAATGGATGGTGTCTTGAAGGGAGGATAGAAGATGAACATCAACAAAAGCAAAACGAGGATAATAGAATGTAGTCAAATTAAATCGGGTGATGCTGAGGGAATTAGATTAGGAAATGAGGCACTTAAAGTAGTAAAGGAGTTTTGCTATTTGGGGAGAAAAATAACTGATGGTCGAAGTAGAGAGGATATAAAATGTAGGCTGGCAATGGCAAGGAAAGCGTTTCTGAAGAAGAGAAATTTGTTAACATCGAGTATAGGTTTAAGTGTCAGGAAGTCGTTTCTGAAAGTATTTGTATGGAGTGTAGCCATGTATGGAAGTGAAACATTGACGGTTAATAGTTTGGACAGGAAGAGAATAGAAGCTTTCGAAATGTGGTGCTACAGAAGAATGCTGAAGATTAGATGGGTAGATCACACAACTAATGAGGAGGTACTGAATAGGATTGGGGAGAAAAGGAGTTTGTGGCACAACTTGACCAGAAGAAGGGATCGGTTGGTAGGACATGTTCTGAGGCACCAAGGGATCACCAATTTAGTATTGGAGGGCAGCGTGGGGGGTAAAAATCGTAGAGGGAGACCAAGAGATGAATACACTATGCAAATTCAGAAGGATGTAGGTTGCAGTAGGTACTGGGAGATGAAGAAGCTTGCACAGGATAGAGTAGCATGAAGAGCTGCATCAAACCAGCCTAGGACTGAAGACCACAACAACAACAACAACAATGTCTCCATAGCATTCGATACTATTTCTTCGCATTACTTAAGTTCAGAAGAACATTTCACTAAGCAGGATGCCAACGTTTATTAACAAAAGTGTAATCTTTTCGGGTACAAAACGCAATTTATGACTGACAGAGATCTTTTGCAAGCGAGGACACAACAGGTTATCTTGGACGGTCAGTCGACGACAGATGTAGACTTATTTGAAGCGTGCCCCAGAGATCAATTTTGGTACACTTGCTGTTCACTTTGTATATTAACGGCATAGCAGGTAAAGTTAACAGCAATCTCAGGGGTTTTGCAAACAATGCATTTATCTATTATGAGGCTTCACACATATCCAATCGGATCTTCACAAGCTTCCGAAATGTTGCAAAGATTGGCCTTAAAGTTCGTAAATATACACTATCACACGTCACAAAAAGCAAAACAATAGTACCCTACGACTACAGTATCGATGAGTGAAACCTGGAATCGGTCAGCTCCTATAAATACTTGTGTGCAACATTTTGTTGCGATGTGACGTAGAAGTATCGCTTAGGCCTAGTCGTAGGAAAAATAAAGCAGGTGGCAGACGTCACGTTACTGGGTAGAATTGAAGAGAAATGCAGTCAGTCTAGAAAGAGGTTTGGTTACAAAACACTTGTCCAGTGCAGCCTAGAATATTGATCAATTATCTGGGATCTTACCTGACGCGACTAACAGCGGATATTGAACATATACAGAGAAGGGCAGCACAAATGGTCACAGGTTTATTTGACACACGAAGACAGCGAAAGAACTGAACTGGCAGACGCTTTAAGACAGTACTTTATTTGTGATGATAACGCACCGGTACGCCGTATCGGTACATCAGACAAGAAAAATCAGAATCACAGATTTTGAGATAGAACTTTTGCTGCTTTTTGAAGCGATGTAAAATAAATGCTGTATTCGCACTACTAAAAGGCTTAGAATAGGGTTAAAATAATGTTTTAAGAAGCTTAAATTTTAAAAACAACTCCTGGAAGGTCAGATTACTGGAACCTCTTTTTTCTTATAAATCAAGCATTTGGATCAAATGGTTCAAATGGCTCTGAGCACTATGGGACTCAACTGCTGTGGTCATAAGTCCCCTAGAACTTAGAACTACTTAAACCTAACTAACCTAAGGACATCACACACATCCGTGCCCGAGGCAGGATTCGAACCTGCGACCGTAGCGGTCGTGCGGTTCCAGACTGTAGCGCCTTTAACCGCTCGGCCACTCCGGCCGGCACAACCATTTGTTGAAGATGGAAACGAAGTATCTCTCAGTAGCAGAATTAAGTGAGGAATCTAGTAATACACTAGACCTCTGCGTCTCGCTACGCAGGGACCAGAAATATAAGAATATACTGGTTACAGCGTGGGCGGAGACATATAAACTGCCATCCTTCCTGTGCTCCGTACGTAAATGGAACAGAGGGAAATCCTAGCAATTGGCACAATGGAAACTACCCCCCAGTCATGCAGTTCACACTGGCACGCAGAACATGCAGCTGTGAATGTAGGTATAAAAGAAAGAAAATATGATTTATGAAAACAGTGTCTTCGATCCGGGGTAACAACTGGTCTATTAGCTCATGTATATCGAAGAGCGAGAGAAACTAGTACGCCTGTCTAATATCATGTAGAGCCCCCGCGAGCTCGCAGAAGTGCCGCGACACGACGTGGCGTGGACTGGAGTAAAGTCTGAAGTAATGCTGGAGGGAACTGACACCATGAATCGTCCAGGGTTGTCCATAAATCCGTAAGAGTACGAAGGGGTGGAGATCTCTTCTGAACAGCATGCTGCAAGGTATTCCAGATATGCTCAATAATGTTCATGTCTGGGGAATTTGGTAGCCGGTGGAAGTGTTTCAAATCAGAATAGTGTTCCTGGAGTAACTCTGTAGCAATTCTGGACTTTTGGGGTGTCGCTTTGTCCTTCTGGAACTGTCCGAGTCCGCCGGAATGCGCAATGAACATGAATGGATGCAAGTGATGAGGTACTGCGCGGATCAACGTGTACAGGTATGGAGACAACCTCATGAATTCATGGACCCTGCATGGTCAGCAGGGGACTGTTCAAGTTGGTTGAGGCTCTGTAATGGTGTGGGGGCCCTGATACGTGTAAATACGAATCTGACAGGTGACAAGTACATAAGCATGATCACCTGCATAAGCTCATGCCCACTGTGCGTTCCGACGGGCTTGGACAGTTCCAGCAGAACAATGCTACGCCAAAAACGCCCAGAATTGCTACAGAGTGGCTCTAGGAACACTCTCCTGAGTTTAAACGTTTCCGCTGGCCACCGAACTCCTCAGAGATGAACATTATTGAGCATATCTGGGATGTCTTGCAACGTGCTATTCAGAAGCTCTCTCCACCCTTTCGTACTCTTACGGATTTATGGACAGCCCTGCAGGATTGGCGGTGTCCGTTCCCTCCAACACTGCTGCAGACATTAGTCGAGTCCACGCCATGTCGTGTTGCGGCACTTCTGCGTGGTCACAGGTGCTCTACACGATATTAAGCAAATGTACCAGTTTCTTTGGCTCTTCAGGGTGGATACTAGTTTTAAACTACAACTTCAAATTATAATTGGAACTCTTTGTATGGCACACAAACTGGAAAGTACAAAGTGTAAATTACACTATGAGCAACTTTGTGCCCTCTTGTACATATACAGTCGTTTCGCATAATTTGGATGCACGGAATGAAAAAAAAAAAATGATAAACTGTTTCAAGAGAAAGAGATTTGAGCTGCATAATGTCATCTATTAACTTCATGAACTTACGACCATCGAACAATTTCCTTGCATATTCTATAGGCTGCGTGGTTTGGGGCTTTTTGTACCTGATCCGCGAGTCAGAACTTTTGTATCTGATCCATGTAACAGTTAACTTTAAATTAAAATAAAAAATTACTAACATACCTCATAAGTTTTATATGGAAGCGAAGTTTTTCTATAACGTTTCTTTCTTACCTCTGTTTTGTTCAATGTACGAATTACGCATATATCTTAATGTTTTTTTCCGATTTTTCTGTATTGGACACGTCGTATTTAAGTTAAACGGCATATTAAACCGCACGAAGACTGCTCCGAACTGTGTCTTCTCACTGTCAACCGATCGTGTAGGACTGTTTTACGGTTACTACTGGGAAAGATCTACATGAAGTGTTCGCCCGATATAATCAGGAGTAATTTTGTTTCTGCCTGTAATTGCTGACAATTAACAGTTCGATGCTATTTCGTATTTGCGTGAGGCATTCCGTGCCCTTCATCTATACCACACCCATTTGTTCTGACAAAATAAATCGTGGTGAAGGGTTGTTCAGTTTGCTTCACTGTGGTTGCGGTGTCGCCTCTCTACGGAATTCTATGTCTTTGGTTAGCACTGGTGTTTAGGACTGTTGCGTTGGCAGCACGCCACCTCAGTGCACGTATTCAGGTCTGTTAGGTTGGCAGCGCTCGCTCTTACCTGTTGCGCCGGCTGCCCGCGGCACACCTGCAGCAGCGCCAGGAGCAGCGACATCAGCGCCACGGTGCGGACGCGCATCGCACTAGACTGAAACAGATGAAGGTCCACATTACTCGTCAGCTTCCCGTTTCTACACAGCTGTAGCATATCGCACACCCAAATCAGCTACAGTCGCTTCCCATAATCAACAGCAATCTGCAGGCACAAACACCCCAGAAAAATTCGAAATGAACATCTTATGGAATTACATGTTCCTTGAGACATGACTCTCAACCTTACCTTCGATAAGGAAAGAAGCTGCAGCAATGAATTAAACTTTGTGCCACAGCTGTGACTTGAACCTGGGTCTCGCGCTTACTAGGCAGATGAGCTAACCACCACATATCCGACACCACAGATGCATGGACCACGCTAGTAGAATGCCTTCCCTAACACAAACTTGAATTCGCGTCTTTGGCACATTTTCCCCTCCTTAAATCGTCAATGTAGGATGAAGGTGTGTACTGAAGTTTGTGTTAGAGAGGGCGTTTGACCTGCATAGTCCATGCAGCTGCGGTATCCACAATGCTACGGCGATGTAATGGCTAGCACATCCGTCTAGGAACTAGGAGACCTGAAGGTTCAAGACCCAGCCATAGCACAAATTTTAATTAATTGCTTCAGATTCTGTCCTTATCTAGACATCTTAGTTTTTCCCAACTCGTTCCAGATTATGTATTGGCTCATCAGTTAACAAAATGTTTCATATTCAGAAGAGTATTTCTACCCGAAAGCTACTGCATTTACTTTTCTCGTAGATCACTTCTTGTTGACTGGTTTGGAAACATCTATTTTTGGTGGACGCCATGGTATGTTTAGTGCAGTCATTAGTATATCACCAACAGTCAGCCATAAATTAGTTACCAGGCCAAATTTGTTACAAACATGGGTGTACATGATTTGTGCATGGTTTTCACCTGGGCTATCCCCAGAGCTAAGAGTTCAACATGTGTTTTTGGATGCTGTTAACATAAGGTGGTGTGCACTTAAAAATGAGATTATATACAGAGTCCGCCAGAAAAATGTATACACATTTTCAGGAACGAAAAGTATTACTTATGTGTTTATTTTACATTTAATAATGGATCAGACATGTTGTACAACATTCATTTAATCATATGGTTACTTTAAACGTTCTAAAAGTTCACCGCTGGCGGTTAGACACACAACAGAACGACCAGCGGTCGCCGCAACTACGCCAGTCAATGTTACAGTGGAGATTGCTGCACTTGTCGCTGTAATCTCCTGGCGAAGTTCCTCCAGCGTACGTGGCTTACGTCAATAGACGTTATCTTTCACAGTGTCCGCCCCAGTAGCTGAGTGGTCAGCGTGACGGATTGCCGTCCTCTGGACCCGGGTTCGATTCCCGGCTGGGTCGGAGATTTTCTCCGCTCAGGGACTGGGTGTTGTGTTGTGTTCATCATCATTTCATCCCCATCCGGCGTGCAGGTCGCCCAATGTGGCGCCGAATGTAATAAGACCTGCGATATGGCGGCCGGACCTGCCCCGCGAGGGGCCTCCCGGCCAATGACGCCAAACGCTCATTTCCATCTTTCACAGTTCTCCACAATAAAAGTCCACAGTTGTTAGATCTGGCGACCGTGGAGGGAACTCAATTGGCTCTCTTCGCCCTGGACAATTGTCATTCAGGAAAGCTCGTATGGCTAGGTGGTAGTGTGATGGCGCCCCGTCCTGTTGGTGGAAGACCTCATCAAATCCATGAAGCGAACGTATACCTGGAAAAATTGATGTGCGTAACATTTCCAGGTACACTTCTCCAGTGACAGAAGCATCGAAGAAAAAGGGTCCTACTAAGCCCCTAGAGGACAGTCCACACCACACATGAACTCCTGGTAGACTGACCGCTTTCTCCAGATAAACATGCGGATTTTCCGGCGCCCAGTACATACTGCTATGCCGATTCACGGTTACATTAATTTTTAATTGTGCCTCGTCACTCCACACTACCTTCGTCACAAATTGTCCGTCATCAGTTACCGTTTGCTGATACCATTCGCGAAACTGCATTCGGCGATCAGGGTCGCGTGCAGAGAACGTAGAATGTAAACTTTCCACTTTGCAGCTTTCAGAATTCTTCGTACACTTGTACTGCTAACCCACACTTCACGTCAACATTGCGTAGCAGACTTCTGTCGAGAATTAAGAAAAGTTTAGAACACGAGAGCCAACGAAGCAGGACTTTTATCTGTACGCTGTCTTCCTAATCTTCCTTTGTGAATATCACAAATCGTTTCACGCAATTCAAACTTGTCAATGATGCGTATAATTATTAGACGGGTCGGCGATTCTGTTTCAAACTCCCGCCTCCACTAACGTTGCACAACGGCATTATCAAACCTGAAAAACCACTGCACAATACATTTTCGTTGCTCGAATGTCAAGTGTGCTCCAGCCATCTTGTTTTCTCAATACCGAGATGAAGGTAGTAACACCTGTTGATCCAAAGACCATACTGCAACACTCCCGTAACTCAAATCATACGACAATATACACTCCTGGAAATGGAAAAAAGAACACATTGACACCGGTGTGTCAGACCCAACATACTTGCTCCGGACACTGCGAGAGGGCTGTACAAGCAATGATCACACGCACGGCACAGCGGACACACCAGGAACCGCGGTGTTGGCCGTCCAACGGCGCTAGCTGCGCAGCATTTGTGCACCGCCGCCGTCAGTGTCAGCCAGTTTGCCGTGGCATACGGAGCTGCATCGCAGTCTTTAACACTGGCAGCATGCCGCGACAGCGTGGACGTCAACCGTATGTGCAGTTGACGGACTTTGAGCGAGGGCGTATAGTGGGCATGCGGGAGGCCGGGTGGACGTACCGCCGAATTGCTCAACACGTAGGGCGTGAGGTCTCCACAGTACTTCGATGTTGTCGCCAGTGGTCGGCGGAAGGTGCACGTGCCCGTCGACCTGGGACCGGACCGCAGCGACGCACGGATGCACGCCAAGACCGTAGGATCCTACGCAGTGCCGTAGGGGACCGCACCGCCACTTCCCAGCAAATTAGGGACACTGTTGCTCCTGGGGTATCGGCGAGGACCATTCGCAACCGTCTCCATGAAGCTGGGCTACGGTCCCGCACACCGTTAGGCCGTCTTCCGCTCACGCCCCAACATCGTGCAGCCCGCCTCCAGTGGTGTCGCGACAGGCGTGAATGGAGGGACGAATGGAGACGTGTCGTCTTCAGCGATGAGAGTCGCTTCTGCCTTGGTGCCAATAATGGTCGTATGCGTGTTTGGCGCCGTGCAGGTGAGCGCCACAATCAGGACTGCATACGACCGAGGCACACAGGGCCAACACCCGGCGTCATGGTGTGGGGAGCGATCTCCTACACTGACCGTACACCACTGGTGATCGTCGAGGGGACACTGAATAGTGCACGGTACATCCAAACCGTCATCGAACCCATCGTTCTACCATTCCTAGACCGGCAAGGGAACTTGCTGTTCCAACAGGACAATGCACGTCCGCATGTATCCCGTGCCACCCAACGTGCTCTAGAAGGTGTAAGTCAACTACCCTGGCCAGCAAGATCTCCGGATCTGTCCCCCATTGAGCATGTTTGGGACTGGATGAAGCGTCGTCTCACGCGGTCTGCACGTCCAGCACGAACGCTGGTCCAACTGAGGCGCCAGGTGGAAATGGCATGGCAAGCCGTTCCACAGGACTACATCCAGCATCTCTACGATCGTCTCCATGGGAGAATAGCAGCCTGCATTGCTGCGAAAGGTGGATATACACTGTACTAGTGCCGACATTGTGCATGCTCTGTTGCCTGTGTCTATGTGCCTGTGGTTCTGTCAGTGTGATCATGTGATGTATCTGACCCCAGGAATGTGTCAATAAAGTTTCCCCTTCCTGGGACAATGAATTCACGGTGTTCTTATTTCAATTTCCAGGAGTGTAGATATCTCGATAGAGCCTGACAAAAAATGTATACATTTTTCTTGTGGATTCTGTATTTGGAAATTAGTATCTGTCCTCTGAAGATTGGCTGTGCACCCGTCATCCACAGCAAAGTTATACTGCAATTCGAGTCCCTCTGAATAACACCCTGGACAGGCAGGCTAAGTCTTTAGCGTTTTGCCGGTGCCAATGGCTCTGCTTCTACCGTCAGGAAGAAAGAATCTTCAACCTTCCCTGTTCTTCAGATTGTCAATTTTGTTCACTACTGAATTTGCTAGTCTTCATCTGTAACCCAAGACAGGGGTCCACTTTTGTGTCCCATCATCTGCAGCCAGAAAAACTCAGACTTTCTTGAAGTTGTGTGATCGTTAGATTGTGAGGATCGACGATTCGTATCATACATACTCAGTCGCCAGTGTGCAAGCATAGAAATTAAATCGAGGCACATGAAAAAAGCTGATCATCGCTCGATCAATAGATCGAGGATGTGTAAGAATTTCTTGCGGCTGTAATCCAAAATGATGATTATTCAGAATATGCCTAGATTAAAAACTGAATAGAAGGTTGTAATTCTGTAAGTCAGATGATAATATTGAAGTGTGAAATTAGAATCAGATTCGCCTAGCCTATGGGCATAAAGAGTGACACACGTCTTTAATTACATGTTTTAAGTTATTTATTTTAATTGAAATACAGTATTTTGTGGGGGAATGTATTTGTCAGAGTCGTGATGTTTTGACGTCCTGCTTTCATCCAGTGACTTTTCTAAAATCGTCTAAAATCAAGTGACCTGGTGCTTTCGTGTCAGGTCTGGAAGTATTCCCACACAGTTGGGTAGCGCACTGGTTGGCACACTGGGTTAACAGTCGGGAGGACGACGGTTCAAACCCGCATCTGACCACCCAGATTCAGGTTTTCAGTGACTTCCCTAAATTGCGCCACGCAAATGTCAGGATTATTGAGTTCAAAGGCCTCGGCCGATTTCCTTCCCCAGAGATGACTCGATCTGAGCATGTACTCTATCTCTAGTTGGCCTCGCTGTCGACAGCACATTAAACCCAATCTGCCTTCCAACATTTTGGAAGTATTTTCTTATGAAGAGTGCTGTCTAGTGCACGGGTTCCTAACATTTCCTCTGACGGAACTCTCTGAGAATCCTGGTACAATGATGGGACACTTGTTTATTTTAAAGGTTAATAAAACTGAAAAAGTGAGAAATACGTGTTTCATTCCATGATTAATTTTCAATTTATTGTATTTAATCGTATGGTGATTTTATACAATATACAGTTGATATAAGGCATGTGATCTTATACAATATACATATGATATAAGACAAGATTAAACCTTAAAGTCCGTCTTTTTCAACCAGTTAATTAAGCTGGGTGTGAGAGTGAACACGTCGTCGGGAATTCCAGGGTGTGAATGAAGTGGACAGCGTTGGACTAAATGTTCAATTGTCTGCTCTGTGAACTGATCCAGCCCCATTTGTACCTAAAATAGCTACAAGAACCATCTCCAGTCCTTAACCTGTTGATGCGGCACCAGAGTTTCCTCGGTAGGTCACAACCTTTTGGCTCCTTTGTGGGATCAAGGTGATGGACTCTTGTTCCCAACGTTTTTGTTCACCATTCATGTTTCCAGCTTTCATTTAGATCAAAACCATCCGCGATGAGTTGTCCTGCAGTAACACTTGCTGGGCTTCTTGATCGCAATCGTTGCTGTGGCGGATGACAGAATTCCTGGCGCAGTGGTAGAGAGGGTGATGCAGAGATTTTCTTGGTCTCCCTCAGTAGAGCTTGTTTCCGCCTTAAGTGAGGTGGAGGTTGTGACTCAGCACAGGTAACCAGTGGCACGGGATTGATTTGATGGAACCAGTAATACAGCGCATTGTGTCGTTATGTTTTGTGTCTACCTTCTTCACATGTACACTTTCCAACCAGACAGGTGCACAGTACTCGGCAGCAGAGTACACAAGACTGATGGCAGTTAAACGCAGACAGTTGGCAGAGGTTCTACAGGTTGTACCACTGAGCTTATGTAGTACGTTGTACCTTGCAGCAACTTTATGAGGAAGCTTGGTTGTAAGTAGGTTGTTTATGTTTTCTCTATGTAAGTAGGCTGTTTATGTTTTCTCTATGTAAGTAGGCTGTTTATGTTTTCTTATTGGCAACGTTACGTAGCGCTCAATATGAAAATCACTGGCTGTGCTGTGTGCAGTCTGTGGCTGCTTTGCATTGTTGTAATACTCGCCATTGTAGTGTTAGGCAGCTGGCTGTGAACAGCGCGTAACGTTGCGCAGTTGGAGGTGAGCTGCCAGCAGTGGTGGATGTGAGGAGAGAGATGGCGGAGTTTTCAAATTTTTCATGAACTGCTATATTTATATGTGATGATATCAAGGTAAATACATTGTTTGTTCTCTATTAATATCTTTCATTTGCTAACTATCCCTATCAGTAGTTAGTGCCTTTAGTAGTTTGAATCTTTTATTTAGCTGGCAGTAGTGGCGCTCGCTGTATTGCAGTAGCTTGAGCAGCGAAGATTTTTGTGAGGTAAGTGATTTGTGAAAGGTATAGGTTAATGTTAGTCAGGGCCCATTCTTTTGTACGAATTATTGAAAGTCAGATTGCGTTGCGCTAACAAAATATTGTGTGTCAGTTTAAGGACAGTCATGTATAATTGTTCTAAGGGGACGTTTCATATGTCGACCCTTAGCCGAGGATACCTCACTGGAATCTTCTGATTTTTTCTTGTAGTTTGTGTATTTAGTGTAGCTTTTGTTTATTGCTAGCGCGTAATTGTAGAGAGAATCTCCTTTGTAGTTGTAGTTTTTCATTGTTGTAGAGTAAAACAGTTGTGGCATGCATGTAGATTTGCACCAAGTATTTCGCAGCTGCAATTAACTAGACATTATTTCCATTGCTACGTTATTTTATTTTGCTCTTCAAATTGTGTTTTTCTGTGTTGTCGTGTGAAATACTGTGACAATAATGGCGTGTGAAAAACGTAATACTAAGCTCCAAAGTAAACTGAGAAATGACAGTGAAAATGAAAGCAGTATGTTAGCGCCACCGAGTAATGAATTAACTGATGTTCAAAGTAGTAATTTGGTAATTGTGCATAGGGAAATGGAGCGGGCGGCAAACAATGGCGTGGACAGTGAAACAATTAGTGAAGAGGGAAGCATTATCGATCGATCGGTCGGCAATAGCTCGCCTCAGGAAGCCGAAATGACACGACACGATTTCGCAAATACTGTAGATTCAGGTTTTGGATCCTCACCGTTTTCTCAAATAAGTCAAGACACATTTTCTGCTTGTCAAAATGTGAATGTTTCCGGTGCAAATTCACAGCCGAAAAGCACTGAGGAACATATTTCAGACACCAATGCATTGTTATTACAATTAATACAACAAATGGGACAAACACAGCAAAAGCTTCAAAAGTTAGACACAATGGAACAGAATCAGAGACAAACACAGCAAAAGCTTCAAAAGTTAGACACAGTGGAACAAAATCTTAAAAAGTTAGACACAGTGGAACAAAATCTTAAACAGTTAGACACAATGGAAAAAAATCTTCAAAAGTTAGACACTACACTTGAACAAACACGTGTAGATTTAACCACTGAGTTACATAACATCGAATCGAAATGTCAAAAGGTCTGTAATGACGTAAAAACTCAAATTTGTGAGCATTTTCAACCTATTTTTTCGCGGCATGAAAATGCATTACGGAATCACGAAGCAGCCATAAAAGAACTGCAAACTATTGTTCATGAAAATCATGAGACCTTGCAAGCTAAATTTGACTCAGTTGCATCTACCGATTCGGTTACGCAACTTGCAAAAACTCAGGAAAACTTAAAGGACACAGTAGATACTCTGAAACTTGGTTCAGAAAAACACACTGAGGAAATAAGTACACTATCGGATAAAGTAGCCGAACTTTCAGATCAGTTCACTAACTTATCTACAAAGGTAGATGATGATCTGAATGACACAACACCTGTAGCCTTCACTGACACAGAAGAGTATGAACAAATTAGGAAATTCAAACAAAATCAGAATCAAATTAATACGCAACACCAAAGAGAAATCCGGGAAGTACAAGATCAGCTGACACAGGTAATACAAGAATTACGTATTTCAGATGACACTCGCGCCCCAACACGGGAAGAGGGACTTAGAAATACGGAAAAGACGCAAAATAATAACACAGGGCATTTCGGAAGTTATGAAAGAAACTGGCAATGTGCACCGAATTTCGAGATGGAACGGCCGACACGACCTAACAATGACCGATATGCGACTCGCCGACATGATGATTTTGACTATAAGCTGTTCATTACTACACGTAAATTCAAAACATTTAAGAATTCTGCCAACGACATTCATCCACAAGCATGGCTCCATCAATTCTCTCATTGTTTTCCTCCCAACTGGTCATTGGAGCACAGATTAGAATTTATGTGTGGCTACTTGGAGAATGAACCAGCCGTAAGAATGCGATCGGTAATTCACGATTGCCACAGTGAAGGAGAATTTTACCATGCCTTCCTCTCAGCATATTGGTCTCAAGCCACACAAGACCGCGTAAAACATAACATCATAATGATGAAACATTTCGAACAATCTGAATTTTCCAGTCTTGTCAAATATTTTGAAGACATGTTGCACAAGAATCAGTACCTGTCAAACCCATACAGCCCCTCAGAACTCATCCGCATTTGCTTAATCAAACTGCCCGAACATTTGAGACATATTATTTTAGCAGGACGTTGCAAAGACGACATTGAAGCTTTTCAGGGACTGTTACAAGAACTAGAAATTGACACTGATAATCGCGGAACGCGAAAACAAGGACACAACAATTACATGTCACATCCGTCACAATTCCGTGACGACAGAAACGATAACCGGACACGACTGGTCTATTCTTACAACGCAAATCGTGACCAAAATAGACACCACCCGTACGACAACCGTTGGCAGAGTAGTAATAATTACAGGGAAAGATCACCTCTCCGCGGTAGTGACTATCACAGAGACAATCAGAGAAACAGACAATATGGGAACCAAAATAATTATTATCAAGGGAGACAGAATAACTTCAGACGGAACAGTTCAGCGCGCAGTTACGATTCAGGGAGAAATTCTCCACCATGTGACCGACAAGAAAGAAACTATGGAATCTACCGACATGACGACAGACGATATGATCGTAACGACAGACCTGAATTGCATCAGAACTGGCGGGATTCAAACAGAGCAGGGCCCTCTCGTCACGGTGAATTTGTAGAAGTTAGGTCTCCAAACCCCAATAACGACGCGCGCCAACAAAGAGACAATAGGCAATGACTCACACCGCTAGCAGCCACAAAACGTTCTTATGACACTAACGACGCAGCTGCCGTAGCTAGTAATTACGTAAAAATGGAAGATATTAGGGACATCTTACTCCAAGAACACGACGTAAAACATAACAACGTTGCATATCCTGTGATTTGCATTACAGTAAATGACGTAAAATTTACGGCAGTACTTGACTCTGGCAGTCCCATTTCAGTAATCAGTGAAACAGCCTTTAGCAAATGCAACAAATCGAACGATTGCCCCACACTTCCGTTACGTAAGATTAAATTACAAGGTGCAATCTTTGGAAAAAGTGTAGATGTACGCCAACAAACCAACCTAGAATTCTTTTGTCAAAGCCACAGCTTCTCTACGAACTTCCTTATTGTTCCATTATTGTCGACGGAAATTATACTGGGAGTAGACTTTTTGAATGAATACAAAGCAATCTTAAACTTTCACGATGCTGAAATAACTTTAGAAAAAGAAGGTAAGTCAATAGCTTTGAAATTTGAAGATTGGCTCTCAAACCATGATGAGGAAATTAATCGGCTTTACGTTCTGTTAGACAACAGTTCGGAATTTTCTACGGAACTAGACACTAACAATCACTCTGCAAGTACTGACAGGGATGATATCGACGGCGCATTTGACATTAATAAGTTAATTCAGAATAAAATTCAAACAATTGAGAATTGTAATGACACTGATAGGCAGGACCTTTTTGAGATTTTACAAGCACATTCCACAGTTTTTACTCATAAAACAGGAACAATCAAGGGATTTCAATACCAATTTCGTGTTCGTGAGCATACTAAATTTTGTGTTAGACCATATGTAATTCCAGCACATTATAGGGACCGTGTTAGAACAGAAATACAATCTATGCTTGACGAGGGCATTATTGAGCCTGCAGTAAGCTCATACAACAATCCATTACATGTTGTTGAAAAGAAAAGTGGATCGATTAGACTTGTCTTAGATTCGAGACAAATCAATACTATCATTATTCCTGAAACAGACAGGCCGCAGATGATGGAAGAACTTCTTCAAAATTTTAATGGTGTAAAAGTGTTGTCTTCCATTGATCTCAGATCCAGCTTTTATCAGATCGAACTTCATCCAGAATGCAGAAAATACACAGCTTTCCTTTGTTTCGGCGTTTGTTATCAGTTTCGGAAACTTCCCTTTGGTTTGAACATTTCTTCAGCAGCATTTATTCGCGGGCTAAATTCCATATTACCTGAGTTCTTAAAACGTCACATCACCTTATATGTGGACGATATTCTAATAGCGGAAGCTTCATGGGAACAACATAATCGCATCCTCAACAGTTTGTTACGTATTTTTGCAGAATCTGGAATTACAGTTAACTTGGAAAAGTCTGAATTCGGTAGGACAAAGGTGAAGTTTTTGGGACATATTATTTCTTCTGAAGGGATTCAGCCGGATCCTGAAAAGTTAGAAGCAATCAGAGCCATTCCAGTTCCATCCACAAAAAGACAAGTCCGCAGTTTTCTAGGTCTCGTAAATTTTTACCGTCGTTTTCTGAATATGCAAATTCTTGTTACACCAAAACTTTGTTCTCTCACTGGAAAAAATACTATTTGGAACTGGGACGAACAAGCACAATTGGAATTCAATTCTTTGAAAGAAGCGTTACTTCACGCGCCAATCTTAGCTCATCCAGATCTGTCACAAGATTTCTGCCTTAGCACGGATTCTTCTAAAGTCGGTCTTGGTGCCCATTTATTTCAAGAAGCCATAGAAAATGACACTACCGTTCAGAAAACCATTGCTTTTGCTAGCCGAGTGCTAACAAAATCTGAAAAAAATTATTCCGCTATCGTTTGGGCATTTAACAAATTCCGTTTCTTTCTTTCTGGTAAGCACGTAAAAGTATACAGTGATCATCGTGCATTACAATTTCTTATGTCTTCAAAATTAAATCATGACAGGTTAAAACGTTGGGCATTGTTTCTGCAAGAATTCCGCTTCACAATAGTCTACATTCCCGGCAAGGAGAACATTGTTGCGGACGCACTGTCACGCGCACCGGCTGGGCTTGAGAAAAGTACCACAGAAGGCAACCTCGAGAAAAATTTCAGTATTCTTTACATTCAGAAAGTCGCCTTTGAAAACTTCATCACCACATCTTTAAAGGACATTGCTCATGAACAAGATAAAGATCCGATTTGGAAAGACATCAAGAGCAAATGGCATGAAAAGACACACACACAGATTCGGCATTATTACCTGGTTAGAAACAACATACTCTTCAAACGCTGCACTGTTGATGACAAGCTATGGGTACTTTGCATTCCAGACGATTTTGTTAATAAGCTCATTTGGTACATTCATTTCAGCTACGCACATTTTGGCCCACGAAAATGTTATCATATTCTTCGAACGACTTGTTATTTTAACAATATGGAAAAGCGAATTCGAAGAGTCTTGTCTATTTGTAAACTTTGTCAAAAGGCGAAACCGTCTACTATCTCACATCGTGCTCCGTTGTTTCCTATTATTCCTTCTAAATTAAAAGAATTTGCTGCTGTTGATCTTTTGGGTCCCCTTGTCAGAACATCGAATGGATTTTCGTACGTTCTAGTCGCTGTTGAACTTACTTCAAAATTTGTTTCTTTCACACCGTTACGTAAAGCCACTGGACGGTCTGTATCCAACGCCTTTGTTAAAAATTTCTTACGTGAAGTTGGACACGTTAGTAAAGTCATTTCAGATAACGGACCGCAATTCAGATCTGCTGTTTGGTCACGCATGCTTCGCAACCATAAAATCAAACCTGTTTTTATTTCATTGTACTCACCACATTGTAACCCGTCTGAACGGATTATGAAAGAAATCAATAAGCTTTGCAGACTTTATTGTCACAGAAAGCATCAGCATTGGGACAGATATTTACACTTATTTCAGAACGTGCTGAATGAAATGCCTCACGATTCCACTGCTTTACCACCTACTCTTGTACTGAAGAATGAAGAACCACCGAACAGAATCAGAGAGCTTGTACCTTTCCCGAATACACGTAAACTTCGACACAAAGACATAATTGATTTGGCTCTTAAAAATATAAAATCTGCAGCAGACAAAAGGAGAAAACTACACGGTAAAGCAAATGCAAAGAAATTGTATATTGGTCAGAAAGTTCTCATTAAAGCTCATTCATTGTCACATAAGAAGAAACACTTGAGTCACAAATTCTTTCTAGTTTACAATGGACCTTACAGAATCCGACGTATACCACATGATAATTGCGTTGAAGTTGAAACTCTGCGTACTAGGAAGAGTAAAGGTTTACACCACATTTCTCATGTAAAACCATTTATTGACAGATAATCTGCCTTTTAACTTTGTCTTTGCCATAAAACGTTTCACTTCACGTTACTAGTATGCTTTAGAAACTGTTACCATGCAACAATGTTTGAAGTTAAATATCCAATCAAGAACCAAGAGAACTTATTTAAACAGAAATGACGAATGCATTGTTATAGTGAACAGACGTCACAGTGTTATTGTGTGTGTACATTCTTGCTTGTTTGTTGCACGATTACGTAACGACTATAAGGCTCACATACTTAGAACATTTACCAGTACTGCTAATGAGATTTTAATGCAACATTTTGGTTACCTGAAAATACATTCTGTATTTAAAGTGCTTTCTGAGAGATACCAGATGACACAGAGGTTAGTTTATGTGACAGCTACACGATTTTTATCACGACGCTACTAATGAGTGACAATTTACAATGTTGCTTTTGCGGTGTATCTGTTTTATATCTGCACAGTTTTCTGAATTCTTCTGGAAAGAAAAACATGTTTTAGTAGTAACTTTTGTGGTATAGCAACAATGAGACAGCTTTTTCGTGGCACAACAATACGTTACTGTACAGTACTTTGTTCATCACGCCAATAAGCATAATAACTACGACATCTATACGCAAAGCATTTCACTTTTGTTTATCATGAGGTAAGTACATTGGCTTCTGCAGAACTTAGCTTTCGGAGGAAAATAACTACGACACTTTCACAGAGATTATCTTACAACAAGATGCACATTTAGGGCTACAGGACACGCATTTGAGTGATTAATTTTGTACTTTAAAAATTTATTTTTTAAGATATTTGAAGTACAATGATACGAAGTTTTTCCATGATACATTTCATTCCATTGCTGTAATCTGTAACACCTGAGGGTATAATTACATTAATCCTCAGGGGGGTACACGTCTACTTTGTGTACCATGTGTGTGGCAACCACAAGGAACCCTAGCTAATATGGTATTTGCTTATACAACTTTACACATCGGTACCATATTTCTCTAACACACAAATTACACAGCTATCTGATCATTTAACTGAGAGATAAACATTTTTTTATTACATCAGTGACAGATGTTTACGCAATTACACAGTTGGATAACTTCACACTTATGAAATTGTATTTTGTCTGTACTTTGTAAACTGTTCATATGTTTTTGGAACCATTGTGATACTATGAGAGCTTTGAATGATGTATTTGGTATGGATTCATGATTTTTAAAGTACGTTGAGGCAGATGACACTTTTGACATGAGCAGAGAATTTTTTTAATTATTGGAGGAAGCTACGACGATTTTGAGATTTGACCGAGGTGTTATGATGTTATTTTTACGACGACGATGTGTATTATGCTGCTGAGGTATGTTTACGATTAATAGGCTGAGGCTATATGAGTTATTTGATTATGCTTCATATTTATAATGACGAAATATTGACGAGTGTGGATGGATACGTATATGTGTAATGAGGTAAGGAGTAATGAATAGTGGGTAGGGACTCTTGACTTGTGAAAAAGGATGTTGGAAACCAAGAATCGTACTTTAAGAGTTATGACATGTGTGAATTATGTGTGAATGTATCACAATGCCACTGAACATTTTTTGGACACTTATATTTATAGGATTTTGTTTCTACAGATTTGCAACGCTAATTCTTGACCTGTGAAATATTTTTATGTGAGGCTGTCACTGTAGCGGTAAATATTTCCGTAAGAAAGTTAAGTGACCACCTGCACGTAATGCGTCGCGGGCACCTAGCTGTGTCAGACGCCTGGAGAAAAAGCCATTATTGCGAGCCCTTTTCAGCGGAACAGGTAGAAAAAAAAAGGGGACGTGGGACGTGTCAAACACCTGGAGAACAAGCCATTAGGGTGTGCCTTTCATCGCTAATGCGACACCCTCGTTACTTGAAAACATATGATTACTCGCACTTTGTGCTAATTACTGAAATGCTTATGAATTGATGGGAAATATTCGTACATCTGCACACCTGATTACGACAAGCGTCTTTCTACGAGAGTTGAGAGAATTTCTACTAACTTATGAAATGTCACATGACTATTGAATGATATTTTTATGCTTTGGTTTGCGTAATTGCTTATTTCATTTGATACCTGTTTTTCAGCTGTGTTGCAGCATTGCTTTTATAAAATGAAATGCATTTGCTAATGTGAACACTTTCTGTCAACAGATTTATTAAATAATTATTTTCTGATCCACATTCTTCGAAAAAGGAGCTTTTGGAATGGAGAGAACAATAAGAAGGGACTAATACCAGTAACTGCATTCATAATTTTCTTTTCAAGTACTTGGTAATTTCTTTTGTAGAATAAATTGTGATGCATCACTCTAATGTTAAGATGTGACATAGGTATTAGACATGGCCATTTTAGTGTAATATTTTTTCTGCTTGCGCTATGTCATGTTTAGGTATAAGTTGCTGCTGTTTGCCAGGCATAGTGTTATTGAATTTGACTTTTGCTCATTTATGCTGCTAGCTTTGCCAATTTGCATTTTTTTTGCATTGCTGTTTGTGTTGATTTGTTATGTGATGCTGCATTGCCTCGTCCCTTGGTATATATATCTGAGCTCAGTAGATTTAAGTTAGCTTAAGATGGGGTAGGCTATATGAGAGAACGAGATGTGATGAATTGGAAGAAATGCATTGAGAAGCTATAAGAAAATGGTTTGGCCAAAAAAAAGTATTTTGAAAGAGGATATGAGCAAAAAAGTAGGGTTTAGGGACAACAGGTTTACGTAGGATTTTCTTGGAAATAAATGTTGAGGTAAGAAATGTGTGAACATATAAATACAGAAAGCATGCTTAGATAGAATTTTTGTGGTGGAAACAAAGGATGAAATAAGAGGAAAGATATATGAAGTTTTGTGTTGGACTGCAGTACCAAATGTTACACTGAAAACGAACCCTGTCCTTTCCTATTGGTGTTATCCCACTATGTGTTTGTGTATCCTTGAGTATTTGTTTTCTTCCTGTCTCTGTGTACTGTTTCATAGAATTTTTTTCTCTTCTAATACTAAGCTATATTCACTATGAGGAGGAATACTGTTATCCTCAAATATAAGTTGCATTAATAATATGTTATTTTCTTTGTAAAGTTGTTTACAATTCTGTTCTGTTTCAATGTTCATGTGTGAAATTAATGTTTCGAAAACTATTCTCATTATTTTATGTATGTACTTATGTCACTATTTTTGTAACACTCATGTATATGTTTATTTCTATTCTTTTGTAAAGCCTGTACTACAAATGTTATCTGTATTATTATGTTTTTAATTATGTATTTTGTACCTTTGTAATTGTATTCTTATGTTATAAAATTGTAATTGTCACCAGTTCATGACATTATTAACTTGTTAGTTACATTTCACTGCACACGTTTCTGTTGGTCATAGTACATGGACAATATGTGAGAAGCAGGAACTGATAGTGTTTGCACGTGTGTTAATAATTCAGCAAGGGACTGGATAACAGCATTGCTGGTTCTAAGGACAATTCCAAAAACTTTGTGAGCGCACAAGTGGTGGTTATGGACTTGCTACATTATTCGCAAGACTCTTCAATGGTGATTGTGCACCTGCACAGTCACAACAGATGGCTGCTGGCTATCTCTACAAGGACTACGGTGGGTCTACATCTTTGATGATCCATCAATATCCTTATTTCTACAAGGACTGCAGTGGGTCTGCACCTCTGATGGCCCACCAAACCCGTAATCTCTACCAGGACTACAGTGGGTCTGCTCTGTGATGACCTACCTACAATATTCTTCAAAACGTCGAATGAACTCTGCTGTGGGTTTGCTCTGTTGTGGCCCATTATCTGTCAACATGTCAAGAGTCAGCACTGTCTTTCCGTTGGAAGGACAACACTACTTCTTCAAGACTGCATGGAAATCCACTACTTCTGTGTGCATTTTCTTCTACTGCTCAGACTTTGAGAAAAACACTACTATTTTACCGTGATGAATGATCAGGACTGTCTTTATGGACTGTGAGAAAATTTTAGCTTTTGACCAACATTGTATCAATAAGTGTGTGCATTTGATTTCTTTGTTATTGTAATTATGAAAAATTTTATCAAATCATTATTGGCCACTGCCCAAAAAAAATTTGTAAAATTTTTTGTGGGGAGCATGGGGGCTATGTAAGTAGGTTGTTTATGTTTTCTCTATGTAAGTAGGCTGTTTATGTTTTCTCTATGTAAGTAGGCTGTTTATGTTTTCTTATTGGCAACGTTACGTAGCGCTCAATATGAAAATCACTGGCTGTGCTGTGTGCAGTCTGTGGCTGCTTTGCATTGTTGTAATACTCGCCATTGTAGTGTTAGGCAGCTGGCTGTGAACAGCGCGTAACGTTGCGCAGTTGGAGGTGAGCTGCCAGCAGTGGTGGATGTGAGGAGAGAGATGGCGGAGTTTTCAAATTTTTCATGAACTGCTATATTTATATGTGATGATATCAAGGTAAATACATTGTTTGTTCTCTATTAATATCTTTCATTTGCTAACTATCCCTATCAGTAGTTAGTGCCTTTAGTAGTTTGAATCTTTTATTTAGCTGGCAGTAGTGGCGCTCGCTGTATTGCAGTAGCTTGAGCAGCGAAGATTTTTGTGAGGTAAGTGATTTGTGAAAGGTATAGGTTAATGTTAGTCAGGGCCCATTCTTTTGTACGAATTATTGAAAGTCAGATTGCGTTGCGCTAACAAAATATTGTGTGTCAGTTTAAGGACAGTCATGTATAATTGTTCTAAGGGGACGTTTCATGGTGATGTGCTCTTTGTAGCTCAGGGTTCTACCTAGAGTGATTCCGAGATATTTTGGGAAAGGATTGTACCTCAACGTTTGTCCACTGAGCAGAACTCTTTGTTTGTAGTTCGCAGTACTATTCGCTAGATGGAAACAATAGACTTCAGTTTTTGATGTGCTTGGGAGCAATCTCCAGGTCTTAAAGAAAGGTAAGATCTTCTACAGATCCAACAACAAAGAAATCATAACATTTTTTAAAAAATAATTAATACCGTCAAAATGTCGAAAAAACCAATGTTGTTAATATTTTTCACGGAGTACCTAGTCACTTCTTGCTATGGGACTCTCAGTTTGGGATACGCTGCTACACAGAACATATTATCTCACAGAGAATAAAAGGTGGTTTCAGAGAGGGAGAGGGAAAGGGATAATAAATATTACATGCACATCTACACGACTCCGTGGTTCACACTTCTTAAGTGCCTCGCAGAGGGTTCGTCAAAGGACCTTCAGACTATTTTTCTGCTGTTCATTTCTCGAACAGCGCTTGGAAAAAATGAACACACAAATCTTTCCGAGTGAGCTCTGATTTTTCTAATTTTATTCCGATGATCATTCTCTCTATGTAGGTGGGTGTCAACAAAATATTTTCGCATTCAGAGTAGAAATTGTAGATTGAAATTTCGTAAAAAGGTCTCGCCCCCAACGAAAAACTCATTTGTCTGAATGATTGCCACCCCAACTCGCTTACCATTTCCGTGACACTCTCTGCCCTAGTTCACGATAATACAAAACGAGCTGCCCTTCTTTGAATTAACTCTCTGTCCTCCGTCAAACATATGTGTCAAGGTTCCAACACTGCGCAGCAATACTGTAGTAGAGGGCGGACAAGCGGAGTGTACTGTGCAACTTTCCAGTCTTTGGGTACGGCGACCGAGTATATATGATTGGTAAGTACGGACACATCATAACATCATACTCTGAAAGGAATCTAATTGGAATACAATCTGGACCGGAAGACTGCTTCTATTAAATGATTTTAGTTCTTTCGCAACGCCGAGGATATCTAGTTCTAAGTTTCAGAAGTTGGCAGTAGCTCTCCATTAGAAATCTGGAACGTTTACTCCGTCTTGTCTGTGAAGGAATTTCGGAAAATCGTATTTCATAACTCCGCTTTAGTGGCAGGATCATCAGTAATATTACACAAACATTTCTAAACTGTAAGTCAAGTTCGAACACTTAAATCACATGATAGCAACGAAGTGAGTAAATACGGATCGAGACCTCTTAGGCAGGCAAACCCAAACATTTTCAGAACAAAAAAAACATACTGAGGTTGCAGCTGTTATAAGTCATTGGCGGCCACTGTAGCTAATGTTGTGGTGCGCCGAATTAAAGTTTATGGCTGCCGAAGTATGATTCTGACTTACTACTTATTTAAACCGAAGTAATTGTGCCATTGGAGTGTTCTGACTAAAAATTCGCAATTTTTCGCAAACACTACTTTTATTAATGTAAGTTACAAGGTTGATGGCTGAACAACAAAAGAAAGGTAACAATGACGGATGCCAGTAAAAGTCTCCTAATTGAGGCCAACAAAAGTTCACTTCTAATTTTCCACGAAGGTTCGTGGTAACATACACAACTAGCGTAAGTCCAATTCAGAGACGAAGACGGAATCTTGAGCAGTCTCAGTCCACGAGGTCGGTATCCGGAGTGAACTGAACTTAGGGGCTATTTCTAGCCCCAAAATATCTGTCTCCAGCCAACCAGATTTCGGCGTAGCAGGCCGTGGCTCGAGCTCCCCATGCAGGATGTAGTGCTCGGAATGTCTGTTCCCATTACCTTGTCTGTAATTAGCTGGTGTTCACCATGGTGCTTTTGGTACGCCTTGAACATAGACAACCCAGTCCTCTGTGGTGTAATATGGGTTGCCGACCCTCAGGGGCTACCTTTGGCTCTGGCATAACACGGAGGCTTTGAAGGAGACCAAACAACATATGTTGTGAGGAACATGATTAAACAGTAACAAAATAACAGAGCGACAAAACACTCTGCTGGCATCAGGAGAAGAGGTATCACAAAAGTCTGCACTACTATAGCAGATGTACACTGACCAGCCAAAGCATTGGTCCAATGCACACCGCGATGTTAGATGTACACTGACCAGCCAAAGCATTGGTCCAATGCACACCGCGATGTTGGATGCCCTCTGGTGGCTATGTGGGCGCGTGACACGGTAACAAAAGTATCTAAGCTGATCTGACACGGTCGGGGATCAACCTAGCGAAGATATGCAAATCGGGAAATCCCTTGAGATAAGCGACTTTGCAAAGGCCAGATTATTATTACGCAGAGCCTATAAACGAGTATCTCCGACTCGGCGAAGCTGGTCGAATGTTCACGTGCTACTGTCGTGAGCATCTACGGAAAGAGGTAGAAGCACAGTGAAATTACCACTAGGCGCTGAATGGTTGGACTCTTCACAGAACATGGGGTTCAGAGCTTGTCTACTCCATAAAGTATAATACATGGTGATCTGTGGAATCACTGCCGAAAGAACACAATGCTGGTGCACGCACAAGTGTTCCGGAGCACACCGTTCATCGTACACTGTTGAACATAGACCTCCATAGGATACCACTCAGTTACGTTTGCAGTGGGCATGGGACCATCAGGATTCAACCGTCGATCAACGAAAACGTGTCGGCTCTCCCACTGAATGAAATTTTAGGGACTTTAGGTCGCTAGTTGTCTCCACAAACGGCGTCATCGAAGTGAACGGCGGCTCGAAACGTGCAGTGCTCCTCGCACGTAGGCTGGTAGAAACAGTATTATGCTACGGGAGACAGTCTGTTGCGCTTGCTTGGGAGCTGTGGTAGTAATCGAAGACGCGCTGACAGCACCGAACAACCTGCCTCCGTTCACGCTTGATATCATCTTTCAGTAACATAATTGTCCGTGTCTCGGAGCCAGAACCGTCCTACAGCGGTTTGAGGAGCATTTTAGTGAACTCACATTAATGCCTCGGCGACCAAATCCGCCTGATGCAAATTCTATCGAACCCATCTGGGTAGCTATCGGCCGCCATCACCTCGGACGCAATTACGCGAATTACACTACCTCTACGTACACTACTGGCCATTAAAACTGCTACACCACGAAGATGACGCGAAATTTATCCGATAGGAAGAAAATGCTGTGATTTGCAAATAATCAGCTTTTCAGACCATTCACACAAGGTTAGCGCCGGTGGCGCACCTACAGCGTGCTGACATGAGGAAAAATGGCTCTGAGCACTATGCGGCTTAACTTCTGAGGTCATCAGTTGCCTAGAACTTAGAACTAATTAAACCTAACTAACCTAAGGACATCACACACATCCATGCCCGAGGAAGGATTCGAACCTGCGACCGTAGCGGTCGCTCGGCTCCAGACTGTAGCGCCTAGAACCGCACGGTCACTCCGGCCGGCGACATGAGGAACGTTTCCAACAGATTTCTCATACACAAACAGCCAGTTGATCGGCGTTGCCTGGTGAAACGTTGTTGTGATGCCTCGTGTAAGGAGAAGAAATGCGTACCATCACGTTTCCGACTTTGATAAAGGTCGGATTGTAGCCTATCGCGATTGCGGTTTGTCGTATCGCGACATTGCTGCTCCCGTTGGTCGAGATCAGATAACTGTCAGCAGAATATGGAATCGGTGGGTTCAGGAGGGTAATACGGAACTCCGCGCTCGATCCCAACGTCCTCTTATCACTAGCAGTCGAGATGACAGGCATCTTATCCGCATGGCTGTAACGAATCATGCAGCCACGTCTCGATCCCTGAGTCAACAGATGGGGACGTTTCCAAGACAACAACCATCTGCACGAGCAGTTCGACGACGTTTGCAGCAGCATGGACTATCAGATCGGAGACCATGGCTGCGATTATTCTTGACGCTGCATCACAGACAGGAGCGCCTGCACTGGTGTACTCAACGACGAACCTGGGTGCACGAATGGCAAAACGCCATTTTTTCGGATGAATCCAGGTTCTGTTTACAGCATAGTGATGGTCGCAACCGTGTTGGCGACATCGCGGTGAACGCGCTTTGGAAGCGTATATTCGTCATCACCATACTGGCGTATCACCCGGCGTGATGGTATGGGGTGCCATTTGTTACACGTCTCGGTCACCTCTTGTTCGCATTGATGGCACATTGAACAGTGGACGTTACATTTCAGATGTGTTACGACCCGTAGCTCTACCCTTCATTCAATCCCTGCGAAACTCTTCATTTCAGCAGGATAATGCACGGCCGGAAGTTGCAGGTCCTGTACGGGCCTTTCTGGATACAGAAAATGTTCGACTGTTGCCCTGGCCAGCACATTCTCCAGATCTCTCACCAACTGAAAACGTCTGGTCAATGATGGCCGAGCAACTGTCTCGTCACAATACGCCAGTCACTACTCTTGACGAACTGTGGTATCGTGTTGAAGCTGCATGGGCAGCTGTACCTGTACACGCCATCCAAGCTCTGTTTGACTCAATGCCCAGGAGTATGAAGGCCGCTATTACGGCCAGAGGTGGTTGTTCTGGGTACTGATTTCTCAGGATCTATGCACCGAAATTGAGTGAAAATGTAATCACATGTCAGTTCTAGTATAATATATTTGTCCAATGAATACCCGTTTATCATCTGCATTTGTTCTTGGTGTAGCAAGTGTAATGGCCAGTAGTGTAGATATCTAACGCCACATACCTGCACGAACCTACCAACAAGCTGTGGGATACGTGATACGCAGAATCAGTGACGTATTTCGTTCCCAAGACGGACAAACAAGCAAAATAAGCATGTGGTCAAATTGTTTTGGCTCGTCAGTCAAAGCCTACTCAGCCTGAGTTCGAGTGCATTCGTGTGCTCTTGAACCCCATCTTTTTGTGCTGTGTTGTTGTCGCGGTTACACAACTTGTCCGTGGAGCTGTTCGGATTCTCACAATGTCTGAGGTTATAAGATGAGCGTCAACGAAACTATAACAGGAGTAATGGAATGCAGTCGAACTAAATCAGGCAGTGGTGAGAGGGTTAGATTAGTAAATGGGATACTAAAGCAGTAGGTGAGTTCTGTATTTAGGCAGCAGAACAACTGATGATGGCTGATGTGGACAGGATATAGTAAAATGCATACTGGACATAGCAAGGAAAGGATTTCTGAAAAATGAGGAATTTGTTAACGTCTATATCTGTACTAATAATAAATCTGCAAAACCATGTGTGTGTTCGAGCACACCAATCTTCAAAACTGCTAGACGAATTTTGAGTGGTTCCCAACTTTAGCGTAACGTGCTCAGCTGAGTAAATCGGAGCCATACATCAGTGACGGAATTATGCCCCACAGTCTTATCTTTACGAATGCGAACCAACAATTTACTTGATTGCATGTGCAGGCTTAGTGTCTGCACTTTGTGTGTTAAAAACTTAACGACGTTGCTGTCCTCCTTTCGACAGGATTTGTTTTACATTCTTTTCTAGGAAAAAATAGTGCACTGAGGAGCCAAAGAAACTGGTAAACCTGCCTAATAACGTGTAGGGCCCTCGCGAGCATGCAGAAGTGCCGCAACATGACGTGGCATGGACTCGACTAATGTCTCAAGTAATACTGGAGGGAACTAACACCACGGATCCTGCACGGCTGTCCATAAATCCGTAAGAGTACGAGGAAGTGGAGAACAGCATGTTGGAAGGCATCCCAGATATGCTCAGTAACGTTGATGTCTGGGGAGTTTGGTGGTCAGCAGAAGTGTTTAACATCAGAAGAGTGTTTCTGAAGCCACTCAGTAGCAATTCTGGACGTGTGGGGTTTCGCATTGTCCTACTGGAATTGCCCAAGTCCGTCGGAATGCACAATGGACACGTATGGATGCTCACGTACGTGTCACCTGTCAGAGTCGCATCTACCGGCCGGCCGGAGTGGCCGTGCGGTTCTAGGCGCTACAGTCTGGACCCGAGCGACCGCTCCGGTCGCAGGTTCGAATCCTGCCTCGGGCATGGATGTGTGTGATGTCCTTAGGTTAGTTAGGTTTAATTAGTTCTAAGTTCTAGGCGACTGATGACCTCAGAAGGTAAGTCGCATAGTGCTCAGAGCCATTTGAACTTTGAGTCGCATCTAGACGTATCAGGGATCCATACCACTGCAACTGCACACGCCCTACACCACTACAGAGGCTCCACCAACTTGAACAGTCCCCTGCTGACATGCAGTGTCCATGTGTTCATGAAGTTGTCTCCAGATCCGTACACGTGTATCTCCTCGATACAATTTCAATCGAGACTCGTCCGACCAGGCAGCATGTTTGCAGTCATCAACAGTTCAATGTCGGTATTGACGACCGAGCGAGGTGGCGCAGTGGTTAGACACTGGACTCGCATTCGGGAGGACGACGGTTCAATCCCGCGTCCGGCCATCCTGATTTAGGTTTTGCGTGATTTCCCTAGATCATTCCAGGCAAATGCCGGGATGGTTCCTCTGAAAGGGCACGGCCGCCTTCCTTCCCCATCCTTCCCTAATCCGATGAGACCGATGACCACGCTGTCTGGTCTCCTTCCCCAAACCAACCAACCAACCAACCAACCAACCAACCAACCAACCATCGGTATTGACGGGCCCAGGCGAGGCGTAAGACTTTGTGTCGTGCCGTCATCAGGAGTACACAAGTGCCTTCGGCTCGAATAGCCCATATCGATGGTGTTTCGTTGAATAGTTCGCACGCCGACAGTTGTTGGTGGCGCAGCATTGAAATCTTCAGCAATTTGCGGAAGGGTTGCACTTCTGTCACGTTGAACGATTCTCTTCAGTCGTCATTGGTCTTGCAGGATCTTTTTCCAGCAGCAGTGATGTCAGATATTTTATGTTTTACCGGATTCACACAGGACTGCATATAAAGCAGTAGTGCGACACATTCTTGAGTACTGCTGGAGTGTTTGGATTCCCCAACACGTTGTGTTAAATGAAGATATCGGAAAATTCAGAGGAAGGCAGGCTGTTCGACAGGGTCGATCAACACTCAAGTATTATGGAGATGGTCAATGAGCTTAAATGCGAATTCCTGCACGGAAGACGACATTATTTTCGAGGAGCGCTATTGACAAAATTTAGAGAACCGGCCTTTGAGGCCGACTGCCCAGAGTTCCTACTGCCACCAACGCACATTTCACGTAAGGACCACAAAGGTAAGACATATGAAATTAGGGCTGATACGGGGGCTTTTAGACAGTCGCTGTCCCCTCGCTCTATTTGTGAGTGCGTCAGGAAGGGAAATGACTAACGGTGGTACAGAGTACTCACCGCCAGGCACCGTACAGTGGGCGTAGTATGTTATGTCGATGTAGATATTTGGAAGTGATTCACGTTCAATCTTATTTTACATCGAGACGGTGCTTTTCCGAACATGGGTTCCTTATAAAAACTTTGTCCCCTCTTCAACCAATATGTCCCTGTGGTAGGAGTTGTGAAACAGCCTGTATTTGGAGCGGCCTGTCTCAGTTGCCTCTCTTATTATCTGCAAAGTGACTGGTGTGAAAAGGAACAGCAAATTTCAGTCCCTCTAATGTTGTAGTCGAGGGTGTGTGTTCTGTCACGTAAGGACCAACTTTTCATTCTGGCAACCCCAGTACATATTCCATAAAGTGTACGTGTATTAAGCCGGCTGGTGTGGCCGAGCGGTTCTAGGCGCTACAGTCTGGAACCGCGCGACCGCTACGATCGCAGGTTCAAATCCTGCCTCGGGCATGGATGTGTGTGATGTCCTTAGGTTAGTTAGGTTTAAGTAGTTCTACGTTCTAGGGGATTGATGACCTCAAAAGTTAAGTCCCATAATGCTCGGAGCCATTTGAACCATTTTTTGTACGTGTACTAAAAATTGAAAGGGGGGGGGGGGGGGAGTTACTTTATGGCCACCACGAAGAAACTAAAAAATGTCGTTTATTACCTTTAACTTTTATTAACAACAAACATTTGTAATAGGTACCCATGAATAAGTAGCATCCAGAATCTGCAATATCAAAGCATTTTTCGTATAGTGTACACCGAGGGGGAGAGCACCTTACGACGACAAAAAAAATAGTTAATTGACTTAAACGTTTGTTCACAAGATACTTTTTAAACGTATTTGGACGTATGAGAAGGGATCTGAACACGAAAATATCAATATAACATTTGTTGAGAAAACTCACATTCACTTCTAACACAAACATTTCCGTTAGGTTTTACTGAAAAATTTAAAGTATTTCGTAATCTTGCACAATAAATCATTAAAATATTAATGTTTTCAAAGTTTTAAAATTAGAGTACATGATTAGATTACAATATAAAGACAGGCATATTGGGAGGATTATATGCGAAAATTTTAGTCCGTGGAAGAGTTTTGATCAGAAACATCCAATATCAATGGATTGCGTGTCACCGTCCACTGGCTGTGAGGACTCTTAACTGACGCCAGTCATGTCTCTGACGTCTGACTGGCGTTTCTTTAAATGAGGCCGGCGTTTACACCGATTCTACCAGCCACACAACAGAAGGCGCTGCTGCAGCCACATAACTTGAAAGACTGCACGCACCTCCGGTTCACCTACCCATTTGACATTCATTCAAGCCAGCTGTCCCGTTATCTCAACTCTTACAAACACAGTGTATGCATGAGAAAGCAAGAAGGCAACTTCACGGCTCACCTCTTTGATGACACCAGCTTTTGTCGGCCGCCCGAGTTTTCAATTCTCCGCTACGAAATATGTCTGACGCTACGGAAGTAAATGTCCAAATTCTGCAAAGTTCGCCGCTCCCAGTTGCTCCAGATACACTCCAGCTAGATACGGCGGAAGGAGTCGAACCGCTTGTCCGTATCCCCGCAACGGCCACCGCGCAATGACGTCATCAAACAATGTTGCTGTCCCAGGTGAGGCCGACGTGCTGCTTATGCGACCCACGACGACGACAACAACAACAAAAGCAAACAACACGCATGAGAAAGCTTGCCGTACTGCTAGCGACAAAGCGGAAAGGACGCGAAGTCCTTTTGATGCTTCGCTGGAAGACTGACGAATAGCTGAACACGAGTGAACTCTAGTGAATGCGAATCGAAAACGGCTGAATGCAGATTGCTAGCGCTCGCCGACCGTTTACGCCAGAGAGAATTCTCTTTGGTGGACTTTTGTTCGCTTTGGTGTAAACGAGTCATAACATAACGTCCAGTATAAGAGGATGAGCTGCAACCACTGGAACTTTGGATAAATTCCAGTGCCCGAGTCCACTCATCGGCTTTGAGCAATGATGTCATACCTAAGGAAGAGACGCTATTAAAGCCGTGTTTATTCCAAAGGAATTATATACAGGGCTATTACAAATGATTGAAGCGATTTCATAAATTCACTGTAGCTCCATTCATTGGCATATGGTCACGACACACTACAGATACGTAGAAAAACTCATAAAGTTTTGTTCGGCTGAAGCCGCACTTCAGGTTTCTGCCGCCAGAGCGCTCGAGAGCGCAGTGAGACAAAATGGCGACAGGAGCCGAGAAAGCGTATGTCGTGCTTGAAATGCACTCACATCAGTCAGTCATAACAGTGCAACGACACTTCAGGACGAAGTTCAACAAAGATCCACCAACTGCTAACTCCATTCGGCGATGGTATGCGCAGTTTAAAGCTTCTGGATGCCTCTGTAAGGGGAAATCAACGGGTCGGCCTGCAGTGAGCGAAGAAACGGTTGAACGCGTGCGGGCAAGTTTCACGCGTAGCCCGCGGAAGTCGACGAATAAAGCAAGCAGGGAGCTAAACGTACCACAGCCGACGGTTTGGAAAATCTTACGGAAAAGGCTAAAGCAGAAGCCCTACCGTTTACAATTGCTGCAAGCCCTGACACCCGATGACAAAGTCAAACGCTTTGAATTTTCGGCGCGGTTGCAACAGCTCATGGAAGAGGATGCGTTCAGTGCGAAACTTGTTTTCAGTGATGAAGCAACATTTTTTCTTAATGGTGAAGTGAACAGACACAATGTGCGAATCTGGGCGGTAGAGAATCCTCACGCATTCGTGCAGCAAATTCGCAATTCACCAAAAGTTAACGTGTTTTGTGCAATCTCACGGTTTAAAGTTTACAGCCCCTTTTTCTTCTGCGAAAAAAAAACGTTACAGGACACGTGTATCTGGACATGCTGGAAAATTGGCCCATGCCACAATTGGAGACCGACAGCGCCGACTTCATCTTTCAACAGGATTGTGCTCCACTGCACTTCCATCATGATGTTCGGCATTTCTTCAACAGGAGACTGGAAAACCGATGGATCGGTCGTGGTGGAGATCATGATCAGCAATTCATGTCATGGCCTCCACGCTCTCCCTACTTAACCCCATGCGATTTCTTTCTGTGGGGTTATGTGAAAGATTCAGTGTTTAAACCTCCTCTACCAAGAAACGTGCCAGAACTGCGAGCTCGCATCAACGATGCTTTCGAACTCATTGATGGGGACATGCTGCGTCGAGTGTGGGAGGAACTTGATTATCGGCTTGATGTCTGCAGAATCACTAAAGGGGCACATATCGAACATTTGTGCAAAGCATTGTGAAAATATCTCAAATAATAAAGTTATTGTAGAGCTGTGAAATCGCTTCAATCATTTGTAATAACCCTGTATATGAGTAATAGTACATTGGTGTAGTCTACCTTGCCAATACCACCACCGCAGAAGTGCTTACAGTGGGCTATACACCTCAAAATGTATATATTACAAGAGAAAGTAAACACAGACAGACAGATTAACAAACCACAGGCAGTCTATGAAAGCAACGGATCATACTCGTAAACAAACGAATGTAGCACACGATAAAATTGCAGTCACATTCACGAAGTTATTTACTTAGTCATGAATAATATCTAAATGAACTGAAGGTCACGCAAATAATAAGAACAAGAACTAAAAACAAATTTAGATGTCTGATAACAAGTATTCTCGTAATTTATGGTTGGTTGGTTGTTTTTTGGGGAAGGAGACCAGACAGCGAGGTCATCGGTCTCATCGGATTAGGGAAGGACAGGGAAGGAAGTCGGCCGTGCCCTTTGAAAGGAACCAACCCGGCATTTGACTGAAGCGATTTAGGGAAATCACGGAAAACCTGAATCAGGATGGCCGGACGCGGGATTGAACCGTCGTCCTCCCGAATGCGAGTCCAGTGCCTAACCACTGCGCCACCTCGCTCGGTCGTAGTTTATGCCACTAGAGAAGTTGCATTACAGTAAAGCATGGTGAAGTCATACTGTTATGAAATAGCGTTAATTTTATATTAATTACTGAATCTAACGGGAGAAGCGCAGGAAAGTGCGAGTTTTGGGCGGGGAGGAACTGAAACGTACAAGGAAAACGGGAAAATCAAATGAATGTGAACAAATACGAAACAGTAGCATAAAATATGGAGAAACCGACACACTAAATTCTGAAAGAAAAGCCAGTACATGGCAAACGAATATCAACAAAAAATAAAGAATATTGCAGTGGATAACTAGAATTAAACTATATAGGTATATTCCAGTTACAGATTCCATTCGCTCCAAGATCCATATGTAAATTATTTTTGCAGTTGTACGCACTGAAACGAAATACCATTTCTAAGTTTGTAATTGCTCTGTAAAACTGCTTCGGTCTATAGCAATAATTTGAATCGGTAACTAGAACTGACCTTCTATATAGGTCCACGCCCGGGTTCCCGGGTTCGATTCCCGGCGGGGTCAGGGATTTCCTCTGCCTCGTGATGGCTGGGTGTTGTGTGATGTCCTTAGGTTAGTTAGGTTTAAGTAGTTTAAGTTCTAGGGGACTGATGACCATAAATGTTAAGTCCCATAGTGCTCAGAGCCATTCTATATAGGTCAATTCTAGTTACCGATTCCAATATTAGTAACATCTCTGTAGTAGTTCAGAGAGCAATTACAAATGCAGAAATCATATTAGCCTACATTCTTGTGCGCACATATGCTGAAAAAAAAGATCTAATTAGTAAATCATTGAATGGCTGGAATCGGTAACTAGAAGTGACCTAGGTTAATTCTAGTTATCGATTCCAACTTTTCGATGGTTCATAATTTTGGACATTTTTGCAATAAATCTGTGGACTATATTTTTGTAGGATTTCTAGATTTCTTATTGATCTCAGAACTACCACGAAAAACTAGTAAGTATTGTACTTGCAGCTTCCAAATTTTTCTCTTTTTCACAGTAATGAAGACATGTAATACCAAAAGCAGAAATCCTGTAACATTTCGGTTGGAATCGGTAACTAGAATTAACCTATATACGTCAGTTCCAGTTACGGAGACCAGTATTTGTTAGATCCTACTTTTTGTCAGTTTTCGTTATTTGTGTCCGCGTCCCGCTAGACTTAACGGTTAGTATTAAAAGTTAACGCTGATTCATAACATTATTACTTCACCATTCGCTTTACTGTATTGGATTTAAAGGTTCTCTGTGGTTTCCTTACTCGTAGAAACTACGATTATAATTTCTTGGGTATGACGTCATTGCTCAAAGGTGACGAGTGGAATCGGATACTAGAATCGGCCCAGAACTTTTCCATTCGCCTCCAGCCACGGTGTTAATTTCGGCCGGAATGCGCCGGAAGTGTCCCAGCACATGACAGACATATTTACAGCGAAGAGCCAAACGAACTGGTACACCAGCCTAATATCGTGTAGAGCCCCCGCAAGCACGCAGAAGTGCCGCAGCATGACGTGGCATGAACTCGACTAATGTCTGAAGTAGTGCTGGAGGGTAACTGACACCATGAATCCTGCAGGCCTGTCCATAAATCCGTAAGAATACGAGGGGGTGGAGATCTTTTCTGAACAGCACGTTGCAAGGCATCCCAGATATGCTTAGTATTGTTCGTGTCTGTGTAGTTTGCTGGCTAGCGGAAGTGTTTAAACCAGGGGCGGGCAGGAATCCTGCACGTGTGCGGTGCACTTGCACACGTGCAGTAAACAGGTGTTCTGCGTGCACACAAGGGCGAGTTGGCCACCCGCTTATCTCCCCTCCCCACCATACATTCTGTCCGCTCCTTCCTCTGCAATGCGTTTTGTTTCCTAGCTTGCTTTATCGAATGAAGGAATAAGGTTAGTAGGAGTGCTTGAAAGATATCGTGGTTTGAAAGAGTACCTATTACCTACGAGACGTTTTATTTAATTATCACAGGTGGAGTGGAACAAAACTTCTACATACAGACAAACAGAAACAGTTACTTAAATTTTCATCACTGATGTTTGCTGTTAACCGACACTTACGAATTCAGCAAATGGTTTTCCAGCTCTCGCTATATTAAGCGCAATCTTATAACTTGCACGTACAGCTGGGCTATTAATGTTGTCGTCCCGAAAACTTGAAAACAGTGCTCCATAAAATGTTAAATCAGTTACACGAGAGACATGACGAAAGGAAGTCTCAGATGTCTCGTGACCACAGCAACAACGACAGATTCATCTAGTATCGTCACATCGCTCTTCTTAACCTCAGTCAATTTCCTCATCCGCTCAGAATCCGACAATAAATTGTACTCGTCCTTGCGAAATTTGTTGTAATGGCCTTCAATACTAAACTTCCGCTGACCAGCGAGAATACTGCCACATATTAAACATTTCGAATTTTCACGTTTTTGCACAGAGAAAAAATGATTCTCCCATTACTTTTTAAAAGATAGCAAATCTCCACTTCTCCGTTTCCTTGTTTCACCCTGCATTTTCCGGTTCTTGAAACACAACGTTCACTACGTAGTGATCGCTACGCATCAACGTCCGCAGCTTAGCCTGGCACTACACTGTCGCAACCTGCCGGCTGCCGCCACAGCCCCGGTCGACGACTGCACGCGAGCAGCACACGTGCAGCGCTGTGCGCTCATGAGCCGCGTGCAACGTTTGCCCGCCCCTGGTTTAAACTCAGAATTGTGTTCCTGGAGCCACTCTGTAGCATTCCTGGATGCGTGGGGTGTCGCATTGTCCCTGCTGGATTCCCCAAGTCCGTCGGAATGCACAATGGATGTGAATGGATGCAGGTGATCAGACACGACGCTTATGTACGTGTGATCTGTCAGACTCTTATCTAGACGTATCAGGAGTTCCCATATCACTCCAACTGCACACGCCCCACAGCATTGCAGAGCCTCCACCAGCTTGAACAGCCCCTGCTGACATGCAGGATCCATGGATTCATGAGGTCGTCTCCATACCCGTACACGTCCATCCGCTAGATACGATTTGAAACGAGATTCGTCCGACCAGACAACATGTTTCCAGTCATCAACAGTCCAATGTCGGTGTTGACGGGCCCAGGCGAGGCGCAAAGCTTTGTGTCGTGCAGTCATCAAGGGTACACGAGTGGGCCTTCGGTTTCGAAGCCCATATCGATGTTTCATTGAATGGTTCCGCACGCTGACACATGTTGATGGCCCAGCACTGAAATCTGCAGTAATTTGCGGAAGCGTTGCACTTCTGTCACGCTGAACGATTCTCTCCAGTCGTCGTTGGTCCCGTACTTGCACGATCTTTTTCCGGCCGCAGCGATGTCGGAGATTTGATGTTTCACAGAATTTCTCATATTCAAGGTACACTCGTGAAATGGCCGTAAGGGAAAATTCCCACTTCATCGGCACCTCGGAGACTCTGTGTCCCATCGCTCGTGCCCCGACTATGACACCAAGCTGAAACTGACTTAAATCTTGATAACCTGCCATAGTAGCAGCAGTAACCGATCTTACAACTGCACCAGAGACTTGTTGTCTTATACAGCCGTTGAGGACCGCAGCGCCATATTCTGGCTGTTTACCTGTTTCTGTGTTTGAATACGCATGTCTATACCAGTTTCCTTAGCGCTTCAGTGTATAACACACTGAAATTCCAACGTACCTCTTGAGGCATCCTATGTACAGGGTGAGTTTTTTCCACCGTGGACAAACTCTAGGGATTGATCGATGAGAGGATACGGAACGAGAAAGGTGTAATGAACTTATGTCCGGAAATGTATGGTTTCCATGCTAGAGAGCATTTCTTTAGCCATACATTGTTATGGTGATGTGATGGGGGCCTGTCTTACCACTGCGGCAAGGCCATAGGCTAGGGCAGTTGCTCTGAACGTAAGCAAGTGTAACGTATTGTGCATAGATAGAAGACATCCAAACTCGTTGTGGATTTAAGTAAGCAGTGATTGGTAACAATAGGTGTGTTGATAAATAAATAAATAAATAAATAAATCTTCCAAAAGCAGTCACGATTTTTCTTTATTTTACTTTTCGCGTGACGCGTTTCGAGAAATAATTCCCATTTTCAAGTGCGTTTTCTGAGTGTATTAAGCCATTTCTTTTGATAAAAGCCGGCCGGAGTGGCCGAGCGGTTCTAGGCGCTACAGTCTGGAACCGCGCGACCGCTGCGGTCGCAGGTTCGAATCCTGCCTCGGGCATGGATGTGTGTGATGTCCTTAGGTTAGTTAGCTTTAAGTAGTTCTTAGTTCTGGGGGACTGATGACCACAGCAGTTAAGTCCCATAGTGCTCAGAGCCATTTGAACCATTTGAGCCATTTTGATAAAAACATCACACTGGTACAACAAGTTGTGTGTGATGTTTAGTGTGTGTGAGACTCTGCACAAATGGACTATTAGGAACTTAAAAGTCAATGAAATGAAGCAGACTCACACACACTGACAACATCATAAGAATTGGCTTAATACACACAAAGAAAGACACTTGAAAATGGGAATTATTTCTCGAAACGCGTCGTGTGAAAAGTAAAATAAAGAAAAATCGTGACTGGTAGCGGAATATTTATTTATTAACAAACAAAGCTATTGTCTCTACAGTCGCAGGCTTTCAAAAAGCATTTATAATGGATCAAATCAGAGTGATTGGTAACAGTGAACTTGTTTCATTCGCTATCAGTAACAGTCACGGTAAAACCTAACGGTAAAGCCAAGTGTTTCACTAACAGGCCTTGAAAGGGCGACCCATGTACTGCCAAACCGAAGTTCATTTATCCTACATATTTAAATATTTTTAACGCTCCTTAATTGACAATAGCTGTTTAATAATCTAAGTTTAGTGTGTGTTTATTTTTATTTCTTGACAATGTTCTTTTAACTAAGAAATTTTACGTTGTTATTCGACATATAACTCATTGGTTAGTAAAGACATTATGCTGTCAGAAGTGGGCGGAGTCTCCGTTATATATAGTATGACGTGCACTGGTTTCTCCAGTAGTGATTCTCCAGCTGAAAGAGGTTGCTACTCAATAGTAATTCATCGTTTTATAGCTTTATAACTTTATGTATTTTCTTTAATGTATGTAGCCCTCTAATTAAAGCTTTGTATACTACTTGTAGGTCTGAAGATGGCCACAGCAGTGGTCGAAACCGGTCACCTTAATAAATATAAATCGTGATCAAGACTGTTTCTAATAGTAAATATTAAAAGTATATGGTTGTAGATTGCATTACACTTGTTTCTAGGGTACATAACTGTTATGGAGGGGCTACTGCGATCTTACTGTCACTGATTTACTATTTCGTAATTTATGATCACCGCTGTTTCCGCTATTTACAGTTCAACAACTGACCGGCTTTTCATCATTTGCAAATAATTCGACGGTTCCATTAAAAAAACAGAATGATTTAATTTTTGTTATCGTGGTACATAATATCTGCAGTTTTCTGCAGTGATTTGTGGGGCAAAGGAAAAAAAAAAAACTGTTCGAACAGGTGACGTTTTCCACCTTAACGCGATTCTATGGCGCTGCTTATGAGCGAGTGACACAGGATAAAGGCTTTAATAACTTTCTGGAGCCATTAACAGCGCAGCAAGAAGGCTCTTTGACTGTAGAAGCCAATTACGATCCTCGCCGATAAATCGGTTCCCCCGTCCGGATTAAAACCCGTCGGGAGTCCAGTCAAAGAGAATTCCCGAAGGAATTTATGACGGGCCACCCGAGCCAGATTATTTAGGGGATAATATTGCTCCGCTGCTGGCAGGTTTACTATAGAGGCTGCTGCCCGTTAACAGTGGTGCAGTACGGATGGAGCTCCTTCAAACGAAAAACGGAGGGCGTAAGTCACCAGTGACGGAGCACTAGCCAGTAATTACCAGGGGTTATGCAGACAATAGACTGCAGTCTTATTCAGGGTCCGCAAAATAAAACTGGCTTGGAAAATACGAGGGCGCCCTGAAAAGTAATGCTCCGATTTTTTATTTGACGCTTTTAAAGCTTCTTAAATAAAACAAAGATTATTAATATTCTGCGTCTTTACTCTTCATGTGTACATATTTACACTAAGGGCAAAAGTCTTCGGATACCTCGTAATATCGTGATTGACTCTTTGCGTGGAGTTTTTAGCAAACAGAACACAGCATGTTGTTATCAATGGAGAGACGTCTACAGACGTTAAAGTAACCTCTGGCGTGCCACAGGGGAGTGTTATGGGACCATTGCTTTTCACAATATATATAAATGACCTAGTAGATAGTGTCGGAAGTTCAATGCGGCTTTTCGCGGATGATGCTGTAGTATACAGAGAAGTTGCAGCATTAGAAAATTGTAACGAAATGCAGGAAGATCTGCAGCGGATAGGCACTTGGTGCAGGGAGTGGCAACTGTCCCTTAACATAGACAAATGTAATGTATTGCGAATACATAGAAAGAAGGATTCTTTATTGTATGATTATATGATAGCGGAACAAACACTGGTAGCGGTTACTTCTGTAAAATATCTGGGAGTATGCGTGCGGAACGATTTGAAGTGGAATGATTATATAAAATTAATTGTTGGTTAAGGCGGGTACCAGGTTGAGATTCATTGGGAGAGTCCTTAGAAAATGTAAAGGAGGTGGCTTACAAAACACTCGTTCGACCTGTACTTGAGTATTGCTCATCAGTGTGGGATCCGTACCAGGTCGGGTTGACGGAGGAGATAGAGAAGATCCAAAGAAGAGCGGCGCGTTTCGTCACAGGGTTATTTGGTAACCGTGATAGCGTTACGGAGATGTTTAACAAACGCAAGTGGCAGACTCTGCAAGAGAGGCGCTCTGCATCGTGGTGTAGCTTGCTCGCCAGGTTTCGAGAGCTGCGTTTCTGGGTGAGGTATCGAATATATTGCTTCCTCCTACTTATACCTCCCGAGGAGATCACGAATGTAAAATTAGAGAGATTCGAGCGCGCACGGAGGCTTTCCGGCAGTCGTTCTTCCCGCGAACCATACGCGACTGGAACAGGAAAGGGAGGTAATGACAGTGGCACGTAAAGTGCCCTCCGCCACACACCGTTGGGTGGCTTGCGGAGTATAAATGTAGATGTAGATGTATTGCAGCAAGTCGTTGGAAGTCCCCTGCGGAAGTACTGAGGCACCGTGCCCTCAATAACCGTCCATAGTTGCGAAACTTTTGGCGGTGCAGGATTTTGTGCACGTACTGACCTTGCATATGTACCATTAATATTCGGTGGGTTTCACAGAGGGTGGTCTTGTGAGGGTACTGGTGTGTAGTATATGTAAGTGGTTGTTCTTTGGCCGGCCGGTGTAGCCGAGCGGTTCTAGGCGCTTCAGACTGGAACCGCGAGACCGCTGCGGTCGCAGGTTCGAATCCTGCCTCGGGCATGGATGTGTGTGATGTCCTTACGTTAGTTAGGTTTAAGTAGTTCTAAGTTCTAGGGCACTGATGACCTCAGCAGTCAATTCCCATAGTGCTCAGAGCCATTTGAACCATTCTTTGTTGTTCTTTGGAGGGCGACAAAGCCCAGTGGCTCAGAGAGTCGCAAGCAGAGGCAGTTGTTGAGAGGCTGTGGAAGGTGTAGGCTGCCTGAGCCAAAGGCGGTTGCGTAGCGAAGGATTTATCTCCATGCTTAATAGTAGTGGCACACAGTTTGAATAATAGTGTGTTTATGTTGGTGCAGTATGATAAAGGAAATAAATTAAATTTTACCAGTTCTTAATGCGTCTCCATCAGTTAGTACCACACCATTGCATTTAACAATGAACGAAGTCTCGATATACACTGCCAACTACAAGAGGATTGCAACATAATAATCATTAATTAACCCATATAATCTCCAAGGAGAAGGGAGCTTATAGTCTGAGTGGCCAAAACATTCGCTCGAACTGTCCAAAATGTTAATCAAACCAATTGCAAACACCTATGGCATAATGACGTGACATCATCGTTTGGAAACAGGAATTCTATGAATGGCTGGAAATGGTCTCGAAGTAGCCAATCATAGGCATTTTCAGTCAATGATCAGTTCAGTTGGACCAGAGGACCCAGTAAATTCCTTGAAAACACAGTCACTCCATTATGCAGCCACCGCTAGTTCGCACAGTGCCTTGTTGACAACTTGGGTCCATGGCTTCATGGGGTTTGGGCCACAGTCGAACCGTACCATCAGCTCTTACCAAGAGAAATCGGGACTCTTGAGACCAGGCCACTGTTTTCCAGTCGTGTAGGGTCCAACCGGTACGGCCAAGAGCCCAGGATAGGCGCTGCAGGCGATGTCCTGCTTTCAGCAAAGGAACTGGCGTATGTCCTCTACTGCCATAGTCCATTAACGTTGAATTTCGATGGACTGTCCTATCGGATACCTCTAAATGGTTGAAATGGTTCTGAGCACTATGGGACTTAACTTCTGAGGTCATCAGTCCCTTAGACCTTAGAACTACGTAAACCTAACTAACCTAAGGACATCACGCACATCCATGCCTGAGGTAGGATTCGAACCTGCGACCGTAGCGGTCGCGCGGTTCCAGACTCAAGAGCCTAGATCCGCTCGGCCACAGCGTCCGGCACTGATACGTCCGCCGAACGTCCCACGCTGATTTCTGCGGCTATTTAACGCAGTGTTGCTTTTCTGTTAGCACTGACAACTCTACACAAATGGCGCTGCTCTCAGTCGTTAACTGAAGGCCGTCAGCCACTGCCTTATCTGTGGTGTGAGGTAATGCCTAAAATGTGCCATTATCGGCACACTCTTGACACTGTGGATCTCTGAATACTGAACGCCCTAAAGATTTCCGAAATGGAATGTCCCATGAGTCCAGCCCCAACTACGATTCCACAGTCGAAGTTTGTTAATTCTCGTAGTGTGGCCATAATCGGGTCGCAAACCAGTGCATTGCCGTTCTATGCTTCCGCCGTCTGTGTATGTCCGTGTCGCTGTCCCACCACTTATGACATGCTTCATCGCTATCAAACTGAAGTCTTCGAACAGATGAAAATCGGATGCCGGCCGTTGTGGCCCGGTGGTTCCAGGGGCTGCAGTCCGGAACCGCGCTGCTGCTAAGGTCGTAGTTTCGAATCCTGCCTCGGGCATGGATGTGTGTGATGTCCTTAGGTTTGTTAGGTATCGGATGCGTCGAAGTCGGGTCTCTATGGAGGATGATCGCTGACAGTGGAGGCAAGCCGTCAGATTGTTGCTGATGTGACAGCGCTCGTGTGTGGTCTGGCATTGCCATGATGAAGGAGATGGTACTCGATGGATGGACGAAATCTTCAGTTTTCTGAAGATCTTGTAGGGTTTATCATTGTGCCTTGGGCATTAATTCCAAATGCACCACACGCTGAACATCCCAGAACACTGTAGGAATGACTGTACCTGCTGATGGCATGGCCTTCAGCTCTTTCTCGCCATGATCCTTTGATGCGGAACTTGTGACCGCTCTTTAGAGAGTGCGAAACGTCCCCTTTGAACAATTATACAAGACTGTCCTTAAACTGACACACAATACTTTTAGCGCAACGCAATCTGACTTTCAATAATCCCTACAAAATAGTGGCCCAGACTATCATTAACCTATACCTTTCACAAATCACTTACCTCACAAAAATCTTCGTTACTCGAACTACTGCAATACAGCGAGCGCCACTACTGCCAGCTAAATAAAAGATTCTCACTACTGAAGGCACTAACTGCTGATAGGCATAGTTAGCAAATGAAAGATTTTGATAGAGAACAAACAATGTATTTACCTTAATAGTGTTGAAAAATCATAATATACATAGCAGTTCATGACATCCAGTCTTACAAATTTCAAAACTCCGCCATTTCTCTCCCCACATCCAACACTGCTGGCGGCTCACCTCCAACTGCTCAACGCTACGCGCTGTTAACATCCAGCTGCCCAACACTACAATGGCAGACAACAATGCAAAATAGTCACAGACTGCACACAGCACAGCCAGTGATTTTCACACAGAGCGCTACGTAACGTTGCCAATAGGAAAACATAAATAGCCTACTTACAAGTGGTTATACAGAAACGAGTATTCAATTCTGTTACAGGAAGCACATACGACAATATGCTTGAGGACTTTCTTTTCCCACAGTTGGAGGCTGTTTCGAACTACTTCATTTTCCAGTGGGATAGCGAACCGCGCCACTGGCACTTGGAAGTGGGGGAATGGCGTAAGAGCCAAAAAACGGTAGTAGTATTTCGAAGTAATTGGCGTATTGTGACGAGCCAGTTGCTCGGCCGCCATTGACCAGACCTTTTCAATTGGTGAGAGATCTGGAGAATGTGCTGGCCAGGGCAGCAGTCGAACATTTTCTGCTTCCAGAAAGGCCCGTACAGGACCTGAAACATGTGGTCGTGCATTATCCTGCTGAAATGTAGGGTTTCGCAGGGATCGAATGAAGGGTAGAGCCACGAGTCGTAACACATCTGAAATGTAACGTCCACTGTTCAAAGTGCCGTCAGTGCGAACAAGAGGTGACCGAGACGTGTAACCAGTGCCACCCTATACCATCACGCCGGGTGATACGCCAGTATGGCGATGACGAATACACGCTTCCAATGTGCGTTCACAGCGATTTCGCCAAACACGGATGCGACCATCGTGATGCTGTAAACAGAACCTGGATTCTTCCGAAAAAATGACGTTTCGCCATTCGTGCACCCAGGTTCGTCGTCGAGTAGACCATCGCAGGCGGTCCTGTCTGTGATGCAGCGTCAAGGGTAACCGCAGCCATGGTCTCCGAGCTGATAGTCCACCCTGCTGCAAACGTCGTCGAACTGTTCGTGCAGATGGTTGTTGTCTTGCAAACGTCCCCATCTGTTGACTCAGGGATCGAGACGTGGCTGCACGATCCGTTACAGCCGTGCGCATAAGATGCCTGTCATCTCGACTGCTAGTGATACGAGGCCGTTGGGATCCAACACGGCGTTCCGTATTACCCTCCTGAACCCACCGATTCCATATTCTGCTAACAGCCATTGGATCTCGACCAACGCGAGCAGCAATGTCCCGGTACGATAAACCGCAATCGCGATATGCTACAATCCGACCTTTATCAAAGTCGGAAAGGTGATGGTACGCATTGTACCTCCTTACACGAGGCATCACAACGAAGTTTCACCACGCAACGCCGGTCAACTACTGTTTGTGTATGAGAAATCGGTTGGAAACTTTGCTCATGTCAGCACGTTGTAGGTGTCGCCACCGGCGCCAACCTTGTTTCAATGCTCTGAAAAGCTGATAACTTGCGTATCACAGCATCTTCTTCCTGTCGGATAAATTTCGCGTCTGTAGCACGTCATCTTCGTGGTGTAGCAATTTTGATGGCCAGTAGTGTATTTAATTTTGTAATCAGGGAGACCTTCGCTGAACAACCTGTAATTACGCTGCACTTTGCGTCGCTTTCTCTCCTGGGTACATTTGTTGCAATGCCGGCTCTAATGTGATTCAGTGCGTACAGCTACGAGCTCCAATCAAGTGGTGCCTATACCATGGTGTTGGCAGGCCTTTTCCAGCTCTCGCGCGCGTGTAGAGCAGTGCTCCACTGCTAGAGAGAGACAGGGAAGTGAACCGTGTTTGGGGACAGAGCAGACTGCTCGGCTGCTAACTCCCAGGGTAAACAGCTGTGCTGCGTGGGCGGCCATCGGACCGTCGGCTCGAGGGGAGCGGTGCCCAGCTACCATCCCATGGGGTGCGACGTCATGCAGCACAGAGCGACTAGCGAACTAATCTGTTCACCTCCCCACGGACGGCTGTCGGGAATAGAACCGCACACTTCCTGCACCATAGCTGCGTCACCTGAACGCAGCTCTAAACTACCAAATTTACGTGTAGGTTTTTTTTTCTCGTGAGGATTAGCTACACTACGGGCCATTAAAATTGCTACACCACGAAGATGACGTGCTACGGACGCGAAATTTAACCGGCAGGAACAAGATGCCGTGATATGCAAATGATTAGCTTTTCAGAGCATTCACACAAGGTTGGCGCCGGTGGCGACACCAACAACGTGCTGACATGAGGAGAGTTTCCAACCGATTTCTCATACACAAACAGCAGTTGACCGGCGTTGCCTGGGGAAACGTTGTTGTGATGCCTCGTGTAAGGAGGAGAAATGCGTACCATCATCACCTTTCCGACTTTGATAAAGGTCGGATTGTAGCCTATCGCGATTGCGGTTTATCGTACTGGGACATTGCTGCTCGCGTTGGTCGAGATCCAATGGCTGTTAGCAGAATATGGAATCGGTGGGTTCAGGAGGGTAATACGGGAGGCCGTGCTGGATCCTGACAGCCTCTTATCACTAGCAGTCGAAATGCCAGGCATCTTATGCGCACGGCTGTAACGGATCGTGCAGCCACGTCTCGATCCCTGAGTCAACAGATGGGGACGTTTGCAACACAACAATCATCTGCCCGAACAGTTCGACGACGTTTGCAGCAGCGTGGACTATCAGCCCGGAGACCATGGCTGCGGTTATCCTTGACGCTGCATTACGCACAGTAGCGCCTGCGACGGTGTACTCAACGACGAACCTGGGTGCACGAATGGCAAAACGTCATTTTTTCGGATGAGTCCAGTTTCTCTTTACAGCACCATTATGGTCGCATCGGTGTTTGGCGACATCGCAGTGAACGCACATTAGAAGAGTGTATTCCTCATCGCCATACTGGCGTACCACCCGGCATGATGGTATGGGGTGCCATTGGTTACAGGTCTCGGTCACCTCTTACATTTCAGATGCGTTACGAGCCGTGGCTCTACCCCTCACTCGATACCTGCGAAACCCTACATTTCAGCAGGATAATGCACGACTGCATGTTTCAGGTCCTGTACGGGCCTTCCTGGATACAGAAAATGTTCGACTGCTGCCCTGGCGACCACATTCTCTAGATCTCTCACCAATTGAAAACGTCTGGTCAATGGTGGCCTAACACAATACGCCAGTCACTAATCTTGATGAACTGTGGTATCGTGTTTAAGCTACATGGACAGCTGTACCTGTACACACCATCCAAGCTCTGTTTTACTCAATGCCCAGGCGTATCAAGGCCGTTATTACGGCCAGAGGTGGTTGTTCTGGGTACTGATTTCTCACGATCTATGCACCCAAATTTCGTGAAAATGTAATCACATGTCGGTTCTAGTATAATATCTTTGTCCAATGAATTCCCGTTTATCACCTCCATTGCTTCTTCGTGTAGCAATTTTAATGGTCAGTAGTGTATTTTATTAGAAATCTGAGTTTTTTGGTGAGACGCTCGTATATCTTCTCAGCACACAACACAAATACTAATCTAGGTTAAATGATTTATTTTATAATAAGATAGGTGGGGATTAAGGGAGTCCAAGTTAATTACTATTTTGCCACTCTCGTTTTTTCATGCCCCTAATAAACAGCTGTAGCAAGCTATTCAGAACGATGATCCAAGGAACATACACCAGTGCTACGTCGTGATGAGCTATGGAAATTGATAGACAAAAAGCAGGGGGTTTAATTATGCGACATCGACAATGTTATAGAAACGCTTATGTTCCTCATTTTATAGGTGTATCTAGCATATACAGGGTGACTTTTTCCACCGTGTACAAAGTCAAGAGGCAACGGCCTTCCCGCAGTGGATACACCGGTTCCCGTGAGATCACCGAAGTTGAGCGCTGCCGGGCGTGCTCGGCACTTGGATGGGTGACCATCCAGCCGCCATGCGCTGTTGCCATTTTTCAGGGTGCGCTCAGCCTCGTGATGCCAATTGAGGAGCTACTCGACCGAATAGTAGTGGCTCCGGTCAAAGAATACCATCATAACGACTGGGAGAGCGGTGTGCTAACCCCACGCCCCTCCTATCCGCATCCTCCTCTGAGGGTGACGCGGCGGTCGGATGGTTCCGGTAGGCCACTCGTGGCCTGAAGAGGGAGTGTACGAAGTCAAGGGGCTGATCGATGAGATGATACGGTACAACAAAGGTCTAATGAACTTATGTTTACAAATGCACGGTTTCCATGCTAGAGACCATTTGTTCAATCACACATTGTTACAGAAACTTCGGTCTAATACGCGCTGTGCCATGCAGCTACAGCTACGGTATGTCTTGAAAACAGTTTCCATGTGCCTCAACGCACAAGTGTATGCACTGCAGCATGTTCTGTCTCATACGTTAACATAGGCCAGGCTACATCCTAACAGTCTCAAAGGCACCACTCATGCGTTGCTCCAATGTCTCCACATCTGGAGATGGCTCTGCATACACTGCAATTTCTGGTTGTGGGACCACCTCAAAAGTGTACAGGTTGAGGGTCCGGTGAACCAGCAGGCCATACAACTGGACCCCCTCGACCGACCCATCGACCAGGGGGGGATATGACAGAGATGCATCCGGACGTTAACGGCGAAGTGGGCTGGAACACCATTATGTAGCATCAGCCGCACTACTACCACCAGGGGAGAAAAGTCACCCGCAAGAGACTTCGATAGTTCAGGCCCGTTAGGCGACGTGGAAGGAAGACTGGTCCCAAAATACGGTCGCTAATTATCCCGACCCACACATTCATGCTGCACCGCTGCTGATGGATCATGATGCATACGATTCCATAGATCGCTTATCAAAGCTGTAGCTGTAACTCTGCATAAAGGTTGTAAGGTGTCAGGCAAATCCAACACCTTCCATGAAAACCCTAACATGATAAGCAAATCCAGTAGTATGTCACATAGCTCCGAATAAATCGTGACATTAAATTAACCAAAGTAATAAGAGTAACGAGTGAGCAAATGGAATACCACAGACTAACACAAGAATGCCTAAATGCATGTCATACCTTCTCACCGTGAGACAGACGCAGTTCCGAGGGGAGAAACGAGAACAGAAGCCGAGAGCAGAACCATGTTAAGCGAGAAGGCCCTACGATAAGGGACGGACACCCACGTCGCTACGACTACACCACCCGCAAGTTTTAGCGTGAGACTTTTTCGCGACTCTGTTACGTCAAGACCACCCCCCCCTCCCCCCCAGCCAATGTTAAAAGCTAGAGCCCTCCAGAAGAACAGTATAGATCTTACGATAACACAAAAAGGGCTACACCACCCGCAAGTTTTTAGCGTGAGATTTTTTCGCGTCTCTGTTACGTCAGGACCACCTGCCAGCCCATGTTAAGACATAGAGCCCTCCAGAAGAACAGTATAGATCTTACGATAACGCTAGAAGGACCACACCCGCTGCACGTTTTAGCGTGAGTCTTTTTCACGTCTCTGTTACGTTGCAAACTTTAAAAAACATTGCCCCACCACGAAAAGTATAACGTTTCTCATTGGATAGACAGAATTTTTGTAGGCAGAGCTTAAGGTTAACATTGACATCCTGATTGGTCAGATGAAAACACAGCCAGATAGTTTTTTTTTAAACCAACTTCGGTAAACTGTAGTAAGGAGAGGTTAGGGTTGAGTTGCTTCGGAGACGGCGAGGTGAGCGGAGCTGTGCTGCCCGCCGCCCCCTGACGAACACCGACAAGGTAATGAACGCACGCGATGCCGCATAACAGCGCATAAAGCTTCACTCAAAACTGCAGAAGTCTCATCTGTTACATCCCCTTTGCGTAATACTAGTGTCGATCGCCAATTAAAGCTCATGGTGTTCACATTTGCCACTTGAAGTAAAAATCTGAAATGCGATGATTTTTCTGTTATATAGTTATTGAGAAGCCACATCAGCCACTGTAATTTACGACAAGTTAGATAAGTAATTAAAGATAATTGAGGGTCGCTGTAGACCATTTTGACAGTTCTATCTTTTGTGAAACTTAAATTAAACCTAGATTATAGATGTGATATGGCATAGGTCATCCTTCGATCCATTGTAGAACTTGGAAACCCACTCAGGGAATATTCGTTCACATTTTTGTTGAACGCAGTTGGTTTTTACCAACCTGTATTAAAACATTTCCTTTTATCAATAGTGCAATTTATAAACAATGTTTTGTGAGTAGAATAAAATTTCCAATGGTAAACTTAACTGCTTTTTCGACGTTATTTTACCAGCTAACTAAAAATAGGAAAGCCTTGAACCCCTTCCACTAAATTTAGTTAGTATTAAGATTATTTTACAGGGAGTGCAGTGGAGCTGACGCTGAAATCATTAAGTATTTGGTTATATCATCGCTAGTCTCACTAAACTCTTCTGAACTCTACATGTCATGTGTGTTCTGACGTCTCCTTACCAGCAACAGGCCCCAGGTTCAGACCAGTCAATTCCCTAAAAAACACGCTCAGAGCATCGTTGCGCGAAAGTGGTAGGGAGACACGATATAGAACAGACAGAAACCACGCAGAATGTTTAGAAGGTGGCCTGATGTGTGTATAGGATGCAGGACAGTAATCGCGGAACCGTCGTTGCCTGGTGAAGAAACCAGTAACGAAACTGCTCCCGACGTGGAATGTCTGTCGCTAGTAAGCCCTGTACAAGCTGTATGTGGTAAGGGTAGTAACAGTTGTCATGGAGAATGTTCCACACGGTCGTCTGCCTTATCGGGTACTGGCGGCCCAACTGCCTGTTACTGACACGGCGGCTGCCTTCCACAGTGATAATCAAATGTTCCCCAGGTCTGGTGTCCCAACATTTCGGGTACGTTCTTCATGATTTCCTGCTTCCTGAAACTACCCTGTCATTGAATGCTGTGGTGGTTGTTGGCGGGTCTCCTAATACAACCTTGCTGCCCGCCGCCCGTTGCCGTTTGCCTTTCCGTAAGTAAACACAATGTCGGCAAGCTCTCGATTCGAATACGGAACCACTGTGTAGAACGCTGTATCACATCCACTACGGGGCGAGTCATCAAGGGAAGTGAACTGGACACAACAATACCAATTACTGTGCCAGAACATGGCACTACGGCATGACGTATGAGGAACAATACTATCCTTTACGAGGAAACAAGGAACACTGCTACTGTGGCTGCATGGTACAGCGCGAATTAGACTGCAGACGCTGTAAGGACGTATGATTGAATGAATGGTTTCTAGCATGCTTTTCCGAACATTAGATCATTACACCTTTCTTGTTCCTTATCCTATCATAGATGAATCCCTAGAGTTTATACACTGTGGGGAAAAATCACTCTATACAGGGTGAGTCACCTAACTTTACCGCCGGATATATTTCGTAAACCACATCAAATACTGACGAATCGATTCCACAGACCGAACGTGAGGAGAGGGGCTAGTGTAATTCGTTAATACAAACCATAAAAAAAATGCACGGAAGTATGTTTTTTTAACACAAACCTACGTTTTTCTAAATGGAACCACGTTAGTTTTGTTAGCACATCTGAACATATAAATAAATACATAATCTGTGCCGTTTGTTGCATTGTAAAATGTTAATTACATCCGGAGATATTGTAACCTAAAGTTGACGCTTGAGTACCACTCCTCCGCTGTTCGATCGTGTGTATCGGAGAGCACCGAATTACGTAGGGATCCAAAGGGAACGGTGATGTACCTTAGGTACAGAAGAGACTGGAACAGCACAGTACCGTGATGTGCCTACAACCCCAGAGGATATTAAACAACGTATTGTGGCAGCCTGCGGCGACATTACACCAGATGTACTGCGGCGTGTACGACATTCATTACGCCAGAGATTGTGTGCAGCAAATGATAGTCACCACATTGAACATCTATTGGCCTGACATGTCAGGACACACTCTATTCCACTCCGTAATTGGAAACGGAAACCACGTGTGTACGTGTACCTCACCCCTCATGGTAATGTACATGTGCGTCAGTGAAAAAGACCTATAAAAATGTGTTAGCATGTGGACGTAATGTGCTGTTCCAGTCTCTTCTGTACCTAAGGTCCATCACCGTTCCCTTTGAATCCCTACGTAATTCGGTGCTCTCCGATACACACGATCGAACAGCGGAGGTGTGGTACTCAAGCGTCAACTTTAGGTTACAATATCTCCGGATGTAATTAACATTTTACAATGCAACAAACGGCACTGATTACGTCTTTGTTTATATGTTCAGATGTGCTAACAAAACTAACGTGGTTCCATTTAAAAAACGTAGGTTTGTGTTAAAAAACATACTTCCGTGCATTTTTTTATGGTTTATATTAACCAATTACACTATCCCCTCTCGTCACATTCGGTCTGTGGAATCGGTTCGTCAGTATTTGATGTGGTTTTCGAAATATATCCAGCGGTAACGTTAGGTGACTCACCGTGTATAAGCTTTGTGATTTTTCTGACATTTTAGAGTGAGATTTGCATTACACAAATGTTGTTCGGGTTTGCAAATATGTGCCTTGTAATTTGTTCTAGATTGCAACATACTGTGTATTACTGAAGTGAGCTATTTCGTAAAATTTCATTTGTGGGCAAAGTAAGTGTAGCATATTCGGTTTGCCATGAACACAGATGCAATTAACTTCGGATCGGAGCGCCACCGTCCAAATCCATGAGGACCAGTAAAAGCTGTACTAATCAGTTGAGCCCTCTTAGAACAGAAATACACATGCATTTCGTTATATTTCTGGAAGTAGTTGCTGCTACGTATGTGATGCTGGAGGTACGATCAATTTTTTTTTCCTTCTGTGTGGGGAGCAGGATGTTTCTCTCCAAAACCACCACTTACATACCACAAGGAAAAAAAAAATATTCCTAGTGAAACACACGTCAGAAAACGTAACAGCTTCACTCATCATTCCATATTGGAATATTTTCTATAGCAAACTACTTTTATTCCACATACAGGATGAGTTTCAATGGAGCTTCATGGATGAAGTCGACAGTTGATACTGACGTAGTAGAAGGACTATTCGTTTCTTAAGGACCGATAGTTCGTCAAATAAATTATTTGCAAAAGTTAGCTACGCCTTCCAGCTACTTCTCTGCTAGTCGCTGCTCCAACTTAGATATCTCCCGTAGCGTTGTACAATCTCTGCATTACCCCCGTTATAGAGTACAGCCTCCTCTGCTTACCAGCATTCTTCAACGCTGGTCTACATCTCGCTATTTGTGCCGAAATATTGTACTCATAGCCAGTGGTTCACATAAGCGAAAAGATGAAAATCAGATGGAGCAGGTTGATCAAACACTTGCCCTCGAAAACATTGCAGAACGTCTTCATTGCCCCTGCAGAGTGTGGCCGAGAATTGGCACGAAGGAAATGCATGACAGTTAAGTTATGTGGGGTTGCATGAAATCAGGCGAAATCTCTCAGCAGGCATTCATACTTCGCGGAAGACACTATTGTGATAGGCATCTTTACGCGCTCACTGTGCACTCAAAACTGAGAAGAGCGACGTGGTGCGATCGACGTACAAACTGAAGACACTGTCCATTACATCTGTACAAAGTTACATTGCATTTTCACTGTGGTTTCCGTTACACAGCCGCAATATCTGGAAACGCGTGTAAGTGCACGGAGGTACCAAAAGTCGCCAGTCTGAGCGTTCCTCGACTGACGCCACTGCCTCCAGAGGAGGACAGGCAGGCTGTGAAGGTACTACGTCGAGCGCAGTGCCAGGTTCTTTATGGAGACGAGCACAGGCTGTCGGCAGTGCGGGACCTTCCAGCATTTGCACAGGGTCAGCAGTACTCTGGAGGAAGTGCCAGAGGGTAGACCACAGCAGCGTGGCACGACAGGGAGGCACAGGGAATCGCAAGAGGAAATGGTGTCATTCTTCCGAAACTGAGACAATTAGAGAGGGGAAACGAAAGAACGTAAGGTAAAATGGAAATTTACCGACTTAAAAAAACAAAGAAAAGAAAAAATGGAAAAGCACTGTAATGAGAAAAACTGCACAAAGAACAGAAACACGTAGAAAGTTTGGTAGCTCGAGTATTTAAGATAAAAAAATCGCCTGTGCATGGTGATAAATGTTACCTGCCCAGAATGGTATCATATTTAAGATTCAATAAAGTGCACTGGAAATGTTCGAAAGTGGGCATAATCAAATGAGAAAATGACTAATGACTGTTCTAACAGATGTATTGTTAAGTTGGATTTATCGTGTAACTGGCGAACTTTATCGTGTAACTGGCGAACCTGGCAATGCTTCTTAAATTGCTAAGTATGTATGGTAATTGGATATGCTTATTCTCCCTTCTCTCTGTCCGTATCCTCCTTTCCTCTCCCTATGGCCATTTCCCATCTGTCCATCTCTTCTCCCCACCTCCCTCTCTGAGAATGAGCGTTGTTTATCGTTACTGTAAACGAAACCTGAATTGGAAACTGAAGTTGGTTAAAGTGAATGGGTAAATCAGCTGGGACCATTGGCATATGGTGTATGAGAGAGACCACTCCACCTGCTGCATCTGTGAGGAAAGTAGCTTCAATGATGGTATTTTGCATTATACTAATCTGCAAATGGGTAGCATTATAAAATTTCAGAAGATGGAGATTGTGTAGTATTCTAAACATAACACGATAGTTATAAATACAACTCTCTTGTTTGCAGTTAAACCAACAGTTAGAATGAAAGCAAAACAGCAGATTGTCATGTACACAGTTTTTGTACAAAAATAATACATAAGGAGAATGAAAACATAGGGTGTCGCAGAAATGTTGTGTCAAACTTTGAGGTGTTGTAGAGGATGTCTTGAGGAACAAACTGACGATAGGAGCCAGTATCCACAAATGTCATGGAAATTTGGAAATTTGTGGTAAGGTCTTATGGGACCAAACTGCTGAGGTCAGCGGTCTCTAAGCCTATACACTAACTAAACTAACTTAGGGCATTGACAACACTAACACCCATGACCAAGGGAGGACTCAAACCTCTGACAGGGGAGTTGCACGGGCTGCGACAAGGCGCCTGAGAGTGGGCAGCTACCACGCGCGGCATACAAACATTATCCTTTAAGGCAACACAACATCACATTCATAGGAGACAATGCCTGTGTACGCAGCAAGTAGCTCCATTTTCTCCACTGGCGATAATGGCAATCAGTCACGATCACTGAATAACAAACAACACTGAGAGATGTTCTGCTTGCGGCCCATCAGTGTACAGAGTCACATTTGCTGCTGATGGGGTGGCCTACCGGCAGGCGCTGGTACCTATAACTTCGACGGTCTGTAGCGTCGTTGGATGCCGTTTCCGGACACGAGTTCCTGTCCTCGATTTTTTCCTCAAGACACCCGCTACAACCCCTCGAATTTTGTTGCAACATTTCCAATCACCTTGCATTTGGGAGAAATATTTTGTCTAATTATTTATATGTCCTGTTATCTTAGTTAAAAGTGATGGCAACAGAGAAAATGAAACCACATATTTTTACAGAATGCCACAGCATTTTCTGTCACACAGTCTGTTTTAACAGGAAACCTGTACATTTTCATTTAGAAAATATGTAGTGTAAATCTATGCGTATGTTTTTACAGTATTGTGTAAAAATTTGAACTACAGCCTCTGACAGAGTTTGGTGAGTAGTCCTGTAACATTAATGTAGATGAATTATGAACTACACTTACCTTACTGTCCTTCTAAATACTCAACTCCCATAACTATGCACTGCTGAGCTGTATGATACATGTCCTGGAAACTTCGCACGAAGTGTTCCTATGGGATGGTGTTCAAAAGCTGTGTCACGTTTCGTTGGATTCAGGAATACAGTGAAATCTCTTTCTTTTCAAAGCGAGGTTGAGACGAGGGAATAGGAAAAAGTATGGAGGATTGAGATCCGGCGAGTATGGTGGATGTTAAAGTTACACCACCTCGTTCGTTGCCAGGAGTTGTTTGACGATACCGGCCGTGTGTGGGCGAGAGTTGTCGTGAACAAAAAAACCAGGAACCTTGCTGGGTGTACTGGGGTCTTATCCTGCATAGATATTCAATAAAACGGGTCAAGATTTCAACATACCGTGCTGCGTTGAATGTCGTTCCCTCAGGTAGAAATCCCTTGTTGATCATGTCTTGAAAGAGGTGATGATCATCGTTTTGAAGCGTGATTTTTCGGTTCTGACTTTTGTCGGAGATCGCCATTCCATTCTTTGCCGTTTCGTTTCAGGGCTGTACTGGAGACACCAGGTTTAATCCTCAGTGACAATACGGTTCAAGAAATTGGGTGTCAGACCCACCATTTCAACAAAATCCTGTGAAGCCTCTAAACGTGCCTGCTTCTGATCGTCAGTCAAGTGATGTGGCACAAAACGAAATGTTTTCCTCTTCCCTAACTCCTGGGTAAGGATGTGTCGCATGGATTCATGGTACATCTGCAGTTCATCCGCCATCATGCGCACAGTTAATCAACAGTCGTTCGTGATTAATGTCCTCACTTTTTCAATGGTTTCGTCACCGACGGCGGAAGCCGGTGGTCAGCTACCGGAATTGTCCGAAACACTTTCCCGGCCTCTTCTAAAGCGGGTGAACCATTCCCACACACGCTTCATGCACAGTGCTTGATCCCCATAAACATGCACCCACATTGCATGCGTTCCTTTTAGTGTCTTGATCTACTGCTCGCTCATTGTGTTCTCAGTACAGAACTAACGCACTAAACAAGTACCTCATCCAACAGGTCTAACACGGAAAACACCCCCAATGCTCAACTGAACTACGGTGGGCACTGGTTGTCAACACCGGCCGCTACGCAGGTGCAGCGTTGCGAGTCGCCAGTGTTGCCTGATCGACCGTTCCGACTTCCTTCACCAAACTTAATTGTCAGAGATTGTAGATCACTCAAGTACTTTGCCAAATTTTCGATAACAACTGTGAGTAATTAATTGTCTTGTTACAGTAGTATAGAAGATACAGATAAACAGTGACTAAGTGCAATTACTTCTTGTTAATTATAACTGTCGCCAGTAATATTACATTACCTGATTTATCGATCCTTCTGCCACTTCATGACAGAATAATTACTGTTCTATAAATATTTGTTTATTTAGAACGAGTTTACGTCTAACTGGACCATCATCAGAAAACAACTAACTAGTGTTTACAACATGAAGCAGTGCCACACTAAGATTCGTTGGAAGAGTGTTAACGAAGTGTAGTCCACCGATGAAGATGGTAATTTACAAACCCGTTGTTCTACCAATATTTCAATACGGCTCGTTGCCTTCTTTGTTCCAGGCTGTACTGACAGAGCAAATGCGGAAGTCTGAAAGGAGAGGTGCGCCTCTAGTTACAGCTTCATTTAGCAAGCGCGAAAGCGTCAGGCAGAACCTCATTCTACTTCAGCGGCAGGCACTAGTAGATTGACTTTCTGCATCGCCGTCTGCTTTGCTGAAATTACAGAGCGTTTGTTCCCAAAAGAACCAACCGCTATACTGATTACTGCTGTCTTTGACATTCTTACAAAAAATAATTCAAGAAAACCTTTTTTGTACAAATCCTTTTCCTACTTCTAGAACTAGCCGCATTTTAAAACTGTACACACATTTCCATTCGTTTGAACCAACAATGGAAACCTTTTATTCCGCTTTCACGTCGGTATCATGGTGTTGGAAGGATTCAACACGTTCTCGAGATGGTGAAATGTGGTCTCCACGCTTTTTGTTTGTTTCTTTGTTTTTGACAGAAGGAAAAAACAGTAAGTGGTTTGGTGACAAATCGGGCGAATATGAGCAGTGAGAGTTTATTTCGATTCTTTTCTCTGTGAGATAAGTTGTTTGACGTGCTCTGCGACAGCTACCACTGTCGTACTGAAAACTGGTGGAGTATTTTCGGTTCCTTTTCCTGAGTTCGTGCCTGGCTAGCGGCAGGCACACTTGTGTAGCAACTGTTTACCTGTCCTCTGAAAGAATCGTCACAACATTTATATTTCTGAACAGCTAAAACCGTCACCACATCACCAGAACACAGTTGCACGTTGATATTATCAACAGAAATTTGAGTCTCAATACTTCAAATAATTATTGAATGAAACAAACAATTTAAAATGCTGACATAATTTAGCCATTAAAAGGCATAACTTACATGAAAGGTTTAATGCAAAAGTGAAGTATTATGGTTATTAACTGTGCCTATGTCTAGAGGCAACGCAACGTACCGCAAGGAGCACAGGTTACCCACACTATACTCATCCTTTATTTGAGAACGAGAGCACTTAGCAAATTTGAACACACCTTACACAGAATTTCAAACCTTTTTGAAACTTTTTCTCGCTTTTCGTGTGTCTGTGAGAAATGCCATTTGCGAGGTGACCGACACTGCACACCGTTCACATTGCAGTGCTGTCTCGCTGTAGACGGCGCAGGATACAGTGGCCGACGTCCAGTAACCAATTGTCGTCCAAAGCACTGGGCGAGTTCATTCTGTTGTCCCGAAGGGGAGGCCGAGAGGTGTTTTGCGCTTTTCCGCTGGTGAGCGATGACAGACTCTAGGTGCACGTCCTGCCGTCTTTCTCAAACGATTTTACACAAACTATTAGGTTGAAAGTTTCATTTTTGTCTTACATAAAGCTTTATATGTCAGGTTCATCATGATGTGCCCATCATCCCGTTAATGGTCATAGTTATTGTGAAGTTCACATGGAAATAAGATACTGTGTTCGATAAAGTGTGGAATAAAAATAGACGTCGCTACGATTTCGCGTTTGATGCATATTACATAATACACTATTGGCCATTACAATTTCTAAACCAAGAAGAAATGCAGATGATAAACGGGTATTCATTGGACAAATATATTATACTAGAACTGACATGTGATTACATTTTCACGCAGTTTGGGTGCATAGATCGTGAGAAATCAATACCCAGAGCCACCACCTCTGGCCGTAATAACGGCCTTGATACACCTGGGCATTGAGCCAAACAGAGCTTGGATGGCGTGTACAGGTACAGCTGCCTATGCAGCTTTAACACGATACCACAGTTCATCAAGAGTAGTGACTGGCGTATTGTGACGAGCCATTTGCTCGGCCACCATTCACCAGACGTTTTCGGTTTGTGAGACATCTGGAGAATGTGCTGGCCGGGGCAGCAGTCTAATATTTTCTGTATGCAGAAAGGCCCGTACAGGACCTGCATCACGCGGTCGTGCATTATCCTGCTGAAATGTAGGGTTTCGCAGGGATCGAATGAAGGGTAGAGCCACGGGTCGTGACAGATGTGAAATGTAGCGTCCACTGTTCAATGTACCGTCAATGCGAACAAGAGGTGACCGAGACGTGTAACGAATGGTACCTCACACCATCAAGCCGCGTGATACGCCAGTATGGCGATGACGAATACACGCTTCAAATGTGCGTAAACCGCGATGTCGCCAAACACGGATGCGACCATCATGATGCTGTAAACAGAACCTGGATTCATCCGAAGAAATGACGTTTTGCCATTCGCGCGCCCAGGTTCGTCGTTGAGTACACTATCGCAGGCGCTCCTGTCTGTGATGGAGCGTCAAGGGTAACCGCAGCCACAGTCTCTGAGCTGATAGTCCATGCTGTTGCAAACGTCTTCGAACTGTTCGTGCAGATGGTTGTTGTCTTGCAAACGCCCCATCTCTTGACTCAGGGATCGGTACGTGGCTGCACGATCCGTTACAGCCACGCAGATAAGATGCCTGTCATCTCGACTGCTAGTGATACGAGGCCGTTGGGATCCAGCACGGCGTTCTGTATTACCCTCCTCAACCCACCGATTCTATATTCTGCTAACAGTCATTGGATATCGACCCACGCGAGCAGCAATGTCGCGATACGATAAACCGCAATCGCGATAGGCTACAATCCGATCTTTATCAAAGTCAAAAACGTGACGGTACGCATTTCTCCTACTTACACGAGGCATCACAACAATGTTTCACCAGGCAACGCCGGTCAACTGCTGTTTGTGTATGAGAAATCGGTTCGAAACTTTGCTCATGTCAGCACGTTGTAGGTGTCGCCACCGGCGCCAACCTTGTGTGAATGCTCTGAAAAGCTTATCATTTACATATCACAGCATCTTCTTCCTGTAGGGTAAATTTCGCGTCTGTAGCACGTAATCTTCGTGGTGTAGCAATTTTAATGGCCAGTAGTGTATTTACAACAAACATGAGTGGAGGCTTCCGTTTAGAACGGCACTTTCGCGACAAGACCTGCCCAGAAACTCCGCTGCTACCGCTCCCCCCACGCATGCCGAGGGCTGTCTGCGAATCTACCATACTGTAACAGGTGAGGGTTGACCTTAATCATTGCCTGCAGCGATTCCTGTCGGCTTTGGAAGCGCTTTTAATTCAGAAGCCGTGAAACGCTCCTCTGGTCCCTCTTTGTCTGGATCTTCTTCTGACCACAATCGTCATGTCGCGTTTCGTGTGTAATACCACTGCTTGTCGGTCGGAGTGGCCGAGCGGTTCTAGGCGCTTCAGTCTGGAACCGCGCGACCGCTACAGTCGCAGGTTCCAATCCTGCCTCGGGCATTGATGTGTGTCATGTCCTTAGGTTAGTTAGGTTTAAGTAGTTCTAAGTTCTAGGGGACTGATGACCTCAGATGCTAAGTCCCATAGTGCTCAGAAGCATTTGAACCACTGCTTGTAAACAACGTTGAACAATCCGCCGCAAAACAGAAATCCAGCAACTTCACACACCGTATGGCCGTGAGCACGATCTCACACTATCGCCCATTTTTGCCACTCCGTCGCGTCCTTACATTTACCTTGTATACGTACTAGGTCCTCTTCAAACAAAAATATGTCACTGATCGCTACGTAAAGGCAGCAAACGCTGAAAGACTCATCTGTGCGTGCGCACTGAGGTAAATTTTTTTTTTTCCGATGAGCTCATATCACTAAACGACACGTAGCTTTGGAGGTGTAAAGCTCCGTCATAAAGCAGCTTTTCCTAAAACTAACCGCAAATTACCCAGAGCATTCTCAAACAGTGTTTCATAATGAGAGCAACTGTGAAAAACTCCTCATACAATTTCAGTCCTCGTCAAATTTTTTGCTCCGTTACCAACCCCACGAAATAATGCAAGGAAGTAGGTGTGCTTCGCAGTTTTCACTAGCGTGCGCAGCAATAATCGTAAAATAATGAAAGCAAAATAATTAGAATTTTACGTCTTCAAACGTATGAGGATCATCGTTTCAAATCGTATCAAGTGCATAGATCATAATTTTACGGGAAGCGGACAAAAGTTTCGCTTTCTAACCAAATGAAGTATATCAAAATTCTCGCAAGAAAAACCTAGGTATTTAAATCATACTCCAGAATTTCTCGTGATTGATATCATTTCCCAATGCGTGAAGGCGCCATTTTAATTTTTAAATTGCAGTCCAGAAGTTTCGAACCAATTCACTGAACAATTTTGATCGAATCATCTCTTCACAAAATACGATTTGGAACGTTCATTTCCATTTTTTATTTCTTTTATTGTTGGACACAGGCCATGACGCAAGAAGATAGAGTCATTAACATGTTGACGGTAGATGGGTGTGTTACAGTCTTGCACGTAGCCCTTCTTCCTCGTACAGGAGAAGGATCAAGTGCCAGACTCTTCTTATTCTGTAACAATGAGTAACTCAGCTGTATACCGCAGGATAATCATGAAGTCTCGAAAACAGCATAACAATCTAACGCTTTGGTAGCAGTACTATAAACAACAATGTGACGGACCCCCCCATATGACACAACAATGGAATTTCAACTGCCCTGTCCTACGTGATGCTTTCCAGTTCCCCCAGATTTCATAGATGTCACTTCCATCGTGTAACGGAGTCTGTGATCTTGTTCCATTTTGTCCGGTACATTGTAAACTACATATTTTTTGTTTTTTCCAGGGAGAATACTGGGATGCTTGCACGCTTGAATCTGCCTTCTTTGCGATTACGACGCGACCGAAAGTCATCAGAACGTGGGTCTCGTTTGAAGTACCTAAAGCGAAATGGGTATCCTCTGGTCATAACTACATGTAACAAAGCTCAATCGAAGTAGAAAAACAAGTATTTATGCAGTCTTTCCCACAAATAACGCATCAGTGCACCGACGTTACAGATTTCATTGGAAAAAGTGCATCAGGTATCTATTAATTTTCGCAGCCATAATTCTCATTCTGCTAAAAGCCTTTCTGCGGTGGTAACACCGGTTCTTGGCAGACCTGTAGAGCTCGGCTAACACTTGGATGGGTCACCATACGTGTCTGCTAAGTACAATGTAAAGTTTTTTTTTTTTTTAAATTACCGCTACCAGTCACAAACTTTGCCAAGTATTATTCAAAAATGGTTCAAATGGCTCTGAGCACTATGGGACTTAACTTCTAAGGTCATCAGTCCCCTAGAACTTAGAACTACTTAAACCTAACTAACCTAAGGACATGACACACATCCATGCCCGAGGCAGGATTCGAACCTGCGACCGTAACGACCGCGCGGTTCCAGACTGTAGCGCCTAGAACCGCTCGGCCACTCCGGCCGGCGCCAACTATTGTATTACTTATTTGTTTAACGACATGTTTCGAGGTAATATCTCATCTTCAGGTTAAATTGCATTACACGAACAACTTAACAATAATAAATTGTTCTTGTAACGCCATTTAGCCTGAAGATGAGCTATTATCTCGGAACATGTCGCTAAATAAATAAGTAATACAATAGTTGGCAAAGTTTGTGACTGGTAGCGGTAATTTAAAAAAAAAACTTTCACATATTTCTTGAGTCGGTCAAGGTCGAAAAATAGTCTAAATGGCTACAAATGCCAAGTTCTGTTGGAAAGCGGCGTGCACTCAGCCCTTGTGAGGCCGATTGAGGAGCTACTTGATTCAGATGTAGCGGCATCGGTCACGAAAACTGACATACGGCCGGGAGAGCGGTGTGCTGACCACACCCCCCTCTGTATCCGCATCTAGTAACGCCTCAGAACAGGATGACATGGTGGTCGCTCGGTATCGTTGAGCCTTCAAACCCTGTTTGGACGATGTTTATTGTGTGTGTTTTAATTCTCATCCTACTTCCTTTAGTTCCCTCTCCCATGGTCAAATAGGCCTACTTGGTGAGCGAAAGATCACGGTGACAATCAACACCACAGTTTTAGCTGCAAGAGAGGGATAGCAGTTATCGCTGAAACAACCGGTTTTCGTTTGCAATGGGTATTTTCAATGCCAGTTCAATCAGACTGTTATAACCACGCAAAATAACCGGTTTCTGAAATAACTAGTTTTCTATTTTGTTATTGCTGTTATTTTTCTGAAATACACGCAGGAAATGGAGAAAGATTGAAAAAATTTTGACTCCATCAGATTCGATGTACTCAGAATCAAAATATTAAATAGGCAAATAGAAGAAAACTTGGTCTGTCCACCTTTTATCGTAGTCGTAAGTAGCTGACTACTACCAAAAAAAAAAAAAAAAAAAAATTACCAGTATCCCCCCCCCCCCCCCCCCCCGATTTTAATTTTTTGAAACTCTGCTCAAAAATCATGTTCTAACTTGAGGTCATACTGGTACGACTAACTGAACGTTAAGAATAGTCAGTGATAAAGGGTGAAAACTGAGCTTTAACAGCTCTATTTTTGGTGTTAATTTGTTCATATTCAACAACTACAAGCACATAAAGGCATGTTACGCAGGGACACCAGCTACACTATGTAATCAAAAGTATCCGGACACCTGGCTGAAAATTACTTCCAAGATCGTGACGCCCTCCATTGGTAACGCTGGAATTCAGTATGGTGACGGCGCACCCTTAACCTAGATGACAGCTTCCACTCTCGTAGACACACGTTCAAACAGGTGATGGAAGATATCTTGGGGAATGGCAGCCCATAATTCACGGAGTGCTGCACGGAGGAGAACTGTCGATGTCCGTCGGTGAGGCCTGGCACGAAGTCGGCGTTCAAAAACATCCCAAAGGTATTCTATAGGGTTCAGGTCAGAACTCTGTGCAGGCCACTCCATTACAGGGATGTTATTGTCGTGTAACCTCTCTGCCACAGGACGTGCATTATGAACAGTTGCTCGATCGTGTTGAAAGAGGCAATCGCCATCCCCGAATTCCTCTTCAGCAGCGGGAAGCAATAAGGTGCTTAAAACATCAATGTAGACCTGTGATGTGATAGCGCCACGCCAAACAACAAGGGGTGCAAGCCCCTCCATGAAAACCACGACCACACCGTAATACCACTGCCTCCGAAACTGTTGTCACTACACACGCTGGCAGATGACGTTCACCGTGCATTCGCCATACCCACACCCTGCCATCGGATCGCTACATTACGTACCGTGATTCTTCACTCCATACAACGTTTTTCCACTGTTCAGACATCCAATGTTTACGCTCCTTACACCAAGCGAGGCGTCGTTTGGCTTTTACCGCCCTGATGTGTGGCTTATGAGCAACCGCTCCACTACGAAATCCAAGTTTTTTCACCTCTCGCCTAGCTGTCACAGTACTTGCAGTGAATTCTGATGCAGTTTGGAATTCCTGTGTCATGGTCTGGATACATGTCTGCCTGTTACACATTACGACCATCTTGAACTGTCGGCGGCCTCTGTCAGCCAACAGACGAGGTCGGCCTGTACGCTTTTGTGCTGTACCTGTCCCTTCACGTTTCCACTTCACTATCGCATAGGAAACAGTGGACGTAGGGATGTTTAGGAGTGTGGGAATGTCGCGTACAGACGTACGACACAAGGAACACCCAGTCACCTCAACACGTTCGAAGTCCGTGAGTTCCGCGGAGCGCCTCATTCTGCTCTGGTTCAAATGGCTCTGAGCACTATGGGACTTAACTTCTGAGGTCATCAGTCCCCTAGAAATTAGAACTACTTAAACCTAACCAACCTAAGGACATCACACACATCCATGCCCGAGGCAGGATTCGAACCTGCGACCGGAGCGGTCGCGCGGTTCCAGACTGTAGCGTCGAGAACCGCTCGGCCACTCGGGCCGGCCATTCTGCTCTCTCACATGTCTAATGACTACTGAGGTCTCTGATATGGAGTACCTGGCAGTAGGCGGCAGCACAATACACCTAATGTGAATAACGTACGTTTTCGGGTGTGTCCGGATGCTTTGTATCAGGTAGTGTATGAATGAACTGTTAAGTTTTCAGTTTTCTGCTCGTTTTTTCTCCCGTTTTTAATCTTTTAAGGCAAATTGAAAATTATACGCAACTGCTACAGCACTTTGTAACATACTTCCAGACTAGGGATGATGGCAACCTGGAATACAACTTGTGTCCTACGATGAGAAACTACCACATAGATCTGATCAGCCAAGTCTCGCAGACCGCGTGTAGACGCTTACCTTCTAACAGGCCGCGCGGCATGCTGAGAGGTACAGTAGCGTCACTGCAATGCTGCACTAACTATTAAGCCGCATGTCTGTTCACCACTTCTCTCGGCACTGTTATTAAACTAGCCCTGATCGCTTTCTCAGTTTTCAATAATAACGCAATACTTCAAAGCCGTGCAAATTTTCGAATAAAAATTACTCGTTATTTAAAAATATTTTATTCGAAAACGAAAAATTTTAGCCCTGCCACTGCGGCTATTAGATATTTCTTTTTTTAAATCTAGTAATTAGTAGAAAGTAACAACCCCTGTTACAACTGTGACCAAACAAATACCGAAAGATACCCATTATTCATTAACCAGTATCGGTTAAAACGATCGCGTTTTCCCATCGCTATTGCAAGATCAAAAAAGTGGCAACAGCCAACAGAACAGCGGGCTAGTAACGTCGGCTGGGAAACATGTCTTTAACACAGTATCTATTGAACTGTGGGCTGCGGTGTGGATAATATCATTTGATCCGGTTCATGTTTTTTTACAGTACTACATTTACCATAGGACAGAGTACGAAATAACCCGATCTGACGCAACAGCGTTATGGAGCTGCCACAACTGGGGTGAAAACGCATGAAACTGTATTATGACCTCGGTTGCATTTACACTACACCAAGAAGAAATGCAGATGATACACGGGTATTCATTGGACAAATATATTATACTAGAACTGACATTTTCACGCAATTTGGGTGTATAGATCCTGAGTCATCAGTACCCAGACCAACTACTTCTGGCCGTAATAACGGCCGTGATACGCCTGGGAATTGAGTCAAACAGAGCTTGGATGGCATGTACAGGTACAGCTGCACGTGCAGCTTCAACACGATACCACAGTTCGTCAAGAGTAGTGACTGGCGTATTGTGACGAGCCAGTTGCTCGGCCACCATTGACCAGACGTTTTCAGTTGGTGAGAGATCTGGAGAATGTGGTCGCCAGGGAAGCAGTCGAACATTTTCTGTATGCAGAAAGGCCCGTGCAGGACCTGCAACACGCGGTCGTGCATTATCCTCCTGAAATGTAGGGTTTAGGAGGGATCGAATGAAGGGTAGAGCCACGGGCCGTAACACATCTGAAATGTAACGTCCACTGTTCAAAGTGCCGTCAGTGTAACCAATGGCACCCCATACCATCACGCCGGGTGATACGCCAGTATGGCGATGACGAATACACGCTTCCAATGTGCGTTCACCGCGATGTCGCCAAACACGGATACGACCATCGTGATGCTGTAAACAGAACCTGGATACATGCGAAAAAATGACGTTTTGCCATTCGTGCACCGAGGTTCGTCGTTGAGTAAACCATAGCAGGCGCTCCTGTCTGTGATGCAGCGTCAAGGGTAACCGCAGCCGTGGTCTCGGAACTGATAGTCCATGGTGCTGCAAACGTCGTCGAACTGTTCGTGCAGATGGTTGTTGTCTTGCAAACGTCCCCATCTGTTGAGTCAGGGATCGAGTCGTGGCTGCACGATACTTTACAGCCATGCGGATAAGATGCCTGTCATGTCGACTGCTAGTGATACGAGGCCGTTGGGATCCAGCAAGGCGTTCTGTTCCCTCCTGAACCCACCGATTCCACATTCTGCTGACAGTCATTGGATCTCGACCAAAGCGAGCAGCAATGTCGCGATACGATAAACCGCAATCGCGATAGGCTACAATCCCACCTTATCAAAGTTGAAATCGGATGGTACGCATTTCTCCTCCTTACACGAGGCATCACAACAACGTTTCACCAGGCAACGCCGGTCAACTGCTGTTTGTGTATGAGAAATCGGTTGGAAACTTTCCTCATCTCAGCACGTTGTAGGTGTCGCCACCGGCGCCAACCTTACGTGAATGCTCTGGAAAGCTAATCACTTGCGTATCAGAGCATCTTCTTCCTGTCGGTTAAATTTCGGGTCTGTAGCACGTCATCTTCGTGGCGTAGCAATTTTAATGGCCAGTACTGTAATACGTTTAGATATGATGCTCCGCATATAAGGCTCACGCGCTTAAGGTGATATGTTTTACACAATGACCTTTTTGGGGGAGGAGGAGGAGATTAGTGTTTAACGTCCCGTCGACAACGAGGTCATTAGAGACGGAGCGCAAGCTCGGGTGAGGGAAGGATGGGGAAGGAAATCGGCGGTGCCCTTTCAAAGGAACCATCCCGGCATTTGCCTGAAGCGGTTTAGGGAAATCACGGGAAACCTAAATCAGGATAGCCGGCGACGGGACTGAACCGTCGTCCTCCCGAATGGGAGTCCAGTGTGCTAACCACTGCGCCAGCTCACTAGGTGACCTATTTGCAAAGTGATCGGACGGTTTAAGGTGTTTTATAGACAGGCGTCTTTTTTTCAAGTATCAGTGATAGGGCATTGGGGGTGGGGTGTGGGGATTGTGGTCTAGTGGTCTGGCCGGTAAGTGACGACGTCCAGAGGCCTTTGTGAGACGTGGTGTGACAGCTGCTGCGATCGATGGTAGGGCCACCTGAGGCTCGGCATGCGCCGCGGCCGCCGCTCCTGCAAGGTCCCGCTAAACAGCCCTAATTACCCAGCCCGGCTCCCAGACAGCCCCTATCGATTTCCCGCTCCACTGCTCATTGCGAGAACTCCCCCTCCCCCCCCCCCCTCCCCCAGGGACTAGTGATGTAACGCTCATACTCACTTATTCGCACGCGAAGCTATTCCTCCGCACCGACAGCAACGCACCGGCTGTTTCAAAACGAACACCGGCGTTTTAGGGCTTTCAAGCATTCATCACAATCAGCTTAAAATTATAGGCAATGCACCAAATGGAAGAGCAACTCAAACAGCTTCTCATAAAAGTGTTCACTATGCGCACCGTTAGGCAGGCAGCACACATCGAGTCCATAGGCGAATTTTTCCCAAAACGTGGTCAGTGCGTCTGGCATAATTGTTGCCACACTGCTGCCTCTGAAGCCGGGTAAATAAGCTGCTAGCGGAGGCACATAGACATCGCCCATTATGAACTCTCGAAGGTGAAATGTCTCATCGCGTCAGATCGTGTGTGGACATGGAGATCGTGCGAAACAAGCTTTGTCATCCAGCGGCCAATCCAAGAAACGTCATTTAACCCTTGTATGATACGAGCTTTGGAAAAAAAATATATATAGCGTGTTTCTTCAGTCGAAATTGATTGTAGTAACTGTGCTGTGGCTGCTTACTTCATACATCGTAGCGCCTGCTGCTTCGGCATCCCACTTCACGTCCAACCAACATGGGATGCCTGTATCGCATGCGGTGCGGTCGCAAAACACAGACACTAAACTTGTTACAGTGAACAGAGAAGTCAATGAACGAACGGACAGATCATAACTTTGTGAAAATAAAGAATGTAAAATTTTTACTCGAAGGAAGAGTTGAAACAAGCACCTCTCGTTCCGCAGCTGCTCACGCTAAACACGGGACCACGCCGCTCTTGAGCTTACATTATCCTTTATGTTGCATATCTTCCACATGGACTACTCAGTTTGTATATTTTGCTTATTTTTGTTATAGTTCCACATAACCTCTTCCTTTTTCTCGATTGACCTGTGTTCAGTTTTTCAAGGCCTATCCACTGTGCCAACTTATACACTCCTGGAAATTGAAATAAGAACACCGTGAATTCATTGTCCCAGGAAGGGGAAACTTTATTGACACATTCCTGGGGTCAGATACATCACATGATCACACTGACAGAACCACAGGCACATAGACACAGGCATCAGAGCATGCACAATGTCGGCACTAGTACAGTGTATATCCACCTTTCGCAGCAATGCAGGCTGCTATTCTCCCATGGAGACGATCGTAGAGATGCTGGATGTAGTCCTGTGGAACGGCTTGCCATGCCATTTCCACCTGGCGCCTCAGTTGGACCAGCGTTCGTGCTGGACGTGCAGACCGCGTGAGACGACGCTTCATCCAGTCCCAAACATGCTCAATGGGGGACAGATCCGGAGATCTTGCTGGCCAGGGTAGTTGACTTACACCTTCTAGAGCACGTTGGGTGGCACGGGATTCATGCGGACGTGCATTGTCCTGTTGGAACAGCAAGTTCCCTTGCCGGTCTAGGAATGGTAGAACGATGGGTTCGATGACGGTTTGGATGTACCGTGCACTATTCAGTGTCCCCTCGACGATCACCAGTGGTGTACGGCCAGTGTAGGAGATCGCTCCCCACACCATGATGCCGGGTGTTGGCCCTGTGTGCCTCGGTCGTATGCAGTCCTGATTGTGGCGCTCACCTGCACGGCGCCAAACACGCATACGACCATCATTGGCACCAAGGCAGAAGCGACTCTCATCGCTGAAGACGACACGTCTCCATTCGTCCCTCCATTCACGCCTGTCGCGATACCACTGGAGGCGGGCTGCACGATGTTGGGGCGTGAGCGGAAGACGGCCTAACGGTGTGCGGGACCGTAGCCCAGCTTCATGGAGACGGTTGCGAATGGTCCTCGCCGATACCCCAGGAGCAACAGTGTCCCTAATTTGCTGGGAAGTGGCAGTGCGGTCCCCTACGGCACTGCGTAGGATCCTACGGTCTTGGCGTGCATCCGTGCGTCGCTGCGGTCCGGTCCCAGGTCGACGGGCACGTGCACCTTCCGCCGACCACTGGCGACAACATCGATGTACTGTGGAGACCTCACGCCCCACGTGTTGAGCAATTCGGCGGTACGTCCACCCGGCCTCCCGCATGCGCACTATACGCCCTCGCTCAAAGTCCGTCAACTGCACATGCGGTTCACGTCCACGCTGTCGCGGCATGCTACCAGTGTTAAAGACTGCGATGGAGTTCCGTATGCCACGGCAAACTGGCTGACACTGACGGCGGCGGTGCACAAATGCTGCGCCATTCGATGGCCAACACCGCGGTTCCTGGTGTGTCCGCTGTGCCGTGCTTGTGATCATTGCTTGTACAGCCATCTCGCAGTGTCCGGAGCAAGTATGGTGGGTCTGACACACCGGTGTCAATGTGTTCTTTTTTCCATTTCCAGGAGTGTACTTCAAATTTATTATGAAAATGAAAACTTAGCAATAATGCGCTCTCTCAGGTAATAATTATATGTCCATTGTTGTAAACAATGCGTGGTAGATGCATACATATGTGTTGTTGGAAAAAAATTCGTAGTTAGGAACGGCGCTTTGTTGAAATTACACCTGGTATTATGCTTTATAAGTAATGGATGACGATACACGCTTTGAAAGAAGCTGCAAGCTCGTGCAGATTTTGGAAGATATACATACGAGTGATAGTGAATCAGTTTTTAGAAACGGATATGAGAGTGAGGCGACGGGATGATATGCAGGTTGGAGAGGAGGCGGATGTTAATGAATGTGAAGATGATTAAAATGGCACTTCAGGAAACCACTGCACCTACTCTTGTATCTGGAAGTGCTATAAAAAGTGCATAACAAGCATATCTGGAGGACGAGAAGCTTAAAAGTCGACGTTAAAACTGTTTCTTTGTAGATAAAAAGGGCCTTGGGATCTGAAAGAACCCGGGGGTTGAAGCAATGCTTAATTAGTCATGTATTTGGTTGCGCCAATGAAGCAGCGCACCGTCTTGGTGCCGAATAAAGTTTTGCCGTTCAGCTTTTTCCAGTTGGGAAGAGAGCCATAGATCTAGAGCACCAAGATATGAAACACCAGTTACAGTTGCTTCACCGAAAAACGAAGCGCCCTTGAACTATCCACTGGAATGTGGTACAAAATAAGTGAAACAGAATAAAAATAAATTTAGGGGTGCCTCGTTGCAGCTGTCCCATCTCATGGGAATTTTCTGTCATACGGGCACATTGTGTGCATTTGTTTGTAATGACTATTCGTCACTGAAGACGTCTAGAAAATCTACACTGTCATGCAGCAACATTTCGTTTGCGATGTTGGCACATAATCCCTGGTCTGATGGCTGTAGAGCTTGCAACGCAGGTATACAAACAAAAGTGTTTTGAGTTTCTCTTTCATGTATCAATTGTAACTATGTTAAATGTAATAAATGCTACAAAGCCTTATAATCCAGATATTCTTTCCGAAACAACCGGTACTTTGCCGCTGCAAAGCATAGCTGGTGGTAGCTCAATGCTATTTTAACTTACAACATGAAATACACGCTTCTGGGATAACACAGTGTACGCGAGATAATTCAAGAGGAATTTGATATGGGTATCAGACGCAGGAAGTAGGGCACAAGTTTTGTTATTTGAGTATAAAAATAATTATTTAAATAGAAAACAACTTAATGTAACAAGTATTTAAAACAGACTAAAAAGTATCAAATAGTATTTCCTACCCTCCCACAGATTCCTCATTCCACACAAATAGTCTTGAAAATTTGGGCTCTAGAATTTATAGTAGCTATGAAAATGCTTGTGTGAGTTATGACTGGAAACGTGTGGCATATGGAATAGATAACAATAAGGATATGGCCTATTCATGCATCAATTATGTATTGTATGCTCGCCACGTTTTTCATTTTAAATTCTAGAAGTATTTTCGTATCTATTAATAATTCACATGCACAAATTATCAGAACTATCCGTATGGTGTAAGGAATCTGTATGGGGCTAGGATAATTTGATATATTTTAGTCAGTTTTAAAAACGGATTACATTAGGAATTCTTTTTATTTAAATAACAATTTTCTGCTTTGAAGTACATGTGTGTCAAATTTTTGAATTGATTAAAAAACATTTTGATGAGATTATAAAAGAGATTTCTGTTCACCTAAGTCAACCAATACTTTGCTTCCTCCTACGACCATCTCACGGAAAGAACTCTGAGGTAAAATAAGGAAGAATCGAGCTCATAAAGGGACTTACCAGCAACCGTTCATACCACGGACCATTCGCAAGTTGAACGGAAAGGAGGAAATAGCAGTGGTAAACAAAGTACCATTCGCCACACTCCAGACAAGAAAGCGCGTTAATACTGCATTGTCATCGAGCCTAGATCTATGTTAAAAGCTTCATGTCTCTAACTCATCGGGAAATTATAATGGTAAACATAATACCGCCGCCACACACACCGGACAAGAAAGCGTGTTAATACTGCGTTGTCATCCAGTCCAGTGCTATATTGAAACTTTCAAGTCTCTAGCTCTTGAGGAAACTTACTTAAAATCAACTATAAAATTAATATGGAACAGACAGACAAAAAGCAGACCTGATACAAACATGTTGAAACTATATATATATGAAGACAGTAACTGTTCTCGAAAGAACAGATTACTGTTGTTGATGGTGCAGCTTTTCCCTGGAATAAATGATGACTAAGTGAAACCCTCAGCTGCCGACTGGTGTTGTTGATATACCTCGATGTGGACAGCTGAAAATGTGTGCCCCGACCGGGACTCGAACCCGGGATCTCCTGCTCACATGGCAGACGCTCTATCCATCTGAGCCACCGAGGACACAGATGAATAGCGCGACTGCATCATGTATTCCAGGGAAGAGCTGCACGGTCAACAACGGTAATCTGTTCTTTCGAGAACAGTTACTGTCTTCATACAGGGTGTTTCAAAAATGACCGGTATATTTGAAACAGCAATAAAAACTAAACGAGCAGCGATAGAAATACAACGTTTGTTGCAATATGCTTGGGACAAACAGTAAATTTTCAGGCAGACAAACTTTCGAAATTACAGTAGTTACAATTTTCAACAACAGATGGCGCTGCAAGTGATGTGAAAGATATAGAAGACAACGCAGTCTGTGGGTGCGCCATTCTGTACGTCGTCTTTCTGCTGTAAGCGTGTGCTGTTCACAACGTGCAAGTGTGCTGTAGACAACATGGTTTATTCCTTAGAACAGAGGATTTTTCTGGTGTTGGAATTCCACCGCCTAGAACACAGTGTTGTTGCAACAAGACGAAGTTTTCAACGGAGGTTTAATGTCACCAAAGGACCGAAAAGCGATACAATAAAGGACCTGTTTGAAAAATTTCAACGGACTGGGAACGTGACGGATGAACGTGCTGGAAAGGTAGGGCGACCGCGTACGGCAACCACAGAGGGCAACGCGCAGCTAGTGCAGCAGGTGATCCGACAACGGCCTTGGGTTTCCGTTCGCCGTGTTGCAGCTGCGGTCCAAATGACGCCAACGTCCACGTATCGTCTCATGCGCCAGAGTTTACACCTCTATCCATACAAAATTCAAACGCAGCAACCATTGCTGCACGAGAGACATTCGCTAACGATATAGTGCACAGGATTGATGACGGCGATATGCATGTGGGCAGCATTTGGTTTACTGACGAAGCTTATTTTTACCTGGACGGCTTCGTCAATAAACAGAACTGGCACATATGGGGAACCGAAAAGCCCCATGTTGCAGTCCCATCGTCCCTGCATCCTCAAAAAGTACTGGTCTGGGCCGCCATTTCTTCCAAAGGAATCATTGGCCCGTTTTTCAGATCCGAAACGATTACTGCATCACGCTATCTGGACATTCTTCGTGAATTTGTGGCGGTACAAACTGCCTTAGACGACACTGCGAACACCTCGTGGTTTATGCAAGATGGTGCCCGGCCACATCGCACGGCCGACGTCTTTAATTTCCTGAATGAATATTTCGATGATCGTGTGATTGCTTTGGGCTATCCGAAACATACAGGAGGCGGCGTGGATTGGCCTCCCTATTCGCCAGACATGAACCCCTGTGACTTCTTTCTGTGGGGACACTTGAAAGACCAGGTGTACCGCCAGAATCCAGAAACAATTGAACAGCTGAAGCAGTACATCTCATCTGCATGTGAAGCCATTCCGCCAGACACGTTGTCAAAGGTTTCGGGTAATTTCATTCAGAGACTACGCCATATTATTGCTACGCATGGTGGATATGTGGAAAATATCGTACTATAGAGTTTCCCCAGACCGCAGCGACATCTGTTGTTGAAAATTGTAACTACTGTAATTTCGAAAGTTTGTCTGCCTGAAAATGTACTGTTGTCCCAAGCATATTGCAACAAACGGTGTATTTCTATCGCTGCTCGTTTAGTTTTTATTGCCGTTTCAAATATACCGGTCATTTTTGAAACACCCTGTAGTTAAAGGCTACCCAGCCATTGACCTTCGTCTGTGCGAATGCGCACTTACGGGAATCGCCAAAGCGTGCGCGAGTAATGAGTGAATGGGCAAATGTCTATAAGGTACAATACATATATGTAGAATTGTGGAATTGTGGACAGTTGGGAATGTGAGTCTCACGGGAAGCGTGCAAGGGATAAGTCCCTGCAGTCACGCCATTCATCTGTGTCCTCGGTGGCTCAGATGGATAGAGCGTTTGCCATGTAAGCAGGAGATCCCGGGTTCGAGTCCCGGTCGGGCACACATTTTAAGCTGTCCACGTCGAGGTATATCAACAACACCTGTCGGCAGCTGACGGTTTCAGTTAGTCATCATTTATTACATGTTGAAACGCCTGGCTATTACGGAGAGTGCAAGAATAGTAGAGGGCATAATGACAGAAAACACTGGTATCTTACAGGCATACTTTATTCTGTAGAAGGGGCAGGAACGTATGAACATAGAAGAAAGCAGACAAATTGCTAAATGGGCAGAACGATGTGATGCCTAATTCGTATTTTGCTTTCTTCAACACCTCGCTGCAATTTCATATTGTCCTCTTGTTATCCTATCTTTCTCTACATTTTGATATTCGGATGTACAGAGTGAGTACTAGGTCTTTCTCTGGTTACAAAAACTACTACTTAGGAACTGTTCTACGCACAGCTCTGCACTTTGTTGAAAATGACGCCTTAGCTCAAAGCTTTTTATGGATGCCACTCCACAATACTCTACTGTTGTTTTGCGAGAGGTATCTTAACTCGAAGTTTTTATGGGCACATTTCTACATGTGCTCTGACAGCGTCTTGTTTGTACTCTCTCTCTCGTTATAAGTAGCGTAATTTAGGAGCACTGCTGTCACATTGGGGCCTACACTGGAGGAAGTCCAATGTGTTTCTGATTTCATGAAACAAGAGTTATTGTCCAGTAACAGATCTTAAGTGCCACTGATCGAGATCCTTCGGGTGTGAAAAGCTTCAAAGGATGATACGAAAAGTTTAAAGTGACTGCAAGTGTTCGTGACAAAGCGAGAAGCAGTAGACATTAAGTGACATGTCACCGTTCCTGCGGTATGTGTAGCATTTAAACGCAACCCACAGAAATCGATGCGTCGTGTTTCCAGAAAAACAAACAGAGTCCGTGCAGAATATCGCGGCGGGTAGATACGCAGACGACAGAGAGAGCGGTAGCAGTGGGGGCTGCGAGCGGCGCAATAGGGGAAATGCCGAGCGCTGGAGGGGAAATTGACGTTCTAAATTGAAACCTAAGCGCACATTTTTTTTTTTAATATTAGGGAGGACCCCTACACACCCACACTTGCATTGTGACCACTCAAAAAGATCTGTCACATCTGCTTTGGTCAGTACCTCAAAAGAATTTCACTCAAAATGCAACTATTTATTACCGCCTGACTGGTTAACAATTTGTAACTTGACAGAGAAGTGGCACGAGTGGCGAATTTTGAGTAAAACCTTCGCATTTATCTTGTTGCCATGTTAAAATTTGCTTCTTTTACCAAAAGACAACAGAGTTCACACAGTATCGCGTCCCTAACATGTTGTGCAGATGCAATTTTCAGAGAATTCTGAAACAATGGCTTAGTAAGTGAGAAGCTTGGGAAATGTAAGGTCAGTATCTTATGGAAAAGCACATCCTCGGTACAAAATAAGTGTGTAATGTTATCACTTATGTTGTTCCAAAACCATAGCATTTCCCGTTTCATCAGCTACTGAGGGCCTTAAAATTCATATTTTGTCACCAAAAAAATCTGTGGCTAGTGGAATAACACAGTAGATAAAGAAGTTTAGCATAATAATCACTTGGCAAAATACTTTCCTCTTTCCGTATCATCATTCGCTAAAATCTCATTTCGATACCTCAAACCGTTACGAAACATGAGGAATGTTGTGAATATTTCACTGCGGCTTTATCACTGGTGCAGGGTGATGGCAAATGAGTACGGAACATCAGACCAATTTTCTGGAGATTAGTGACAGATAAAGATCTCCACCCAAGTCTAAAGAAAACAGTATGTTAACTATATTTTATACACAGCAACATATTATTAATATCCACCAAACGCAAAATTATAGTGACCCCTATTCTTTATCGTAAACTTTTTTGAATTTCACACAGTGTCTTACTACCACATAAATATCAAAATAACTATGACCATTAAAGAAATGACGGTCACATCATAAATCTCACATATAAAGCACTAAGGCACGCACAAATGAATTTTTTTACCAAGTATTTCTATAAAATCGTTTGAGAAAGATTGCACGGTGTGCGTCTCAGTTCTGCCATCGCAGAGAGGCCGAAAGGTGACAAACACTGATGGCCTCCCCTTCTGAACAACCGCCCAGCTCTTTGGACGAAAACTGGTCATTGCACATTGGACACTGCGTCCAGCATGGACTCTAAAACTAGAATTGCTGCAACGCCACTACAACAAATATGTGGGGTATTACGGGAAGTGGGGCACCTGAAGAGACACTACTAACAAGGGAACCTCCCCATCGCACCCCCTTCAGATTTAGTTATAAGTTGGCACAGTGGATAGGCCTTAAAAAACTGAACACAGATCAATCGAGAAAACAGGAAGAAGTTGTGTAGAACTATGAAAAAAATAAGCAAAATGTACAAACTGAGTATTCCATGCGCAAGATAGGAAACATCATGGATAGTGTGAGCTCAGGAACGTCGTGGTCCCGTGGTTAGCGTGAGCAGCTGCGGAACGAGAGGTCCTTGGTTCAGGTCTTCCCTCGAGTGAAAATTTTACTTTCTTTATTTTCGCAAAGTTATGATCTGTCCGTTCGTTCATTGACGTCTCTGTTCACTGTAATAAGTTTAGTGTCTGTGTTTTGCGACCGCACCGCAAAACCGTGCGATTAGTAGACGAAAGGACGTGCCTCTCTAATGGGAACCGAAAACATTTGATCGCAAGGTCATAGGTCAACCGATTCCTCCACAGGAATACACGTCTGGTATATTCTATACGACACTGGTGACTGCATGTGCGTCACATGACAGGAATATGTTGTCGACCCACCTAACTTGTACACTTGGCGAATGGGTAAAAAGATTCTTCTACCTCGCCCGATTTAGGTTCTTGTGGATGTGATAATCACTCCCAAAAAAGTGATGAAAACATACGAGTTTGTCACATAAACTGCAACAAATGAATGCAATAGTTTCAGAGTCGCACAGTTTTCCCTGTGCTCTGTCAAAACATAGGTTTTTAACGTTTTCAAATTTTTCCGCCTGCAGACCGTCAAATCCTGTATCCGTCCAAGCAAATCTGAACGTGTCCTAGAATTTTGGAGAGCGAAGTTGATTATATAAAAAATTAAACTTTTCACTCGAGGGAAGATTCGAACCAAGGACCTTTTGTTCCGCAGCTGCTCACGCTAACCACGGGACCACATTGCTGCAGTGCTCGCATTATCCTTGATGTTGCCTATTGTGCCAGTGGACTACTCAGTTTGTACATTTTGCTTATTTTTTTCGTAGTTCTACACAACTTCTTCCTGTTTTATCGATTGATCTGTGTTCAGTTTTTCAAGGCGTATCCACTGTGCCTACTTATAACTAAATCTGAGGGGGGTGCGATGGGGAGGTTCCCTTGTAAGTACCCATGTAAGATCATTGTAACCATTCATGGGCACACAATTCTAAACCAACAGTAAGTTCAGAAACATTGTACAGAGTGGAAGATTCATATTGGAAACGATCCCATAGGCTGTCACTGTGCCATTTCCATGTGATGTAACTTTGTCAGAAGCATCGAACACTACATGTGACAACAAACAATGGATAAAATATTTAAAGATAAAATTTGCAAAACTAAACGCTGTGTATAACAACATATGTAGCATTATAGGACTAAGGAATTTTGGACCAAATGCCGGCCATGTCAAGTGCATTTGGGATAAGGTTCATGAACTCATCAGTGGTTCAGGACCTTGGACCTAATGTGCACACGTCTTTCCATGCAGTATCATTTCTTCAACGGCTGCCAGTTCTGTAAAGTATGCGGGACCTGCTGTAAAGTTTGGAAATTATGAAGAGAGGTGCTAGGTCTGCAGAGCTCAGTCATTAAGACCAACATCTGCGAATCGCAAAGGTTCCAGGTTTGGGTCCTCGTCCGTCACACAATTCCAGGTTTGAGTCCTTGTCTGGCACACAGTTTTAATCTGCCAGGAGATTTCATCAGATAGAAAAAGTTCGCATGCGAGTACAAATACCGGGACGTTTCCTTCGCTACAGCCAAAGACACTGCTAGCTAGGGCATAGCCACCTATGGTTAACTAACATACGCAAACAGCGACAAACGTCGGCAAGCCCCTACATATCAGCAACACTGACTGGCAACTACCAGCTGCTATTAGAGCCGACCAACAGGCCACAGCAGGGACACCGACGAGCTCGCCCACAGACGCACAAACAATCTGCGAACATTCCCTCACACTGTGCCTCCGGTATATGACTTATCGGACACAAGATCGATAACAAACCTAACTGTTGCAGGTTGCAGGACGCTGAACGAGGACTCTGTACCAGCACCCAGCGCCAGCCGCCGAGCAGCACAAACGCACAACGTCAAGGTATCGACATGCATGATACCCACTACTAACAAAGCCTATCCTTACACAACCTATCGCAGGCAGCAAGACAACCGCTACTGCTCTTGCCGCCCGACCTAACTTTCGCAGAGGTTTTTTTCCCTTGGCTCTTGCCTTGGCACTTTTTTTCCTCTGCCCTTCAAACCGCTACCCTTCGTCAGATTTCGACCAATCTATCTCCAGATGAGCGCGTATTAATGGTTAATCCTAACCAGACGTACGCAAACATCGCAGTACCCACTTCCTGCGACACCTCACTTTAGTGAATACTAACCCTTATGCAGAGATGGCAGTAGACCTTTTGTGTTGGCCATCATTCCGGTGTGGGCGTGGAGGGGCTCCACCTCTTAAAAAAAAAAAACTTCGCTACAGCAGTCGCTCATTCCTAGCCCAGCTTTCCCCATCTGTGCAAGCAGTCCATCTCTACGATCTGTAACAGTCTTACTACATTGGCTGTGCATTCGATATTTTATTCTTCGACATAGTATTAGGGTAAAATGTGGTATTGGAATGATGCACTGAAACTGTTTCATGAGTGATGGGACAAGGGTTGCAAATGATGGAAAACCATTTTCTTAACTGTTTTTTGGCAAATCCGTTCCATGTTGAGTCTATGAGCCACCAAACTGCTGCACACACCATAGAAGGTAATATCTCGATAGAGGATGTGCAAGCGGTGGAACCGAGTAAGCCATGGGCTGGACAACTCCAAGTCCACGGATACTATTTGTTGTCACCAGATGGAACTACAATTGTCCGGCCACAGCTGTGGGTTCTTCGAGTGCTATCGGAGATGGTTTCTTTTAACTACAACAGATGAAATATTAGTTCACTTTATTACGTGAACTATGTTAGTGCCCGCTGCTTTGCTCGCACAGACTGTATAGCCTGCAGAGATTTTTATTGTTTTTCTGTAATCGAATTTTTATGTTGTTTACAAACTGCAACATCATCTAGCTTTACACGCTACTTAAGGCCATATCAGCGTGATCTTTCTCAAATGTTCTTCCGACCAAAAAGATGTTATGGTAGCTGGAGTCAAAAGTTTTTGTTAATAATGCCTTCTGCGTTCTTGTGGAGATATTTCCATAGCAACTTTCACCCACTAACACATACTTTTTTATATCTAACCGAGAAGTGAAATACCGATTCTCATAAATTTACCTTTAATTTTTTTTTAATTTAACAAAATATATTCTTAAAAATGTTCATGCTTTATTGGATTCCATTAGGGGCTGAATATCCAGAAAAAACTGAAACACGTATTTATTTATATGTAGCCAAGAAGTCAAATACCATTTAGATATAGCCTTAAAAGTTCTTTGATAGTTCTTCAGTAATTAATTATTTTCAAAACAGCTTTCACCTACTATTTTACCCCCTCAGTGGTTGAATTTCCAGGAACACTTACTTTTTATTTTCTGACTGAGCAGGCAAATACCATTATTCGTAGTTCTAGGTTCAAAATTTCCTTAGGAGCGACTTACTTTTAACCAGCCTTTCATCCCCTATTTCACACCATTAGGAGAGAAATTTCGGACGATCACATCTTAAACGATGCTTGCAGTATAAAGTCCACACCCTCTCCAAACTACAGCTTTGCAGTGGTTTGGGCTGGGCGCTGATGAGTCAGTCAATCAGTGTGACCCTAGTTCTTTAGTAATTATTTATTTTCAAAAACCTTTCACCCACTATTTTACCTCCATCAGGGTTGAATTTCCAAATACAGTCAAACACGTAGTTTTTTATCTGTAACAGAGAAGCCGCACATCAATTTTAAAATATTTAGCTTTAAAAATGCATTCGTCATGGAACGTTTGCGTTTGCATAAAAAATCTCATCCTCTATGTCGCCCCCATTGGGATCCAATTTCCAAAAACAATGACACTCGTATTTTCTATTTGTAACTGAGAAGTCAAATACCAATATTCATTGATGCACCTTTAAAAATAGTTATTTCTTTTTCAAAAAACTTTTCACCCGCCACTTCACCCTCATAGGTTCAAATTTCCAAAAATACTGAAACATGTATTTATTTATTTCTAACCCAGAAACAAAGTACCAGTTTTCGTAGGACCAGCTCCAAAATTGCCTTAATAGCGACATTTTTCAACAAAAACTTCATCTCCTATATACAGTCTTATGTTTGGAATTTCGAAAAATTCCTTCTTAAGCGATGCCTACCTTATAAAATCCACACCGTCTCCAAATTTCGAGTTTCTATCTTTAGGGGTTTGGGCTGGTTAATGATGAATCGGTCCGTCAGGACACTGCCTGTTAAACAGAGATGAATAAAATATTTATTTATCTTTGACACCCCTTTGCCACAGGAGAGCGTGGAATATTTACAGCTGTCATCGATTATGAAAGCATCACCTGATGCATACAATCACAAACTGTTCTCTTTAAGTATACAATATTCAACTTCGACAAAAGTACATGTCACACTGTAACTTTGACTGACATTGTTCCTAATCGGTAATGTTGACAGCAGAAGCTGAGATCAGGAATTGGGCAGAGCGCTTCCGTGCTCAGGTCTATATTGACCTCCGGTGTGAGAACACTGCTTTGGTGAGGGGGACCCGTGGTCTTCAGGATCGCCTTCCAAAAGTCGTTGCAGACTGCAGGGAGCCCTCGCTAATATCTGTGTTATCGATTCGTGTTGCGAGCTTTGGTGTGGTCGCAGTCAGGTCACATATTTTACGGCGCCCCTATTATTGTACTGCCACAGTGACTATGTTCTAAGACGTTTACATTAGGCCCCTACTACGGTCTGTTCGCGCTAACCAAACAAGCAGGAGTAAAGTTGTTATGAAACCTTGGTGCTCGGGAATTGAAGGTCGGAATTGTCTCAGTAAAAACCAGTCATTCGGCATACACGGTAGAACCGCCTTAAATCGAGGACGTTTACGTAGCTTGCTTCCGCATTGGCTCTTGCTGTTGCCGCAAGATCTGCAAATAGCGTTCTGGTTTATTTACGACAGCCGTGAGCAGTCACAAACGTGAACTACTCCAGTTATCGGACGAAGCTGGCGAAGGTCGCGAAGTACGTACGTAGTTTCCGAGATGCTGATAAGATTCAGAGAGCAGCGTGAGAGAGTGTTTTGCCGGTTGAGGTTTATTCTGAGAGTGGGAACGCGCAGCTACGCCGAACACAGCGGCGGATCGAGATAAGTTGACGCAGCTGTATAACATTTGACGCAGCCAGGTTGTCAGAATCATACAGATGGTGCAGGCGTTTAAATTGAGTATGCTGACACTAGGGGCTAATTGCCAGAAACAATATTTTAGTTTCTTTTTGATTGAGATAAAGAAACAAGTCGCAAAATTAAAGCGATTTACAGTGACCGCCTGTGTAGTCGGATGGTTGTAACTACAGCATTCGGTTCGGAAGGACCCGGATTCGATTCCAAGCACGTCCTCAGGTTATTTCTGTGGTAGGAACGTATGGTACGGGGGCCATTGAGGATATAGTGGTATAAAGAAGCAGGAACATCACCAGGATTCGTCAAGTGGATATAACAGGTGGAGGGAATGGTGAGGTGCTAATAACGTGTCCCAAAGTCGAAGATAGCCTTGAAAGCGGCGTCCGGCCGGTCGGAACATGCTTAAGACATAATCTGTGAGTGGTATTTAGTTTACTAACTTACTGTTGATTTACAGTGGAGTGGAACGAGTGGCGCACAACCGATCTCTGTTTGCGTCCCGGACAAATGCAGCAACGCTCGAGGCAATACGGGGCTCAGGAATCATCTAAAGAGACAGTGCAAAGCATCTGTACAAGGTGAGTCAAATAAAAATGACCCGGACGAGGGGATACGACACGACGTTAATGTATGCATATAACCACACCCTGTGACGTGCACACCACGTGTATGACTGCCACGTGATCCACACCGGTTCAGAGCGTAGTGCAGGCTGTGCCAATGTGAGTGGAGCAGTGCAAAGGGGACGACGGTACCCACAGTGGAGCATCAGGTGTTAGCTGTGGGAAGTTACGTGACAACGAAGTCGTGGAAATGGTGTGGTCAGACGTTTAATTGTGTCAAACTGCCAGCGAAGACTGCCATGCATCGCTTAGTCCGAAAATGGCGTCAGGCTGGGTCTGTTTTGAACAAGTCAAAAAACATTCCGAAACGTAGCCGCACACCAGAAAGTGTGGCTGCAACAGAGACCTACCAAGTGAACTCGATTCCTGTCACAAGAGACCGATATTTCACGTCGATTGTGCGAGCGAATACTCCACCTGGACCTGTACGTACATTCCTACCGAGTATCTGTCGTCCGTGCAATAAACCAGCAGCTGCTCCTCGGCGCCTCCAGTTTTGTGGGTGGCTATTTACTGAGATAACTATGACTGGCTTGGACATGGATCTGTTCTTTATGTCTGGTTTCACCTGAGTGGTTATGTCACTCACAGAACCACAGGTTCTGACCAGCGGAGAATCCGCATAACTTCTACAGAACACCATTGCATGGTGAGGAGGTTGGGATTTGGTGTGCAGTGCCTGCACGCGTCATTGTTGGTCACTGAGCGAGGTGGTGCAGTGGTCAGCACACTCGACTCACTTTCGGGAGGACGATGGTTCAAACCTGCGTCCGGCCATACTGAATTTCGTTTCCTGTGATTTCCCCAAATCGCCTCATGCAAATGCCGGCATGGTTCCTTTGAAAGGGCACGGCCGAATTTGCTTCCCCATCCTTCCCTAAACCGATTGGACCGATGACCTAGCTGTTTGGTCCCCTCCCCCAAATCAGACAAGTATGGTTCAAATGCCTCTGAGCACTATGGGACTTAACATCAGAGGTCATCAGTCCCCTAGAACTTAGAACTACTTAGACCTAACTAACCTAGGGACTTCACACACATCCATGCCCGAGGCAGGATTCGAGCCTGCGACCGTAGCAGCAGCGCAGTTCCAGACTGAAGCGCCTAGGACCGCTCGGCCACCCCGGCCGGCCAGACAACCATTATTGGTCCCATCTTCTCTCATCAGACGCCTACTTCGGCGCGTTACATTGCCAACAGCCGACCGGAGTGGCCGTGCGGTTCTAGGCGCTGCAGTCTGGAACCGAGCGACCGCTACGGTCGCAGGTTCGAATCCTGCCTCGGACATGGATTTGTGTGATGTCCTTAGGTTAGTTAGGTTTAACTAGTTCTAAGTCCTAGGCGACTGATGGACTCAGAAGTTAAGTCGCATAGTGCTCAGAGCCATTTGAACCATTGCCAACATTTTGAAACCATTTGTGGCAGTATTAACGGAGAAGGAAAAGACTGCACTTACTTTCAGCAGGAAGCGCATTTGCACCAACTTCAGGCTTAGCAAAGGAGTCTCGTCGCGGCCCTAGCTGGTCACCCAGTTCACCTGATGTGTGGGGAGCCCTTAAGTCGAAGATGTACCGCAACGACCCTTCAAGATTTGCAGTAGGACATTTCGGACGAGGGTGTAGCAATTCCAGCAGCCCAGTTTCGATCTACTTCAGCAACTCGCTGACCAGGGCCCGAAAGTGCCAAGAGATGAATGGTGGTCACGTTTATAGTCAGATTAGAATCATTTTCCTTTCCTCCGTTGTGTATCTTTGTATCCTGGAACTCTGTTCTCCGGGCCACTTGTATTTGGCCCACCCTGCAGATTTAGACACTGCTTTGGATGGTATTACTGAAACACACTCACTGATATTGTTCAGACAGTAGGGATGAACTAAATAGGCCAAAGAATTATCTGCAGCCTCTACAGGTAATTATTTTCCTCTTTATCACAGAGCTATTCCATTCTGTTTTGTACCCAATAGCGGCGTGCTACGGTATTCTAATGAGGATATATCAAAGTGTAGCAGATCTTTACTGTAATAGGTAACACTCTACTGCCGAAAAAATGCACCACTCTCAAGGAGGAGATCATTTTACTGAGAAGTGATGTGACAGGTACTTCATCATTGTAGGAGTATATGATAACATATTCAGACCGAACGACATGCACATGTCACAGCAACGGGTACTCAAAACAGTCGCATCAAGAAATAGTAGATCGATTCCGTATTTCTGGAAGGCTTTTGCCACTGTACCACACAAGCGACTCGTAGTGAAATTGCGTGCTTATGGAATATCGTCTCAGTTATGTGATTGGACCTGTGGTTTCCTGTCAAAGAGGTCACAGTTCGTAGTAATTGACGGAATGTCATCGAGTAAAACAGAAGTGATTTCTGGCGTTCCCAAAGATTGTGTTATGGGCCCTTTGCTGTTCCTTATCTACATAAACGATTTGGGAGACAATCTGAGCAGCCGTCTTCGGTTGTTTGCCGATGACGCTGTCGTTTATCGCCTAATAAAGTCATCAGAAGATCAAAAGAAAGTGCAAAACGATTTAGGAAAGGTATCTGAATGGTGCGAAAATTGGCAATTGATCCTAAATAACGAAAATTGTGATGTCATGGACATGAGTGGTAAAAGGATTTGTTAAACTTCGGTTACACGATAAATCAAATCCAAAGGCCGCAAATTCGACTAAATACCTAAGACTTAACAATTTCGAAGAACTTAAAATTGGAATGAACACACAGAAAATGTTGTGAGGAAGGCTAACCAAAGACTGCGTTTTGTTGGCAGAACACTTAGAAAATGTAACAGACCTACTAAGGAGAGTGCCTATACTACGCTTGTCCGTCCTCTTTTAGAATACTGCTGTTCGGTGTGGGATCTTTACCAGATAGGACTGACGGAGTACATCAAAAAAGTTCAAAGAAAGGCAGCATTCCAATCACCAACTTTCTTCTCCGAATGCTAAAATATTTTGTTGACACCGACCTAAGTAGGGAGGAACGATCACCACGATAAAATAAGGGAAATCAGAGCTCGTACGGAAAGATTTAGGTGTTCATTCTTTCCGCGCGCTATACGAGATTGGAATAATAGAGATTTGTGAAGGTGGTTCGATGAACCCTCTGCGAGGCACTTAAATGTGATTTGCAGAGTATTCATGTAGATGTAGAACATATTGTGTAATGAACTGTTTTTAGATGGAGAATGCAAGCCAAATAGGATGCGTGTTTCATTAAGACCACTGATATTTTATTTCAATAGAGCAAAACAGATTCAAAATATCTTCAATGCTTTCAGAAATAACCTCATAAAGTAGGCCTCTTGAATGAAATATATAAGGTGGGGAAGAGTTGTGTAAGCGAACACTATAAATGACTGCCAAAAAAATGTTGGTTCTACTATGTTCGTTATTGTCGGTATTACCCACAGCGTGACGTCTATTATTCTACAGGTATTGTGTGATTTTTCTTCCACGAAATACGTGAGTACACAGCGTACAAACTGCCAGCGACTGCCACAATTGTCTTCTGCTTAACATCCGTACTTTCTATTATATAAACTATTTCTGAAGTGCCAGAGTGTACCAGAGCAAATAAAAAATGTCTCTGAAACGCCGCACTGTACAATGTACTTGCGGTGAGACAGTCGCAATTCGTGAAATCCACCGCCAGTGGCCTCTGGCCTTCCGAGGAGCAGCACAGTCGTGCGTCCACGGATAGACCACGAAAATTCGCCGCTTTACACCACACATGGACAGACCTGGCGTGCAGGCAGATCGGTGAGAGACGATTCGACAGGCAGGGCTCACACGTTAGTGGGAAACTGTGAGCTTCAGATCGGCAGGCCCCATCCATTAGAGAGACACACAAAAATGGCTTGCGGTTTTGGCCCATCATGGAAGTCCACTCGCATGGCCAGATATTCACGTGTCACAGACACCATGTTGATGGAATGAGTCAGCAGTGGTCACCTACACATTGTTACTTTCGCAAGTACTCTGATAATGAATACTGATGAGGATACGTAGCAACTCACCGTGAAGATGATTGCTGAGCCACAGGCAGGCACGTAGAAAAGACAATGACACACTCTCAACTAAATTTTTGGCCATAGCCTTTGTCAGAAAACGAGGGCTCACTCACACGTATTCACACAGTCACTCAGACACAACTCATGCACACGTGACTTATGTCTCTGGCTGCTACATCAACAAGATCTGAGGATCAGGTCCAAACAAACCACTCCTCACACCCCCCCCTGCCCCTCGTCGGCAGCTGCTAGGCTAGCAGCCAGTAGTGATGGCAGCACTGACTGCAAGCTGAGGGGAGGGTTAGGAAGCATAGAAGTAGCAACAATGCAGAGCCGCAACAATGCAGAGCCGCAACAATGCAGAGCCGCAACAATGCAGAGCCGCAACAATGCAGAGCCGCAACAATGCAGAGCCGCAACAATGCAGAGCCGCAACAATGCAGAGCCGCAACAATGCAGAGCCGCAACAATGCAGAGCCGCAACAATGCAGAGCTGCAACAATGCAGAGCCGCAACAATGCAGAGCCGCAACAATGCAGAGTAGGGAAGCAGCGAACATATTCTGCTGCGCCCTGCAGGAGCGACGAAGCGTAACATCTCAGTATACAAACATTTCACGCTACCGAGAGAAAAAAGGAGATTTTTCCAGTGTTTCTTCAAATTTCCCTGATATTTCCCTGATTCCCCTGACACATTTGAAATCCCCTGATATTCCCCGATTTCCAGAACTTGTGGCAACCATGGTAATGGAAGGAAACGTTCAGGGCGAATACTGTAGAGTAGGACTTCTGCTGTAAGTATTTTCAAACGTATGTAGGTGTGTAGAAATGAAAAAGCTTGCATAGGATATGACAGCATGGAGAGCTGCGTGAGCCAGCCTTCCGACTGAACACACCACAACACCAACGAGTCTTCATGCTGGACACAGTGGAGCTACTAGTGATGTTATAGTCCGGGCTGTGATTTCGTACGACAGCACTCTCGATGTTATCCCACACATCCTGACTGCAAATTTGTACCTCACTCTGGTGATTCGACCTTTTGTGTTGCTGTTCATGAACGGCGTTCCAGAGTGTGTTTTGCAACAGGATAAACTTCGACAACATGCTCTACAGTGTGTTGATGTGCTGCCTTGGCCTGCTCGATCACCAGATCTGTCACCAGCCGAGCCCATATAGGACCTCGTCGTACGACCACTCCACCTTCGTCCATAAACAGGATTAAGCGACCTTGTATTGGTCACCCGAGTGCAACAGGCATCGAACTCCATCCCATAAACCAACATTCAGCACCTGTACATCACAATTCATACACGTTTGTATTCAACATTCTGACGCTTACACTGGTTATTCATGTACCAGCGTTTCAGATTTGCGGCGCCAACGGCCTTGCCGTAGTGCTACATCTACAGCTACATACATACTCCGCAATCCACCATACGGTGCGTGGCGGAGGGTACCTCGTACCACAACTAGCATCTTCTCTCCCTGTTCGAATCCCAAACAGAACGAGGGAAAAATGACTGCCTATATGCCTCTGTACGAGCCCTAATCTCTCTTATCTTATTTTTGTGGTCTTTCCGTGAAATGTAAGTTGGCGGCAGTAAAACTGTACTGCAGTTAGCCTCAAATGCTGGCTCTCTAAATTTCCTCAGTAGCGATTCACGAAAAAAACGCCACCTTTCCTCTAGAGACTCCCACCCGGGTTCCTGAAGCATTTCCGTAACACTCGCGTGATGATCAAACCTACCAGTAACAAATCTAGCAGCCCGCCTCTGAATTCCTTCTATGTCCTCCCTCAATCCGACCTGATAGGGATCCCAAACGCTCGAGCAGTACTCAAGAACAGGTCGTATTAGTGTTTTATAAGCGGTCTCCTTTACAGATGAACCACATCTTCCCAAAATTCTACCAATGAACCGAAGACGACTATCTGCCTTCCCCACAACTGCCATTACATGCTTGTGCCACTTCTTATCGCTCTGCACCGATTCCCGTCAGATCACCAAAGTTAAGCGCTGTCGGGCTGGGCTAGCACTTTGATGGGTAACCATTCGGTCTGCCGAGCGCTGTTGGCAAGCGGGGTGCACTCAGCTCTTGCGAGGCAAACTGAGGAACTACTTGCCTGAGAAGTAGAGGCTCCGGTCTTGTAAACTGACATACGGCCAGGAGAGCAGTGTGCTGACCACATAGCCCTCCACATCCGCATCGAGTGACGCGTGTGGGTTGAGGATGACACGGCGGCCGGTCGGTAGCGTTGGGCCTTCCAAGGCCTGTTCGCAAGGAGTTTATGATTTTCGTATTTGCAATGGCTTGTCCTTCGCTTATTAAAACCTCTCATCTTGCACTGTTACTTAAATATGTTATTTAGACAAAGCCACTCCCGAAATTTCATTACTCTAATTTTTTTTGGGGTTACAATCTTTTCCGTCAGTGTTTATTAATTCCTCGTACATGCATCTCGCGAGAAGACCGTGCAGGTATAATCAGAGAGATTCGAACCCACACAGAGGCTTACCAGCAGTCATTTTTCCGGCGAATCTTTAGCGCCTGGAACAGGAAATATGGAGAAGCGATAGTGGTGAACGAACTGCCCTCCGCCACACGCCGTAAGTTGGTTTGTGGAGTATAAATGTATATGCACATCAGTCAAGTTTCCCGAAATTATACCACCAGTACCAGCTCTACCACCCGTCATAATAAATACGCATACAAGATTGTTGAGTCCTGATTAAAGCACCCTGTAATTCTTTTCTGTCGCAGTATTTATTGCTCCCCACTGTTTTAATTCGGCTAAACGAATGGACACTGCCAACAGCCGCACGCCTCCACCATTTGCGGATGGAAATACCGCTATCGGCAGGGTGCTCGATGCAGTGGATTAATTTAAGAGAAAAACAAAATGGCAGCCACCCGGTGCGCTGCAATTGGCAGTGCCGCATTATAGCTGAATCCGCCTCTTGTTTGCGACGATTTAATGCTCCATCTATTCCCGTTACAGACATAAAAGGAGCAGCACGAATGTGTTACACCAGTTCTTTTATGTCTCTGTAGATAAAAAATTCGATTAACCGTGTACGAACTATTATTTGACACACGCCACTACAATACTTCTATACGGACCGCTTTCCGAACTACAGAGCTGACATTGCACCCTGGCAAGAAAAGTAACACAAGTCCAAAAACAAATTTTTAGTTTATGTCACCGAAAAATACGAGTGAAGTGGCCCAAATGTTGACAAAAAAAGTTGTCACATCTCTATCTCGCAATTCGTCCACTTCAGGGCCGTTGAATCTGTTCTGTTAATGACTGCTTCACGATTCGCTACAGCGAGAATGGCGTCGCTTTAGCGCTGCCACTGGCAAGTGTGCACGGGTCATTGAAGGAGAGCGGCACCTTCTGAGTTTTCATGTATGGGTTAAGTTGAACGTAACCCTTTTAATATCACTGATTATTACGGTGTCTGTGTTTATACATTGTCTGTATCTTAACATTTGAATGTGTTTCGGACATGCATGCATGTCTGAAGGAACGGACACTAAACTAACGGTTGCAGCTGTTGTAAATATTACGAAATTTCGGGCGTTGCAGCACATAAAAAAAGGAAATTTGCCCTATAAATAATTTTCATACTGAATCCGTTTTATCAGCGAAAATTATTCCTTCATTACACAACAAAAAAAGTTTTGCATCACCTTGGTTCCTAGAGTTCCGGAACCTGTACAGAAAATTGGAATAGAGATCAAAATATATATGTTCCGCTCTTTTTATTGCTCATGAAAACCACACATTCAGAGGCGATGGTCCAGACTGCTGTACACACCGGTACCTCTAACACCCAGTAGCACGTCCTCTTGTATTAATGCATGCCTGTAATCGTCGTTTCATACTATCCACAAGTTCATCAAGGCACTGTTGGTCCAGATTATCCCACTCCTTGACGGCGATTCGGCGTCACACCTTCCATAAACAACCCTTCTCCATCTATCCCAGACATGTTCGGTCGGGTTCATCTCTGGAGAACATGCTGGTAACTCTAATCGAGCGATGTCGTTATCCTGAAGAAAGTCATTCACAAGATGCGCACGATTGGGGCGCAAATTGTCGTCCATTAAGACGAATGCCTCGTCAATACGCTGCCGATGTGGCTGCACTATCGGTCGGAGGATGGCATTCACGCATCGTAAAGCCGTTACGGCGCCTTTCTTGACTACCAGTGGCGTACGTCGGCCTCATATAATGCCAAGCCAAAACAGCAGGGAACCTCCACCTTGCTGCACTCGCTGGACAGTGTGTCTAAGGCGTTCAGCCTGACTGAGTTGTCTCCAAACCCGTCTCCAACGATTATCTGGTTGAAGGCATATGTAACACTCATCGGTGAAGAGAACGTGATGCCAACCGTGAGCAGTTCATTCGGCATGTTGTTGGGCCCATCTGTACCGCGCTGCATGGCGTCGTGGTTGCAAAGATGGACCTTTCCGTGGACGTCGGGAGTGAAGTTACGCATCTTGCACCCTATTGCGCACAGTTTGAGCCGTAACACGACGTCCCGTGGCTCCACGAAAAGCATTATTCAACATGGTGGCGTTGCTGTCAGGGTTCCTCCGAGCCATAATCCGTAGTAGCCCTTGGGCGGCCTGAGCGAGGTATGTCATCGACAGTTCTTGTCTCTCTGTATCTCCTCCATGTCCAAACAACATCGCTTTGGTTCACTCCGAGGCGGCTGGACACTTCCCTTGTTGACAGCGCTTTGTGGCACGAAGTAACAATGGGGGCGCTATCAAACCGCGCTATTGACCGTCTAGGCATGGTTGAACTACAGACGACACGACCCTTGTACCTCCTTCCTGGTGGAATGACTGGAACTGATCGGCTGTCGGACCCCCTCCGTTTAATAGGCGCTGCTCATACATTGTTGGTTACGTCTTTGAGCAGGTTTAGTGACATCGTTGAACAGTTAAAGGGACTGTGTCTGTAATACAATATCCACAGTCAACGTCTTTCTTTAGGAGTTCTGGGAACCAGGGTGATGCAAAAGTTTTTTCGATGTGTGTATAACCCCATTTACGATTCTGCGTTTTTGTAAATTATGTTCCTCGAATTGCGCCTAATTGATGTTCGTTTCAGCACTATGATAATTTCCGCAAATTACACTTTTGTATTTCTCTTTTTCTAATACAACAATATCAACTAGTTCATTTTTTATTTCAACTTAAGCACTAATTTTACTCTTGGAAGTTTGAATGTCATATTATATTACAGAAAGTAAAAAAGCATATTGTTACTTGATGGTGGAAAAGTGGCATAATGTGAGGGATCATAACCAAAACGAAAAAGTTTTTGAAAAATCAAGAAAAGTGACAACTCAAAGATTCGATTAGTAATTACCTAATAACACCTCACGTTCGACAGTATAGAACTACCTGTCTGTGTTACTGTTGTACGGACTATAACGGAATTTACTGCCAAAATTACATACTTGAAATTTAATTGACTCGCATATTGTTCAGCATAACTTTTGTAGAATTCATTAAGTCAATTTTTCTCAAGTATTGCATGTTTTGAGTTGGTGTCACTGTTCTTGCCAGGGTAATTTCTTTCTGCGTGACGCCTGTGTGACGAAACGACCACTGCCATTGGTCTCTAGTTAAAGCCAGCAGTGCACACCGATTTTCGTAATTACACTGATTGACAACAAAGGGAAGCGCCCAAAAGACAAGGCCAGACGCCAATGTAACTTCGTACACACAAACACCTTTCGCGCGTATGCAAATGCTTTATAGAGCTTCAGTTGTCTCTGACAGGTACAACGGCCGCCAGAGTAGATCAGCTATAAATGAAATGTGTTGGCATTTGCGAATATGGACAACCTTCAGCTGTGTATGGAATAACGGCAATGAAAATTTGTGCCGGACCGGGACTCGAACCCAGATTTCCCACTTATCGTTCCGCCACAACTTTTCGCTGTCGCCATTGCATTATACAACTGATGGTTGTTCATATTCTCGATTGCGAGCGCTGTTTCGTAAGTCCTGTAGTCGCAGCAATGCCTATTGTTTTGCTCATGCATTTATGTCCGAAGGAACATAGCATGGTTATTAGGTACTGCAATATCGTATAGAATACATTAATGTTGTTCATGTAAGTACGTGTGCGATTGGCTGAAATAAACAGAGCAAGTAAAAACACTGTATGCATGATAAGATACCATTAACTTTTTATTCATGTTCGAAAATTAATAAACTTAAGGTTGTTTTGTCCGAAAATAAATTTTCTGCAAGACAGCATAGTAGTTATTAACGAAAACGCATTACAAATTTTCTGTTGGTTAAAAAGAAAGTAATATCTTTCCTGTAATTATTTTTATAGCATTGTTCCCGTTTTTGTGCTTTGTCATCGATAAAGCTTTAAATTCTCATCAAACAGTACTTCATTTTGTGCATGGCTGGACATAATTCTGGTTTGGTACTTGCATAATTTTGCACATCCAAAGATTTGTCGATGGTTTTAAGCCACAGGCGAATAAAATTTTTAACATATCAACAATGAAATGGTTATCAGCTATAGTAACTAGTTTTTTTAGTTATATCAAAATGCAGCGCTCAAAATACAAAGCATTTGTATGAGCACAGCTTTAAGCGCAAACGCGTGGTACTTAGCACGTAAAACCTGAACGATAAAAGTTTCTAAATTTTTTTTTTATAATTAGCGAAAGTATATTTTTATCATCTGAATCAAATAAAACCACCTCGGCACGCGCGATTCTCGTAAAACAGGATTTTACCTGCATTTTATGTGCAAATTTAGAACACTAAATCGTGGCAACGGATAAAGCTTTCATAAAACAACAGGACTGCCACTAATTAGATGTATTTACTTACCTTCGTACAAAATTTTAACCGATTCGCACAAGTTTTAAACACAGAAATAGCGCGCGTAACGAAACTCACAAAAACCGCGGTTTCTGCACAATGGTTCAAATGGCTCTGAGCACTATGGGACTTAACATCTGAGGTCATCAGTCCCCTAGAACTTAGAACGACTTAAACCTAACTAACCTAAGAACATCACACACATCCATGCCCGAGGCAGGATTCGAACCTGCGACCGTAGCGGTCGCGCGGTTCCAGACTGGAGCGCCTAGAACCGCTCGGCCACACAGGCCGACGCGGTTTCTGCACCTGAAATCCGAATGAAGCTAGATTTTTGGAAGCTACTTTTCAATTTTATACAAAGAACGAATTTTTTATTTGTTTCACTGTAAACCGTTTCCGCGCGTTCAATTCACGTAAGAATTATTTTTACTTGTTACATTTAGTTCGACTTTACATCATCGTATCTCGGCAACGAATTAAGAATTTCGTTTTGGGAGACTGATAACCGCGCAGTTTAGTCTGTTTACTACCCAAACCAACCAACTTCATGCATCTATATACCCTCATGCAAAGTTTGAAACGATCGCTAAAAATTTGAAGTATAGAAGTAGCGCGCTTCAAAAATATCCGAGAACTTATTTTTTGCTTTTAAACCCCAAAGGAACTAAGATTTTTTCCAAACTGTTAAAACTTATCTTAGGCCAAGATCCGATACACCAATGCACTGAATCTGAAGCAGCAGTCTCTCTCCAGTCCAGAATTATTGATGTGTGTCTGTTTTTACATGTAAAATACGAACGGTGCACATGCAAATGGTGCCATTAGCTGTAAATTAATTTTAGCCCAATTAACATCTTTTTCAAGAGGAATTAATCGATTCGCAAAATTTGCGAAGGCACCAAATCCGGTTCGTCGTTCAAAACTTGCTCAATACCGGGTGATCAAGAAATCAGTGTAAATTTGAAAACTGAATGAATCAAAGAATAATGTAGATAGAGAGGTACAAATTGACACACATGCTTGGAATTACATGGGGTTTTATTAGAACCAAAAAAATACAAACGTTCTAAAACTATCCGACATATGGCGCTTCATCTGATCAGAATAGCAATAATTAGCGTAACAAAGTAAGACAAAGCAAAGATGATGTTCTTTACAGGAAATGTTCAGTATGTCCACCATCATTCCTCAACAGTAGCTGTAGACAGGGAATAATGTTGTGAACAGCACTGTAAAGCATGTCCGGAGTTATGGTGAGGCATTGGCGTCGGATGTTGTCTTTCAGCATCCCTATAGATGTCGGTCGATCACGATACACTTGCGACTTCAGGTAACCCAAAAGCCAATAATCGCAAGGACTGAGGTCTGGGAACCTGGGAGGCCAAGCATGACGAAAGTGGCGGCTGAGCACACGATCATCACCAAACGACGCGCGCAAGAGATCTTTCACGCGTTTAGCAATATGGGGTTCGTTTCTTTTAATTTTTTTTGTTCATCCCAAGCATGTGTGTCAGTTTTTACCTCTCTATCTACATTATTCCGTGATTTATTAAGTTTTCAAATTTGTATTGACTTTTTGATCATCCGGTATATTGAAACTTAGTGACAGTAACACAGATGTTGGAATGGTTATGCAAGTGGCCGATGGTCCGGGCTAAACCAATAACTTTTCACCCCATGTTCGTAACTCAAAAACGAACCGAGCACTAACACCTACACTCGAAACCGCAATTCTGCGTGGGGCCTTCTCTCATACATATTTGCTACAGCACTTCCGCGGTGTAACAATTAGGTGAATTCATTTAAAAATAGAAACCGTGATGCAACAGTAGGCCAGTAAATAGTAAGTGTTCGACTGTGACAGCGCTGTTCCTTTGTTATCTTTAGACTGCGTTGCAGCGGCGTCCGCCATTAGGCACTCGATTTGTTGCTATCTGATGCATTTCCGCTAGCAGCGCAGGGCTGCAGCGACGAATCCGTCCTGTTTAATTAACTCGCTTTCACTGGCGGAGTCGGCGTTTTCATTAGCGTCGGCTTCATGGTTTAATGCGGTTAGTGACCGCATTTCAAAGCGCAGACTTGCACTCTGCACCGCCGGTTCACTTGGGGGCTAGCGGGTTAGTAACTGCAATCTGAGACTATAATTACGTATGACGCACACAACAGAACTGTACAAAAGGGGAACGGATTGGATGACTGTGATACTAGAAGTGCTACCATCTCTGGTAGCAATCCCTCCGCATCATTCAGCCGTAGTGTCTCAACAAGAAGCGGATTGCAATCTTCTCCCGTATCGCCGGCCGGTGTGGCCGAGCGGTTCTAGGCGCTTCAGTCTGGAACCGCGCGACTGCTACGGTCGCGGGTTCGAATCCTGCTTCGGGCATGGATGTGTGTGATGTCCTTAGGTTAGTTAGGTTTAAGTAGTTCTAAGTTCTAGCGGACTGATGACCTCCAATGTTAAGTCCCATAGTGCTTAGAGCCATTTGAACCAAAACATAAGCTAAAAGTTTGTAAATAACAGTTTATTTATACAAAAGGAGGGCTTGCACTGAAAAAAACATTTTATTCAATTTTTTTCTAGCTTACTTCAGAATTCAACTTTGCTATCGACTAGGCAGTTAATATCATCCGATAAGTGAGCGGAACTTTCTGTATCAACTATAATCATATACTTTTAATCACGATATATGTTTTTCCTTCCACTACTGTAATTACAGTTGTCGTTATTCCCTTGTACCTCCAACGGAACATTTACAAGTAATTTCGAGGAATAAAATGTGCGTAGCATGTTAAATTAACGATTTATTTCACTCCAAGACTCACATTCACATGAAGCAAAATACTAACACAATTTTTGTACAGAAAAATCGGAAAAACTGGTAGAAGCTGACCTCGGGGAAGATTCCGGAGAAATGTAGGAAAACTCGAGGCAACACTGACCCTATGGCATCCCATAAAAGATAGTTTAACGAGAGACCAACATACGTTTATAGCGTACGTAGACTTAGAAAAGCTTTTGACAATGTGGACTGGATTACAATCTTTGAAATTGTGAAAGTAGCAGGGATAAAATGCAGGGAGCTGAAGCCTATTTATAACTTGTACAGTAACCAGACGCCAGTTATAAGAACCGAGGGGCATGAAAGGGAAGCAGTGGTTGAGAAGGGAGTGAGACAGGGTTATGCATTTCCGCCATGTTATTCAATATGTACACTGAACAAATAGGAAAGGAAGCAGAAGAAAAATTTTGAGCATGAATTCAAGTTCAAGGAGAATGAATTAAATTTGACGTTCGCTGATAAATCAGTAATTCTGTGAGAGGCAGCAAAGGACTTGGAAGAGCAGCTGAATGGAATAGACAGTGTCGTGAAAGAAGGATGTAAGTTGAAGATAATGGAATGTAGTCGAACTAAATTAGGTTTTGCTGAAGGGGGTAGATTACAAATGGAGACATTTAAATTAGTAGATGAGTTCTGCTATTTGGGCAGAAAAAATGCTCTTTTCTTGCCATTTCCAGTCTACACTTTGACTGGCAATGGCAAGAAAAGAGTTTCTGTATAAGAGAATATAGATTTAAGTGCAAAGAAGTCTTTCCTGAAAGTATTTTTATGGTGGTCAGTCAAGCGTGGTAGTGAAATATGGACAACAAACAGTTTAGCCAAGAAGAGAACAGTAAGTTTTGGAATGTAATGCTATAGAAGAATGTCAAAGATTAGATTGGCAGATCACGTAACTAATGAGGAGATACTGAATAGAACTGGGGAGAAAAAAAAAAATTGTGGCACAATTTGACTATTAGAACGGACTGGTTGATATGACGCATTCTGAGAAAACAAGGGATCACCAATTTAGTGCTGGAGGGAAGTCTGTGGGGTAAAAATCGTAGTGGAAGACCAAGAGAAGAATATAGTAAGCAGATTCAGAAGGATGTAGGTTGCAGCAGCTATACGGAGATGAAAAGGCTTGCACAGGATAGAGTAGCATGGAGAGCTACGTCAAACCAACCTTCAGACTGAAGGCAACAACAACAACAACAACAACAACAACAACAAGAGATAATATTTTTCCATTTATGCTTTACAGATTGGGTTGGTAGTCTGGTGATAAGGTATGTACACTGGAATGTTTTTGCTACCTTGTATAGAAATATATTCAGGAAATCTCAGTGAAAAACTAAAATTAACTCTCATAGCCTGGGTGGACTGTCATGCAAAATTTTTGAAATAACATCGTGTAAATTTATTTATTTGTAAAATCCTTTATCATAATTTCGACCGTATGACGATACCAAGTGGATACAATTGATACAAATGCACTTTAGCACGTTTTGTAATATAAAAAATCTTGTGACATGCATGACGCTCAAGCTGGTTTCATATCATAGTGTGCCTCAGTACGACCTTTTCGTCTGTTTTTTTACTCATTGAATTACACTGTAAATATGTTGCTCGTCAGTGCTTAATTTTTTATTGCATTTAGTGGGGTAAATGATTCCATATTTGTTTCCAGTTCATATAAAACAGAAGCTGGTTTCGTCGCATAGTACTCTGCGGACTCGTGTCTGCTACTGCTTAGGAATTCGTGTGTGAACTGCTCGATTTAAATGCATTGCAGGTATACTGCTCGTATTCTAAATTATTTTTGTTCGCATCAGGTGTTAATATTTCCTCGCATTAACGGAGGCTAGATTGATCTCTACGATAATGTGTTGTTCGTCGTACCTGTCAATACGGTGTGACCAAATTTGCAAAGAAGAGCGCTGTAGTGACAGACTGCAATACATATTCACCTGCAAACCACTGTGAAGTGCTTGGCAATCAGAGGCAAGAACCAACACTACTGAACGCAGAATTACACTCTCATTCCGTGAAAAAATTTTCATATGAAGTCGAACACTAAGTGTATCAACAGGTGGAAACATGGAGCTCTCCATGAAATGGGTGAAAACACGGAAATAAGATATAAACAGAAGTAAAATAGAATACATGGGACGACAAAGCAACAATGTACACATCATGCAAACGATGTATGGATCCGTAAAAAGAGTCGAAAAATATAAATATTTAGGGGAATACATACAAATAGGAGGATTAAGTATGGGATCCAACATAGAACGAACAGAAAGACTCCACAAAGCATAAAAATTCACATCGTCACATTATAATAAGAAAAGCTTATCAAGACAAGCCAAAATTAGACACTAAAGAACAGTTGTATTACCAGAAGCACTATATGCGTAAGAAACGACCACAATAGGAGCATCAGGCATTATAGAGACAGAAAAAATTGTTAGGAAAATATTCGGTCCAATACACAAAGATGGCATATGGATGAAAAGACCTACCAATGAGTCATACCAACACACTGACAGACATGACCAGAAAACGCAGACTAAATTTCTACGGACACATACAGAGAATGGACAACACCAGACTTATAAAGAGAATCTTTGATGTAATAAAACATTAAAGCTTTAAAACAACTGGTATCATGAAATAGAGGAAAACATAGGGCAGCTAGGGATCAACAAACAAATGATAAAAGACAGAAAGGAATTCAGGAACAAAATTAGGAACGCAAAATTCATGGTAAATCAGAAGAGGAAGACAGGAGCATTATGGACGGAACAAAGGAAACAATAGCATGTTCAAAGGATGAATAGATTTTGGGAAGAGAAAAGGAAGAAAGGAAAGAAGTGAAAACTGTGTCATGAAATATTTGAGTTCAAACACTGTCTATAAGGCCAAAAATGATATGAATGAATGAATGAAAATAGAATACGAGCAATATACTTGCAGTGCAGTTAAATTGAGCAGTTCACACAAAAATTTGTAAGCAGTACCAAGGATTCGTAAGTTCGCAGAACACCTTGCTGTAGACCATCTTGTTATATGGAACAAAAAACAAATATGGGATCATTTGAACGACACAATATTGCAGATGCTAGCGGCTTCAGTAACGCCTACTGCAGCGGCAACACAGCAGACAGACCAGCAATGCGGGTTGCCGAATCCGCCGCGAAGTCTGGCCGACGGAACAGTGTTTAGAAGTAAGTGCCACAGTTGACAACAAACACGTAGGTGCGGCCGACGTCCATCAGGGGACATCAACCAGCAGCAGAGGAATGGGGCGCGACGATCGACGAACTATATCCTGGCGATCACGTGTGAGCAAATAGGCCTGGAAATACCATTCCGCCCGGGGCTAGGTAAGCCGGCGCCCGGCCGTTCAGCAGGCAGTATTCGACTCGCCGAGTGCGGAGAAGATCGGCCGGTCTAGCGGTGTGCCACCTCGGCTATTCCCTCTTCCGCAAAGATTGGGATACGTCACTTCCGTCGCGTTAGGTTTTCTAGCAGCTGCTAACAGCCGACTTCGACGTGGAACAGTTGTACGGGTATAGAGTCGAAGGGAACTCTTGATTGTAGCAATCAGTTTTTATTTGCTTGATCCGCAGAAGGGATCCTTATTGTTTTGTGGTTTTTAAGTGTATTGCTGTTGGTGGTTTATTGTAGTTTCCTTAATAAGTAATACCTTCTCTGCGCGACAACAAAGGAGATACTATCGAAGACAGTGCTGCCAAAGCAGAGTTACTAAACGCGTTCTTCCGAAATGCCTTCACAAAAGAAGACGAAGTAAATATTCCAGAATTCGAATCCAGAACAGCTGCCAACATAAGTAGCGTAGAAGTAAATATACTCAGAGTAGTGAAGCAACTTAAATCACTCAATAAAAGCATGTCTTCTGGTCCAGACTGTATACCAATTAGGTTCCTTTCGGAGTATGCTGATGCATTATCTCCATTCGTAACAACCATATACAACCGTTCGCTCGACGAAAGATCTGTACCCGAAGACTGGGAAGTTGAAGAGGTCACACCAATGTTCAAGAAAGGTAGTAGGAATAATCCACTACATTACAGGCCCATATCGTTAACGTCGATATGCAGCAGGACTCTCGAACGTATGTGTTCGAACACCATGAATTACCTCGAAGAAAACCGTCTATTGTCACACAGTCAACATGGGTTTAGAAAACATCGTTCCTGTGAAACACATCTAGCTCTTTATTCACACGAAGTGTTGAGTGCTACTGACAAGCGATTTCAGATCGATTCCGTATTTATGGATTTCCGGAAGGCTTTTGACACTGTACCACACAAGCGGCTCGTAATGAAATAGCGTGCTTATGGAATATCGTCTCAGTTATGTGCCTGGATTTGTGACTTTCTGTCAGAGGCCACAGTTCGTAGTAATTGACGTAAAGTCATCGAGTAAAACAGAAGTGATTTCTGGGGTACCCCAAGGTAGTGTTATAGACCCTTTGCTGTTCCTTATGTATATAAACGATTTGGGAGACAATCTGAGCAGCCGTCTTCGGTTGTTTGCAGATGGCGCTGTCGTTTATCGACTAATAAAGTCATCAGAAGATCAAAACAAACTGCAAAAGATTTAGAAAAAAATATTTGAATGGTGCGAAAAGTGGCAGTTGACCCTGAATAACGAAAAGTGTGAGGTCATCCACATGAGTGCTAAAAGGAACTCAAACTTCGGTTACACGATAAATCAGTCTAATCTAAAAGCCGTAAATTCAACTAAATACCTAGGTTTACAATTACGAACAACTTAAATTGGATTGAACACACAGAAAATATTGTGGGGAAGGCTAACCGAAGCCTGCGTTTTCTTGGCAGGACACTTAGAAAATGTAACAGACCTACTAAGGAGACTGCCTACACTACGCTTGTCCGTTCTCTTTTAGAATACTGCTGCGCGGTGTGGGATCCTTACCAGATAGGGCTGACGGAGTACATCGAAAAAGTTCAAAGAAAGGCAGCACTTTTTGTATTATCGCGAAATATGGGAGAGAGTGTCACAGAAATGATACAGGATTTGGGCTGGAAATCGTTAAAATAAAGGCGTTTTTCGTTGCGACGGAATCTTCTCACGAAATTCCAATCACCACCTTCCTCCTCCGAATGCGAAAAGATTTTGTTGATACCGACCTACATAGGGAGGAACGATCACAAAGATAAAATAAGGTGAGATCAGAGCTCGTACGGAAAGATATACGTGTTCATTCTTCCCGCGCGCTATACGAGATTGGAACAATAGAGAATTGTGAAGGTGGTTGGACGAACCCTCTGCCAGGCGCTTAAATGTGATTTGCAGAGTATCCATGTAGATGTAGAATTTGGCAAAACAAGTTTGTTCTTGCTCTGTAGATTTAGCACTAGCAAAAATCAGGCAGAATGCGAGCAACATACTTACATCGGAGTTTAAAAGACTGCAATAGACGCACGAAATCGTAATCGGAACACAGTCGTATAAAGCTAGTATGTTTTGAACCGAACCCAAACAAATACGGAAGACTTTAAACGACCCGATAACAGAACGAGATAGTTATGGTTGCAGCGCTCCAAGTGGTGTGACAATGAATCAAGGTTGTTCTACCGATTTCACCCCATGCTCTCTACTGGCCACAAAAAACTCCCCGCCCCCTATTATAATGGTGGGTCCGCCTATCGTGACATCTGGTGGACAACTCCGCGATACATATCCGCGTCCGAATACCTATCACCAGTAGAGATAGTCATAATTTCATACGCTTAATACGCGAAGGAAACAGGACGTAAAAATCGCTAATATTTATACCATGTACCCTCGGCCTTGCACTGCACAGTGGGTTGCGAAGTATAGCTAGGCGCCTACACGTAGCTGCGGAACTGAAAGCCACCATTCGTGCAGAAATGAGAAACACCCCTATACAGACAGCTGAACGTTCCGCGAACGATTTACGGCGCAGATTGAGTGTCAATCTTAACAATGGTGGCCACGTACAAGACATCATTTTCAAAACACGAACAGCGCGCGAAATGACAAATTGGCGCGGGTTTCGTTGTTGCAAATCATAATGTTTTACAATACCCCTTCGGCGAATTTCGCTGTATCTAAAATGCCTGTTTTTCTGTCACGCCCTGTATGTCGCTCCTCTTTGTAATGACTGAGGTTTACTTGTGCGTCTTTCTTTGTAAAAAAACATATGTAAAGGGAATTCGGCGTTGACGTGAGAGTCGTTACTGAAGTTTACGAACGACTGATGGACCAGGATGTTGGTGAGTTTGAATTACAACACCTGTGCAATACAGGTACAGCCTTTAGACAGTAAACTACTTAGGTTTCCACTCAAACACTTTGGAAAATTTCTATCTTCTCAACAGCTCTTTCTTTCTTTCTTGGGACCTTTGTCCTGCTGCAACGTGGGGTCGGCTTTGTTATTACGGATTTGACAGTGTTAATTGCAGAGGGTGGCCGGATGCCCTTTCTGTCGCCACCCTGTACCCCCCCTCACCCCCCCCCCCCCCAACCCCCGGAACGGAAGTAGTGTACCCCAGCTGTCTGCGTCTAGTGTAAGTCATGAAAGAGTGCGGACGTTTTCAGATGTCTGAGTCGTGTAACTGAGGCGGAACTTGGGGACCAGCCCGGTATTCACCTAGTGGGATGTGGAAAACCGCCTAAAAACCACATCCAGGCTGGCCATCATATCGACCTCCGTCGTTAATCCGCCGGGGGGATTCGATCCGGGGCCGGCGCGCCTACCCGAGTCCAGGAAGCAGCGCGTTAGCGCTCTCGGCTACCCTGGCGGGTTTCTATCTTGTCAACAGTACCGGATCCAATTCGGCCGCAACATTCATTGTCGTTGTAGAGACGAACAAAGGCATTTTCAGTTTGTCTGCTTTCCGCAGTTAATTTCTGCTGCGTGCCAGAACAAAACACAGCATTTGCCACGAAAGTGTATGGAAGGGAAGCAGCGACCACTTGCTCACTGTTTTATTAACTGCCTCAAACTAAAGGCAGTAAGTCTTCTGAATCAGAGCTGACAGATAATACCACCGAGTTGCCAAACATTAATTAAAGCCGGCGGTCGTCCATTGTTTGCACTGAAAATGAAGTCGTCTCTTGACTTCCCGTCGTTCCGACTCCGCATTTCACATACGAACAGATAATAGCTTTAATAGAAACATGACAGGTTTTTGATCATGCAAAGAGGGAATCTGACTTCAGAAATATAGATAGTGCAATATAACATTTGGCTGGTGGGCCGGGGGGGGGGGGGGGAGGGGAAGGAGGGAGGCGGGAGGGGGAGGGAGAGAGGGAGGGAACCAACCAGCGAGGTCATCGTTCCCATCGCGGCAGGGAAGGATGGGGAAGGAATTTGGCCGTGCCCTTTAAAAATAAGCATCCCGCCATTTGCCTGAAGCGATTTAGAGAAATCATGACAAAACTAAATCAGGTTGGCCGGACGCGGGTTTGAACCGTCGTCCTCCCGAATGCGAGCCCAGTGTGCTAACCACTGCGCCACCTCGCTCGGAGATAATATTTGTAAAGTGCGAAAGGAAGTCTAGAACGGAGCAGTGATGATGATTTAACTCTTTGGACGTGAGTTAGAGGTTTCTAGAAATCAGCTACATCAGCTCAATAGCAGAAAGCCAACTGGATCACGATTCCACATGGACAATCCGATCAGAAGTATCCACACACCTGTTACTGGACATTACTGTGGTGTATCTCCAGCCTTCGCCTTTATCACGTCCTGAAGTCTGCTGGGGACAATTTTAATTGCATGTTTGAGTGTCTGCGGAAGGCCGCCCATTCTTCCTCAACAGCCGAAACCGAAGAAGGTAGCGCTGGTTGACGCTGGGTTCTGGAGCAGAATCGACGAACTCATGCCACAGGTATAAGAACGTAGGCTTCCGCGGCTGGTATCATAGTGATTAAAATTCTTCTGGGTGTTATGCCACGTCATTGCTAAAAAACTAACAACAATAATAAACTAAAGCCGACGTTTCGGCCGAATTGCAACGGCCTTCCTCAGGGCACGACTGGTTTTGCATGAGGTTAGGGCCGCGAGCGGTAGCGGGGCAGAAGCTACACGGGACACGGATGTATCTGCACAAACAGCTGTAGAGCAACTGTCAGTCCACTTCCGCGCACACCAGGAGGAAAACTTGCCGACCAGAAGCCGAACGCTGATTGGCGGACAGCTACCAATCGTTGACGAAATGGACATCCACGAATAGCCTCTTTCCTTCCAGCTTCCCTTACCTCATGACCAGCCAATCATATTAGAGGGCCAGTTAAAGGTTTTACAACAGTGACGTCAGACATCGATAGTCTGTAATAAATAGAAGCATCTATCGTCATGCAAAACCAGTCGTGCCCTGAGGAAGACAGTTACAATTCGGCCGAAACGTCGGCTTTAGTTTATTATTGTTGTTAGTTTTTTAGCAATGACGCGGCATACTACCGAGAAGGATTTTTATCATCATCCCACAGGTGTCTGCGTCAGCACCGGTGCGAATGGTCAGAAACTACGTTCCGCTTACGCCGAGTAGGATAGAGAATTTGACTGGTTATTAACAGAGTGGCAGCAGGAACAGATTCCGACGATTCGGTTCTGATAACTAGTGTAGTGGCAATACGGACGACGTCCTTATGAAGAATAGCAAGTTTTTATTTTGTGCTCAACAGTAACAAAAAAAAACAGACAGCACGTGAAGTTTTAGTTTGTTATTCATAATTTTACCAGCTGCTACCGGCGGCTGTGAACGCATATTAGTAAAATGAAATAAACTGTGCGTGTGACATGTTTGACTAGAAGATTTCGTTTTGTGTCTGCGGTTGCTTGGTTTAAGTGGTTTTATTTGGCGTCATTTCGGCGACGTGCGAGTCGATGGTGACCGTAGGCGACGGGGACACACACACAAAATCACACGCTCACGCATTTTAGGCCGGTTAAACCCGAGGTTGCGTGGTCATTAGTTACGTAAGGTGGACATGTCATTGCGATTTTTGGTAGTTATTTATGTGCACGTCAGAGAGAGAGAGAGAGAGAGAGAGAGAGAGAGAGAGAGAGAGAGAGAGAGAGACTTGTACGCTCACTGCTTGAATACTGCTCACTGGTGTGGGATCCCTACCAGATACGGTTGATAGAAGACATATAGAAGATTCAACAGAGAGCAGCGCGCTTCGTTACAGGATCATTTAGTAATCGCGAAAGCGTTAAGGAGATGATAGCTAGACTCCAGTGGAAGACTCTGCAGGAGAGACGCTCAGTAGCTCGATACGGGCTTTTGTTGAAGTTTCAAAAACATACCTTCACCGAGGAGCCAAGCAGTATATTGCTCCCTCCTACGTATACTTCGCGAAGAGAGCATGAAAATAAAATCAGAGAGATTAGAGCCCACACAGAGGCATACCGACAATCTTTCTTTCCACGAACAATACGTGACTGGAATAGAAGGGAGAACCGATAGAGGTACTCAAAGTACACTCCGCCATATACAGTCAGGTGGCTTGCGGAGTATGAATGTAGATGGAGAGAGAGAGAGCGCGCGAGAGAGAGAATAGAGAGAGAGAGAGAGAGAGAGAGAGAGAGAGAGAGAGAGAGAAAATTACGTGATATTATACAATCTTTGGTCTAGTTGTGGCACAGTTTTTTTTTGTTTTGGTTTTAGGGCGCAAAACTTCTATGGTCATTAGCGCCCGGTCCGTGACTTAGGAAACAGTAAAAAGCCGAAATTGAAAACCAGCAGCAATGGGAACGAAAGTCATAAAATTGGAGAAACTAAAAGCAGAAGGAAGGCTTAAAAATCCACTACAGAAAGGGGTTGGTTGTCCCCAAAAAAAAAAGCTTCAAATGACTGACGTCATTTCACTGGCACTAATAAACTTGAGAACGCGGTCGGCTGAGCGCGTGTCATCTGCTAAAATCGACGATATATCAGGCGATAGCTGTAGACGGGAGCGTAACGGATTAAAATAGGGGCACTCAATTAAAAGGTGTCTTACCGTCCACAGCTGAGAGCAGTGGGGACAGAGTGGGGGAGGATCGCCGCTTAAAAGATGTCGATGGCTAAAAAGACAGTGCCCTATCCGGAGTCTTGTTAAAATTACCTCCTCCCGACGACGCGTTCGGGAGGAAGAGGTCCAAGCACAAGGAAGACCTTTCATGTCCCGCAATTTATTATGGGTAAGTGTCGACCAATGCGTGTGCCATAAATGAACAACACGTCGACATAGAACGCTCCGTAGATCGGCGAAGGGAATCGATTGAATAGCTGGCCGAGGAAGAGAGACTGCAGCCTTGGCTGCAATATCGGCCGCCTCATTTCCACAGATACCAACGTGTCCCGGGAGCCAGAGGAACGCCACCGAGACGCGCAGACAGTCCTGAATCCGGTGGACCAGAGGGTGCACAGGATAAAGAGCTTGGAGACTGAGGAGAGAGCTGAGAGAATCTGAGCAGATAACGTATTGTATCCGCTGATGGCAGCGGATGTAGTGGACAGCCTGGAGAACAGCGTAAAGTTCCGCAGTATAAACCGAACACTGGTCGGGAAGCCGAAAGTGATTTGGGGTGTCGCCAACAATATAGGCACTCCCTACACCTAATGATGTTTTCGAGCCGTCGGTGTAAATAAATGTGACGTCCGTCATTTGTGCACATAGAGCAGCAAATGCCCGACGATAAACAAGTGAAGGGGTACCATCCTTGGGAAATCGACAAAGGTCACGGAGCAGGCAGATCCGGGGACGGAGCCAAGGCGGTGCTGTACCCCAAGTTGTCAAGAAGGTTTTAGGAAAGCGGAAGGAAAGAGAATGGAGCAGTTGACGGAAGCGGACTCCCGGTGGTAGTGGGGAGGAGGGGCGGCCTGCATACCCTACATCAAAGGAGGCGTCGAAAGAAATGTCATGGGCTGGATTAGCAGGCATGGAAGACAGATGGCTAGCATAACGACTGAGAAGGACTGCTCGCCGCTTGGACAGCGGAGGTTCAGCGGTCTCAGCGTAAAGGCTTTCCACAGGGCTGGTGTAAAAAGCTCCAGACACTAAACGTAATCCACGGTGGTGGATAGAGTCGAGACGCCGAAGAATAGACGGCCGAGCAGAGGGGTAGACGATGCTTCCATAGTACAATTTCGAGCGCACTAAGACGCGATAGAGGCGGAGAAGGACCACTCGGTCCGCTCCCCAGGAGGTACCATTCAGGACACGGAGGGTGTTAAGGGATCGCAGACAGCGAGCTGAAAGATAGGAAACGTGGGAGGACCAGCACAGTTTTCTGTCAAACATAAAACCCAAGAATTTAGCGACGTCTGAAAACGGAAGGTTGACAGGACCTAGATGTAAGGAGGGCGGAAGAAACTCCTTACGTCGCCAAAAATTAACACAAACGGTCTTACTGGGAGAAAAACGGAAGCCGGTTTCGATGCTCCAAGAGTGGAGGCGATCGAGACATCCTTGAAGACGTCGTTCAAGAAGGCTGGTCCGTTGAGAGCTGTAGTAGATCGCAAAATCGTCCACAAAGAGGAAGCCCGAGACATCAGGAAGGAGACAATCCATAATTGGATTGATGGCAATGGCAAACAGTACATCACTCGGCACGGAGCCCTGGGGTACCCCGTTTTCTTGGGAGAAAGTACGGGAGAGAGTAGTGTTCACCCGCACCCTAAATGTGCGCTCTGCCATAAATTCGCGAAGAAAAAGGGGCAGCCGACCTCGAAAGCCCCAAGAGAACAGTGTGCGGAGGATGCCTGTCCTCCAACAGGTATCGTATGCTCTCTCCAGATCAAAAAATATTGCTACTGTTTGGCGTTTCCGGAGAAAATTGTTCATGATATAAGTGGAGAGAGCAACAAGATGGTCAACTGCAGAACGATGCTTTCGGAATCCGCATTGGGCAGGTGTTAAAAGACTGCGGGATTCCAGCCACCACGCTAAACGGTAATTCACCATGCGCTCCAAAACCTTACAGACACTACTCGTGAGAGAAATGGGGCGATAGCTAGAGAGGAGATGTTTGTCCTTTCCAGGTTTCGGAACAGGAACGACGATAGCTTCCCGCCATCGTCTGGGAAAAGTACTGTCGGTACAAATTCGATTATAAAGGTGAAGGAGGTAACGCAGACTATGGGTTGATAAATGCAGCAACATTTGGACGTGGATACCATCCGGTCCTGGGGCGGAGGAGCGGGAAGAAGAGAGTGCATGTTGGAGTTCCCGTAAGGAGAAAACAGTATTGTAGCTTTCGCGATTTTGAGAGGAGAAAGCAAGAGGTCGCACTTCCGCTGCACGTTTCTTCGGGAGAAACGCTGGCGGGTAATTTGAAGAGCTCGAAATCTCAGCAAAGTGCTGACCCAACGAGTTAGAAATTGCGACGGGGTCCACTAATGTGTCATGCGCGACAGTGAGCCCAGAGACCGGGGAGAAACTAGGCGCGCCTGAGAACCGTCGAAGCCGACTCCAAACTTCCGAGGAGGGAGTGAAGGTGTTAAATGAGCTAATAAAGAATTTCCAGCTTGCCTTCTTGCTATCGCGGATGACGCGACGGCATCGCGCTCGGAACTGCTTATAGCGGATACAGTTGGCCAAAGTAGGATGGTGGCGGAAAACGCGGAGAGCACGTCGCCGCTCACGTATTGCGTCACGGCATGCCTCGTTCCACCAAGGAACTGGGGGACGCCGGGGCAATTCGGAGGTGCGTGGTACTGAATGTTCCGCAGCTGTAAGAATAACGTCGGTAATACGTGTGACCTCATCGTCGACGCTGGGAAAGTGACGGTCATCGAATGTCGCTAGAGACGAAAAAAGTGTCCAATCGGCCTGGGCAAACTTCCAGCGTCGCGGGCGCATGTAGGGCAGTTGAGGCTGCAGTCTAAGGACACATGGAAAGTGGTCACTCGAGTGTGTATCATCAAGGGCGAACCATTCGAAGTGCCGAGCTAGCGGAACAGTACCGACCGCAAGGTCCAAACGAGATAAATTTGTCGTGGAGGCAGACAAAAATGTAGGGACCCCAGTGTTGAGGCAAACTAGATCTGCTTGGTGGAAGACGTCTAGCAATAGTGAGCTACGTGGACAAGGATGTGGAGATCCCCAAAGCGGGTGGTGGGCATTGAAGTCCCCAACCAGCAAATATGGGGGTGGAAGCTGACCAAGAAGATGAAGGAGATCAGCTCGTGCCATTGGTGTGGACGACGGAATGTATACAGTACAAAGAGAGAACATGTATCCGGAAAGGGAAAGACGGACGGCGACAGCTTGGAAGGAAGTGTTTAAATGGATTGGGTGATAAAGGAGAGTTTCATGGAGAAGAATCATGAGTCCTCCATGTGCTGGAGTGCCTTCAACAGAGGGGAGATCATATCGGACGGACTGAAAATGAGGGAGAACAAAGCGGTCATGGGGACGCAGCTTTGTTTTCTGAAGACAGAAGATGACCGGCGAGTAGGATCGTAAGAGGATCGACAATTCATCCCGATTGGCTCGAATACCGCGGATATTCCAGTGGATAATGGACATAGGGTGAACAGAAAATGGAGGAATGTGACCAAGGTCGCTGTCAACTCAACGATTGCTCTGAGCTTGCGACCGACAGCATGGAATGGCATTCAGCCGAAGGCAGAAGATCCTGATCCATAGGTTGGTCAGGAGCAGCTCCTGCCACCAGCGATCGGCCGGTTGATCGGCCGCCAGCAGTGCGCCTCGGCGACACAGAAGACGGCCGAGGGCGATTTCCGCCAGGCGGTGCTCTAGATGGGACACGCCTTGGCGGAGAAGGAGAGGAACTGGGTTTCTTTGTAGCCTTCTTGGAAGTATGATGTTTAGAGGAAGGAGGAACCGATGGTCGGGAATTTGCCGTACGTAAAAACTCTTCACGAGTATGCTCTTTTTTCGAAGTCTTGGTGTCTGACTTGTGGGCTCGAGATTTAGCAGAACTCGACGAAGGGTGAGCCAGAGAGTGGGCAGGCGAAAGTGGTGAGGTTGAACGGGCGATCTTTGCGCTGGCCGATCTAACGACCGTGGCACTAAAGGTGAGGTCGCAAGTCTGCGTTGCCGCCTCTTTTGTTGGCCGAGGAGAAGCAAGGACAGTGCTGTATTTTCCTTTCTGAGGCACGGTGGGCTGTCGACTGGCGAATAATTTTCGAGCAGCAAAGGTCGACACCTTTTCCTTTACTCTAATTTCCTGGATGAGCTTTTCGTCCTTAAAAACGGGACAATCTCGAGAGGAAGCAGCGTGGTCACCCATACAGTTGATGCAGCGAGGGGATGGAGGTGGACAAGCACCCTCATGGGCATCCGTGCCACACGTAACACATTTGGCCGGATTGGAACAGGACTGGCTGGTGTGATTGAACCGCTGACACCGATAGCAACGCGTAGGGTTTGGGACGTAAGGGTGAACGGAAATTATCTCATAGCCTGCTTTGATTTTCGATGGGGGTTGAACTTTGTCAAATGTCAAGAAGACAGTGCGGGTTGGAATGATGTTCGTGTCAACTCTTTTCATAACCCTATGAACAGCCGTTACGCCCTGGTCAGACAGGTAGTGCTGAATTTCTTCGTCAGACAATCCATCGAGGGAGCGTGTATAAACGACTCCACGCAAGGAATTTGAAGTACAGTGCGGTTCCACCCGGACAGGGAAGGTGTGTAGTAGTGAGGTACGCAGCAATTTTTGTGCCTGGAGGGCACTGACTGTTTCTAACAACAGGGTGCCATTCCGTAATCTGGAACAAGACTTTACAGGACCTGCAATTGCGTCGACACCTTTCTGAATAATGAAAGGGTTGACCGTGGAGAAGTCGTGACCGTCGTCAGACCGAGAAACAACAAGGAACTGTGGCAACGATGGAAGAACTGACTGTGGCTGAGACTCAGTGAACTTACGTTTGTGAGCAGACATAGTGGAAGGTGAGGAAACCATTGCGGAAGAATCCCCCATGATTACCAGCGTCTCCGTTGGCGCGCTCCTCCCTTGTGGGGGCCCTCTCTGAGGGCACTCCCGCATTAGGTGATTGTTCACACCTCAGGTCACACCTCCCGACAAACGGATGGAGGGACCAATCGGCACTTTTGGAAGGTATCAGCTCGGGTAATCACTCCTCCCTGGGCCTGGCCGGTACCAGGGGGTACGTACGTGTCCTACCTGTCTACCCAGGGTGGGGAATTACGTGTTACCCCGTCACCGGCTACGCATGGAAGTGCGTGGGTCGGCCTTCAGACACGCACAGGGAGGACGAAAGAGAAAGGGAAAGGAAATAAGAGAGGTCTCAAACGCCGCAGCGGAGAAAAGGGTAAAGAGAAGAGGTAAGGAAAAGATAAGGACAAAGGAAGGATGAAGACATACAAGCAAGGAAGGCGAAGGATGCGGTACATTTACAAGCGTCCGTCTCCGGACGTAGGCACAAACCATTCTCCCAGAGGGGGAGAAAGGGAAGGAAAGAGCCAGAGGTGAGGGGGGGGGGGGGGGGCGAAGATGGGGGATGGGGAAGAATGCGGAAAGGGAAGATATGCAGCCCGGAAAGGAAGGAAGGCCACATTAGCTCGGGGTCCCGTGCTCGCTACGCACGTATCCACGAAAGAGTTGTGGATCCCCTGGGGGGTTGTGGCACAGTCTGTGCCTGTATGCAGTCTGAAACGTTCCTAGTTGAAAGTGTGGTAGGTGATGGATGTATTCAATAATTCTGTGTTTGCTTGAAATCGTATGTATTAGCTGAAGAAAGATTTTATAATAAAATAACAGGAAGGATGAATGTGATGCATACATTGAAAGGCGATAAGAATATAAATTTTGATAATGATTTCTTTTAAGTAGTTCGAGGTAAGACTGCATTACTCCGCACCTAATTTGTAGAAATGATTATTGTCAGCGAGTTAAATTTGTTCAGTTGCTTAGAGCGGAGAGAACTTCCACCCCACTTCCCTGAGTCATGCATTAACATATCAAGTGATTAAGCTGTTTGTTTTTTACAGACATTATCTGTTAACATAATACCCTTTTGATATCATTGTTCACCTTGTTAAACATAGTATTGTTCAGATCAGTATTGCGTGTCTTGAAGATCACGCGAAATTTACTCCGTCTTTTTGAATACACATTTAGTTCTACAGTCGTGGTCTTGGAATATCGTTTCATAGGAATAGTTACTCTCCCCAACCCAATGTTTAAAGAAGGTTTACTATTACGTATTACCGCAATGCGTGATGTGCAATAAAACAGTTTGAATATTGTTTGGAAAGTTTCTTTAAAAATAGAAATCTAACTTAGCCGCTGCCTGCTTGCTGTTTGCTATTGTGCTTTTGAGAAATTTTCAACAATGTTGCCAAGATGCGAGGTAAGTGGAAATTTTGATTAGGGCCAGATAATTGTTTTACTCCATTGCGCATTTAATATAGAGGAAAGTTGTATTCAGATCAATTGCAATTCAGTCCAAATTAGGTTCTGCTTAGTCAAACGTTAGCATACGAGTTGAAGTTGGATGACAGTTTTTGGGTACATACACTCATGCTCATAAACTAAGGATAATGCTGATACATGGTGAAACAACGCTCTGGTGGCCGGTGGGCGGTTTGCGGGTTTCAATCACATCGGGGTATGACCATGCTGTCGTCGCACAGTGGCGCTGGCAGCGGTCCACATACGCAGAGGTTGGGTTGGTGCATGTCAGAGTACGGTGCAGCGAGTAAGTGTGCAGACGTTTTCTGACGTGCTAATGGTGACTGTTTTGAAAATGGCTCAAAGAACACACATTGATTACGCTAGGGGGGGGGGGGGGGAGGGTAGGATACTAGGGCGACTGGAGGCTGGTCAAACACAGCAGATCATAGCACGGGCCCTCCGTGTGCCACGATTACAAGATTACGGCAACCATTCCAGCAGACAGGAAACGTGTCCAGGCGCTACAGTACGGGACGTCCACAGTGTACAACACCACAAGAAGACCGATATCTCACCATCAGTGCCCGCAGACGGCCACGGGGTACTGCAGGTAGCCTCGCTCGGGACCATAGCACAACCACTGGAACAGTTGTCTCCAGACACACAGTCTACAGACGGCTGAACAGACACGGTTTATCCTCCCGCGGACCTGCAAGGTGCATTCCACTGACCCCTGGTCACAGAAGAGCCCGTAAAGCCTGGTGTCAAGAACACAGTACATGGTCAATGGAACACTGGTCCCGGGATATGTTCACGAACGAGTCCAGGTATAGTCTGAGCAGTGAGTCTCGCCGGGTTTTCATCTGGCGTGAACCAGGAACCAGATACCAACCCCTTATGGTCCTTGAAAGGGACCTGTATGGAGGTCGAAGTTTGATGGTGTGGGGTGGGATTATGATTGGTGCACGTACACCCCTGCATGTCTTTGACAGAGGAACTGTAACAGGTCAGGTGTATCGGGACGACGCCGTCCGGTGTGGCCGAGCGCTTCTAGACACTACAGCCTGGAACCGCGGGACCGCTACGGTCGCAGGTTCGAATCCTGCCTCGGGAATGGATGTGTGTGTGATGTCCTTAGGTTAGTTAGGTTTAAGCAGTTCTAAGTTCTAGGAGACTGATGACATCAGTGCTCAGAGCCATTTGAACCATTTTTTTTTTTTGTATCGGGACGTTATTTTGCACTAGTATTTCCGACTTTTCAGCGGTGCAGTGGGTCTCACCTTCATCCTGATGGATGATAACGCACGGCCCCACCGAGCTGCCATCGTGGAGGAGTACCTTGAAACAGAAGGTATCAGGCAAATGGAGTGGACTGCCTTTTCTCCAGACCTAAACCCCATCGAGCACGTCTGGGATGCTCTCGGTCGACGTATCGCTGCACGTCTTCAAACCCCTAGGACACCTCAGGAGCTCCGACAGGCACTGGTGCAAGAATGGGAGGCTATACCCCAGCAGCTGCTCGACCACCTGATCCATAGTATGCCAACCCGTTGTGCGGCCTGAGTACGTGTGCATGGTTACCACATCCCAAACTGATGACGGGGTACATGCGCAGTAAACAGTGGCGTTTTGTATCACATGTGTTTCGGGACGGTTTCTCAACTTATCGCCAATACCGTGGACTTACATATCTGTGTGTATGCTATTAGAGCCAGTTTTGTGAAGTGCCATGTTGTGTGGCACCACATTCTGCAATTATCCTTAATTTATGAGCATGAGTGTAGTTTCAGTAAAACAAAGTCTTTTCTTTAGAGTGGGAGGTAAGATTGGGCTAAATATCATCCAGAAACACAAAGTGACGAACAACTGGTCAGTAACACTAACCACAAGATCTCGAGCCGTTGGCAGTTAGCAAAACTATATGATTGCGTGGTATCTGTTCTTTCAGGTACGTCATGTAATTGATACGCCTACCTGGGCAATGGGTCCACTTTCTCCAGTGCTGATGCGCAAAGACGCCCGACCTCCTGTGGGAATCTGACAGTAGCGAACAGCGGGTACAGTGGACAGGAACTGCAGACAGGTGCCGCGCTGTGGCCGTGTGGGTCGGCCGCGCAGCTGCGATAAAGATGTGTCCCGGATGGCGCAATGGTTAACGCACCTGCCTAGTAACCAGGAGATCCTAGGTTCGAGTCTCGTCCGGTACACATTTTCGCTCGTCCCCTCTGTTTCGCGTAACGTCCCGCATAACGTCCCCTTCAATTTAATTATCAATATTTTTGTTATGGTGAGTGAAGGTGACGGTAGTCAAATAAAATGTAGACTTTCGAATCTTATTACATAGCGTTAAACTGACGAAGAAAGAGATTAAATAATTTGTAGTTCGGAATAGCGCAAATTTTATAATATTCGTACGTGCAATTCCGTCAGCTGTCCTGGCGTGTCTGCCTGTTATCAGCGGCGGTTGTCGGGTGATATTATCGAATGCAGCCCCACCGTGATTGGAGATCCAGGGAATATAAAAGATCTCTGGAAAGAACATTTTAAGAAGCTGTTAAACGCTGAGGAGCAGGTACATGAGGAAACAACAAATAATGGAGAAATTGAGAGATGCTGGGAAGCAGAATTAGGACAAATTACACGGGAAGAAATGGAAAAAGCTGTGAAGAAGATGAATGGAGGCAAAGCCCCAGGACCTGATGAAGTATCAGTGGACATGATAAAAGCTGTGAAGAAGATGAATGGAGGCAAAGCCGCAGGACCTGATGAAGTATCAGTGGACATGATAAAAGCAGCAGGTCCAGTTGGCTTGCAGTGGCTGTATAGAGTACTGTCAAGTGTGTGGAGAAATAGTACAATACCTGACGATTGGAGAACAGGAGACATTGTCCCCATCTTCAAGAAAGGCAATAAAAGACTTTGTAAAAACTACAGAGGAATAACCCTTATGAGTCATACAGCCAAGATTTTTGAAAGAATTTTACTAAATCGATTAAGTGAAAAGGTAGAAAAGGAGCTGAGAGAAGAACAGCATGGGTTTAGGAAAGGAAGCAGCACGATCGACCTGATTTTTCTATCTGTCAGGTGATGGAAAAAAGTTTGGAGTGTAACAAAAGGGTGATAATGGTTTTTATAGACATAGAAAAGGCATATGACTCAGTGAACAGGGAATCACTATGGGAAGAAATGAAGAAGATAGATATAGAAGATGGATACATTATGTAATAAAGACAATGTACGGAGGACACAATTGTAGAATTAGAACACCACAGGGGAACTCTGAATACTTCGAAATAAGACAAGGACTTATGCAAGGAAGTATTCTGTCTCCTGCAATTTTTAATGTTGTGATGGAGGGAATGAATAGGTCAGTTAAAGATTTAGTAAAAGAAAAAGACAAAAAAATGATTTTTGCAGATGATATAGTAATATGGAGTGATAAAGAGGTAGATGTACACTTACACAGTTACAGCTTGATGCGTGAAGGAAATACGAAATAGGTATGGATTAAAAATAAGTAAAGATAAGAGTGAAGTAATAGGTATTTGGAAGAGAGAAAGGGATCAACGGAAATACTGCCTTGAATGGAGAACCCCTCAAAGTCGTAGAAAGTTTCTCTCATTTAGAGAGTGGAATATCTAGGGATGGAAGAAAAACGAATGAAATTAATAAGTTACAGAAGGGAGGCAATTTCTACCAAAAAATAAAACACCTGGTTTGGAATAAGGAAGTTTCAGAAAAAGCAGAACTCCTTGTGTATAAGAATTATTACTTCCCTATTGTAACCTATGGTGGAGAAACATGGACAATGACAGAAAGGGACTGGAGCAGACTGCAAGCAGGGGAAATGAAATTTCTCAGGGCAGTTAAGGGAAAAACAAGAATGGACAGAGTAAGGAATGTAGAGATCACAAAGGAGAGAAGAAAGTATGAGAGAAGAAATTGAAAAAAAGAGATTAAGATGGTATGCATGGGCAGAGACTCCCTAAAATTATGGCAGAACTAAAGATGGTTGGGAAAAGACCTAGAGGGCGCCAAAGAACGCGGTGGAAAATGGGAGTGAGAATATCTGTAAAAAGGAGAGGTGTGACCTGGCAGCAAGTGGAGGAAGAAAAGTGGTGGGAGGACCGAGCCAAATGGAGAGGACTCGTCAGCACCCAGATCTGGCAGTAGCTGCAGCGGGATTCGGATATAGATAGATAGATAGATCGATAGATAGCCCCACTAAAATCGTGCCACATTCTACGTGTAAAGCCACAACGTCTCTTTGTTCGTCGTACAGCATTTAAAGGACACTGTCGTTGAGAGTCGTCGGCTGTCTCAAAAGCTCTAAGAGACCTGTGATGCTTTGTGGCTAAAATGCAACGGGTTTGTGACTGATATTAGTATGGAATTACGGAGTAAGCGCGTTTAGGACTGTAGAAGCGTCATATTCATTACGTTAAATCGTATTTTGTAGAGCATACCAAACAGTAACAGCACTTTTACAAATATAATGTAGTTCAGAAGTCAAGGAATAAATACCTATTCTGAAGAGTAAGCATTGTTTTATATTTTACGTTATCTTCTTCAAATAAAAATATTTTACTACAGACTTTCAAACGTAACCTATGTTGTTTCCCAGCGTTCAAGCTGTCTCCATACCAAATTTCAATCGACAGTTACTTTCGCGGCCACTCCCGCCGGAGGTTCGAGTCCTCCCTCGGGCATGGGTGTGTTCGTTGTTCTTAGCGTAAGTTAGTTTAAGTAGTGTGTAAGTCGAGGGACCGATGACATCAGCAGTTTGGATCCTTAAGAGCGCTCTCTCTCTCTCTCTCTCTCTCTCTCTCTCTCTCTCTCTCTCTCTCTCTCTCTCTCACTCACACACACACACACATTTTGAGTTACTTTCGCATTCATAACATTAGTATGGATTTCTAATGTTGGGTAAAGCAATCACTTCAAGATGAATATAAATATTAGGATTTGAGAAATTTCCAATCGTCAGCTCGCCTTTTATGCCAAAACAATATACATAGGAAAATCCCAACTGGGGCGTAAAAATGGTAGAAGTCGGCCTTGGAGAAACTAAATTGAGGCTCCAGACAAATGTTGGCAAATGAGAGGCAATACTGACCCTACAAGGCATTACGGCTGCACAAAAGTAAAGCTACGTTTATACGAGGGTCGTCCAGTAAGTAATACACCACCTTTTTTTCTCGGAACATATTTTTGGTAAGAGTCAGAGGGTTGTGTTGGGTTGTTTGGGGAAGGAGACCAGACAGCGAGGTCATCGGTCTCATCGGATTAGGGAAGGACAGGGAAGGAAGTCGGCCGTGCCCTTTCAAAGAAACCATCCCGGCATTTGCCTGGAGCGATTTAGGGAATTCAGGGGAAACCTAAATCAGGATGGCCGGACGCGGGATTGAACCGTCGTCCTCCCGAATGCGAGTCCAGTGTGCTAGCCACTCCGCCACCTCGCTCGGTGGTAAGAGTCAGAACATGGTGACAATATACATCAATATGTCTTGTCCATGTCGTATTTTTCTGCGTAATCTCCATCACGTTCTATGGCCGTATGCCAACGTTGTGGAAGAGCATATAAACCCTGTTGGTGAAAGCTCTCGCCCCGTACGCGAGCCAAGTTTTCACTGCATGACTGTCCGCCCCCGGTAGCTGAGTGGTCAGCGGGACAGAATGTCAATCCTAATGGCCCGTGTTCGATTCTCGGCTGGGTCGGGGATTTTCCCCGCTCAGGGTCTGGATGTTGTGTTGTCCTAATCATCATCATTTCATCCCCATCGACGCGCAAGTCGTCGAAGTGGCATCAAACCGAAAGACTTGCAGCCGGCGAACGGTCTACCCGACGGGAGGCCCTAGTAACACGACATTTACATTTACTGCACGACTGACACTCTCGTCATCTTCAAAGTGTGTTCCCCGTAGAGAATCTTCAAGCGATCCAAAGAGATGGATGAGGTGTGAGCATTCGTGGAACACATCGTGAGCACCCCTTTGAATATCCTAGAGTCTCGATCATTGCAGACGCACTTCCAATGCTGACCGACAACTGTAGAGCCAATTGTCGAGTTGTGATGCTCCGGTCGGCACGAATAATGGAATCCGCTCGATTCAGCATGTCTCGAGCGGAGACTGGGACAGGACGTCCCGAGAGTGGCTGATCATGGAGCTCTGTTTCTGCATTTCCTGAGGCTCTAACTTTCTTTACCCATCGCCCGGCTGTACTCCTATCAACGGCAGCATCGCCATACACTGCACACGAACGTATATGGATGATTACCACGGTTTCTTTTTCTGCACTTAAGAGTTCAATGACAGAACTCTGATTGTAACGTGAGTCTTAAGTAGACGCCATCTTGACGCTGTACTACGGCTCTAACATCTGCCAGAACGGTTCGAAACTTCATCGGAGCACATAACAAACATCAAACATGAAGCACGAACAAGGACGTTCGTTTATGTATGTTAATGGCGGTTTTTTTTATGTGGGCCCTTACTTACTGAACGAGCCTCGTAGCATTTGTATATTAAGACAACGTTTTGCTAATGTTGACTGGGCTGTACTACTTCAAATTCTGAAGGTGATACGAAAAAAATGCAGAGAGCAAAGATTATTTTCTACTCAGAAATCAGATTGCAGTTGTAAGACTCTAAGGGCGCGGAAAAGAAGCAGTGGTTGATGAGAGATTGAAACAGGGGTGTAGCATATCCACAGTTTTGTTTAATCTGCAGACTGGGCAAGTCGTGAAGGAAACCAAAGAAAAATTTGTATAGGGAATTAAAGTTAATAGAGACGAAATAGAAACTTTGAGGTTTGCCGATGATATTGTAATTCGACCAAAGACGGCAAAGGACTTGCTGGATCAGTTGAGCGGATTGCAGAGTGCCTTGAAAAAGAAGAACAAAAGGGTAACGGGATCTAATCGAATTAAATCAGGCGATGGGGAGGGAATTAGACTAGGAAATGAGACACTAAACCAGTATAGAAATTTCGCTATTCCGGCATGAGAATAAATCAAATATAAAATGCAGACTGGCAACAGCAAGAAAACATTACTGATTAAAAGATACTTCTCTACATACATACATACACTGCTGGCCACCGTAAATGCAACACCCTGAAGGAAGCATCCAAATCAAGTGAAATTTACACCATGAGTTTGCAGCGATGAGATATGCAACTGATTAGAATTTCAGCGCAGACGCACATCACGCGCGCCTGTGGCGCCACCTCATAGCGCCATTTAAGGCTTGGCGATTTCGACGAGTGTACGTTCGGCACGTGTGTTTACCTTGTGGTTGTTTCACAAGACGATCAGTTATGCCTCGTAGACAACAGCGAACATCGTTTGATCAAGTATCCGAGTTCGACAGAGTAAGGATAGTGGCTTACCGAGATTGTGGATTATCATACACAGAAATCGCTAGTCGTGTTGGACGAAACCAAACAACTGTAATGCGGATATGTGACCGTTGGATGCAGGAGGGTACGACGGACCGACGTGGTCGATCGCATTCACCTCGGTGCACCACTGCACGTGCTGATAGGCAAATTGTGCGCATGGCAGTGACGGATCGCTCAGTGACATCCTGAACCATAGCACAGCACATTGCGTCTGTAACGCATCATCCAGTGTCTGCGCGTACCATTCGACGCCGTTTACAGCAGAGTGGTCTGTCCGCAAGATGTCCATTGCTTCGTCTACCATTGACGCAGAACCACAGACGTCTCCGTCGCCAATGGTGTGAAGAGAGACGGATGTGGACGGCAGAATGGAATGACGTTGTCTTTACTGACGAGACACGCTTCTGTCTGCAGCACCACGATGGTCGGATTCAAGTGTGGAGACACCGTGGAGAGAGGATGCTGGACAGCTGCATTATGCTCCGCCACACTGGTCTTGCACCGGGTATTATGGTATGGGACGGTATTGGATATTACTCTCGCACGCCTCTAGTACGCATTGCCGGTACTTTAAATAGCCGGCGCTACATATCCGAGGTGCTGGAGCCAGTTGTCCTTCCTTACCTTCAGGGGTCCGCCACAGCCATATTTCAACAGGATAATGCGCGACCACACGTGGCATGCATTGTCCAAAGGTTCTTCGTCAATAACCAGATTGAATTGCTTCCCTGGCCGGCTCGCTCTCCGGATCTTTCGCCGATAGAAAACATGTGGTCCATGGTTGCTCAACGAGTGACCCAGATTACATCCCCAGCTGCCACACCAGATGATCTTTGGCAACGTGTGGAAGCTGCTTGGGCTGCTGTACCCCAGGAACACATCCAACGTCTCTTTGACTCAATGCCGAGACGTGTGGAAGCGGTGATCTCCAACAATGGCGGCTACTCTGGCTACTGATTCTGGCAGGAACCACATAACACAGACGTCTGTGAACGTAATCATTTGATACTTGGCCAACATGTTATCTACAAAATAAATTTTGTTATGCTACCTCTTGTCTTTCTTGGTGTTGCATTTACGGTGGCCAGCAGTGTACATACGTACTATAAAAACGAACGTGTGTATGTATGTTCCCCATCTCGTCCCAACCACTTGACCGACTTTAACCAACCGTGGTATTCACATCCCTTACTATCAGGTGACAATCGCTGTGGTAGTAAGAATCATCTACGTATCACAGTTCAGGAGATATGAAATCGTAAACAACGAGATGCGTGAAAATTGCCGCATCAACGTTGAAATCGATTATTCTGGGATACTATATCTATTCGCAAGAAATTTTGCAGACAGTGTCCAAATATTCCGCTAAATGCGCACACAAAATTGTGTCACGGTGCCACACATAGTCCAGTAGCTATGACGTCATGACCATTGAGATGCGTGAAAAGTTGTCGCATCATGCGTGACATTTAAATTTATTACCCCTTGGCTACCAACTCCGTTTGCAACATCTTTCCCAGTTACAATCCACATATACCGCTGACTTTTCCTGCACTAATATATCACACTACGACACATAGTTCAAGATATGGGACGTCATAAACCTCAGATACGCGAAAAAATTCCGCATCATGCGTGTACTTTTAATACCTTTAGTCTTTGCTACTGAGTCCTACAGTCGAGTCAACTTAAGGAAATCCCTAACAACTAGCAGCGGTTTTTGACAGCTTTCAATTGCGAAGCGCAAACGGCTGTAGGCGAGAACAATAGCCGTCTATATAACAAGAGCTATAAAGAGACGTTGACTTTTCCTGCACTAATATATCACACTACGACACATAGTTCAAGATATGGGACGTCATAAACCTCAGATACGCGAAAAAATTCCGCATCATGCGTGTACTTTTAATACCTTTAGTCTTTGCTACTGAGTCCTACAGTCGAGTCAACTTAAGGAAATCCCTAACAACTAGCAGCGGTTTTTGACAGCTTTCAATTGCGAAGCGCAAACGGCTGTAGGCGAGAACAATAGCCGTCTATATAACAAGAGCTATAAAGAGACGTTGACTTTTCCTGCACTAATATATCACACTACGACACATAGTTCAAGATATGGGACGTCATAAACCTCAGATACGCGAAAAAATTCCGCATCATGCGTGTACTTTTAATACCTTTAGTCTTTGCTACTGAGTCCTACAGTCGAGTCAACTTAAGGAAATCCCTAACAACTAGCAGCGGTTTTTGACAGCTTTCAATTGCGAAGCGCAAACGGCTGTAGGCGAGAACAATAGCCGTCTATATAACAAGAGCTATAAAGAGACGTTGACTTTTCCTGCACTAATATATCACACTACGACACATAGTTCAAGATATGGGACGTCATAAACCTCAGATACGCGAAAAAATTCCGCATCATGCGTGTACTTTTAATACCTTTAGTCTTTGCTACTGAGTCCTACAGTCGAGTCAACTTAAGGAAATCCCTAACAACTAGCAGCGGTTTTTGACAGCTTTCAATTGCGAAGCGCAAACGGCTGTAGGCGAGAACAATAGCCGTCTATATAACAAGAGCTATAAAGAGACGTTGCCAGAGACATGCACTGCAGACAGGCGAAGAAGCGGCGTTAAGCGTACCCAAACTGTTTGTTAATTTGAGTACTGTACGTATACATTTGAAAATTATACAGTTTTCTTTGTACGACTGTTTCATAATATCAAAGGTGTTTTCACGAATTCATGTAAATGAATTTTTTTTTCGATACTAGACTACAAACAATTCAAAAAAATGTTCAAATGTGAGTGAAATCTTATCGGACTTAACTGCTAAGGTCATCAGTCCCAAAGCTTACACACGACTTAACCTAAATTATCCTAAGGGCAAACACACACAACCATGCACGAGGGAGGATTCGCACCTCCGCCGGGACCAGCCTCAGTCCATGACTGCAGCGCCTTGGACCGCTCGGCTAATCCCCCGATTCCTTTTGTTTTCGTTTCTAGAAGAAAATTGGCAAAATGAGTACTTGGGAAATGCCAGATTTGTTTGATACAATATAGATTTAAATGTCAGGAAGTATTTCCTGAAGGTACGACAGCGTGCTGAAAAGTAATGCCTCTGAATTTTTTATTCCGTTCTCAGTATCGGTTGATATCTTACGTGTCATGTAAATTTCTCGGACCGAGTGATGTGGCTCAGTGGTTAGCACACTGGACTCGAATTCGGAGGGCCGACGGTTCAAACCCAGGTCCGGTCGTCCTGCTTTAGGTTTTCCGTGATTTCTCTAAATCGCTTCAGGCAAATGCAGGGATGGTTTCTTTGAAAGGGCGCGGCCGACTTACTTCCCCATCCTTCCCCAATCCGATGGGACCGATGACCCCGCTGTTTGGTCCCCTTCCACCAACCATCCAAACAACCATATTACTCGATCGACTTTCCCGCTTCGCTCACGAAAGTTGTAACCCTCTGCCGCTAGAGGACTCGGAATTGAAGCCTGTAACATTGCGGCATGTAAAATAACTACACTACTGGCCATTAAAATTGCTACACCAAGAGGAAATGCAGATGATAAACGGGTATTCATTGGACAAATATATTATACTAGAACTGACATGTGATTACATTTTCACGCAATTAGGGTGTATAGATCCTGAGAAATCAGTACCCAGAACAACCACCTCTGCCGTAATAACGGCCTTGATACGCCTGGGTGTTGCGTCAAACAGAGCTCGGATGGCGTGCACAGGTACAGCTGCCAATGCAGCTTCAACACGGTACCACAGTTCATCAGGAGTAGTGACTGGCGTATTGTGACGAGCCAGTTGCTCGGCCACCATTGACCAGACGTTTTCAGTTGGTGAGAGATCTGGAGAATGTGCTGGCCAGGGCAGCAATCTTACATTTTATGTATCCAGAAAGGCCCGTACAGGACCTGCAACATGCGGTTGTGCATTATCCTGCTGAAATGTAGGGTTTCGCAGGGATCGAAAAATCTTTAGTTATTAATTACTATTGCGGCCCACACACGCGCGAGAGTACTTCTTCTTACCTCCGTTAACCATTGCGTTGTAGTCGGAGTCCTGGTTCTGGCTCTCGGCTGTTGTACTAAAAATAAGAATCTTAAAGCTACGTATTGTTAGCAACGCCGGGTGATACGCCAGTATGGCGATGACGAATACACGCTTCCAATGTGCGTTCACCGCGAAGTCACCAAACACGGATGCGACCATCATGATGCTGTAAACAGAACCTGGATTCATCCGAAAAAATGACGTTTTGCCATTCGTGCAACCAGGTTAGTCGTCGAGTACACCATCGCAGGCGCTCCTGTCTGTGATGCAGCGTCAAGGGTAACCGCAGCCACGGTCTCCGAGCTGATAGTCCATGCTGCTACAAACGTCGTCGAACTGTTCGTACAGACGGTTGTTGTCTTTCAGACGTCCCCATCTGTTGACTCACCAATCGAGACGTGGCTGCACGATCCGCTACAGCCGTGCGGATAAGATGCCTGTCATCTCGACTGCTAGTGATACGAGGCCGTTGGGATCCAGCACGGCGTTCCGTATTACCCTCCTGAACCCACCGATTCTATATTCTGCTAACACTCATTGGATCTCGACCAACGCGAGCAGCAATGTCAAGATACGATAAACCGCAATCGCGATAGGCTACAATCCGACCTTCATCAAAGTCGGAAACGTGATGGTACGCATTTCTCCTCCTTACACGAGGCATCACAACAATGTTTCGCCAGGCAACGCCGGTCAATTGCTGTTTGTGTATGAGAAATCGGTTGGAAACTTTCCTCATGTCAGCACGTTGTAGGTGTCGCCACCGGCGCCAACCTTGTGTGAATGCTCTGAAAAGCTAATCATATGCTTATCACAGCTTCTTTTCCTGTCGGTTAAATTTCGCGTCTGTAGCACGTCATCTTCGTGGTGTAGCAATTTTAATGGCCAGTTGTGTAACTATGTCGGAACGTGTAAAACAGCGTGCTGTAATAGTGTTTCTAAGCTCAGAAGAGTTTGTCCACACATGGAGCAGCCTATCTTCCAGCATGACAACGCCACACCACACAGGAGCGCTCCGACGTCTGACATAATCCGACACCTGAGGTTCTCCGTCACCAATTAGCCCCCATACTACTGATGTGACCGCATCCGATTTTCACGTGTTTTCGAAATTTAAAAAACACCTTCGACGACTTCACTTTGATGGCGGTGGAGCCTTGCAGGCATAGTGAGACGTAGGGTTCATATCGCGCCTGCGTTGAGTAAAAGACGGTAGCGGACAGACTGCTGCAGGCAATGAATCACGGTTATCGCATGTCAGATGCTCGCTGATCCCGTAGCTAGCTGCAAGTAATTAACTACTGTGGCCGAATGGTGTCAGCTTCTTACGGACTATGAAATTATCAAGTAGCTAAAACACATTTAGGAGACAAATCAGCAGTTATTACGATTACTACGACTGTCATTAATCCTTAATAAATTGTTAATTAATGTGAATGGAAGATATTAAGTGAATACCTTTATGTCTATTATGTGACTACTCGTTAGTGTGAGAATTGTGATTGTACAGAGAAACCGAAGTACACTCTCAGGGAAATTTTGTAACGTACAACTGGCCAGATTACGGGACTGGGAAAACAAACATTTTACGACAGTTCTGTTATTTAAAGACGGAGCTATTTTGATGAGTGTGGCCTTTCTAAATTTGTTCGTTTAGTAAATTGTTCGTATAAACCATTAAGCTGTGATTGGTCAAATGCAAAAGACGCGCGACTGCTCAGTTTAATATTAATATCGGATTGGTTATGAAGTGTATCAGCCAATCGGAGGACTGTACGCTCATGCGTATTTTGTTGGATAAATAATTGGTAAAGAAGCTTGACTGTGGAGTGCCGCAAAGTGGATGCGAACATGTGGAAAAAGTGAACATGTGACATTCCGATTTTAATATGTAAACTGTGACTTTTGAATAAACAAAATCCGTGTGGCAGGTTATACAAGCCGTGACCGCAAACTGAACATTCGTAGTGGTCAAATTATGAAATATTTGAGCTAGCATTCTGTCGCAGATAAGCCGTTCGGAAATCCTTTTGGTAATAGATTTCGCTTAATTGGCATAAGCTGGCTATTACGAGTCAAAATGGCTCTGAGCACTATGGGACTTAACGTCTGAGGTCATCAGTCCCCTAGAACTTAGAACTACTTAAACCTAACTAACCTAAGGACATCACACACATCTATGCCCGAGGCAGGTAGCGGTCGAGCGGTTCCAGATTTAAGCGCCTAGAACCGCTCGCCCACTCCGGGCAGCGCTATTATGAGTGATTACGGTTGTGTGTTAGTGTTGAAACTAGAATTCAAGATTGTCACAGGCTTAGCAGCCTTTTGTATCAAACGAGTGACAATATGTTGAAGTTTTCACACACAAACTGTCCATCGTTTAACAGCTCAGTCGACCTCATACTATCAAAAAATTTGTTGCACCCACTGGACTCGTGTAATGGTAATGGTTGTACTACAGCTTTTCCAGTAGAGACACGTTACTTGTTTTCAGCATGGAAGGCGTGGAGACCGGACTGCAGAAGAAGGAATCACTGCAAGACGAGTACATAGCAACCGTCATGTGGGAATAGGCAAGACTGTGCCTCCGTCAACGAAGTCGAACGTTCTACAGCGACGATATCTGTGAACTGGACGAGACGACGGTTGGGAAATAATTATGTAGACAAGAAGTGTCAAGATGTTGAACGTTAATAAATTTAGTCTTATTTAAAAACCCTTAAAAGTATTCATATAGGTAAGTGGTAGCTGTTACTTTTCAGCACGCCCTTCTAATTGCTATGACAAGGAAGAAAAACTGAAGGGCACGGACTAGCATACTCAGTACCGGTTCACCGCAGGAGCGTCATCTCCTAAGAAGGGAACCTCCCCATCGCACCCCCCTCAGATTTAGTTATAAGTTGGCACAGTGGATAGGTCTTGAAAAACTGAACACAGATCAATCGAGAAAACAGGAAGAAGTTGTGTGGAAATATGAAAAAATAAGCAAAATATACAAACTGAGCAGTTGATGCGCAACATAAGCAACACCAAGGACACTCTGAGGTCAGGAGCGCTGTGGTCCTGTGGTTAGCGTGAGCAACTGATGAACGAGAGGTCCTTGGTTCAAGTCTTCCCTGGTGTAAAAAGTTTAATTTTTCATTTTCAGTTTATGTGTCAAACTCTTATGTTTTCATCACTTTTTTGGGATTGATTATCACATTCACAAGAGCACCTAAATCGGACAAGGTAGAAGAATCTTTTTGCCCATTCTCCAAGTGTACAAGTTAGGTGGGTCGACAACATATTCCTATCATGTGACGCACATGCCGTCACCAGTGTCGTACAGAATATATCAGACGTGTTTTCCCGGGGAGGAATCGGTTGACCTATGACCTTGCGATCAAATGTTTTCGGTTCCCATTGGAGAGGCGCGTCCTTTCGTCTACTAATCGCACGGTTCTGCGGTGCTGTCGCAAAACAGACACTAAACTTATTACAGTGAACAGAGACGTCAATGAACGAACGTACAGATCATAACTTTGCGAAAATAAAGAAAGTAAAATTTTCACCCCAGGAAAGACTAGAACCAATGACCTCTCGTACCGCAGCTGCTCACGTTAACCACGGGACCATGGCGTTCTTGATCTGAAACTATCCTTGATGTTGCATATCTTGCGCATGGACTACTCAGTTTGTATATTTTGCGTATTATTTCATAGTTTCACACAACTTCTTCCTGTTTTCTCGATGGATCTGTGTTCAGTTTTTCAAGGCCTATCCACTGTGCCAAACTTATAACTAAATCTGAGGGGGGTGCGATGGGGAGGTTCCCTTGTAAGTAGTTTACGTGTCGAACTAGCCGCTTCTTGCAGCTATGCGTCCAGATTTTATGCCCCATAAAAGATTGCCATTTAACAAGTATAGCACTAAAAACTTTGATAGTTCAGATATCCGATGGGAAAAGTTACACCCACTTAATCCTCTCTCTCTCTCTCTCTCTCTCTCTCTCTCTCTCTCTCTCTCTCTCTCTCTGCAGAATACAGGGCTGCGGTTGGCAACGCTTATTTAAAACAACAAGTGTTTGGTGCAGTTGTTAGATCGGTTACTGATGCCACAATGGCAGGTTATCAATCTAGATGTGAGTGAGTTTCAACGTGATGTGATAGTCGGCGCACGAGCGATGGAACACAGCATTTCCAACGTATAGAAGTAGTGTGGATTTTCCCGTACGACTATTTCACGAGTGTACTGCGAATATCAGGAGTCCTGTAAAATATCAAATATCCAACATCGGTCTGGCGGGAAAAAGATGCTGCAAGAACGGGACCAACGACGACTGAAGAGAATCGTTCAATGTCACAGAGGTGCAACCGCTCAGCAAATTGCTGCAGATTGCTGGGCCATTAACAAGTGTCAGCGTGCTAACCATTCAACGAAACATCGATATGGACCCACTCGTGTACCCTTGATGACTGCACGACACACAGCTTTACGCCTCGCATGGGTTCGTCAACACCGACATTGGACTGTTGATTACTGGAAACATGTTGCCTGGTCGGACGAGTCTCGTTTCAAATTGTATCGAGCGGATGGACGTGTACGGGTATGGAGACACCCTCATGAATCGCTGGACCCTGCATGTCAGCCGGGGACTGGTCAAGCCGTTGGCGGCTCTGTAATACTGTGCGTCATGTGCAGTTGGAGTGGTATGGGACCCGTGATAGGACTAGATACGACAGGTGACACGTATTTAAGCATCCTGTCTTATCACCTGTACCCATCATGTCAATTGTGCATTCCGACGGACTTGGTCAATTCCAGCAGGACAACGCGCCATCCCACACGTCCGTAATTGCTGCAGAGTGGATCCAGGAACACTCTTCTGAGATTAAACACTTCCGCTGCCCACGGAACTCCACAGACATCAATATTATCTAAGCATATCTGGGATGCCTTGCTACGTGCTGTTCAGGAGAGATATCAATCTCCCTCGCACTCTTACGGATTTATCGACAGTCTTGTAGGATTTATGCTGTCAGTTCCTTCCAGCATTACTTCAGACATTAGTCGAGTCCATGCCACGTCGTGTTGCAGCACTTCTGGTTGCTCACGGTGATATATGAAGGAGAGAGAGGTATGACATTACAATTCTGTTGGCAAAGGGCTTGGAAGAGAAGCTGAATGGAATGTACAGTGCCTTGAAACACAGCAACAAAAGCGAAACAAAGGTAATAGAATGTAGTGAAATTAAATCAGGTAATGCTGAGGGAATCAAAATAGGAAAGGTGACACTTAACGGACCGTACTAGATGAGTTTTGTTATTTGACGAGCAGAATAATTGATGATGGATGAAGTAATGACGATATAAAGTGTAGCATGGCAAGGAAAGCGTTTCTGAAGAAGGTAAATTTGCTAACATCGAGTAAAGATATGAGTCGCAGGAAGTATTTTCTAAAAATATTTGCTTGGAGTATAGCCTACTATGGAAGCGAAACATGGGAGATGAACAGTTCAGACAAGAAGACAATAGAATTTTTGAAATGGGGTGCTACAGAGGAATTCTGTAGATTATATGGGTAGATTATGTAACAAATGAGGAAGTACTTATTAGAAGTGGAGGAAAAGAAATTTGTGGCTGAACTTGGCTGAAAGAAGGGATCGGTTGACAGCACGCATTCTGAGACAGCAAGGGATCACCAGTTAAGTATTGGAGGGAAATGTGGGAAGTAAATATTAATGAGGGAGACCAAGTTCCGAACGGAGTAAGCAGTAACAAGCGAATGTTGGTGGCGATTCCACATACAGCAGCCAGCGGTGAGTGGAGGACGCGTGTCGCCGTGGAATTAAAGTCGATTAGCATATCTCTGAGGCTGGCGTGCCCGCTATCTGGATGCGTCGTCTCTGGCCGCCTGTCCTTGCTCTCGTCACGACACTGTGGAGAAGGACCCCGAGGTCGATGGGTAACGCTGCTGACAACCACAGTAGTCAGTCATCCACAGGATTCTCTCCAATTTACCACTCACACAGAAATCCACAGCAAGGGCTCTTTCGATATGTAATTCATGGTATGTGACACACTTGCAACATAACTTCGCACAATGTTCCGATGTACCTTTAGATACATTTTCGAGTTTTAATGTAACTTTGCTTGACGTTTCCAGCTTCTTTCCATACCAACCGTTTCACGTGTACAGCGTGTACCAGAAATGTTTCTGAAACAATAAATGTTACGTTACCTTATATGACCTAGTAGATACTGTCGCAAGTTCCATGCGGCTTTTCGCGGATGATGCTGTAGTATACATAGAAGTTGCATCATTAGAAAATTGCAGCCAAATGCAGGAAGATCTGCAGTGGATAGGCACTTGGTGCAGGGAGTGGCAACTGACCGTTAACATAGACAATTGTAATGTATTGCGAATACATAGAAAGAAGGATCCTTTATCGTATGATTATATGATAGCGGAACGAACACTGGTAACAGTTACTTCTGTAAAATATCTGGGAGTATGCGTAAGCAACGATTTGAAGTGGAATGGTCATATAAAATGAATTGTTGGTAAGGCGGCTGCCAGGTTGAGATTCATTGGGAGAGTCCTCAGAAAATGTAAAGGAGGTGGCTTACAAAACACTCGTTCGACCTATACTTCAGTATTGCTCATTAGTGTGGGATCCGTACCAGGTCAGGTTGACAGAGAAGATAGAGAAGATCCAAAGAAGAGCGGTGCGTTTCGTCACAGAGTTATTTGGTAAGCGTGATAGCGTTACGGAGATGTTTAGCAAACTCAAATGCAGACTCTGCAAGAGAGGCGCTCTGCATCGCGGTGTAGCTTGCTGTCCAGGTTTCGAGAGGGTGCGTTTCTGGATGAGGTATCGAATATATTGCTTCTCCCTACTTATACCTCCCGAGGAGATCACGAATGTAAGATTAGAGAGATTCGAGCGCGCACGGAGGCTTTCCGGCAGTCGTTCTTCCCGCGAACCATACGCAACTGGAACAGGAAAGGGAGGTAATGACAGTGGCACGTAAAGTGCCCTCCGCCACACACCATTGAGTGGCTTGCGGAGTATATATGTAGATATAACCATGTATTTTCTCATACGTTCCTGTTAAGAGCTGTGAGCTCTTGTTCAGAAGAAGAGATTTGTTTTCACACTATCGAAGATGACGCAGTGTTCACAGGTCTCAGGATACGCCTTTCAGGGCCTGTATTTACAGAACGTTTTTGCAGTGAATGATCCTTCCTATCACATCCCCAAATACTGACCTACCTCCTTGGCCCCCCTGTATAGCAAGTAAGATTTCGTTCTTGCTATCCCTCTTGGTGTTTCAGTTGAGGTTTCTAGTAGCGTACAGTGCGTTCCAGAAATGCTGCCACAAAATTCCAGTGTTTGTAGAGGATGTCTTGAAGAACAAATCGAGGGATGGAACCCGTTTCTGGAAACGTCACCCAGCGATGCTACAGAGCATCGAAGTTATAGACGCTGACGCCCGCAACTAGGCCATCCATTCGGCAGCAAATGTGACTATGTACACCGATGGTCCGCAGGCGGAACGTCCCGCTATGTTATTTTTTATTCTGTGATCGCGACTGATTTTTACGACTGCCAGTGAAGAAGTTGGAACTGGTTGCTACGTAGAAAGGCATTGTCTCCTATAAATGTGGTGCTGTGTTGCCTCAGTGGGTAACGGTTCCATACATGGGATTCCATCTGCAGTTTATTTTTCTCCTGCAACCCTCTGAAATCTCGAACTTTTTTCGGTATAGAGGAGGAGAGATGGAGATGCCGACGGAAATCAGCACCCCAAACTGTCCCCCACTGAGGCTACATAGCATCGAATTCATAGGAGACAAGGCCTTTCTATGCAGCACCTAGCTTCGTCTTCTCGAAGCTATCTGTCAAATGTTCCTCCACTACTGTTTCTGAGGTAGGAACTCTATAAAAGCATCCAGTCACCGTGTTAGATTCAACTCCAACGCTTGTATTGACCCAAATCATTTCTAATTGTGAATATGAACCAATCTCATTAGATATGGTATTTTTTGTGGCTATCAACAGAAGAATGCTGAAGATTAGATGGGTAGATCACATAACTAATGAGGAGGTATTGAATAGAATTGGGGAGAAGAGGAGTTTGTGGCACAACTTGACAAGAAGGAGGGATCGGTTGGTAGGACATGTTCTGAGGCATCAAGGGATCACCAATTTGGTACTGGAAGGCAGCGTGGAGGGTAAAAATCGTAGAGGGAGACCAAGAGATGAAGGATGTAGGCTGCAGTAGGTACTGGGAGATGAAGAAGCTTGCACAGGACAGAGTAGCATGGAGAGCTGCATCAATCCAGTCTCAGGGCTGAAGACCACAACAACATCAACACGCTTCCGTCACCAATGTCCAGACTGTCTTTGAGACATACGATGCAATTGAAGTTTACATTCCATTGCTATTAACATCTGGTTGCGACCAGCGTTTTGTCCCTGTAGGACTGTAACTTCAATTGTCTCACATATGAAGATGACATGGTACTGCAAAGTAAATGAAAGCACGAGTTCAAAGAAATGAACCAGAAAATGGACAATTATGCGCAGAAGGTAGGACTGAAAGTGAATAGAGACAAAACAGAGTTCATGCAATTAGGAAGAAGAGAAGAGCAGGAAGAATTTCTTGAGATAGATGGCAAGAGGTTCAAGAGAGCACACCAGTTCAAATACTTGGGATCTTGGCTTACCACAGACAACAAAGTAAAAATGGACATCAAGGAAAGAATAGCAGTGGAAATGAAATGGATGCATTCCCTCAGAGAGACGCTTGGCTCTAAATCGATCTCAGTGAACTCTAAGGTGAAAACCTACAACACAGTGATATGCCCAGCAGTAGTGTACAGTTCAGAAACATGGAGCAGGACTAAGCGAGAAAGGGGAAAAACTATTAACATTTGAAAGAAGAGTAATGAGGAAGATATGGGGACAATGTTTAGATAACGGAGAATGGAGGAGGAGGAAAAATGAGGAAATCTACCTTCTGATGCGACAGCCAACTATCCTACAGAAGATAAAGAGCAAAAGAATACAATGGGTGGGCCATGTAGCCTGTTTGCCAGATGGGAGACAGGCGAAGATGGCACTAGCGAGAAAGCCAAACACCAAACGCCCCATTGGACGACCAAGTCAGCGCTGGATGGACGACCTGGCGAAGGACCTAGCAGCCCTGGGAACTGAAGATACCTGCAGGAACCGGACCCAAAACAGGAAGGAATGGAGGCAGTTTGTGGAAGCAGCGCATGGTCTGCAGGGCCTGTGATTGCTGAATATCTATCTTATCTATCATCTGTCCCTATTACTACGTGGGTGTTGTTGCCGTTTATAAGCGATACTAGTTCCATGACCCTTTCGTGTAATTCGGGAGGACGACGGTTCAATCCCGTCTCCAGCCATCCTGATTTAGTTTTTCCGTGATTTCCCTAAATCGTTTCAGGCAAATGCCGGGATGGTTCCTTTGAAAGGGCACGGCCGATTTCCTTCCCAATCCTTCCCTAACCCGAGTTTGCGCTCCGTCTCTAATGACCTCGTTGTCGACGGGACGTTAAAAACTAGCAACCACCACCACCACCACCACCACCACCACCACCACCTTCCGTGTATGCTGCTGCAGTTGACTAATACTATGTTACCATTTTCTTCCTCCGATCTGCTATGACCAATGCTACTCTGTGCGAAACTAGAACGCATCTTGATTGTCCTGTGGAGGGATTTCTCTAGCCTAATGCACACATGTGCACGCCACACGGAATACGCTATCCTAATAGCCGCTTCCTGCATGTGGTGTACGCCTGACCTATTAACAGGAGTCATACGGTCCTCAAATCCGCATCCAAGATCATCACAGAATGATCTCTGCCTCTGGCTTTATCCTTCCACTCGGCTCCAAACAAGTGGTTCCGAGAAAGATGCCACAAAACGATAGCTCTGCTTTCACCCCACGAGCGCGTCTAGCTCTCTTCACCAAATCAGTCACCTGCAGAACTAAGCGTGGCCTCTGAACCTAGGCAGCACGCCCCATTGGTGTGTATATGTGCCTTGAGGCAGTGTAACTGACGGGCGCAAATTACCCTGAGTATTTCGAAATGTGAGCGCTTAGTTTCTTCCAACAAACTGTACACGTTATTACAAATCCATTCCAAACCTCGGTGACTCCGCCGACACAATGATGAAGGAGAATAGAAAGTTATGGCTCTGAGCGCTATGGGACATAACATCTATGGTCATCAGTCCCCTAGAACTTAGCACTACTTAAATCTAACTAACCTAAGGACATCACACACATCCATGCCCGAGGCAGGATTCGAACCTGCAACCGTAGCAGTCGTGCGGCTCCGGACTGAGCGCCTAGAACCGCAAGACCACCGCGGCCGGCAGAAAGTTATCACTGACTACATTTTGCTATTCACGCAGTAAAACCTCAGCATCAGGCAAGGTGTTTTAATTTATTACTTATTTACTAGTAACTCTACCCGCGAAACGTTTTCCATATAGTGCCCACATAAACTACTTCATGTGCGTGCCAGATTACACAGAAGTGAAAACATTCGTGCTATACCTTCTAATATCATGTCGAACCTTCCTTTTCCCAGCGCAGTACAGCAACTACATGTTGTATGGACTCAACTAGTCTTTAGAAATCCTTTGCAGAAGTACTGACGCATGCTGCCTCTATAGGCGATCATTATTCCGAAAAGTGTTGCCAGAGCAGGAAATTGTGCACAAACTGATGTCTCGATTACGTTCCGTAAATATTGGATGGACGGCCAAATCACTCCCTCGAACTGTCCAGAATTTTCTTCAAACCAGTCGCGAACAGTTGTACCCCAGTGACAAAGTGCATTGGCATCCGTAAAAATCCCATTGTCGAAAGGCCTCCCAAGTAACTCAACGTAACCATTTCCAATCAATGATCGATTCAGTTGGACCCGAGGACCGAGTCCGTTCTTTGTAAGCACAGCCCACACCATTATGGAGTCACCACAAGCTTGCACAGTGCCTTGTTGACAACTTGGGCGCACGGCTTCGTGGAACCTCCGAGAAACTCGAACCTTACCATCAGCCCTTATCAGCTGAAATCGGGACTCATCTGGACAGGTCACGGTTTTCCGTTCCTCTAGGGTCCAACCGATATTGCACGAGACCAAGAGAGGCGCTGCAGGCGATGTCGTGCTGTTAGCAAAGGCACTAGCGTCTGTAATCTGATGCCATAGCCCATTACCGCCAAATATCGCCGCGCTGTCCTAACGGATACGTTCGTCGTACATCCCAGGTTGATTTCTGCAGTTATTTCACGCAGTGTTGCTTGTCTGTTAGCACTGACAACTCTGCGTAAAGGCCGCTGCTATCGGTCGTTAAGCGAAGGCAGTCAGCCACTGCATTGAATGTGCTGAGATGTAATGCCTAAAATTTGGTATTTTCGGCACACTCTTGACTGTCGATCTCAGAATATTGAATTCCCAGACAATTTTTGAACTGGAACGTCTCATGCGTCTAGTTCCAACTATCATTCCGTGTTCGAAGTCTGTTAATTCCGGCGTGCGGCCACAATCACGTCGGAAAGGTTTTCACATGAACCACCTGGGTGCAAAAGACAGTTCCGCACATGCGCTGCACGTTTATACGTTGTGTACCCGATACTAGCGCCATCTGTATATGTGCATGTCGCTTTCCCACGGCGTTTATATCGTTCTATTACATAAAGTTCAAGAGATACGACAGCACGAAAAATGCAATGCATGGTAAACTATCGTTTTTTTAAAACGAAGCGAAAATCACGCAGAGTGTACTATCCAATGTTTGATATTGGTAGTACTCAAGAGTTTCCAACAATCTTTAAATAGTATTTCAAACTCTCTGATCTTTATTTTTTCGTTTTTCTATGGGTGAATAAAATGGTTCAAATGGCTCTGAGCACTATGGGACTTAACATCTGAGGTCATCTGTCCCCTAGAACTTAGAACTACTTAAACCTAACTAACCTAAGGACATCACACACATCCATGCCCGAGGCAGGATTCGAACCTGCGACCGTAGCAGTCGCGCGGCTCCGGACTGAAGCGCCTAGAACCGCTCGGCCACCGCGGCCGGCCTATGGGTGAATAATCCTAAATTAATAATTATGGTTCTGCACCATCAGTCATATAGGTTTTACGGGCTTAACGTCAAATCTTTAACACGTCGACTCCACTGTGAAGTAATCAAACATTTGAAGGTGATTCATACAAGAGAGTTCAATTTTTTAAAGAATTGTGGGCGGGTGTACTGGGGATTTACTGATAAAGGACCGAGGGAGGTGCCGCAGTGGTTAGTACACTGGAATCGCATTCTGGAGGACAATGGTTCAAACCCACGTCCGGCCATCGTGATTTAGGTTTTCTACGACTTCCCTAAATCACTTCCAGCAAATTCCGAGGTGGTTCCTTTGAAAGGGCACGGCCGACTTCCTTCCCTAATCCGGTGGGCCCGATAACCTCGCTGTTCAGTCCTGTCCCTCAAATCAGCTAACCAACTGATAAAGCTCTAATACGAATAAAAATATAAACTGGAAAGTAATGAGTAAAAAACAACGTATTCGATTTATTTATTTATTTAATCGTATGGCTAGGGTCCCCCACCGGCCAGACCGTTCTCCGGGTGTCGGTCTTTCAATTTGACGTCACTTCGGCGACCTGCAGTCGATGATGATGATGATGATGATGATGATGATGATGACAGCACAACACCCAGTCCCTGGGCGGAGAAAATTTCCCGACCCAGCCAGGAATTTTTTTAAAAACATCTTATGGGCCTTAACTATGGTTATCAGTCCCTACGCTAAGACACTATTTAACCTAAATTATCCTAAGGACAAACACATACACCCATGCCCGGGGGAGGATGCGAACCTCCGCTGGGACCAGCCGCACAATCCATGACTGCAGCGCCTCAGACCGCTCGGCTAATCCCACGCTGCCCAGCCAGGAATCGAACCTGGGCCCAGAGGACTGACAATCCGTCACGCTGACCATTCAGCCAGCGGGTGCGGACAAACTATTCGATACCAAGATGTATTGATACTTCCTCCGTGTGCGTAGCTGCGTGTTATGTCTGAGTTGCTCTGTCAGTAGGAGCACTGCCCTTGAGATTCAAGGGCCACACGTTGGAGTCCCAGTGCGTCATACAGTTTCAATCAGAGGGGAAGTGAGGGGGGAGGTTCAGAATTGCATATATCCTATGATAGAGCGAAACATTTGTTCTTCATGTACTTTCCTCCAATTGTGCTACATATATTTCATTAATTTCTGTTGTGTCTAGGAATCCTGCATATTCGGTTCGCTAGGCAAAAAATCAAGCAACTCTTGTTAATGAGTATTATTACAACATGAGAAATACAAATACTTAACTTTCATCTCTAAGTGTAGTACTATACCGTCCCCAGTGAAATACTAAGAAAAGACTTAAAAACAGTATTTATAAAGAAGAGACATTTAAAAATTGAATAATAAGTGGACACTAGCCGCTCAGCCGAACATGTATTTTTTCTCATGCATCGTTATTATAATAATTTCTCTGTGTAAGTTTCGAGGGCAAAGATATGTAAAGATTCCCTCGAAACAAAATGATCTAAAGAGACGACACGATGCGCTCTTTTGTTAATTTTTTAGTCGTCTTCACTTCTTCTCTTGTCTTGGTTGCGTGTAGACGGACATCTTGCGAGTGCTGGCAAATGTAAGCATATTTGTACTAATTAAGCAGATAATATATTGCTTTAATATCATTGTGCACGTTTAATTTGTAAGAGGTGATCCCGATTTCATGTCCGCCTTCCTTGAATTAACCTGCATTCGAGTAATTTACAGTTCAACAATCGCAGCGGCTGATGCAGCCGACGACGCCATTACGTGGCGATATTAACTTATAAAAATAAGCGGAAGCGAAAAACTCGCCCCCTATTAACATAATATACATTTTTCTCCACAGCCGCCCGACGCTGCAGAAATACGTAGCTTTAAGATTCTTATTTTGAGTACCACAGCCGAAAGCCAGAGCCAGGACTCCGACTACAATACAATGGTTAACGGAGTTAAGAAGAAATACTCTCGCGCGTGTGTGGGCCGCCATTGTAATTAATAACTAAAGATTTTTTTGCTTTAAAGTGAGCTGACTACCCGAGGAAATTAATATCAAAAGTTTATTCCAGTGTTCAACTTATATTCTCATGTTTTAAGATGGAGTGAGTCTTACGTCATTAACGTAACAAATAATTTCCACTGGAGATTAGTATTGTTAAAGAAAAGAGAACTTCACAAAAGCATTTAATTGTAAATCAAAATTGAATGAAATATAATTTTGATTAAGGCCCACACGTAAGTCGGCTACAATCACCATTACCAATCAATTTCTGTAGTAAATAATAAAGTAAATTACGACGGCCGACGGACGTGAGAGTACGTAGAGGTTTTGAGTATGGAGGCTACGATGCGTCAGCTAACGAAGTGGCTAACGTTGAATCTGCTGTAGAAGCAGGCTGCCACGAGTCGCGTGCGGCGATCATCTCGTCTTCACCTAGGGCCCGCTGCTGTTGCATTGTTGTCCTGGAGGGAGTTCCGTCAGCGTGCGATTGGCTGACCTCTACTCACAGCCGCCTCTTCTCTGTCGTTCCCGACTGGCGTGCCGGCGCTGACTTTTCGCCTCAACAATTTTTGTACCATCCCCCGTCCCCGTTAATCGAGTTAGTCTCTAATGACAACGACGTAAATGGGATGTACACTACTGGCCATTAAAATTGCTACACCAAGAGGAAATGCAGATTATCAACCGATATTCATTGGAGAGATATATTATACTAGAACTGACATGTCATTACATTTTCGCGCAATTTGGGTGCATAGATCCTCAGAAATCAGTACCCATAACAACCACTTCTGGCCGTAAAAACGGCCCTGATACTCCTGGGCATTGAGTCAAACAGAGCTTGGATGGCGTGTACAGGTACAGCTGCCCGTGCGGCTTCAACACGATAACACAGTTCATCACGAGTAGTGACTGGCGTATTGTGACGAGCCACTTGCTCGGCTGCCATTGACCAGACGTATTCAATTGGTGAGAGATCTGGAGAATGGGCTGGCCAGGACAGCAGCCGAACATTTTCTGTATCCGGAAAGGCCCGTACAGGACCTGCAATATGCGGTCGTGCATTATCCTGCTGAAATGTAGGGTTTCGCACGGATCGAATGAAGGGTAGAGCCACGGGTCGTAACACATCTGAAATGTAGCGTCCACTGTTCAAAGTACTAACAATGCGAACAAGAGGTGACCGAGACATGTAACCAATGGCAACCCCATACCATAACGCCATGTGATACGCCAGTATGGCGATGACTAGTACACGCTTTCAACGTGCGTTCACCGCGATGTCGCCAAACACGGATGCGACCATCATGATGCTGTACACAGAACCTGGATTCATCTGAAAAAGTGACGTTCAGACATTCCTGCACCCAGTTTCGTCGTTGAGTACACCATCGCAGGCGCTCCTGTCTGTGATGCAGCGTCAAGGGTAACCACAGCCACGGTCTCCGAGCTGATAGTCCATGCTGCTGCAAACGTCGTCGAACTGTTCGTGCAGATGGTTATTGTCTTGCAAACGTCCCCATCTGTTGACTCAGGGATCGAGACGTGGCTGCACGATCCGTTACAGCCATGCGGATAAGATGCCTGTCATCTCGACTGCTAGTGATACGAGGCCGTTGGGATCCAGCACGGCGTTCCGTATTACCGTCCTGAACCCACCGATTCCATATTCTGCTAACAGTCATTGGATCTCGACCAACGCGAGCAGCAATATCGCAATACGATAAACCGCAATCGAGATAGGCTACAATCCGACCTTTATCAAAGTCTGAAACGTGATGGTACGCATTTCTCCTTTTACACGAGACATCACTACAACGTTTCACCAGGCAACGGCGGTCAACTGCTGATTGTGTATGAGAAATCGGTTGGAAACTTTCCTCATGTCAGCACGTTGTAGGTGTCGCCACCGGTGCGGACCTTGTGTGAATGCCCTGAAAAGGTAATCATTTGCGTATCACAGCATCTTCTTCCTGTCGGTTAAATTTCGCGTCTGTAGCACGTCATCTTCGTGGCGTAGCAATTTTAATGGCCAGTAGTGTACATTCTCATCTCCCCACTACTACTACTCCCGGCGGAAAACGCAGTCGCTGAACAAACTGAGCCGAGAAAAACAGCCGTCCCGCCAGCTGAAAGGCGAGAGGTGAACAAACAGTGGGTAATACCGGCCCGTCACCAGGTGGATCCCTTTTACGATCCCCGTGTGCCCTTCCTGTCATAGACAAAACATATACGCCACGCGGCTGCTGTTATGGTGGAGTACCTGTTGCGTAACTGCAGATAAGCGTCGGGAAAACGGACCGCAAATAGACCGCCGGCGGGTCGTGCAAACACGTCCCCGATGGTCTCGCGATAGCGGCCGAAGGGGACTCCAGTGGGGTCCTGCGTGGGTCCGCCAACGCAACCATCGCTCAGGCCGTTCTCGAGGTCACTAGGACTTCGTTCGTAACAGTCTCAGTCCAGTTCGTATCCTGGCGTATTTCCCCACAGGTAAAGGTTCATGCCGTGTTCCTAGACTTCCGGTAGGCTTTTGACACAGTCCCGCTCCGCCTTGTAATTAACAAAAAAGTAAAATTAAAAAAAAATGATACAAATGTATGAGTCCGACTCGCACTCATAGGGTTCCGTACAAGCTTAATTATCCATACACAGGGCATTCGGAAATTTCAGTTTCAAACTTATAAAGGGGAATTACATGTGACGAGGAAGAAGTAAAAAACTGAATCGACTTTCTTTTTTTTTTTTTTTTTTTTTTTTTTTTTAGAAAAGGAGTATTTATACTACTCTGACCACACTCTATTGGTTATGAACCGTAGATTAAAACTGAAGAACCTGCAAAAAGGTGGGAATTCAAGGAGATGGGACCTAGATAAACTGACTAAACCAGAGGTTGTAGAGAGTTTCAGGGCGAGCGTAAGGGAACAGTTGACAGGAATGTGGGAAAGAAGTACAGTAGAAGAAGAATTGGTAGTTCTGAGGGATGAAGTAGTGAAGGCAGCAGAGGATCAAGTAGGTAAAAAGACGAGGGCTAGTAGAAATCCTTGGGTAACAGAAGAAATACTGAATTTAATTGATGAAAGGAGAAAATATAAAAATGCAGTAAATGAAGCAGGCAAAAAGGAATACAAACGTCTCAAAAATGAGATCGACGTGTATATTTCTATTGTGTACTGTCAAATCACAATTTATGAAAGATGTTTATATTTTATTAATAGGATTAAGTAGGAATAATTAATATTTGTAATGTTGAAAATAATTGTGGTAGCAGGGAATATCTGCATCAAAGTATTGTTGATATAACTTTAAAAAGAGCGGGAGAGACCGCGTATGGAAACATTTTAAGAAAAGAGCGGGAAACACCGCGCATTGATACATTTTGTAATGGTAGCAGGGATTGTCTGCACCAGAAAGCACTGTTGGCAGGAGAGACCGCACTTTAGCGTTCGTAGGAAGTCAGTAGTAAGCGAGAAGTGAAGCGAGTCGGTAGCAGGACTGAAGCGAGAGGTTGAGAGGAGCGGTGTGCCTGCCAGCCACCAGCTATGATTTACAAGAGATTATAAACGGATGTACAGAGACATCAGCTAACTATTATCATAAGAGGAACTAACATTATTGAATTATTTTCTTTGCGAAACGCAAGACTACTGAAGGTATGTTTGCGCAATGCTAGTTGTAAGATTATTGTAAAAAGTAAGTCCCATTTGAACGTTTGTAAAATCATTTCATTACCAACAATAAGTATTTGAAGCGTTTTCAGAATATAATTAATTTTTGCCAGCAATGTTGCATTACTGATTATAATCCATCCCAAAAACCATCAACATAAAACTTTGCAAAAATTTTATTGTTGTCAAGAAAAAGTGTAACTATGAATTACGTAACTTCAGTCAAATTAATTGAAGAATATCGTCAGCTTTGGTGATAAATACAGCCACTTCTTATGACAGCTCACCAGCAGTTAATAGAGTATAGTAAACCAGAGTAAGTATATTCATGTCGCAGTTCGATGTTGCAGTCAGAGGGCGATCCAGTAACAGTAAAAAAGGTAAGGAACAGTTTTGGGTTATTGCAGATAACGACTGAGGGCCACACGACGACGCCACATTCTATGTTTCGTCGAAATAATTAAAAAATCACTTTTAAAAAACAGCAATTAAATTTGTATGCGAAGATTGAGAAAGAGAATAAATTTCGAAGGGAAGATTTCATTTGTTGTTATTAAGCAAGAGAGAGAAATACTAAGGGAAGGATACAGAGTTTATTGTAAAAGGGAAGGTTATCATTAACAAAAAAGAGGTATAGAGAAGACGGGAAGGTTTCATACTGACTGACGTGGTCATTGTCAGACTGCTGATCATCTACAATCACTGCAGGTTGGGGACCAGTCCTACTAGGGAGTGCAAGAATTCAAATACCTAGGGGCACTTTTCACTGAGGACTCGCCTTGTGAAGCAGATATCAATGCCAGAATACAAGCAGGAAACCGATCTTACCACAGCCTAACACAACTGCTTCGGTCCAGATATTTCTCCAGACAGTTCAAGATTTGACTGTACAAAACCCTGATTCAGCCTGTTTTTCTATATGGCTGAGAGACATGGAGTATCCGGAAACAGGACTTCCATAAGCTCCTCGTTTTTGAGAGAAGATCTTTGGTCCGGTTCTGGATGCAGATACAGGGGAATGGAGGATCAGATACAACCAAGAGCTTGAGGAACTACACCAGCAGCCCAGCACACCAGGAACTGTCAAAGCCAAACGAATGCAGTGGGCCGGCCATGTGGCCCGGATGGAGGATCACAGATGGCCTCGGAAGCTCCTGGATTTCACACCTACAGGAAAGAGACCGCCAGGGAGACCCAAGATGCATTGGAGGGATGGACTCCACGAAGATTTAAACCAAGTGTCAATAGATGGGGACGGATGGCGGGTAGCAGCAATGGACAGAATACAGCGGAGGAGGAAACTTGTAGATGCGTGCTGTCCACTGGGCCTGATCACGTAGTAGTAGTAGTAGTAGTAGTAGACAGGAAACTGAAACGCGCGCAATTTCTCTAAAGAACCTCCTTGCACGTCAGCGCACTTTGTCGAACGTTTCACGAGATTTTGATTCCTTCGGAAAAAAAGGTTTTTTTTTGTGTCTGTTGATCCATTGTGGACATGGGACAGCGGCTGCAGACATACTTAACAATGAAATTCGCCAAGTAGCCTTGCAATTGAGATATTATTTTATTTTCGCTACCACTTTCGGCAACTCATTATGACACCTTTAGGCCTCATACGCACCTCTAAAAATAATCGATATTGCCAAAATGGGGCCATATGTTTCTGGGTGTCGTGAATTGGTAGCTCAAGTGCTTCCTTCAAAGACTTGACTGCAACGTGACGAAACTGGTAGCGAAAATAAAACAACATCTCAATTGCACGGCTGTTGACGAGTTTCACTGCTAAAAAAATTTCTTTGTTGCACCTGTAACCAATTTTGCACCGCATCAATGACTTCTACATCCATTGCAAATCATCCTCCCCTGGTCGCTTCCTTCAATGGTCCAAAGATACGGAAGTCGCTTGGAGCCAGGTCTGGACTGTATGGCGGGTGTTCCAGCAGTTCAAATCCCGACTCCTTTATTGTTTCGGCCGTCCGTTTGGCAGAATGTGGTCAAGCGTTATCTTGATGCAGGATCACACCTTTTCGCAGTTTTCCGCGACGTTTTGATCTGATTGCAGGTCTCAGTTTAGTTCGCAACACATCCCAATAGTTCTCACTGTTCACAGTTTCGCCTCTAGGGGTGAAATGAATGCCTACCACACGTTCCATGTCCCAGAATAATGTTAGCGTAATCTTACCAGCTGATGGTTGGCATTTAAGTTTCTTAACTTCTGGTGGTCCGCAGCTCGTGGTCTTGCGGTAGTGTTCTCGCTTCCCGCGCACGGGGTCCCGGGTTCGATTGCCGGCGGGGTCAGAGATTTTTCCTGCCTCGAGATGGTTGTGTGTTGATATGTCGTCTTCATCATCATCATCATTCATCCCCATTACGGTCATAGGAAGGCAACGGCAAACCACCTCCACTAGGACCTTGCCTAGTACAGCGGTGCGGGTCTCCCGCATCGTCCCCTACGCTCCCGCGAGTATGGGACCTCATCATCATCTTAGCTTCTAGTGATGATGGGTGTTTCCAAACCACGCTCGCAGCCTCACTTTCCATTTCGTGATGATGCAGCCAGTAACGATTTACTGTAAAAATTCATTTCCCCAGCTGTGACAGCGCCAAATGTTTACTAAAGCTGTCCATCCTTTGCGCCTTATGCTGCGCTGCCAATTATTTCGGTACGCACCTTACACAAACTTGCCGAAAATGTAGCCTGTCGTGTAAGACTGGAATACGCTGAATCATGTCAGATATGTAAAGTATTGGCGATTTCGTCCATTGTCATTCTATTTTTTTCCATTCCATGCCCTCAACGACTTCCAAACAGTCCTCAGTTGTTGAGGATGGTCTTCCCGATCTTTGCTCGTCACAGAGAGAAGTTCCTCTCTGTTTAAAGAGCGCTCTCTGCTGGCAGTTCTTGCTTCGCGACAAACAGCTGCCGCCATATTGCCGTTGCATTCGATGAATAATTTGCGCACGTTTAACACCTTCCTCAAACAAAAAGGGATCACTGGCCTCATTTCCTGCTTGGCGCAGATCGACAACGGAGCTGTCACGTTTCACGGACTCTTACAATACAATGGTTAACGCCGGAATAAGAGTGACACGTTGTATAGAATTATCGCAGCCAGCCATGAATACTGGCAGTGTTATCAGGCCCTACGGCGAGAAAGTTCCTTTACTTTTTGACTTCACCCCGTATTTTGAATAGGAACCCATGTCCGAAACGTACCGTTTCCATTCTACGACGGATTCAATTCAGATGTGGAACGGGTCCACCTCTGCTGAAGGGATGAGAAACGTCTCAAGAGTTTCTCGTCCTGGTACGCAATATACAGGGTGAGTCACTAACTATTGCCACCAAAAATAACTTCGAAAGTATGATAGGAGCTGACAAGTTTGTGGGACAAAAGTTGCATGCGACAACGGGGACCATAACATGACGTTGGTTTTTTGTTGCTCGGTGGGGTCGCGTCAGAGATATGAAGGTCGACCTTTTTTTTTTTTTTTTTTTTTTTTTCAAATGGGATGCTATAATTTGGTACTTACTTTCTGATAGCGGCTATCGAGACGAATCCAATGATGTGTAACAGTGAGGTCTTTGAAGGTCAACGATGGTCACAAAGGTGGCATAAACGTCCATTTACAGAAGGCGTTCGAAACGATGCAGTGCTGCTATCTTCTTCTCATTGATTAAGTGGTATTCTTTATCACTTCGGCACTTATCGAAGCACATGCTCTGACAATTCTTTCTCGCATATCTTCAGGTATAGTTGGAACATCTTTATGAACAATGTCTTTTAAGAATCCCCACAAGAAAAAATCCAGAGGCGTCAAGTCTGTCGAAAGAGCCGGCGACCACATATCTCTTCCGCCTCCAATCCAACGGTTTGTGGAATTGTCTCTGCAACTCATTTCTAGCCATCAGCGAAAAATGTGCCGGACACCTATCGTGTTGATACCACATTCTGTTCCTTGTTCCTAAAGGTATTTCTTCCAATAACAGACCTACCGTTTCTGCCAGGAATGTTGCGTACTTCCTACCATTAAGATTTTCTTCGATGAAATAGGGGCCTATAATTCTCTCCTCCAGAATCCCACACCATACATTCACCATTTACGGCTTTTGGTGTGCAACTTGCCTCAGCCAACATGTCACCCAGTAACGCATGTTACGCAAATTAACATTTCCACAGTTCATGAATGTAGCCTCGTCAGTAAATGAAATCAAATTAATAAATGTGTCATCCCTCTGAATCTGAAGCTGAGCCCATCGGCAGAATTCAATGCAATGCATACAATCCGTACCAGTTAATTCTTGGAGGAGACTGATGCGGTATGACATCTATGGCGATGCAGAACACGAAAAACACTACTCTGGGTCCTGCCAGATTCCCTTGCGATTTGACGCGAACTAACACAAGGATCACGAACCACAGTGGCAAGAGTACCAATTTCCGTTTCCTCGTTAGTAACTTTCCGTTGCCGGATATGTTTCCGATGCGTTAAAGATCCAGTTGTTCTCAATTGATCATACATATATTCAAATGTACGACGTGTAGGGTGAGTACGTGGAGGATATCTTCAGCGTGTAAGTCTCTAGCTGTCACTGAATTTCGTTGGCATTCTCCGTAAATGAGAAACATATCGACTTGTTTTTCGAAGGAATACATCATCCACATTCGCTTGATTCGACGATACTAGTCTTACCGTTCGTATTAGTGTTGTATTGCGAAACCATCGAATGTTGTCTACAGGGTGTTTCAAAAATGACCGGTATATTTGAAACGGCAATAAAAACTAAACGAGCAGCGATAGAAATACACCGTTTGTTGCAATATGCTTGGGACAACAGTACATTTTCAGGCGGACAAACTTTCGAAATTACAGTAGTTACAATTTTCAACAACAGATGGCGCTGCAAGTGATGTGAAAGATATAGAAGACAATGCAGTCTGTGGGTGCGCCATTCTGTACGTCGTCTTTCTGCTGTAAGCGTGTGCTGTTCACAACGTGCAAGTGTGCTGTAGACAACATGGTTTATTCCTTAGAACAGAGGATTTTTCTGGTGTTGGAATTCCACCGTCTAGAACACAGTGTTGTTGCTACAAGACGAAGTTTTCAACGGAGGTTTAATGTAACCAAAGGACCGAAAAGCGATACAATAAAGGATCTGTTTGAAAAATTTCAACGGACTGGGAACGTGACGGATGAACGTGCTGGAAAGGTAGGACGACCGCGTACGGCAACCACAGAGGGCAACGCGCAGCTATTGCAGCAGGTGATCCGACAACGGCCTCGGGTTTCCGTTCGCCGTGTTGCAGCTGCGGTCCAAATGACGACAACGTCCACGTATCGTCTCATGCCCCAGAGTTTACACCTCTATCCACACAAAATTCAAACGCGGCAACCCCTCAGCGCCGCTACCGTTGCTGCACGAGAGACATTCATTAACGATGTAGTGCACAGGATTGATGACGGCGATATGCATGTGGGCAGCATTTGGTTTACTGACGAAGCTTATTTTTACCTGGACGGCTTCGTCAATAAACAGAACTGGCGCATATGGGGAACCGAAAAGCCCCATGTTGCAGTCCCATCGTCCCTGCATCCTCAAAAAGTACTGGTCTGGGCCGCCATTTCTTCCAAAGGAATCGTTGGCCCATTTTTCAGATCCGAAACGATTACTGCATCACGCTATCTGGACATTCTTCGTGAATTTGTGGCGGTACAAACTGCCTTAGACGACACTGCGAACACCTCGTGGTTTATGCAAGATGGTGCCCGGCCACAACGCACGGCCGACGTCTTTAATTTCCTGAATGAATATTTCGATGATCGTGTGATTGCTTTGGGCTATCCGAAACATACAGGAGGCGGCGTGGATTGGCCTCCCTAGTCGCCAGACATGAACCCCTGTGACTTCTTTCTGTGGGGACACTTGAAAGACCAGGTGTACCGCCAGAATCCAGAAACAATTGAACAGCTGAAGCAGTACATCTCATCTGCATGTGAAGCCATTCCGCCAGACACGTTGTCAAAGGTTTCGGGTAATTTCATTCAGAGACTACGCCATATTATTGCTACGCATGGTGGATATGTGGAAAATATCGTACTATAGAGTTTCCCAGACCGCAGCGCCATCTGTTGTTGAAAATTGTAACTACTGTAATTTCGAAAGTTTGTCTGCCTGAAAATGTACCGTTGTCCCAAGCATATTGCAACAAACGGTGTATTTCCATCGCTGCTCGTTTAGTTTTTATTGCCGTTTCAAATATACCGGTCATTTTTGAAACATATTGTACATGCCAATGGCACGTTAGATGGATATGCCGCATTCGGTGAATATTTTCTATTTGCACGATATACGAGAGATAATTGTCAGAGAATGTGCTTCGGTAAGTGCCAAAGTGATAAGAAATACCACTCAATCCATGGTAAGAAGATTGCAGCACTGTACTGATACCAATGGTCATCACTTCGAACACCTTCTACCTTCTGTAAATGGACGTTCATGCTACCTTTTCGACCTTACCTGAACTTGAAAGACGTTACTGTTGCACATAATTGGATTCTTCTCGATAGCCCCTATTAGAATATAAGTACTATACTACTGCATCCCATTTAAAAGAATAAAATCGACCCTCATATCGCTGACGCGACCCCACCTAGCAACAAAAAACCAACGTCATAGTATGGTCCTCGTTGTCCCATGCAACTACTGTCCCACAAAGTTTTCAGCTCCTATCACACTTTCGGAGTTATTGTAGGTGGCAATAATTGGTGACTCACCCTGTAGTAGACAGGATGACATGTACAACGTTCTACATACTACTTCTCGTGAGGCCGTATGCAAAGTTTAATTTACGAGCCTCCTGTAAACACAAAAGATCTGCTGGCACGAGTTCTGCCGCTGCACTAGAAACTGAAGAGACACCAGTTGGGATGGAGAGTGTGCACCAGAACATGTTTCGTAGGTACAATGACATCCAAGTCCCCCCCTATCTGCTTCTGTATAAATTTAGCTCAAATTTACCTCCCAGTCTATAAAAGGTCTAGGTATTACCAAAATTATGCACCCACAGACTGTTATTCAAGTTGAACTCGTATGCAAACCTTTGATTAAACTGAACCTAATTTGAATTTAACTGTAACTGGTCTGAATACAACTTTGCTTTACATTGCCGTAAACGCGCAAGTGAAGTATAACAGTTATCTGGCCCTGATCAAAATTTCCACTTACCTCGCGCTTTGACAACGTTGTTGTCGAGTTCTCGAAATCACGATAGCAAACAGCAAGCAGGGAGCGGCTAAGCTATATTTCTGTTTTTAAATAAAGAAAAATAAGTTTCCAAAGAATGTTGAAACTGTTGCATACTACATGAGGCTATGTGATAATGCGTACCGTAATGATAAACCTTTCAATAAATGTAAATGTCGTGAGACCAGAGCCTCCCGTTGGGTAGACCGTTTGCCTGGTGCGAATCTTTCGATTTGACGCCACTTCGACGACTTGCGCGTCTATGGGGATGAAATGATGATGATTAGGACAACACAACACCCAACCGGGGAATCGAACCCGGGCCCTTAGGATTGACATTCTGTCGCGCTGACCACTGAGCTATCGGGAGCGGACAACCTTTAAATAGCGGGATGTGGAGAGTAACTGTTCCAATGAAGTGATATTCCAAGACAACGATTTTAGAATGAAATGCGTATTGAGAAAGAGAGTAAAGCTTCGCGTGATCTTGACTACAAATAACATTGGTCTGAACAATGCTATGCTTAACAACGAAAAATGATTTATACAGGGTACAATGTTAACAGAGTATTTGTATAAAAGCCGAACAGCTTAATCAATCAGTTGGCATGTTAAAGCACGATCCAAGGAAGTGGTGTGGCCTTTCTCTCAGCTCTGAGCAAGCGAACAAAGTTAACTAACTGACAATCATTCCGACAAACTAGCTTCGCAGTGCTGCAGACTTACCTCAAACTCCTCCTCTTACAAACAAAATGACATTATTCAAAATTTACACTCTTTTCGCCTTTCAGTATGTACATCATATTCATCCTTGCTGTCCTTTACAATAAATCATTCTTCAACTAACAGATACCATCACAAGTCAACACCGCACCTCTGAATACGTCCGTCACCTACCACTCTTCAGCTAAGAACGTATCAAACTGCGCCGAGGCAACGATTGTGCCACAACGAGACCAAAGATTGTTTAACAGTAACATAGCTTGCAACCTAAAGTCTTGTTTCGAAATCTCTGTCTAATCATTATACAGCGTGTTACAAAAAGGTACGGCCAAACTTTTAGGAAACATTCCTCACACACAAATAAAGGAAAGGTGTTATGTGGACATGTGTCCAGAAACGCTTACTTTCCATGTTAAAGCTCATTTTAGTCTCGTCAGTATGTACTGTACTTCCTCGATTCACCGCCAGTTGGCCCAATTGAAGGAAGGTAATGTTGACTTCCGTGCTTGTGTTGACATGCGACTCATTGCTCTACAGTACTAGTATCAAGCACATCTGTACGTAGCATCAACAGGTTAGTGTTCATCACGAACGTGGTTTTGCAGTCAGTGCAATGTTTACAAATGCGGGGTTGGCAGATGCCCATTTCATGTATGGATTAGCTCGGGGCAATAGCCGTGGTGCGGTACGTTTGTATCGAGACAGATTTCCAGAACGAAGGTGTCCCGACAGGAAGACGTTCGAAGCAATTGATCGGCGTCTTAGGGTGCACGGAATATTCCAGCCTATGACTCGCGACTGGGAAGACCTAGAACGACGAGGACACCTGCAATGGAAGAGGCAATTCTTCGTGCAGTTGACGATGACCCTAATGTCAGCGTCAGAGAAGTTGTTGTTGTACAAGGTAACGTTGACCACGTCACTGTATGGAGAGTGCTACAGGAGAACCAGCTGTTTCTGTACCATGTACGGCGTGTGCAGGCACTATCAGCAGCTGATTAGCCTCCACGGGTACACTTCTGCGAATGGTTCATCCGACAATGTGTCAATCCTCATTTCAGTGCAAATGTTCTCTTTACGGATGAGGCTTCATTCCAACGTGATCAAATTGTAAATTTTCACAATCAACATGTGTGGGATTTGAAAGCTCTTGTCTACGCAACCCCTGTACCAAATGTAGAGACTCTTCGTGCTCGTACTGCGGACGGTTGTGATACAATACGCCATTCTCCAGGGCTGCATCAACACATCAGGGATTCCATGCGACGGAGGGTGGATGTATGTATCCTCGCTAACGGAGGACATTTTGAACATTTCCTGTAACAAAGTGTTTGAAGTCAGGCTGGTACGTTCTGTTGCTGTGTGTTTCCATTCCATCATTAATGTGATTCGAAGAGAAGTAATAAAATGAGCTCTAACATGGAAAGTAAGCGTTTCAGGACACATGTCCACATAACATATTTTCTTTCTTTGTGTGTGAGGAATGTTTCCTGAAAGTTTGGCCGTACCTTTTTGTAACACCCTGTATAATTAAAAACTGAGAAAGTTTTGTCAAAATGTATACAGTCCGCAAAGACATATTTCCTGAGAAATCGTGAAGAACAAACTTTTACAGCTACCGATTATTTATCCGAAAGGTTGTAAGACCGTTCACGTTGGTCGAACGACCAAAGTGGGAAGAAGAGGACCTGTGTTCGATTCCCGTACGCATCATACATTTGATCCGCATTTTTTTCCGCCTCGAAATTGTTGTGAATAGGGAGGGCCAATAAGATAAATAACTGAATACTGAATAAAAACAAGGTAAGTAAATAAATTTGTCAAACAACTTGCATTAGTGAAGAACTAAAATTCTAATGCTGGCTGTTCCATAATCGTGCTTTTTCTCACTTTATTACATGTCCTCACATTGGCTCGAAAGGGTTTCATAACTGCAATTCGATTCTGAAAACACAACGGGACTCGCATAATCGCTCACACGCTACAACGATCCATAAGATCATTCACGATCACCTATCAGTAACGATTTTCTGACGATGCTATCGTATGCGTGGTCTGCAGCCAAATTAATTTCGTTTATCCTGCAGAAATGTGGGGTTTCGGAGTGGTCGAATGAAGGGTAGAGCCACGGGTCGTAACACATTTGAAACGTAGCGTCCACTGTTCAAAGTGCCGTCAATGCGATCAAGAGGTGACCGAGACGTGTAACCAATGGCACCCCATACCATCAAGTCGGGTGATCCGCCAGTGCGGCAGTGACGAATACACGCTTCCAATGTGCGTTCACCGCAATGTAGCCAAACACGGATGCGACCATCATGATGCTGTAAAAAGAACCTGGATTCATCCGAAAAAATGACGTTTTGCCGTTCGTGCACCCAGGTTCGTCATTGAGTACACCATCGCAGGCGCTCCTGTCTGTGATGGAGCGTCAAGGGTAACCGCAGCCATGGTCACCGAGCTGATACTCCATGCTGCTACCAACGTCGTCGAACTGTTCGTGCAGATGGTTGTCGTCTTGCAAACGTCCCCATCTGTTGACTCAGGGATCGAGACGTGGCTGCACGATCCGTTACAGCCATGCGGATAAGACGCCTGTTATCTCGACTGCTAGTGATACGAGGCCGTTGGGATCCAGCATGGCGTTCCGTATTACCATCCTGAACCCACCGATTCCATATTCTGCTAACAGTCATTGGATCTCGACCAACGCGAGCAGCAATGTTGCGATACGATAAACCGCAATTGCGACAGGCTACAATGCGACCTTTATCAAAGTCGGAAACGTGATGGTACGCATTTCTCCTCCTTGCACGAGGCATCACAACAACGTTTCACCAGGCAACGCAGGTCAACTACTGTTTGTGTATGAGAAATCGGTTGGAAACTTTCCTCATGTCACCACGTTGTAGGTGTCGCCACCGGTGCCAGCCTAGTGTGAATGCTCTGAAATGTTAATCATTTGCGTATCACAGCATCTTCTCCCTGTTGGTTAAATTTCGCGGCTGTAGCACGTTATTTTCGTGGTGTAGCAATTTTAATGGCCAGTAGTGTATGATGTACGGAGTGGACTGCCTTTCGGAAATCGAGGAAGTAGGAAATGACCTGTTCGCTTGCACCTGTTGTTTGCAGGATGTATGCGAATAAATAGAGCTGCTTTTCTGGCTAGTGATAGTTCTTGAACTCGTGGCTGAGGAAGTATTCGCGGAAGGATTTTCGAGCGAACCTAATTACGTTCCGACCAGTAGAGCCCTCACTTTTGCCTGAGGTACGGGGACCATAAGTAAGTTACCCAGCCACTTATAAAACTCAACGCCAAAAAGCTTCTACGTACTGTTCAACGGACCGCATATAGAAACCCGGTTTCCGCCGGAAGAGCAAAGTAGCGGTGAGATTGAATTTCTATACGACGACGTCAATAACATACCCTGCGGCAGGCTGGGAGATGACGTACTGCAGGAACTACGGGACCACAGGCCGTATGTAACCGGCGAATCCCACCAACACTCACTCACGGGCGCTGCGGCCTTCAATCTATCAGGTGGGTGCCGTACGGACTTAGCGACTGGTGCCGACACACACAAGGCGAATCTTTGCCGCTGGACATACGATGGTCACTCCAAAAGAAATGCACACTATTTTTTTTAAAATCCATCTTTTATTCTACACGTTTGAAAGTTTTTACAGTGTGTAGATACATCCTTTAGGAACAATATTTTCATTTCTCCACATAATTTCCAGCCACCTTAACTGCCTTACGCCATCTTGTAACCAGCGCCTGTATACCCGCACAGCAAAATTCTGGACCAACCTGTTGGAGCCACTGTTTGGCAGCGTGCACAAGGGAGTCATCATCTTCAAACCTTGTTCCACGAAGAGAGTCTTTCAGTTTTCAAAAGAGATGATAGTCACATGGAGCCAGGCCAGGACTGTAAGGGGGGTGTTTCAGTGTTGCCCATCAGAGTTTTGTGATCGCTTCCATGGTTTTTTGTCTGACATGTGGCCTTGCATTGTCGTGCAACACCAAAACATCCCGCTTTTGCCGATGTGGTTGAACACGACTCAGTCAAGTCTGAAGTTTCTTCAGTGTCGTCACATATGCATCAGAATTTATGGTGGTTCTACTTGGCACGATGTCCACAAGCAAGAGTCCTTCGGAATTGAAAAACACCGTAGCCATAACTTCTCCAGCAGAAGGTGTGGTTTTGAATTTTTTTTTCTTTGGCGAATTTGCATGATGCCACTCCATTGGTTGCCTCTTCGTCTCTGGTGAAAAATGATGGAGCCATGTTTCATCACCTGTCACAGTTCTTCCAAGAAATTCTTCTCCGCCATTCTCCTACTGTTCCAAAAGTTCTTGTTTCTTTGTGAGACACTGTCAACATCCTGGGAACCCATCTGGCACAAACCTTTTTCAACGCCAACACATTCAGTATTCTGCAAACACTTCCTTCCCCTATCCCAACGTAGCGTGACAATTCGTTCACTGTGATGCGTCTGTCAGCAGTCACCAATTCGTTAACTCTCTGCACGTTGTCTGGAGTGTGTGCAGTATGAGGCCTGCGGCTGCGAGGACAATCCTCAATATCAATATTGCCGTGCCCGCTTTCGTCACGTAACCTGCTTGCCCACCGACTAACTGTACTGCGATCGACAGCAGCATCTCCATATGTAGCAATACGAGTCAAGATAGATGTAACGGAACTTGAATAGCGCATTTGCCTCTATTGGTTACGGTAGGGAGATAGATCTTTCGGTCCTGTCTGTATATACAGGGTGGTACAAAAAGGTACGGCCAAACTTTCAGGAAACATACCTCACACACAAAGAAAGAAAATATGTTACGTGGACATGTGTCCTGAAACGCTTACTTTCCATGTTAGAGCTCATTTTATCACTTCTCTTCAAATAACATTAATCGTGGAATGGAAACACACAGCAACAGAACGTACCAGTCTGACTTCAAACACTTTGTTACAGGAAATGTTCAAAGTGTCCTCCGTTAGCGAGGATACATGCATCCACCCTACGTCGCATGGAATCCCTGATGCGCTGATGCAGCCCTGGAGAATGGCGTATTGTATCACAGACGTCCACAATACGAGCAACGAAGAGTCTCTACATTTGGTACCGGGGTTGCGTAGACAAGAGCTTTCAAATGCCCCCATAAATGAAAGTCAAGAGGGTTGAGGTCAGGAGAGCGTGGAGGCCATGGAATTAATCCGCTTCTACCAATCCATCGGTCACCGAATCTGTTGTTGAGAAGCGTACGAACACTTCGACTGAAATGTGCAGGAGCTCCATCGTGCATGAACCTCATGTTGTGTCGTACTTGTAAAGGCACATGTTCTAGCAGCACAGGTAGAGTATCCCGTATGAAATTATGATAACGTGCTCCATTGAGCGTAGGTGGAAGAACATGGGGCCCAATCCAGACATCACCAACAATGCCTGCCCAAACGTTCACAGGAAATCTGTGTTGATGACGTGATTGCACAATTGCGTGCGGATTCTCGTCAGTCCACACATGTTGATTGTGAAAATTTACAATTTGAATCGAGGAAGTACAGTACATACTGATCAAACTAACATGAGCGCTAACATGGAAAATAAGCGTTTTAGGACACATGTCCACATAACATATTTTCTTTCTTTGTGTGTGAGGTATGTTTCCCGAAAGTTTGGCGGTACCTTTTTGTAACACCCTGTATATATATAATATTGCATGAATAAAGGCTGGGCGAGTTAAAGCTATCGTTAAAAACGCACGCCCCGCGATTTGTTACGATTTGGTGAAAAAATATAGGGGCGAGTTTTAAATAACTGCGGTATACAATCAGAGTAACAAAAGGACATTTAGTTACGCCAAATCGCGGATAGCGAAGTGTGGTCATTAAATTGAGTACACCTACAAGGCGGTCAATTCCTGGATGAATCTATACGCATCTCACGAGGGACGCGGTATTGAGACCGTTTTTTTTTATTATTATTATATCGCTGAGACCGGGCTCCAATTTATGAAAAGGAGAAAAACTGTATCATTATCATTGACTGTTGGTGTCGAGCAACTAAAATTGTTCATCAATGGGTTTCGATGGAACTTGAGCGTTAGGGTTCAGGCACTCGCATATACTCCACATCAGGGTGTGAATGAGTGGTGAATGCGAAATAAAACTGTGAACAAAGTTACGCTCAATAAAACAGAAGAAACAAGACAGTTTGGTCGTATCTGTTATTATTCCATAAACTGTAACATTTCTTATCGTTGTACGAAGCCTTCATAAATGATCGTTATGACAATTTGCTTCGAAGGGATCTCGTTACGAGTAAAGTTTTGGGGATCTGGTTAAGAGGGGGTAACTCGTAGATCCTAACTACTGCAGCTATTCTGGAATCAGGTGCTACCGTGACCGTTGTGTGTTGTCAATGACTTAAGGTTACCATATCTCATGCTCTAAACGAGGATAATGGAATGTAGTCGAATCAAGTCGGGTAATGCTGAGGGAATTAGAATAGGAAATGAGACACTTAAAGTAGTAAAGGAGTTTTGCTATTTGGGGAGCAAAATAACTGATGATGGTCTAAGTAGAGAGGATATAAAATATAGACTGGAAATGGCAAGGAAAGCGTTTCTTAAGAAGAGAAATTTGTTAACATCGAGTGTAGATGTGTCAGGAAGCCGTTTCTGAAAGTATTTGTATGGAGTGTAGCCATGTATGGAAGTGAAACATGGACGATAAATAGTTTAGACAAGAAGAGAATAGAAGCTTTCGAAATGTGGAGCTACAGAAGAATGCTGAAGATTAGATGGGTAGATCACATAACTAATGAGGAGGTATTGAATATAATTGGGGAGAAGAGAAGTTTGTGGCACAACTTGACTAGAAGAAGGGATCGGTTGGTAGGATATGTTCTGAGGCATCAAGGGATCACCAATTTAGTATTAGAGGGCAGCGTGGAGGGTAAAAATCGTAGAGGGAGACCAAGAGATGAATTCATGGGGGGGGATGGCGCATTATCTTGCTGGAAAATGCCACTGCCGTGAGGAAACATGATTGTCATTAAGAGGTGTACATGGCCTGCAACCAGTGTAGGATACTCCTTGTCCGTCATGGTGTCATGCAGAAGCTCCACTGGACCCACCGACGCCCACGTGAATGTCCTCTGGAGCATATTGGAGCCGCCGCCAATTTGTCTCCGTCCCAAGTACAGGTTTCAAGGAGATGGTCCCCTGGAAGACGACGCAATCGCGCTTTCCCAGCTGGATGATGATCAAGGTATAGAAATTCTTCAGACCGTGAAGAGCTCTGCCACTGCGCCAACGTCCAATGCCAACAGTCACGTGCCCATTTCAGTCGGAGCTGCCGATGTTGTGGTGTTAACATTGGCACATGCATGGGCTGCATAGCTGAACTGTGTGTTCAGACACACTTGTACGCTACCCAGCACTAAAGTCAGAACTAACATCAGCCACAGTTCGCCGCCTGTCCTGTTTTACCAGTCTGCCCAGCCTATGACGTCCAACATCTGCAATGAGAAGAGGCCGCCCAACCTCACGAAGTCTGTCCGTGGTTTCACGAAGTGCTGAAGACACTCATCACAGCACTCATCGAGCACGCGACAAGTTGTGCAGGTCCGTAATGCTCGTGCCGAGCCTCCGGGTCACCATAATCTGCCATCGGTCAAACTCAGAGAGATCGTACGTCTTCCCCATTCTATACAAGGCCAGCAGGTTCACTGATAATGCATGCACCGTGCGTGTGTCTGACTTGCAGTCGTTACTCGCCAGGTAACTCTGCTGACGGCTGGGTTGGTTCATATCGACAAGGGGCCGGTGGTCATGATGTTCTGGCTGATCAGTGTACCATGCCTGGAACAACATTAAATACGAACAATGCCAAGGCACTGTGGTGTCCATTCTACTCTGATCATTCACAGACCCGCCGATGGTTTCTGCGTGCACGAAGTTAGATTGACATCTGACCATGTCTTCGATGTACACCACTTTTTTGTAAGGTAGTTTACGGTTATGACTGCATGTTATTCGCAAAGATACCATTTTTTTGACTAGTTTGAATATGACATGCTATCAAAACCATATAATACAGAAGATGACGCCTCATGTGTAGTACAGTAGAATTAGTTTGTATTGTATTGTATTGTATTGTATGTGGACCGGGGACCTAGAAACGACGGAGAGGCTCCGTCCCCGCCGCAGCCGCAGTGGTCCACAACCCCACGACGACTACCGCAGTCCACTTCACCCCTCCGCCGCCCCACACCGAACCCAGGGTTATTGTGCGGTTTGGCCCCCGGTGGACCCCCCAGGGAACGTCCCACACCAGACGAGTGTAACCCCTATGTTTGCGTGATAGAGTAATGGTGGTGCACGCGTACGTGGAGGACTTGTTTGCGCAGCAATCGACGACATAGTGTAACTGAGGCGGAATAAGGGGAACCAGCCCGCATTCGCCAGGGCAGACGGAAAACCGCCTAAAAACCATCCACAGACTGGCCGGCTCCCTGGACCTAGACACAAGTCCGCCGGGAGGATCCGTGCCGGGGACCAGGCGCTCCTTCCCGCCCGGAAAGCCGTGCGTTAGACCGCTCGGCCAACCGGGCCAGCTAAACATTAGTTTCCTTCGTTGTTCAGTCTATTTTCATATATAACACAAAGAGAAAAATGATTAGTTCCTTTTTATTAAATTTAATGTACTGAGCTGTCGAGTATTTTGCAAATGCAGCCATAGGCAAAAACGAGTAATTTACACATAGCCACTGGATATACCCGGCGAACTTCGTACCGCCTCTGAAAATCTTTATACGTTATAGCTGACCTGGCAGACGTTGGTTCGCCATATACAGGGTGTTTCAAAAATGACCGGTATATTTGAAACGGCAATAAAAACTAAACGAGCAGCGATAGAAATACACCGTTTGTTGCAATATGCTTGGGACAACAGTACATTTTCAGGCAGACAAACTTTCGAAATTACAGTAGTTACAATTTTCAACAACAGATGGCGCTGCGGTCTGGCAAACTCTGTTGTTGTTGTTGTGGTCTTCAGTCCTGAGACTGGTTTGATGCAGCTCTCCATGCTACTCTATCCTGTGCAAGCTTTTTCATCTCCCAGTACCTACTGCAACCTACATCCTTCTGAATCTGCTTAGTGTATTCATCTCTTGGTCTCCCTCTACGATTTTTACCCTCCACGCTGCCCTCCAATACTAAATTGGTGATCCCTTGATGCCTCAGAACATGTCCTACCAACCGATCCCTTCTTCTGGTCAAGTTGTGCCACAAACTTCTCTTCTCCCCAATCCTATTCAATACTTCCTCATTAGTTATGTGATCTACCCATCTAATCTTTAGCATTCTTCTGTAGCACCACATTTCGAAAGCTTCTATTCTCTTCTTGTCCAAGCTATTTATCGTCCATGTTTCACTTCCATACATGGCTACACTCCATACGAATACTTTCAGAAATGACTTCCTGACACTTAAATCAATACTGGATGTTAACAAATTTCTCTTCTTCAGAAACGCTTTCCTTGCCATTGCCAGCCTACATTTTATATCCTCTCTACTTCGACCATCATCAGTTATTTTGCTCCCCAAATAGCAAAACTCCTTTACTACTTTAAGTGCCTCATTTCCTAATCTAATTCCCTCAGCATCACCCGACTTAATTAGACTACATTCCATTATCCTTGTTTTGCTTTTGTTGATGTTCATCTTATATCCTCCTTTCAAGACACTGTCCATTCCATTCAACTGCTCTTCCAAGTCCTTTGCTGTCTCTGACAGAATTACAATGTCATCAGCGAACCTCAAAGTTTTTATTTCTTCTCCATGAATTTTAATACCTACTCCGAATTTTTCTTTTGTTTCCTTTACTGCTTGCTCAATATACAGATTGAACAACATCGGGGAGAGGCTACAACCCTGTCTTACTCCCTTCCCAACCACTGCTTCCCTTTCATGCCCCTCGACTCTTATAACTGCCATCTGGTTTCTGTACAAATTGTAGATAGCCTTTCGCTCCCTGTATTTTACCCCTGCCACCTTTAGAACTTGAAAGAGAGTATTCCAGTCAACATTGTCAAAAGCTTTCTCTAAGTCTACAAATGCTAGAAACGTAGGTTTGCCTTTCCTTAATCTTTCTTCTAAGATAAGTCGTAAGGTCAGTATTGCCTCACGTGTTCCAGTGTTTCTACGGAATCCAAACTGATCTTCCCCGAGGTTGGCTTCTACTAGTTTTTCCATTCGTCTGTAAAGAATTCGTGTTAGTATTTTGCAGCTGTGACTTATTAAGCTGATAGTTCGGTAATTTTCACATCTGTCAACACCTGCTTTCTTTGGGATCAGAATTATTATATTCTTCTTGAAGTCTGAGGGTATTTCGCCTGTTTCATACATCTTGCTCACCAGATTGTAGAGTTTTGTCAGGACTGGCTCTCCCACGGCCGTCAGTAGTTCCAATGGAATATTGTCTACTCCGGGGGCCTTGTTTCGACTCAGGTCTTTCAGTGCTCTGTCAAACTCTTCACACAGTATCATATCTCCCATTTCATCTTCATCTACATCCTCTTCCATTTCCATAATATTGTCCTCAAGTACATCGCCCTTGTATAGACCCTCTATATACTCCTTCCACCTTTCTGCTTTCCCTTCTTTGCTTAGAACTGGGTTTCCATCTGAGCTCTTGATATTCATACAAGTCGTTCTCTTATCTCCAAAGGTCTCTCTAATTTTCCTGTAGGCGGTATCTATCTTACCCCTAGTGAGATAGGCCTCTACATCCTTACATTTGTCCTCTAGCCATCCCTGCTTAGCCATTTCGCATTTCCTGTCGATCTCATTTTTGAGACGTTTGTATTCCTTTTTGCCTGTTTCACTTACTGCATTTTTATATTTTCTCCTTTCATCAATTAAATTCAATATTTCTTCTGTTACCCAAGGATTTCTACTAGCCCTCGTCTTTTTACCTACTTGATCCTCTGCTGCCTTCACTACTTCATCCCTCAGAGCTACCCATTCTTCTTCTACTGTATTTATTTCCCCCATTCCTGTCAATTGCTCCCTTATGCTCTCCCTGAATCTCTGTACAACTTCTGGTTCTTTTAGTTTATCCAGGTCCCATCTCCTTAAATTCCCACCTTTTTGCAGTTTCTTCAGTTTTAATCTACAGGTCATAACCAATAGATTGTGGTCAGAGTCCACATCTGCCACTGGAAATGTCTTACAATTTAAAACTTGGTTCCTAAACCTCTGTCTTACCATTATATAATCTATCTGATACCTTTTAGTATCTCCAGGGTTCTTCCATGTATACAACCTTCTTTCATGATTCTTAAACCAAGTGTTAGCTATGATTATGTTGTGCTCTGTGCAAAATTCTACCAGGCGGCTTCCTCTTTCATTTCTGTCCCCCAATCCATATTCACCTACTATGTTTCCTTCTCTCCCTTTTCCTACACTCGAATTCCAGTCACCCATGACTATTAAATTTTCGTCTCCCTTCACAATCTGAATAATTTCTTTTATTTCATCATACATTTCTTCAATTTCTTCGTCATCTGCAGAGCTAGTTGGCATATAAACTTGTACTACTGTAGTAGGTGTGGGCTTCGTATCTATCTTGGCCACAATAATGCGTTCACTATGCTGTTTGTAGTAGCTTACCCGCATTCCTATTTTCCTATTCATTATTAAACCTACTCCTGCATTACCCCTATTTGATTTTGTGTTTATAACCCTGTAGTCACCTGACCAGAAGTCTTGTTCCTCCTGCCACCGAACTTCACTAATTCCCACTATATCTAACTTCAACCTATCCATTTCCCTTTTTAAATTTTCTAACCTACCTGCCCGATTAAGGGATCTGACATTCCACGCTCCGATCCGTAGAACGCCAGTTTTCTTTCTCCTGATAACGACGTCCTCTTGAGTAGTCCCCGCCCGGAGATCCGAATGGGGGACTATTTTACCTCCGGAATATTTTACCCAAGAGGACGCCATCATCATGTAATCATACAGTAAAGCTGCATGCCCTCGGGAAAAATTACGGCTGTAGTTTCCCCTTGCTTTCAGCCGTTCGCAGTACCAGCAAACTCAATAGTACGATATTTTCCACATATCCACCATGCGTAGCAATAATGTGGCGTAGTCTCTGAATGAAATTACCCGAAACCTTTGACAACGTGTCTGGCGGAATGGCTTCACATGCAGATGAGATGTACTGCTTCAGCTGTTCAATTGTTTCTGAATTCTGGCGGTACACCTGGTCTTTCAAGTGTCCCCACAGAAAGAAGTCACAGGGGTTCATGTCTGGCGACTAGGGAGGCCAATCCACGCCGCCTCCTGTATGTTTCGGATAGCCCAAAGCAATCACACGATCATCGAAATATTCATTCAGGAAATTAAAGACGTCGGCCGTGCGATGTGGCCGGGCACCATCTTGCATAAACCACGAGGTGTTCGCAGTGTCGTCTAAGGCAGTTTGTACCGCCACAAATTCACGAAGAATGTCCAGATAGCGTGATGCAGTAATCGTTTCGGATCTGAAAAATGGGCCAATGATTCCTTTGGAAGAAATGGTGGCCCAGACCAGTACTTTTTGAGGATGCAGGGACGATGGGACTGCAACATGGGGCTTTTCGGTTCCCCATATGCGCCAGTTCTGTTTATTGACGAAGCCGTCCAGGTAAAAATAAGCTTCGTCAGTAAACCAAATGCTGCCCACATGCATATTGCCGTCATCAATCCTGTGCACTATATCGTTAGCGAATGTCTCTCGTGCAGCAATGGTAGCGGCGCTGAGGGGTTGCCGCGTTTGAATTTTGTACGGATAGAGGTGTAAACTCTGGCGCATGAGACGATACGTGGACGTTGGCGTCATTTGGACTGCAGCTGCAACACGGCGAACGGAAACCCGAGGCCGCTGTTGGATCACCTGCTGCACTAGCTGCGCGTTGCCCTCTGTGGTTGCTGTACGCGGTCGCCCTACCTTTCCAGCACGTTCATCCGTCACGTTCCCAGTCCGTTGAAATTTTTCAAACAGATCCTTTATTGTATCGCTTTTCGGTCCTTTGGTTACATTAAACCTCCGTTGAAAACTTCGTCTTGTTGCAACAACACTGTGTTCTAGGCGGTGGAATTCCAACACCAGAAAAATCCTCTGTTCTAAGGAATAAACCATGTTGTCTACAGCACACTTGTACGTTGTGAACAGCACACGCTTACAGCAGAAAGACGACGTACAGAATGGCGCACCCACAGACTGCATTGTCTTCTGTATCTTTCACATCACTTGCAGCGCCATCTGTTGTTGAAAATTGTAACTACTGTAATTTCGAAAGTTTGTCCGCCTGAAAATGTACTGTTGTCCCAAGCATATTGCAACAAAGGGTGTATTTCTCTCGCTGCTCGTTTAGTTTTTATTGCCGTTTCAAATATACCGGTCAATTTTGAAACACCCTGTAAATTATCTCTAGTCTATAAGGATAATGTATACGTGTAACACAATAGCCGTTGTTAACGGGAGCTCGTGACACAAACAATAATAATAGCCTAAAATTGTGAAGGGAGTGAGAAAAGGCTTAGGGGGAAGTCCGGCAGTATCGGCCACCATTAGTTCTGGCGTTTCTACGGTAGATCGCGTGGATGTAACAATTGCAGCCGATACACGGCTCGTTCATGAGCATACAAACATGGCGGCAATTTCGTGTCGAAACGTGTTCGCCAGCATTATGAATAAGGCCAAGCGCACACGCATCGATTTTTATCGTACGTAAAAATATTGTATGATTAAATTCTTTTAGAGGAACAAAGGAGAGCATAGGAACTTCTTTGTTCCACTAAAAGAATTTGATCGTATGATATATTTCCGTACGATAAAAATCGATGCATGTGCGCTAGGCCTAAATGTCGGTTTGGCGAATGACGCGTGCTACCTAGTTAAATTTCTCGGTCTAGTTACGTCGATTCAGAGAGGGATATTCGAGTCGTAATTTTGGTACATTTTCTTCAATTGCCTATCTATCGAATAGTGAAAGACTATCACCGGTAGACACCTGGTGGAGATAACTGATCAAGTGATAATTGATCAGTTATCGACCGGGATTGAAAATTATAAAATGACTAAAATCGCTATTAAATATAGGGGTTTGTGGTAAAAGGGTGAAAATTTAGGGTTGCGTGATTTTGTAACGCCACATCATACAAAAATAAAAAGTTCTGTCCAAAAAATAACAAAAAATTTTTTGGCGTGGACCACCCTTATCACTTAGGCGTATGGAAAATTGATTACGACCGGTTCTCAGACGTACCGAATATACATGTAAAATTTCATCAGAATCGATCTAGCCATTTGGGAGGAGTATGGCAACTAACACAGTGACACGACAATTTATATACACTGACTCGATCGACATAGTTGGGATAGAAATAGTGAAACTGATGTGTTAAATTAACATGGATTTGCTGCTAGTTCTACTTCCGATGTCTTTGTGCACTTTGTACAGTGACTTATCTGTCTCCACATTTACGTGTAGTTTGTACGCGGAGGGACTTAGTAACCGCAGATCATCACAGCTCTGAGGGAACAGAATCCTCTTATTGTTCTGACGACACTCTACCAACACATGTTAAGTCAGCAGGTTACCTGGTCTCACCTTGGGCCCAATGTCAAGTACACTAGAGGACGTCACAGAGTGGATGTGGAAGAGGGGGGGAAGGGGGCAGGGGGGGGGAGGGACCATAAGTCCACCATAGGCGCAGTTTCTAGCTGCAGCAGGGAAAGGATTGTAGCTTGTCTTCTCACACAACGCAAAGCATGAAGGACGACGAAGAATTGTGCTGCAAATGTCGTTTACGTCAATGTTGCTCAGCTCAGACGTTTGAATTCGAAAACAGAAGCTTTATATGAATTACATTAATCCAATGATGGACGCGTGTAACGAAGTGTTTCGAACCCATGACCTGCTCTACGTAAACCAGCATGGATTCAGGAAGCATCGATCAGGCTCAATCCCGATTTGAGCTGTTCTCACGTGTTCCTGAAAGCATTAATCCAATGGTGGGCTCGTGTACCAAGGTATTTCGAACATATGACCTCCCTCCAGGTGAACCACCATAGATTCAGAAAGCTTCAATCACCCTCAATCCAGATTTTAGCTTTTAGACAATGAGCCCAATTCTTCTCCACACTTTAAATGTCTAATAGATATAAGACGATTTCTTGCAGGCATACCAACTACAAGAACCTCTGAAGGAGTAACAGGTCTCTCCTGAAAGCAACGGTAACGTAATAATCAGGTAGGCGTGGTATTTCTCGACAGCAGAAACACGTCTGACTATATTCCGTACCGACGCTTACACTAAAAACGGTAGTGTGGGGTAGCAAAGGAAATTTCTGACTGGATTAACGATGTATTAGCAGAGAAGATGCAAGAAATTATTTAGGGTGGTGGAAAGTCATCGACAGACGTTGCAGTAACGTCACGCACTTCATTGAGATCGTCGCTGCTCATGTTCTATGTTAATGACCTTGCAGACAATTTTAACAATAACCTCAGACATTCTGTAAATAGGGAAGTCGTCTATAGCGATGCGCCGTCTGCAAAAGCACTGCAGAAATGACACCGTCAGCTCTCCGTCACGTTTCGAAGTGGTGAAAAAATTGTGGGCAACAAGTTACTTTAAATGTACAGAAATGTAAAACTGTACACAATTCACGAGATGTGGAAATGTACAATAGGTTGACAAAAATACGTACACACCAAAAAATACAACGCATTATTATGCGTAATACAGTGTAGAAAATCTGTTGGCATTCAAAACAGCATCCAGTCGTCTGGGAATGGATAAATACACTACTGGCTATTGAAATTGCTACTTCACAAAGATTACCTGCTACAGACGCGAAACTTGACCGACAGTAAGGAGATTCTGTCATATGCAAATGATTAGCTTTTCGGAGCATTCACACAAGGTTGACGCCGGTGGTGACACCTACAACGTGCTGACATGAGGAAAGTTTCCAAATCGATTTCTCATACACAAACAGCAGTTGATCGGCGTCGCCTTGTGAAACTTTGTTGGGGTGCCTCCTGTCCTGTAAGGAGGAGAAACGCGTACCATCACGTTTCCGACTCTGATAAAGGTCGGATTGTAGCCTTTCGAGATTGCGGTTTACCGTATCGCGACATTACTGCTCGCGTTGATCGAGATCCAATGACTGTTAGCAGAATATACAATCGGTGGGTTCAGGAGGGTAAAACGGGACGCCGTGCTGGATCCCAACAGTTTCGTATCACTAGCAGTCGGGATGACAGGCATCTTATCCGCACGGCTAAAACGGATCGTGCAGCCACGTCTCGATCCCTGAGTCAACAGATGGGGACGTTTGCAAGACAACAACCATCTGCACGAACAGTTCGACGACGTTTGCAGCAGCACGGGCTATCAGCTCTGAGACAGTGGCTGCGGTTACCCTTGACGCTTCATCACACACAGAAGCGCCTGCGATGGTGTACTCAACGACGAACCTGGGTGAACGAATGTCAAAGCGTCATTTTTTCGGATGCATACAGGTTCTGTTTACAGCATCATGATGGTTGCATCCCTGTTTGGCGACATCGCGGTTAACGCACATTGGAAGCGTGTATTCGTCATCGCCATACTGGCGTATCACCCGGCGTGATGGTATGGGGTGCCATTGGTTACACGTCTTGTCACTTCTTGTTCGCATTACCGGCACTTTGAACATCACCCGGCGTGATGGTATGGGGTGCCATTGTCACCTCTTGTTAGCATTGACGGCAGTTTGAACAGTGGACGTTACATTTCACATGTGTTACGACCTGTGGCTCTACCCTTCGTTCGATCCCTGCGAAACACCACATTTCAGGAGGATAATGCACGACCGCATGTCGCAGGTCCTGTACGGGCCTTTCTGGATACAGAAAATGTTCGACTGCTGCACTGGCCAGCACATTCTCCAGATCTCTCACCAATTCAAAACGTCTGGTCAATGGTGGCCGAGCACCTGGCTCGTGACAATACGCCAGTCACTAATCTTGATGAACTGTGGTATCGTGTTGAAGCTGCATGGGCAGCTGTACCTGTACACGCGATCCAAGCTCTGTTTGATTGAATGCCCAGACGTATGAAGGCCGTCATTACGGCCAGAGGTGGTTGTTCTGGGTGCTGATTTCTCAGGATCTATACACCCAAATTGCGTGAAAACGTAATCACATGTCAGTTCTAGTATAATATAATTGTCCAATGAATACTCGTTGATCATCTGCATTTCTTCTTGGTGTAGATATCTTAATGGCCAACAGTGTAAATATCATGTGTGATTTCGAAGGGAATGTTGTAACATTCTTCCCGCGAAATAGTGCCAAGCACAGGGAATGATGATGAAGATGTATAGCGATCATGCACGCTTCTCACCAAATGAGACCACAAAGGTTCAGCAATACTGAAACCTTGTGACTTTGGTGTCTAAAGAATATGCGGCAATTCATCCTCGTGCTCATAAAAGCAATCCTGGATGATTCGAACTGTGGCATCGGGGGTCCTGTCGCCTTGGAACAAAACGTCACCACTGGGGGACGAACACTGGACTATGGCGTGCACCTGATCAGCCGAAACGGTCTATCACTCCTTGGCCACTATGCAACTTTGCAGAGTAATCATGGCGCCCATGGGATACCACGATATTGCTGCCCGAATCTTCAGCGAATCTCTCGGGGCTCATCCGAGGCGAAACAAAACTCATCGGATGAAATGAATTTCTTCCATTGCTCTAGACACCGGGTTATATGGGTTTCGCGTCACGTTTGCCTGTTACAGACATTTGCATCACTGAATTCCGCATTCAGAACTTCAGTTCACTCTCGAATTCCTTGCTTCTGCAGCTCTCTTCTTGGTGTTTTGGTGCTGACAGGGTTCGAGAGCGCAACATTTACTTCTGTAGCTGTCGTTCTCTTATTTTTTCGTCACAATACTCTTTAATGAGTGTGTAGCACGATCACTCGTCACATGCTATTGCTCGCGTTGTGACTCAGTGGAGGATGTTTCTCCGCTTTCCTCGTATGCGGTATGAATCTTCGATACGGCGCCTTTTGATACACCGAACGCTTCGGGTGCCTGGGTTACCGAACTACCCACCATTCGACCACCGGCAATTTGCCCACGTTCGAATTCGCCAAACTCCGACATAAAGCACTCACAATCGCACAGAATACTGTTCTAACCACGACTGACGCTTGCAAAGTATTGGGGGACATTTCACAGTTTCAGTTCGTGGACAAATACACTACTGGCCATTAAAATTGGTACACCACGAAGAAATGCAGATGATAAACGGGTTTTCATTGGACAAATATATTATACTAGAACTGACATGTGATTACATTTTCACGCAATTTGGGTTCATAGATCCCGAGAAATCAGTACCCAGAACAACCACCTCTGGCCGTAATAACGGCCTTGATGCGCCTGGGCATTGAGTAAAACAGAGCTTGGATGGCGTGTAAAGGTACAGCTGCCCATGCAGCTTCAACACGATACCACAGTTCGTCAAGAGTAGTGACTGGCCTATTGTGACGAGCCAGTTGCTTGGCCACCATAGACCAGACGTTTTCAAGTGGTGAGAGATCTGGAGAATGTGCTGACCAGGGCAGCAGTCGAACATTTTCTTTATCCAGAAAGGCCCGTACAGGACCTGCAACATGCGGCCGTGCATTTACCTGCTGAAATGTAGTGTTTCGCAGGGATCGAATGAAGGGTAGAGCCACGGATCGTAACGCATCTGAAATGTAACGTCCACTGTTCAAAGTGCCGTCAATGCGAACAAAAGGGGACCGAGACGTGTAACCAATGGCACTCCATACCATTACGCCGAGTGATACGCAAGTATGGCGATGACGAATACACGCTTCCAAAGTGCGTTCACCTGGATGTCACCAAACACGGATGCGACTATCATGATGCTGTAAACAGAACATGGATTCATCCGAAAAAATGACGTTTTGCCATTCGCGCACCCAGGTTCGTCGTCGAGTACACCATCGCAGGCGCTCCTGTCTGTGATGCAGCGTCAAGGGTAACCGCAGCCATGGTCTCCCAGCTGATAGTCCATGCTGCTGCAAAGGACGTCGAACTGTTCGTGCAGGTGGTTGTTGTCTTGCAAACGTCCCCATCTGTTGACTCAGGGATCGAGACATGGCTACACGATCCGTTTTAGCCATGCGTATAAGATGCCTGTCATCTCAACTGCTAGTGATACGAGGACGTTGGGAGACAGCACGGCGTTCCGTATTACCCTCCTGAACCCACCGATTCCATATTCTGCTGACAGTCATTGGATCTCGACCAACGCGAGCAGCAATATCGCGATACGATAAACCGTAATCGCGATAGGCTACAATGCGACCTTTATCAGAGTCGGAAACGTGATGGTACGCATTTCTCCTCCTTACACGAGGCATCACAACAACGTTTCACCAGGCAACGCCGGTCAACTGCTGTTTGTGTATGAGAAATCGGCTGGAAACTTTCCTCATGTCAGCACGTAGCAGGTGTCGCCACCGGCGCCACCCTTGTGTGAATGCTTTGAAAAGATATCACAGCGTCTTCTTCCTGTCGGTTAAATTTCGCGTCTGTAACACGTCATGTTCGTGGTGTAGCAGTTTCAATGGCCAGCAGTGTACAACAGCGCAACCTGCAGGCTTCGTTAGTACCTGCAGTTATGTCCCAGCATGCATTTCACGCCCTGTTTGCATATTTCCATCGAACCCGTGTAGCATACTATGTCGAACATGCTAGAAGTGAGGAATCCTTCAAATCGTGCAAATACGGGGTGTTCAAAAATCTCTCCGCAGTGCCGTATGATTGTTAGCCTCGCGTGCCGTACGTCGCAGTAAATATACCGAAATGAAACTCAGAGAAGTACAAGTTATTAATTTATCGAATATTCACTATAACTTACAAATTTTCACATTTAATGTTGAAAGTGGGCCCTAGTTGTTGAATACACAATTCAATTCGTCTAATCATGTTTCCAAAAACAAACTGTAACATTTCTTCTGTAACGGAGGCAGTGAAAGTGGATATTGCGGTTTTCAAGTAATTGATGAATTTCGGACGGTGTTTATAGAAAGTTGCTTTCGATGCACCCCTGAAGAAAAAGTCAGGTGTTGATAGGTCAGGCGATCATGGAGGCCAAAGTCCCTGTGAAGTTGTGCGATCACCAAAAACATCAGCAAGCAGTGACACTGAAACGCGAGTTGTATGCGCAGTTGCACCATCTTGTTGAAAATAACCGTTCAGTATTTCACTTAACACTAGTTCTCCTATGAATGGGTACAGAATATCACTGCAGTATCGTTGTGCATTTATTGTTTCGTTGATAAACATGGGACACACAATCCGACGTCTAGGAATTGCAGTCCAAACTCCTATTTTCGCAGAATGAGGTGGTTCCTCATGAATACACAATCGATTTGCGAGTTCATGTACCTGGATAAATGAAACCACGCCTCATCAGTGAAAAACGTTTCCATTAAGAATATCGCTTCCATATTGTTGAACGAAATGTTTTAACCATTGACAGTAATGCAGTCTCTTGCCAATGTCAGTATTTTTCAGTACTTGCACAACTGTCACTTTGTATGGGAAAAGTTCTAATTTTCTCCTTACAGCTGTGTGGGCCGTTCCGACACTAACGTCGATTTCCTGGGCGAGTTTTCTTACTGACTTGTTCTGAGTCGTGGACATTTTATCGGAAATATCGAGTAGTTTATCCGCAGACAAAACGCTAGGACGACCACTTTTCGGTGCATCTGTCACTTAACCCGTACTTCGAAATTTGTTAGTCAAATCTCTCACAGTATCGCGATATGGGACTCCGGGAAAACTGAATTAAATGTTTGTCGAACTGAAACTGTGTATTTACAGCCAGCTTTGAACACATGATCGACTAAAAACACACGTTCTTCAATGGTTAGCAGTTTAACAGTGACAAAAACGAAACAAACGAACAAAGGAACTAAACTTAAACGTTCACGTCAACACGTAACGACACACACCAAAGATACTACTGACGTTGCCTGAGATAAACGAAATAGTGGAATGTTGGGAGAGTCCACTTGAAGGGAAGTAACCCAGGCAGGCGAACAATCATACTGTACTGCGGAGAGACTTTTTGAACACCGCGTACCCGGCTGTAACCGTCTGTAGAAACATGAAACAGACAGGTTGGTCGGTTGTTTTGGGAGAACGGACCAAACAGCGAGGTCATCGGTCCCATCGGATTAGGGAAGGTTGGGGAAGGAAGTCAGCAGCGCCCTTTCAAAGGAATCATCACGGAAACCCTAAACGAGGATGGCCGGACGCGGGTTTGAACCGTCGTCCTCCCGAATGCGAGTCCAGTGTGCTAACCACTGCGCCACCTCGCTCGGTATGAAGTACAGTAATGACTTGGGCTCAGTTGCGGATCAGGCAGGTGACTAGGCTTCAGTTTATCGACAGGATACAGCTTACAAACCATCTGTGCGTCTCGTATTAGAATATTCCTGAACTGTGTGGATACTGAACGTATAGAAAAGGTCGGCATCAGTGATCTCAGGTATGTTTGACTCACTAGAGGGCGTCATGGAACATTGATAAACCTGAATTGGCAAACGCTCGTCGATACACGTCAGCTATCCCGCAACAGTCTACCAAGTTTCTAGAAATGAGCATTAACTTAAAAATATATTATTCAGCCCGGGACGTTCCGCTCACCTATGGCCGCGAAGACAAGATTAGGCACGTTAAATCATCTGCATAAACATCATACTCCACGAAGCATCTACTGCTGTACAGTGGAGAGTACTTCTTGCACCACTAAAGGTTAAAAGACGAGGGCTAATAGAAATCCTTGGGTAACAGAAGAGAGATACTGAATTTAATTGATGAAGGGAGAAAATACAAAAATGTAGTAAATGAAGCAGGCAAATAGGAATACAAACGTCTCAAAAATGAGATCGACAGGAAGTGCAAAATGGCTGAGCAGGGATGGCTAGAGGACAAATGTAAGGATGTAGAGGCGTATATCACTAGGGGGTAAGATAGATACTGCCTACAGGAAAATTAAAGAGACCTTTGGAGAAAAGAGAACCACTTGTATGAATATCAAGAGCTCAGATGGAAACCCAGTTCTAAGCAAAGAGGGGAAAGCAGAAAGGTGGAAGGAGTATGTAGAGGATCTATACAAGGGCGATGTACTTGAGGACAATATTATGGAAGTGGAAGAGGATGTAGATGAAGATGAAATGGGAGATATGATACTGGTGAAGACTTTGACAGAGCAGTGAAAGACCTGAGTCGAAACAAGGCCCCTGGAGTAGACAACATTCCATTAGAACTACTAACAGCCTTGGGAGTGAATGTCCTGACAAAACTCTACTATCTGGTGAGCAAGATGTATGAGACACGTGAAATGCCCTCAGACTTCAAGATGAATATAATAATTCCAATCCCAAAGAAATCAGGTGTTGACAAATGTGAAAATTACTGAACTATCAGTTTAATAAGTCACGTCTGCAAAATACTAACGCGTATTCTTAACACACGAATGGAAAAACTCGTAGAAGATGACGTCGGGGAAGATCAGTTTGGATTCCGTAGAAATGTTGGAATACGTGAGGCAATACTTACCCTACGACTTATCTTAAGAGAAAGATTAAGGAAATGCAAACCTACGTTTCTAGCATTTGTATACTTAGAGAAAGCTTTTGACAATGTAGACTGGAATACTCTCTTTCAAATTCTGAAGTTGGCAGGGGTAAAATACAGGGAGTGAAAGCTATTACAATTTGTACAGAAACCAGATGGCAGTTATAAGAGTCGAGGGGTATGAAAGGGAAGCAGTGGTTAGGAAAGGAGTGAGACAGGGTTGTAGCCTATCCCCGATGTTATTCAATCTGTATATTGAGCAAGCAATGAAGGAAACAAAAGAAAAATTCGGAGTAGGTATTAAAATGCATTGAGAAGAAATAAATACTTTGAGGTTCGCCGATGACATTGTAATTCTGTCAGAGAGAGCAAAGGACTTGGAAGAGGGGATGAACGGAATGGACAGTGTCTTGAAAGGAGGATATAAAATGAACATCAACAAAAGCTAAACGAGGATAATGGAATGTAGTCGAATTAAGTCGGGTGATGCTGAGGGAATTAGATTAGGAAATGAGACACTTAAAGTAATAAAGGAGTTTTGCTATTTGGGGAGGAAAATACTTGATTATGGTGGAAGTAGAGAGGATATAAAATGGCAAGCAAAGCGTTTCTGAAGAATAGAAATTTGTTAAAGTCGAGTATAGATTTAAGTGGCAGGAAGTCGTTTCTGAAAGTATTTGTATGGAGTGTAGCCATGTATGGAAGTGAAACATGGACGATAAATAGTTTAGACAAGAGGAGAATAGAAGCTTTCGAAATGTCGTGCTACAGAAGAATGCTGAAGGTTAGATGCGTAGATCACATAACTAATAAGGAGTTATTGAATAGAATTGTGGAGAAGAGAAATTTGTGGCACAACTTGACTAGAAGAAGGGATCGGTTGGTAGGACATATTCTGAGGCGTCAAGGGATCACCAATTTAGTATTGGAGGGCAGCGTGGAGGGTAAAAATCGTAGAGTGAGACCAAGAGATGAATACACTAAGCAGATTCAGAAAGATGTAGGTTGCAGTAGGTACTGGGAGATGAAGAAGCTTGCACAGGATAGAGTAGCGTGGAGAGCTGCATCAAAGAAGTCTCTGGACTGAAAACCACAACAACAACTGAGCCCTCTAACTCTGTTCCACTCGGGAATAGCGAGTGGGAGTAATGACTGACATGCGCAGAGGCACTGAAGCATAACTCTACGCGCGCTCCGTATGTGAACGGAGCGTTAAAAAACCCTAACACGTAATAGTGCTAATTACCCTCCGCCAAGCACTTCCAACCGGAGTGCAGACTACGTATACAGACGTAAATGGTCCCTTTAAGGAGTTCGCGAACCATTTACCATCCTTCGTCGATGGGAGCCTAATTTCATTATCTTAAGAGTGGTCATAGGATCGATACGCAGGACTGAAAAACCACGTGCCCCACTGACGTCGATTTGACGTAGCGCTACGTAGCGGACGGGATGTTACGTTACCTCCCGCCTCGCTCGCGGGACTGTGACCCTGGAGACGGGCTGTTATCACTACATGGCGCTACGGCTCGCAGCCCGGACCTCAGGCAGCGTAACGGGTGGCATATCGATTAGCACTTTCAGTCTTCCGCATTTATTGCGCCCATCTAGTTCACATATTTTTCCAGTCATTCATTAGTTAAAACTTCCGGGCTGAGAGGCCGTGGTGGATCTGTAAAACTACATCTTACGACACTTCGTTGCCAAATGCCGGAAACGACTCGTTGATTCACTTCGGAAGATGTTGCCCGCACTTGGCAACGAAACGTCAGGAATATGTAGCTTTACAGACCGACCGCGGCCTCTCAGCCCGAACGTTTTATTTAATACGCCGATGAGCCTGTACAGGACCTGCAACATGCGGTCGTGCATTATCCTGTCTAATAGCATGTTGTTCTACTTTTCAAAGACAATACAACAGAGATTCTGCTTGGCACGGAGTTCAGAAGTCCTTGACACGATTCCAGGTGCCTACGCACAGGTGAAGCAATTCCTTAAAATTACGGGGCGGTGGTTTGCAGGCACGCAGCTGGCACGGGATGTGTGTGTTCCAGTGGGTACAGATTAGGCAAACTTTTTTATATTTATTTACACGTCAAGTTCAGTAGGACCAAATTGAGGAGCAAATCTCCGAGGTCATGGGACGTGTGAGTACATGAAATTACAACATAAAAGTAATAACAGAAAACAGATAAAAATAAATGTTTATGAACCCGAAAAAAAGTCAGTCCATAATTTAAATAAGCGCAATCAACAATACAATAAAAACCAGCGTAACTTCTCAAGGAACTCCTCGACAGAATAGGAGAAGTGACCCATGAGGAAAATCTTCAGTTTCGATTTGAAAGCGCATGGATTACTGCTAACGTTTTTGAATTCGAGCGGTAGTTTATTGAAAATTGATGCATCAGTATACTGCACACCTTTCTGCACAAGAGTTAAGGAAGTCCGATCCAAGTGCAGGTTTGATTTCTGCCAAGTATTAACCGAATGAAAGCTGCTTATTCTAGGGAATAAGGTAATATAGTTAACAAGAAATGACAGGAAGGAAAAAATATATACACACACACATTGAGAAGCCAATGGCAAAATACCGACACTCGTCAAGAGGGGTCGACATGAGCTTCGTGAACTTACTCCACTTATTGCCCGAACCGCCCGTTTCTGAGCCAAAAATATCCTTTTAGAATGGGAAGAGTTACACCAAAATATAATACCATACGAAATAAGCGAACGAAAATAAGCAAAGGAGACTAATTATCGTGTCGAGCGATCACTCACTTCTGATACCGTTCGAATAGTAAAATTGGTAGTATTAAGTTTTTGAACAAGATCCTAAACGTGGTATTTCCACGACTGTTTACCATCTATCTGAATACCTAGAAATTTTAACTGTTCAGTTTCACTAATCATATGCCCGCTCTGTGAAATAAAAAGGTCAGGTTTTGTTGAATTGTGTATTAGAAACTATAAAATCTGAGTCTTACTGTGATTTAGTGTTAGTTTATTTTCTACAAGCCATGAACTTAGTTCATGAGCTGCACTACTTGAAACCGAGCTAATGTTGCCCAAAACATGTTTTAGAGTTACCTGTAATACTAGAGGGCGTATCATTTATATAAATAAGGAATAGGAGTGGCCCCAACACTGATCCCTGGGGCATCCCCCACTTGACAGTACTCCACTCAGACCCCACATCGCAGCCGATATCAACATTGTGAATAATGACCTTTTGCTGCCTGTTGCTAAAGTAAGAGGTGAAGCAATTGTGAGCTACCCTCCCATATTCCGTAATTGTACAACTTCTGGAGCAATATTTTGTAATCAACACTATCAAATGCCTTAGTTGAATCAAAAAATATGCCAAGCGTTCGAAACCTTTTGTTTAACCCATCCAGTACCTCACAGAGAAAAGAGAATACAGCATTTTCAGTTGTTAAACGACTTCTAAAGCCGAACTGTACATTTGATAGCAAATCGTGTGATATAAAATGATCAACCATCGTTACATACACAGCCTTTTCAATAACTTTAGCAAATGCTGATGACATAGAAATAGGTCTAAAATTGTCTAAATTATTCCTTTCTCCCTTTTTATAAAGTGGCTTTACTACTGAGTGCTGCAACTGTTCAGGAAACTGACCATTCCTAAAGGAAAAATTACAAATATGACAAAATACAGGCCTAACATGTGCAGCACAGTACTCTGATATTCTGCTAGACACTCAATCATAACCATGAGAGTCCTTAGTCTTCAGTGATTTAATTATTGACTCAATCTCCATCTTCTGGCCAAGACATCAATACGAGTTTATTACGATGCCCCTCAAACCACTGTAGCACGATTCTGACCTCGCAACACTTAACAATTATCCTGCTGAAAGATGTCATCTCCACAGGGGAGACTTCAACCATGAAGCCATGCAGGTGTCACGATACCTTCGATTACCCCCACACATTCCGCGCAAGGCCAACTCACTGTACTCCACAGCGTAACTACAGCTTCACCGGCATGCATCTGCAGCGCGTTGCATGTTTGATGCGGCCATTCGCCTGAATGACGGGCGTGTAAGGACCCATGCATCGACCTGGTGTAGCACGAAATGCGATTCGTTCGACAGGCGACACTTTTCTGTCGATCAACAGTCGAAACGTAGTGGTACTTTGCCCTCTGCGATCGTAACTGACGATGTCATTGAGTCAGTACAGGAAAACGTAGGGGTCATCTGATGTGCAGCTCCAATTTTGACAATGGCCTTCCAATGGTGTCCTCCGGAACGCTTGTGCCTCCACCAACACCGTACTCGGTCGTCAGATGTGCCACAGGTCGCCACCTATCCTCGATTTCTCAGTGGGGAATCCCCCAACCTCTACCTTTTGTGTCGAGATGTGGACGTCCAGTACCATATGGCCTACTCGTTACTTCACCATCCTTCAACCGCTTTCCGTAGGTTCTCACGAGAGCAGTGCACCAACAGCCGACCACCTTCGCCGTTTCAGAGATTATCGTTTCCAACTGCAGCGGAGCAACAATGTGTCCTTTATCAAAACCGCTTACATCAGTGGATTTACGCGTTTCGGCCCGTATCTTTCCTATAATGACTGCCCATTTGTGTCTGTTCCACTTAAAGTATCACTGCGTCATGAGCCCGCAACACCAACAGGAAGTATTCATCCTTGCAGGCGTCATAATGTTTTAGCTCATCAGTGTATATTCCACACACTACACTTCGTGCAGAACTACGCAAGAACGCAGTCATATGTCGAACGGTGGCTTGACTTCATAAGAAACCCTGCCATTGTCCCGTGCCAAATAAACGGATGATACATACAATATCTGACCAGACGTATCCGGGCACCTGGGTTGGGTTGGGTTGTTTTGGGGGAAGAGACCAAACTACGAGGTCATCGGTCTCATCGGATTAGGGAAGGACGGGGAAGGAATTCGGTCATGCTCTTTCAAAGGAACCATCCCGGCATATGCCTGGAGCGATTTAGGGAAACCTAAATCGGGATGGCCGGACGCGGGATTGAACCATCGTCCTCCCGAATGCGAGTCCTGTGTGCTAACCACTGCCAGGCACCTGTTTTAGACATGAATATAGTGATCTCTGTCATTCACCTTAATGACGGTTTCAACTCCACTGGGGCCACTTTACATTAGGTGCCTGACTGTCCAAGGAGGAATGGTATCTACTCTTCCTAAAGAGCCGAAACCAAAGAAGGTACTGATGCTGGACGCTGGGATCTGGAGTGAAGTCGGCGTTACATCTCATTCCAAAGGTGTTCCATTGGGTTCGGGTCGGGACTGTGGGAAGGCCAGTCCATTTCACGAATGTTAATATCCACAAAACACTGCCTCACAGGCGCTGCTATATGACAGGATGCACTGTCATGCTGGAAAGCAAAACCATCTTTCCCAAAGTGTTCCTCTACTATACTCAGTACTCAATGCTGCAAATGGGTTCATATCCTTCTGCATCTACTGTTTTCCTCGCTCCAAAAGCGGACCACACAACAAGGAGAACACCTCCATACCATAACAACATGCCCTCAGTTCTCCACTGTTGCCACAGCACATGCTGCCAGGTAAGGGTCTCCAGGCACTCGAAAAACCCAAAACAATATATGGGTTGGTTCAAATGGCTCTGAGCACTATGGGACTCAACTGCTGAGGTCATTAGTCCCCTAGAACTTAGAACTAGTTAAACCTAACTAACCTAAGGACATCACAAACATCCATGCCCGAGGCAGGATTCGAACCTGCGACCGTAGCGGTCTTGCGGTTCCAGACTGCAGCGCCTTTAACCGCACGGCCACTTCGGCCGGCTAATATATGGGATTGCCACAGATATAGCGTGAGTCATCATTTCAAGTCATTCGTTTCTAGCCATCCACCGTCCAGAGCCCTCGCACTTTACACTGCCTCAAGTGGCTCTTCAGCACTGACTCCAGAAATGTGTCCTATGAGCTGCCGCACCACCATTTTGTTCCGTTCTCTCTAACTCCCAACATACAACCACTGTGTTACCTGAAATGCTGGTACCACATTAGATCCCTCCAGTAATTCCTTCTGATGAGTTCATGCGATATTTTACAACCACCTGTCAAAACGCTGGCTGTTCACTATCCGTCAGTACACGAGTCCGCCTAGTCTCACTTAAGCAATGGTTGCTCCTTCCCCAGTCGAGTTGGACGGCTTTATAAAGGTTGAAACGTGCTTGATAGATTTGTTAGTCATGTGAAATCCAGTGACTCGTCCACCTTCCAGGGCATGGAGCCCTTCCTACTGGACCATGCCGGTGCTCCCACTACAAATTTCTCTATTGACAACACAATATTCCCAGACTTCTTTTATATGGGGGGGTTTCGCCTCTTGGGATAGCTAGTGGCCGATTTCGCATTACATACTGGCGTCTGGATACTTTAGAGCAGGTAGTCTAAATGGGTCTAAAAAATAAAACGAAAGGCTATTATTCTGTCGCGAGCCATTGCTCGCTGGTCTTGTAAACCAAGTACTCAGATGACAGGTTCCGAATTATTCTTTTTTTTTTCGATCAGTTATGTTTTATCTCATAGAACTGAGAAATGAGTACGAGAACATGCAAGACAACGTGTATGCTTGTAACTGAAACTGGTGATACATAGAAGTGTCTGCAACAGGCATGTAGTAGTAGTAGTAGCAGTAGTAGTAGTAGTAGTAGTATAGTGTTCTGCCTTAAGGTTAAGCCTCTTCCACTTCTGTCTGTCCATAGCCAATCTTCTCATTTCTGAACATTTGTCTCCTTTGATATTGTCCAGCATTTGGAATCTTCTTTTTCCTCTTCTCCCTTTTCCCTCCACCATTACTTCTATTCCTTCCTTCAACCAACAGTCCCTCCTCAAACAATGTCCAATCCAGTTCGGTTTTCTCTTTCTGATTATTTTCAGCATGTTACTTTCTTCTCCAACTCTTCTTAATACTTCTTAATTCCTTACTCGGTCTTCCCATTTCACTTTTTCCAGTCTTCTCCATAGCTACATCTCTAGCTCCCTCAATCTTCTTTCATCTTCCTTCCTCAATGTCCAGGTCTCCACACCATACAGTGCAACGTTCCAGATATAACATTTGGCCAGTCTTTTCCTCAGATCTTTGTTTAGTGATCCACAAAGTAATTTCTGTTTCCTCTTGAATCCTTTTTCCATTGAAATTCTTTTCTAATTTCTGTTGAGGAATACATATCATCCATTATTACACTTCCCAAGTAATTGCAGTTATTCATTTGCTCTATTTCCTCTACCCCTATTTTCATACGGCATTTTCTCCCCTTTCCTCCAATTACCATGCTTTTCGTTTTCTTCTTGTTAATCTTCATTCCATACTCTTCTAATTTTGTGTTTGGATCATCTAACATCTCTCTTGCACTCTCTGCCATTACAAGCATGTCGTCTGCAAATCTTACACACTCCACTCTCCGACCCCCTATACAAACTCCATCCCTTCCATCAAAACTTTTATTAACAATTCCTCCAGATAGATACTGAACAGTGTTGGTGATAAACAACAACCTTGTCTTACACCTCTTCCAAGTTCTATTTCTTCACTCAACACACTTCCTATTTATGCTATTGCTCTCTGGTTCAAATATAAATTTATAATTAGCTTTCTATCCCTCCAGTCAACTCGATGTTTCCTTAGGATTTCCATCGTTTTGTCCCATCATGTAGTTCAATAACCGTCACCCTGTACTTGCCTGGGACAAAATGGGACAGGCTTGTACAGGGTGAAAGCTACTGACCTATATGAAATAAAATCGTCGTAACTTCTGAACGGTTTGCGTTAGGACGTTCGAACTGCACGATTGGCCACAGGGCCTGATGGTAATTACTATGCGCATGGGCATGATTTGGTTTAGCGATGAAGCCCACTTTCATTTCGATGGGTTAGTCAGTAAACAAAACTGGCGCATTTCGGGAACTGAGAAGCACGCATTTCGCGATCGAGAAGTCTCTTCACCCTCAAGGGGTGACTGTGTGGTGTGCAGTGTCCAGTCGCGGAATAGTCGGTGCCACATTCCTTGATGGCACGGTGACTACCGAATGGTAAGTGAAGACTTTGGGAGATTATTTCATACCCTTTATCCAAAGTGATCCTGATTTCGACAAGATGTGGTTCATGCAAGACGGAGCTCGACCCCATCGAAGCAATGGTGTGTTTGATGTACTGGAGGAGCACTTTGAGGACCGCATTCTGGCTCTGGCGTACACAGAGGCCAATGGCATGGGCCTCGACTGGCCGCCATATTCTCAGAATCTAAACACATGCGACTCCTTTTTGGTGGGGCTACATTAAAGACAAGATGTACAGCAATAATCCCAAAAACATTGCTGCGCTGAAAACAGCCATTCAGGCGGTCATCGACGGCATCGATGTTCAAACACCTCAGGGGGTGATACAGTATTTCGCTATTCGTCTGCGCCACATCATTTACATTTTCTGCAATTACACTCAGCCCTTTCATCCATACATGTGTTTTTTCATCATTACTAACTTTTCTTCATGAGCGTGTATACACTGTAAATGGCATATGACTATATACAGCGCTAGGTCTACTTTGAGTCTTCGGGTCGATACCACAATGTCAGGTTTTGTAGGCGATCACATCTCGGTTAGCGAACCATTCCGCTGTGAGCTCTATCTGCAACAGTATTGAAGCACTATGCCTCGTCGACGTGTGTATCGTCAACGTCGCCACCGCATGCCTGTTTACAAACATATTATTAGCCTCGAAAATAAACTTGGAGGAAATGGGACAGCTCGAAGTGTCGTATTGAATGATGGCAGGCGTATCTAACCTGTCATAACCTAAACCTGGATATCTGTAGTGACGTTTACTTGTTGAATGAAGTGTATGCACGCCGTATTTGTATCAATTTTTTTTATTATAGGTCAGTAATTGTCGCCAAAAAACATGGTAGTGATGATCCTGTTAATGATGACAGTGATGAGGATATGATGGCTGTACCAGCAGTGAATGAACTGCTCATTATGGCCTCCCTATTTTAAAGCGGGCATCAAGTAACGTAAAGCGACAGTCCTGTGATCCAGTATCTCCTTTTTCCCGGCGTAGTTCAGCATCTTGACAACTCTCCTGTATCAACAAGACGTTGGAAGCCCCTGCAGAAATATCGAGCCATGCTGCCTCTATAGCCGTCCATAATTGCAAAAGTGAGTCAGTGCATAATTTTGTTCAACAATTGACCTCTCGTTTATGTCCCATAAATCTTCCATGGGATTCACGTCGGGCGATCTGGCTGGCGAAATCATTCACTAGAATTGTTCTTGTAACTAATTACGGACATTTGATGCCCAGGTCAGATTAGATTTTCGTTCCATAGATCTGTGCTGAGGAGATCCTCGTGGATGTGGAGCATGTCAATATTTTTTAAGCTGAAATAACAATACTAATATTATAAATATATACAATACATAGTTTTTTTAATTTTTTTAAGCTGAAATAACAATACTAATAGTGTGAGTATATGCAATACATCATTTGTTTCTATTAAAAAATTCGGCAATGGAATAGGAGGAGTTGGCCACTAGTAAGTCTTTCAGGCTTGTTTTAAACTGTAATGTTTGCTGGCAAATTATTGAAGATGAGCGTTCCTGGATAGTGGACCCCTTTTTGAACTAAAGTAAATGCTTTAAAGTCCTTGTGCAGATCATTTTTTTCCTGGTATTGTATGTATGAACTGAGCTGTTTGTTGGAAAAAAGAGATGTAATTTAGGACAAATTTCATTAAGGAGTAAATATACTGAGAGGCAGTAGTTAGTATACCCAGTTCCTTGAAGAGGTTTCTACAGGACGTCCGTGAATTTACTCCACAAAGAATATGTATTACACGCTTTTGGACTCTGAAAACTTTTGTTTGAGTTTAAGAGTTACAAAATATTATACCATATGACATTATGGAATGAAAGTAGGCAAAGTATGCAAGCTTTTTCATTTTTATGTCGCCTATGTCTGCGAACACTCGAATTGCAAATACAGATTTGTTAAGGCGTTTCTGCAGTTCTGTGGTGCGCTCCTCCCAACTGAATTTATTATCAAGTTGTAATCCCAGGAATTGAAGACTGTCAACCTCTTCTATCTCCTCTTCTTCATACTTCATGCATATGCTGGGTGGGAACCTCTTACAGGTTCTGAATTGCATAATGTGAGTCTTTTCGATGTTTAATGTCAGTGAGTTGGCTTTAAACGATTTATTAATATCCATGAAAATATAATTAGCAGATCTTTCTAGAACTACACTATTTATTGCAATACTTGTGTCATCTGCAAACAAAACGAACTCTGCTTCTGGCAGTGTAACTGATGAGAGATCATTAATGTACACAAGAAAAAGCAATGGCCCTAATATGGATCCTTGTGGGACACCACATGCATTTTCTTCCCATTCTGATGATGACTGACTGATTCAATTCACCAGTCCCTTGCACTGACACCCTTTGTTTCCTGTTAGTGAGGTATGACTTGAACCATTTTGCAGCATGCCCGTGACGCCATAGAATTCTAATGTATTTAAAAGGATGTTGTGGTTCACACAATCAAATGCCTTTGACAAACCACAGAAAATACCTGCTGCTCGTAATTTGTTGTTTAATGAATTAAGTAACATGACATTGTAGTTTGACAACATCAAGTCTATGAACGGCTGTAAATGGTCGCCAAGTAGCCGAACATAACCATTTCCAGTCAACTATCGCTTTATTTGGACGAGAGGACCCAGTCCAATCCATGTTAACACATCCTACACCATTATGGAGCCACCAAAAGCTTACACAGTGCCTTGTTGACGACTTGGGTCCATAGCTTCGTGGGGTCTGCCCACACACTGACCCTACCATCAGCTCTTATTAAGTGAAATCGGGACTCGTGAGACCAGGCCACGGCGTTCCAGTCGTCTGTTGTCCAATCGATGTGGTCACGAGCCCAGGAGAGGCGCTGCAGCCAATGTCGTGCTGTTAGCAGAGGCACTCGCGTCGGTCGTCTGCTGCCTCGGCCAATTAACGCAAAATTTCGCAGCACTGTGCTAAGGAATACATTCACCATACGTCCTACGTTGATTTCTGCGGTTATTTCACACAGTGTTGGTTGTCTGTTAGCACTGACAACTCTACGCAAACGCCGCTGCTCTCGATCGTTAAGTGAAGGCCGTCGCCAACAGATGTGTCCGTGGTGAGAGATGATGTCTGAAATTTTATATTTCCGGCAAACTCTTGACTTTGGATCTCGGAATATTGAATTTCCTAAGGATTTCCCATGCGTCTAGCTCGAACTACCACTACGTGTTCAAAGTCTGTGAATCTCCATCTTTATCATACTCCGCAAGCCACCTGACAGTGTGTTGCGGAGGGTACTTTGAGTACCTCTATCTGTTCTCCCTTCTATGCCAGTCTCGTATTGTTCCTGGAAAGGAGGATTGTCGGTATGCCTCTGTGTGGGCTATAATCTCTCTGACTGTATCCTCGTGGTCTCTTCGCGAGATATACGTAGGAAGGAGCAATATACTGCTTGACACCTCGGTGAAGGTATGTTCTCGAAACTTCAACAAAAGCCCGTACCGAGCTATTGAGCGTCTCTCCTGCAAAGTCTTCCACTGGAGTTCATCTATCATCTCCGGAACGTTTTAGCGATTACTAAATGCTCCTGTAACGAAGCGCGCTGCTCTCCGTTGGATCTTCTCTATCTCTTCTATCAACCCTATCTGGTACGGATCCCACACTGCTGAGCAGTATTCAAGCAGTGGGCGAACAAGTGTAACCTCCTTCCTTTGTTTTCGCATTGCATTTCCTTAGGATTTTTCCAATGAATCTCAGCCTGGCATCTGCTTTACCGACGATCAACTTTATATGATCATTCCATTTTAAATCACTCCTAATGCCTACTCCCAGACAATTTATGGAATTAACTGCTTCCAGTTGATGACCTGCTATATTGTAGCTAAATGATAAAGGATTATGTATTCGCAGCACATTACACTTGCCTACATTGAGATTCAATTGCCGTTCTCTGCGTTCCATACGTCAATTCGTTGCAGATCCTCCTGCATTTCAGTACAATTTTCCATTGTTACAAACTCTCGATATACTACAGCATCATCCTCAAAAAGCCTCAGTGAACTTCCGATGTTATCCACAAGGTCATTTATGTATATTGTGAATAGCAACAGTCCTATGACACTCCCCTGCGGCACACCTGAAATCACTCTTACGTCGGAAGACTTCTCTCCATTGAGAATGACATGCTGCGTTCTGTTATGTCGGAACTCTTCAATCCAATCACACAATTGGACTGATGGTCCATATGCTCTTACCTTGTTCATTAAACGACTGTGGGGAATTGTGTCGAACGCCTTGTGGAAGTCAAGAAACCTTCGTCCGTTGTGCGGGCATAATCACGTCGGAGACTTTCTCATATGAATCGTGTTAGTCCAAATGACAGCTGCGCCAATACATTGCCATTTTGTGCTTTGTATACGCGATACTACCGCAATCTGTAAATGTGCATCTCGCAGTCCCAGGACTTTCGTTAACTCAGTGTAAGAGAAGCACTCGCCATGCCAACAGCGTTCACGCAACAGTGTCTCTCTGCAATGTCATTTTAAGTGAGGTCAGCTCTGCAGGTAGACGTATGTATTCGCCCTGCGTGTTCTCTCTGAATACTTGGGCGCAATTTTGTATTGATTCACCAAGGTAAGCCCCCCCCTATGTTTTATATAGCGTAGCGAACATGTGGACGGGTGAGACGGGCCACGCCACATGTGGGAGATATGGATGTGTCTCGCCAATATCGAATATCTGCCACTGATACGCGATTGTCTCGGCGGGTTTCATATGCGGGAGAACGCCTCTCCAGTGGATGGAGCAGACGTAACCCCCGTTTATTGGAATAACACAGCGTCACTATTGAGCGCCACGAACTCGGTCATGCGGAAAACGCACCGGGCTCCTGAACTGTTTGTCTATGAAAATGAAGTCCATCTCTCTCCTCACGCAGATCGTACCTTGCTTGTCTGAGATGACACGTTTCTCAGTCTTTGGCAATATTGCATTTGTGCTATCGATACTTGGGTAGAACTGCGACCACTCTCTTCCGTATTGGATTCGTCTCCTATTCCTGCATATACTCATGAATACTGTACCAGCATAATATTATTGGCTATGAGAAACAGGCGACAGTACCTACAGACCCCACACTATGATCATCCTTTTTATGCTCCGATAGCCGACGTGTCCATACAGTTGAAGAGTGCTAGTGGAAAACAAAGTGCTAAATCGCTCATCTACTTCTACTTATCAACATCTACATACATACTCCGCTAGCCACCAAACGGTGTGTGGCGGAGGGCACAATCCGCGCCAAAGTCATATTTCCCCCCCTCTGTTCCACTCGCGGATGCCGCGAGGGAAAAACGACTGTCTGAACGCCTCAGTACGAGCTCTAATTTCCCTTATCTTTGAATGATGATCACTACGCGATTTGAAAGTTGGTGGTAATAATATATGCTCTACATCCTCGGTGAAGATTGGATTTCGGAATCTAGTGAGCAGCCCCTTCTGTTTAGCGCCCCGTCTATCTGCAAGTGTGTCCCACTTCAAACTTTCTATGGGATTTGTAACGCTCTCGCGATGTCTAAATGTACCAGTCACGACTTGCCGCTCTTCTTTGGACCTTCTCAATCTCTTGAATCAGACCCAACTGGTAATGGTCCCATACAGACGAACAATACTCCAAGACTGGACGAACTAACGTATTGTAAGCTATTTCCTTTGTTGAAGGACTGCATCGCTTCAAGATTCTACCAATAAAAAGCAATCTAGAGTTCACCTTACCCGTTACTTGTGTAATCTGATGATTCTATTTGAGATCATTTCGGGTAGTCACACCCAGATAATTGACTCATGATACCGCTTCCAGAGACTGATCAGTTATTTTGTACCCAAACATTAATGGGGATTTTCGCCTTGTTATACGCAGTAGGTTAGACTTACTAATATTGAGAGATAACTGCCAGTCCTTACACCACGCATTTATTTTCTACAAATCCTCATTGATTTGTTCACAACTTTCGTGTGATACTACTTTCCTGTAGACTACAGCATCATCAGCAAACAGTCTAATACCGCTATCAATACCATCAACCAGATCGTTTTTGCAAATCGTAAAAAGCAGAGGACCTATTACGCTGCCCTGGGGCACACCTGAAGTTACTCTTGTTACTGTTGAAGTTACCCCTTTCAGGACGACATACTGCTCCCTGTCTGTTAGAAAACTTTCTATTCAACCGCATATGTCAGCGGATAGAACGTAAGCTCGCAGTTTTTGGAGAAAGCGACAGTGCGGAACTGAGTCGAACCCCTTTCGAAAGTCAAGAAATATGGCATCAACGTCGGAGCCGGTACCTAGAGCCTGCTGTGTATCATGCACAAAGAGGGCCAGCTGTGTCTCGCATGACCGCTGTTTCCTAAAACCGTGCTGGTTTCTGCAGATGAGCTTCTCAGAGTCTAGAAAGATCATTATGTCTGAACACAAAATACGTTCCATTTGTCAGGAGAGTCGAAATGCAATGTTTCTGTTTTCGTGCATAACTTATTTTTATCCAGAAAACTAACAAGGTATTCTGATGCAACACAATTATGCTGCCCACCTGATCGCTACAAAAAATAGTGATGGAAGTTAGAAAATAAATAAAGTCGCGCACGGAGAAAGTTACAGGTGCTAAGTTCCAGTAAGATAGTATTTCTTCCAGTTGGCATTAATACAAAGGCATTAGTTTGCATCAGTAATAAAACGATTATAACTACTAGAACTAAAGTAAACAGTCATTTTTGATTTCAGTTATTCTTCCAAGATATTAAGAATATTAAATTCATGAAAAAATCCTCGATATTTACTTCTGATTCTTAGTAAATTCCGTTCATGGGATTAGATGTTGCAAAGCTTACTGTAACACTAGCTCGCTGGTCGTCGGAGCTCATATCCGACCGGGACTCAGCACTGAAGACAACTGTACTGCAGTCAATGAGATTCCAAGCCGATGACGTTTGTGGAGACGTTTCGGACAACAGTGGAATACCACGTGACAACCAGGAGTGCTCGTCTGGGTGTGCCAATTCTGTTCATAGTGAAACGTCCCCTTAGAAAAAGTGTGAATGGCTGTGCTGGTAAACTTTCACGTTATTTGATACAAAGACAGCTGAGTAAAACTGAACGTACTCAGACATTTCTCTCTTTACTTATTCTGATCAACACTAAACTGACACACAGTATTTTTAGCGCAACGGAATCTGACTATAAATAACCCCTACGAAATAATGGCCCTGACTAATAATAACCTGTACCTTTCATGGATCGCTTACTTCACAAAAATCTTCGTTACTCGAACTACTGCAATGCAGCGAGCACCAATACTGCCAGCTAAATAAGAGATTTTAACAACTGAAGGCACTAACTACTGATAGGCATAGTTAGCAAATGAAAGATTTTGATAGAGAACAAACAATGTGCTTACCTTAATAGTGTTCAAAAGTCTTCATATATTTATCTGTCAATTCATGACATCCGCCTTTAAGAACTTCTTTTTTCTGGCGGACACACGTCCAGATCGTCCGTTCTCAAAACTCTGGCGTATCTCTCTCCACATACACCACTGCTGGCGGCTCACCCCCGACTGCTCAACGCTACGCGCTGTTCATATCCAGCTGCCCAACACTACAGAAGCGAATATTCCAACAATGAGTCAAACCAGCCACAGACTGCACACAGCACAGTCAGCGATTTTCATACAGAGCGCTACGTGGCGTTACCAACATAAAAACCTGAACAGCCTACTTACAATAGCAGGACGTGTTTGTTGTCAACCGCGGCACCCTGACATGACAGCGGTTATGTTTCCCTTCACGCAACACACCCTGAGTTTCCATTTCAGCAACGGAATGCACGCGCCGAGAGTTTCTAATGCTTATCGTCGTGCGAGCCAAATTCTACTTTGGTTGGCAAGGTTGCCGGATTTCTCTACACTGAGAAGATTGGGATCATTATGGGAAGGTTCCTCTAACCGTTTCGGTATTTCGACGATCCAATTGGACAGAATTTGGGACGAAATCCCTCAGGAGGACATCCAAGAAGTCTGTCTCCGGTGCCAAGGCGAACAACTGCTTGCATGAGGGCCAGTGGAGGACTAAAGCATCATTCACTTGCTCAATTAGAAAAGCTCTCTCTCTCTTGAATAGATCATCCAATTTTTCAGCAATTTGGATCTTTTGTTTCCCTGCTCTCTCTCTCTTGAATAGATCATCCAATTTTTTTGCAATTTGTATCTTTTGTTTCCCTGTGCCTGCACATAACATGTTGTTGTTGTTGTTGTTGTTGTTGTTGTGGTCTTCAGTCCTGAGACTGGTTTGATGCAGCTCTCCATGCTTCTCTATCCTGTGCAAGCTTCTTCACCTCCCAGTACTTCCTGCAACCTACATTCTTCCCTATCTGTTTGGTGTATTCATCTCTTGGTCTCCCTCTACGATTTTTACCCTCCACGCTGCCCTCCAATGCTAAATTTGTGATCCCTTGATGCCTCAAAACATGTCCTACCAACCGATCCCTTCTTCTAGTCAAGTTGTGCCACAAACTTCTCTTCTCCCCAATCCTATTTAATACCTCCTCATTAGTTACGTGATCTACCCACCTTATCTTCAGCATTCTTCTGTAGCACCACATTTTGAAAGCTTCTATTCTCTTCTTGTTCAAACTAGTTATCGTCCATGTTTCACTTCCATTCATGGCTACACTCCATACAAATACTTTCAGAAACGACTTCCTGACACTTAAATCTATACTCGATGTTAACAAATTTCTCTTCTTCAGAAACGATTTCCTTGCCATTGCCAGTCTACATTTTATATCCTCTCTACTTCGACCATTAATCATACAGTAAAGCTGTATGCCCTCGGGAAAAATTACGGCTGTAGTTTCCCCTTGCTTTCAGCCGTTCGCTGAACGGCTGATACATAACACGTATCAGTTTCCATTCGGATAATTCCTGACTGATGCGTCGTTCCGCGTGCCTTAGAGAGTATTTCAAGATATATTAAATTGGGTGGCGACAATGAAAATATGTGCCGGACCGGGACTTGAACCCAGAGTTCCCGCTTATCTCGAGCGCTCGCCTTACCATTTGGCTATCCGAGCACGACTCACGGCCAGACCCAAACCTCCGTAAGTCGACAACCACGTGTCTACAGCCTGTACTCGTACATCCATTATACATATTCCCGTATAGGTAAGACATTTCATCTGAAAGTCGCTTGCCTGGTGTCAGCGGATAAACACACTACTGGCCATTCAAATTGCTACACCACGAAGATGACGTGCTACAGACGCGAAATTTAACCGACAGGAAGAAGATGCTGTGATATGCAAATGATTAGCTTTTCAGAGCATTCACGCAAGGTTGGCGCCGTTGGCGATACCTACAACATGCTGACATGAGGAAAGTTTACAACCGATTTCTCATAGACAAACAGCAGTTGACTGGCGTTGCAAGGTGAAACGTTGTTGTGATGCCTCGAGTAACGTGGAGAAATGCGTACCATCACGTTTCCGACTTTGCTAAAGGTCGGATTGTAGCCTAACGCGATTGTGGTTTATCGTATCGCGACATTGCTACTCGCGTTGGTCGAAATCCAATGACTGGTGGCAGAATATGGAATCGGTGGGTTCAGGAGGGTAATACAGATCGCCGTGCTGGATCCCAACGGCCTCGTATCATTAGCAGTCGCGATGACAGGCATCTTATCCGCATGCCTGTAAGGGATCGAGATGTGGCTGCCCGATCCGCATGTCAACAGATGGGGACGTTCGCGAGACAACAACCATCTCCACGAACAGTTCGACGACGTTTGCAGCAGCATGGACTATCAGCTCGGAGACCATGGCTGCGGTTACCCTTGACGCTGCATCACAGACAAGAGCGCCTGCGATGGTGAACTCGACGACGAACCTGGGTGCACGAATGGCAAAACGTCATTTCCTCGGATGAATCCACGTTCTGCTTACAGCATCATGATGGTCGCATCCGTGTTTGGCGACATCGCGGTGAACGCACATTGGAAGCGTGTATTCGTCAACGCCATACTGGCGTATCACCCGGCGTGATGGTATGGGGTGCCATTCGCTACACGTCTCGGTCACCTCTTGTTCGCATTGACGGCACTTTGAACAGTGGACATTACATTTCAGATGTGTTTCAACGCGTGGCTCTACCCTTCATTTGATCCCTGCGAAAGCCTACATTTCAGCAGGATAATGCACGACTGCATGTTGCAGGTCATGTACGAGCCTTTCTGGATACAAAAAATGTTCGACTGCTGCCCTGGCCAGCACATTCTACAGATCTCTCACCAATTGAAAACGTCTGGTCAATGGTGCCCGTCAGTTCTAGTATAATGTATTTGTCCAATGAACACCCGTTTATCATCTGCATTTCTTCGTGGTGTAGCAATTGTAATGGCCAGTAGTGTATAACCACCCACTCAGTACCAGCGTGGCGAGCTGTAGCAACCAGTCTTCCAACCGAAGAGCACCGCCACAAAAACTACAGCAAAAACAGATAATGTACACCTTATAGCGACAATTTAAGCTCAAAACAGGTGTTGAAAGTGATGACCATCACTTTCAATGAATGCATTACAAAAAATGGTTCAAATGGCTCTGAGCACTATGGGACTTAACTTGTATGGTCACCAGTCCCCTAGAACTTAGAACTACTTAAACCTAACTAACCTAAGGACATCACACACATCCATGCCCGAGGCAGGATTCGAACCTGCGACCGTAGCAGTCCCGCGGTTCCGGACTGCGCGCCTAGAACCACTAGACCACCGCGGCCGGCAATGCATTACAATTGGGCTCATATACCACTACTGCAGCAGAGCGTTTCTGAGGAGAGGCGTCGATTTTTAGTAATACCGCTATACCACATCGCTGACCCGTCTCGAAGGTCCAAGTTCGATTTTCCGCCTTTCATCCGCATCCAATCACGGCGAGTGCCCCGTCGCCGATTGTAGCAGCGTTGGTAGAGCGGTAAGGCCGAACGATAAAGGGGAACCTCAGCCAACGGCAGTACTCAACTAAAGGACGTACTCCGGTCAATTGGGCAGTGGGTGGCTGTGGAGCACAGAGCGGAATCTGCTTGCCTGTGGACCGAATTTTGTCAACCAACTGTGTGCATCGAAGTGTCTGAATGGTCAGACAGACGCAGCGTTCTTTGACTTCCGGAACGGTGTCGATACAGATGTACAGTGTCATCTGACGAAGAAAATTGAAATGTATGGAATATCTGACGAACGTTTTGATTCGATTGACTAGTTTCCAGCCAGTAGAACGCACGTTATCATTTTCGACACATTCAGATCATCACATGTAACAGGAACGTCGGGCATACCACAAAAGTGTCCTGTTGTTGTCTTCAGTCCAGAGACTGTTTTGAAGCAGCTCTCCATGCTACTCTATCCTGTGCAAGCTTCTTCATCTCCCAGTACCTACTGCAACCTACATCCTTCTGAATCTGCTTAGTGTATTCATCTTTTGGTCTCTCTCTACGATTTTTACCCTCCACGCTGCCCTCCAATACTAAATTGGAGATCCCTCGATGTCTCAGAACATGTCCTACCAACCAATCTCTTCTTCTAGTCAGGTTGTGCCACAAGCTCCTCTTCTCCCCAATCCTATTCAATACCTCCACATTAGTTATGTGATCTACCCATCTAATCTTCAGCATTCATCTGCAGCATCACACTTCGAGAGCTTCTATTCTCTTCTTGTCTAAACAATTTATCATCCATGTTTCCCTTCCATACATCGCTACACACCATACAAATACTTTGAGAAAGGACTTCCTGACAAATCTATACCCTATGTTAACAAATTTCTCTCTTTCAGAAACGCTTTTCTTGTCATAGCCAGTCTACATCTTACATCCTCTCTACTTCGACAAGATCAGTTATTTCGGTTCCCAGATAGCAAAACGTATCCTTTGCTAATCTAATTCCCAGCATCACCTGATTTAATTCTACTACATTATATTATCCTCATTGTGCTTTTGTTGACGTCCATCTTATATCCTCCTTTCAGGACACTCTCAAAAGAAATTGTGTCTGAAATCTTATGGGACTTAACTGCTAAGGTCACGATTCCCTAAGCTTACAAGCTTACACACTGCTTAACATAAATTATCCTAAGGACTAACACACACACCCATGTCCGAGGGAGGACTCGAACCACCGCCTTGACCAGCCGCACAGTCCATGACTGCAGCGCCTTAGACCGCTCGACTAATCACACGCGGCGAAAACACTCTCCATGCCGTTCAGCTGTTCTTCCAGGTCATTTGCTGTGTCTGACAGAATTAAAGGAGTGTTACAGGACTATAACTGTGCACAATATATACTAAACTAAAACTAAACATCGTCCGAACAGGCCTTGGAAGGTCCAACGGTGCCGACCGGCCGCCGTGTCATCCTCAGCCCACTTTATGCGGATATGGAGGGGCACTGCGGGAAGGCCGTACAATATATAAAGGGTGGAAAAAATGCGGAAACCCTGTAAGTGTTCTGCAGGGTAGGTTGTGCTAAGAAATAATTGATAAGCAAAAAATTGCATATGTTGTACCATTTTCGAATTGATTAGCGGTGAAGTTAGCCTATGAGCGCAAATTCAAGCGGCCCGACGGATACAGTTAGGTGTCAGTTGTTCTCAGATTAGATTAGATTACATTAAATACTAGTTCCATGGATCATGAATACGATATTTCGTAATGATGTGGAACGAGTCAAATTTTCCAATACATGACATAATTAAGTTAATTTAACAACATACTTAAGTTAATATAAGAATTTCTTTATTGTTTTGTGTTTTTTTCATTTTTATTTTTTTAAAATATTTTTTGTGTTTTTTTCTTTTTTTTCTTAATTTATATCTAAAAATTTCTCTATGGAGTAGAAGGAGTTGTCATTCAGAAATTCTTTTGATTTCTTCTTATATACTTGTTGGTTATCTGTCAGACTTTTGATACTATTTGGTAAGTGACCAAAGACTTTAGTGGCAGTATAATTCACCCCTTTCTGTGCCAAAGTTAGATTTAATCTTGAATAGTGAAGATCATCCTTTCTCCTAGTATTGTAATTATGCACACTGCTATTACTTTTGAATTGGGTTTGGTTGTTAATAACAAATTTCATAAGAGAGTATATATACTGAGAAGCTACTGTGAATATCCCTAGATCCCTAAATAAATGTCTGCAGGATGATCTTGGGTGGACTCCAGCTATTATTCTGATTAACGCTTTTGTGCAATAAATACTTCATTCCTCAGTGATGAATTACCCCAAAATATGATGCCATATGAAAGCAATGAGTGAAAATAGGCGTAGTAAGCTAATTTACTAAGATGTTTATCACCAAAATTTGCAATGACCCTTATTGCGTAAGTAGCTGAACTCAAACGTTTCAGCAGATCATCAATGTGTTTCTTCCAATTTAATCTCTCATCAATGGACACACCTAAAAATTTGGAATATTCTACCTTAGCTATATGCTTCTGATTAAGGTCTATATTTATTAATGGCGTCATACCATTCACTGTACGAAACTGTATGTACTGTGTCTTATCAAAATTCAGTGAGAGTCCGTTTACAAGGAACCACTTAGTAATTTTCTGAAAGACAGTATTGACAATTTCATCAGTTAATTCTTGTTTGCCAGGTGTGATTACTATACTTGTATCATCAGCAAAGAGAACTAACTTTGCCTCTTCATGAATATAGAATGGCAAGTCATTAATATATATTAAGAACAACAAAGAACCCAAGACTGACCCTTGTGGAACCCCATTCTTGATAGTTCCCCAGTTTGAGGAATGTGCTGATCTTTGCATGTTATGAGAACTACTTATTTCAACTTTCTGCACTCTTCCAGTTAGGTTCAAAATGGTTCAAATGGCTCTGAGCACTATGGGACTCAACTTCTGAGGTCATTAGTCCCCTAGAACTTAGAACTACTTAAACCTAACTAACCTAAGGACATCACACACACCCATGCCCGAGGTAGGATTCGAACCTGCGACCGTAGCGGTCTCGCGGTTCCTGACTGCAGCGCCTAGAACCGCATGGCCACTTAGGCCGGCTCCAGTTAGGTTCGAATCAAACCGTACGTGATAGCTCACGTGACTGCTCAGCGTTTGGTGGCGAAGATATACGACTTGTGGGGTCTCAACTGCGCGGTTATCGCCGCCTGTACAAATTCCCAATATTTTCACAGTCCAGTCACGGCAGTGTTCCCGAATGATGATGAAATGATGAGGACAACACAAACACCAAGTCGCCCGACTGAGAAATTCGTCCACCCGGCCGGGAATCTAACCCCGGACCGCATGATCCAGTGCCAGCCACTAGACCACGAGCTGAGGACTCGGCCTTTGGCTCGGGTTCGATCCTTACTTCTGTCCCACGCTCAGTTTTTGTATCGCTCTCTTGCTCGCTTTTTGGCAAAGTAAACGAAGACGACGTTTGGCGACACTGTCTCCGGCGGGTCCCTTGAATTCTGAATCTACATCGTTACATGTACATTTATACTCCGCAAGCCACCCAGCGGTGTGTGGTGGAGGCCACTTTACGTGCCACTATCATTACCCGACTGCCGGAAAGCTTCCGTGCGCGCTCGAATCTCTCTAATTTTACATTCGTGATCTCCTCGGGAGGTATAAGTTGGGGGAAGAAATATATTCGATACCTCATCCAGAAATGCACCCTCTCGAAACCTGGACAGCAAGCTACACCGCGATGCAGAGCGCCTCTCTTGCAGAGTCTGCCACTTGAGTTTGCTAAACATATCCTTAACGCTATCACGCTTACCAAATAACCCTGTGACGAAACGCGCCACTCTTCTTTGGATCTTTTCTATCTCCTCCGTCATCCCGATCTGGTACGGATCCCACACTGATGAGCAATACTCAAGTGTAGGTCGAACGAGTGTTTCGTAAGCTACGTCGTTTGCTGATGGACTACACTTTCTAAGGACTCTCCCAATGAATCTCAACTTGGCACCCGCCTTACCAACAATTAATTTTATATGATCATTCCACTTCAAATCGTTCCGTACGCATACTCCCAGATATCTTACAGAAGTAACTGCTACCAGTGTTTGTTGCGCTATCATATAATCGTACAATAAAGGATCCTTCTTTGTATGTATTCGCAATACATTTCATTTGTCTATATTAAGGGTCAGTTGACACTCCCTGCGCCTAGTGCCTATCCGCTGCAGATCTTCCTGCATTTCGCTGCAATTTTCTAATGCTGCAACTTCTCTGTATACTACAGCATCATCCGCGAAAAGCCGCATGGAACTTCCGACACTATATACTGAGTCATTTATATATATTGTGAAAAGCAGTGGTCCCATAACACTCCCCTGTGGCACGCCAGAGGTTACTTTAACGTCTGTAGACGTCTCTCCATTGAGAACAACATGCTGTGTTCTGTTTGCTAGAAACTCTTCAATCCAGCCACACAGCTGGTCTGATATTCCGTAAGCTCTTAATTTGTTTATCAGGCGAGAGTGCGGAACTGTATCGAACGCATTCCGGAAGTCAAGGAAAATAGCATCTACCTGGGAGCCTGTATGTAATATTTTCTGGGTCACATGAACAAATAAAGCGAGTTGGGTCTCAAACGATCGCTGTTTCCGGAATCCATGTTGATTCCTACAGAGTAGATTCTGGGTTTCCAGAAATGAGATGATACGCGAGCAAAAAACATGTTCTAAAATTCTGCAACAGATCGATGTCAGAGATGTAGGCCTATAGTTTCGCGCATCTGCTCGACGACCCTTCTTGAAGACTGGGTCTACCTGTGCTCTTTTCCAATCGTTTGGAACCTTCCGTGCCTCTAGAGACTTGCGGTACACGGCTGTTAGAAGGGGGGCAAGTTCTTTCGGGTACTCTGTGTGGAATCGAATTGGTATCCCGTCAGGTCCAGTGGACTTTCCTCTGTTGAGTGATTCCAGTTGCTTTTCTATTCCTTGGACACTTATTCCGATGTCAGCCATTTTTTCGTTCGTGCGAGCATTTATGGAAGGAACTGCAGTGCGGTCTTTCTCTGTGAAACAGCTTTGGAAAAAGGTGTTTAGTATTTCAGCTTTACGCGTGTCATCCTCTGTTTCAGTGCCATTATCATCCCAGAGTGTTCAGGTGTGCTCTTTCGATCCACTTACTGATTTAACCTAAGACCAGAACTCCCTAGGATTTTCTGTCAAGTCGGTACATAGAATTTTACTTTCGAATTCATGAATGCTTCACGCATAGCCCTGCTCACGCTAACTTTGACATTACTCAGCAATTCACACTTAAGTGCCTGGCAGTGTGTTCATCGTACCATTTTCATACTACTTCTCTACCATTCCACCCTCGAATGGCGCGTGGGAAAAAGGAACACCTAAATCTTTCCGTTCGAGCTCTGATTTCTCTCATTTTATTATGATGATCATTTCTCCCTACGTAGGTGGGTGTCAACAAAATATTTACGCATTCGGAAGAGAAAGTTGGTGATTGAAATTTCACGAATAGATCTCGCCGCAAAGAAAATCGCCTTTGTTTCAGTGACTGCCACCTCAACTCGCGTATCATATCAGTGACACTCTCACCCCCATTGCTCGATAGCACGAAACGAGCTGCCCTTCTTTGCACTTTTTCTATGTCCTCCGTCAACCCTACCTGGTAAGGATCCCACACCGTGCAGCAGTATTCCAGCAGTGGACGGACAAGTGTAATGTAGGCTGTCTCCTAAGTGGGTTTGTCGCATCTTTCTAAGTGTTCAGCCAACAAAGTGCAGTCTTCATTTCGCCTTCCCCACAATATTATCTATGTGGTCTTTCCAATTTAGGTTGCTCGTAATTGTAATTCCTAGGTACTTAGTCGAATTGACAACCCTTAGATTTGTGCGATTTATCGTATACCCAAAATTTATCGGTTTTCTTTTCCTACCCATGTGGATGGCCTCTCACCGTTCTTTGTTTAGTGCTAATTGCCACATTTCGCACCATACAGAAATTCTCCCTTGTTCATTTTGTAATTGGAATTGATCGTCTGATGATTTTACTAGGCGGTAAATTACAGTGTCATCTGCAAACAACCGTCTGATGGGCTCACTTCAATGCTAATTAACTCGGAAACGACACACCGTATCGATTTTTTTTCTGGGCAGTTATTTTTAAGTGCGACGTTTCCCGCAACACCCTTACGACCTTTTCAGACTGTTTCTGACCGGCGTGCAGAAACACGCATAACGGTTGAAGACCCATGTTGCTGCGCTGCTTGAGGATTTCCCGGCGGACTAGTTGTAAATATGGTTATCGGCCGACATGTCGCATGTCGCTGTGAAAACTCCACAATATTTCGTCGACGCAGCTGACCAACATCTTCAGGTGCAGAGAACAGTCAACCGACAACGTGAAGATGTTGGTCAGCTGCGTCGACGAAATATTGTTGCAGTTATCACAGTGACAGCCGACATCTAGGCCGATAATCATATTTACACACATGTGGCTGTTTTCAGTGATGCCGTTGCATACAGGGAAGTCGCAACGCCAGAAAACGGTAGCGAAGTGAAGGAAGCACTGAAGGGCATCGACGCTTGGTACGCGGTGTGGCAACTGACCCTCAAGATAAACAAATGTGACGTACTGTGAATCAGTAGGAGGAAAGAACCATTTTTTATGATTACGCGGCCGCTACACAATCACAGCAAGTACAATACTGGCCATTAAAATTGCTACACCAAGAAGAAATGCAGATGATAAACGGGTATTCATTGGACAAATATATTATACTAGAACTGACATGTGATTACATTTTCACGCAATTTGGGTGCATAGATCCTGAGAAATCAGTACCCAGAACAACCACCTCTGGCCGCAATAACGGCCCTGATACGCCTGGGCATCGAGTCAAGCAGAGCTTGGATGGCGTGTACAGGTACAGCTGCCCATGCAACTTCAGCACGATACCACAGCTCATCAAGAGTAGTGACTGGCGTATTGTGACGAGCCAGTTGCTCGGCCACCATTGACCAGACGTTTTCAATTGGTGAGAGATCTGGAGAATGTGCTCGCCAGGGCAGCAGTCGAACATTTTCTGTATCCAGAAAGGACCGTACAGGACCTGCAACATGCGGTCGTGCATTATCCTACTGAAATTTAGGGTTTCGCATGGATCGAATGAAGGGTAGAGCCAAGGGTCGTAACACATCTGAAACGTAACGTCCACTGTTCAAAGTGCCGTCGGTGTGAACAAGAGGTGACCGAGACGTGTAACCAATGGCACCCAATACCATCACGCCGGGTGATACGCCAGTATGGCGATGACGAATAGACGCTTCCAATGTGCGTTCACCGCGCTGTCACCAAACACGGATGCGACCACCATGATGCTGTAAACAGAACCAGATTCATTCGAAAATTGACGTTAATCCATTCGTGCACCCAGGTTCGTCGTAGAGTACACCATCGCAGGCGTTCCTGTCTGTGATGCAGCGTCAAAGGTAACCGCAGCCGTGGTCTCCGAGCTGATAGTCCATGCTGCTGCAAATGTCGTCCAACTGTTCGTGCAGATAGTTGTTGTCTTGCAAACGTCCCCATCTCTTGACTCAGGGATCGAGACGTGGCTGCAAGATCTGATACAACTGTGCGGATAAGATGCCTGTCATCTCGACTGCTAGTGATACGAGGCCGTTGGGATCCAGCACGGAGTTCCGTATTTCCATCCTGAAACCACCCATTCCATATTCTGCTGACAGTCATTGGATCTCGACCAACGCGAGGAGCAATATCGCGATACGATAAACCGCAATCGCGATAGGCTACAATCCGACCTTTATCAAAGTCGGTAACGTGATGGAACGCATTTCTCCTCCTTACACGAGGCATCACAACAACGTTTCACCAGGCAACGCCGGTCAACTGCTGGTTGTGTATGAGAAATCGGTTGTAAACTTTGCCCATGTCAGCACGTTGTAGGTCTTGCCACCGGCGCCAACCTTGTGGGAATGCTCTGAAAAGCTAATCATTTGCGTATCACAGCATCCTCTTCCTGTCGGTTAAATTTCGCGTCTGTAGCACGTCATCTTCGTGGTGCAGCAATTTTAATGGCCAGTAGTGTAGTAATACCCATTAACAATCTGCTGGAATACGTACGGAGAGATTTACAGCGGAGCGACCAAGTAAAACCAATCGCAGGTAAGATGAATGCCAGACAGATTCGTTGGAAGAAACCTATGGCCACAAAGAAAGGCAGTTTACAAAAGTCTCGTCCGACCCATACTCGAGTATTGCTGGGCAGTGTAGTACCCTTTCCAGATAAGATTGATAGAAGGACTAGAGGAGATCCAAAGAAGAGCAACACATTTCGTCACAGGTTCATTTAGTAAGCGCGAAAACGTTACGGAGATGCTCAGTCAACTAGTGGCAGACGCTGCAAGAGAGGCGACAGGGTGTGGTTGCCTGTTGAAGTTCGGGGTGCGTAAGTTCCTAGAAGAGTCAAGAAATATACTGCTCACTGTTACTATATCTCGAGAAATGACCCCGAAAGTAAGGTTAGAAATTACGCAGAGGCCTACTAAAAACTGTTCATCTACCGAGGCTTTCGCGTCTGGATCTGGAAAAGGAGGATGTTGTACTGGTACAAGCCGTACCCTCCATCATACATAACAAAATTGCTTGCGAAATGTATATGTAATTCTGTTTTTAATCGCATAGAGCTCTGGAGACTTTGTGATGTTTTTACAAAGTTTTCCAGTGTCTGATATTCTGAGAGATCATTTATTTTTCTGTGCATACATTTATATAAAGGAAGTTGGAAGTGTCGGGAGAATTTGGGGTAGTATTAATCATGTTTTGTAGTCACTTGTTTCTGTTGCGACACACACACACACACACACACACACACACACACACACACACACACACACATTCAGTAGTGCGTCACTTGGTCGTTTCCTCTGAGTCCTTTTTAGTACTACGAATCCGCCTGTAGGACGATCTCCATCACTATGACAGAAAACTAGTACTATCTCCAGCTCTAAAATACAGGTAATGACTCACCTAAGAAAACAACACTTACGCCTGCTTTCGTTTTGTAAACATGTTTTGTAACTAAATATCCTTCTTTCCCCATCAGACCATCCTCATTTCTCACAGTTCACAGCTGGTGCAACCACTCTAAAATTTTCTTCCTCAGAACTTATTACATCAAAAAATCTCTCTAGTGTGCTAGTAAAATACATGTTGTGTCCACTATTGTCACTACTGTTATCAATATTATTACCTCTAATAGTAGCATCACTGGTCTTATTGCTAATAGTTGTCAATCAACACTGTATTTTTAATGGCATTAGATTATTTGAAGCCTTGTTTCGAATCAGTTTTTGTTCTATTACTGTCATTTCCCTATTGGCGGTGGTTGTTGTTGTCGTCGTCGTCGTCGTCGTCGTCAGTCCAGAGACTGGTTTCATGCAGTTCTCCATGCTACTCAATCCTGTGCAAGGTTCTTCATCTCCCAGGACCTACTGCAACCTACATCCTTCTGAATCTGCTTAGTGTATTCATCTCTTGGTCTCCCTCTACGATTTTTACCTTCCACACTGCCATCCAATACTAAATTGGTGATCCCTTGATGCCTCAGAATATGTCCTGCCCACCGATCCCTTCTTCTATTCAAGTTGTGCCACAAAATCCTCTTCCCCCAAATTTTATTCAGTACCTCCTCATTACTTATGTGATATACCCATCTGATCTTCAGCATTCTTCTGTAGCACCACATTTCGAAAGCTTCTATTCTCTTCTTGTCTAAACTATTTATCGTCCATGTTTCACTTCCATACATTGCCACACTCCATACAAATACTTTCAGAAACGACTTCCTGACATTTAAACCTATACTCGATGTTAACAGACCTCTTCTTCAGAAACGCTTTCCTTTCCATTGACAGTCTACATTTTATATCCTCTCTACTTCGACCATCATCAGTTATTTTGCTCCCCAAATAGCAAAACCCATTTACTACTTTCCGCGTCTCATTTCCTACTGGTTATAATATTAAAATTATCATTGTTCTTCAAGTAACTCAGATATAAGTATACAACCTTGATCATGAGGGGGCCTGAAAGCCCTCACCCGCTCAGAAGAAAAAAGTAAATAAAAAACCTTTCAGTGCAAAGAAAAAAATGAAATATCAGATACAAAGACAACAGAAGAAAGGAAAAGAAATGTGGAGAAGCTGGGGAAGCACTGAAAAAATAGGGAAAGGAAAAAGAAGAGATACTAAAGTATTTACGGATCATAGTTGGGGAATGTGAAGATTAAAAAAATAATTACATTATGCATACACTGGTTTCCTATTGCTGGCTGGAAGCAAATTGGCTCTCTCTGAGCACTATGGGACTTAACTTCTGTGGTCATCAGTCCCCCAGAACTTAGAACTACTTAAACCTAACTAACCTAAGGACATCACACACATCCATGCCCGAGGCAGGATTCGAACCTGCGACCGTAGCAGTCGCGCGGTTCCGGACTGAGCGCCTTAACCGCGAGACCACCGCGGCCGGCGAAAGCAAATTGGGGAACCACATACATTACAGTAGTCAATTCGCCAGCAACGCTATTGATTTTTGTACTGTTTGCTGCCGTATCAGTAAGAAAAGTGATTGATTTTTTTTCTGTGGCCCCGTTTACGCAGAAAACTGTCTTTTAAAAATTTCATATTTTAAATATAAATATTTCATAATTGCAAACAAGGCGGCAGTTAGGGTTTATGTCACGCAACGAAGAGCCAACAGGTCGATACTGTACTGGCAGTGTCGATTTGTGATAAGCACGTCAAAGTATTTTGCAATTAGAAATAACGGTACAACATCCGTTATCAGTTGCTTCCACATAACCGAATTATTGCTACATTCACGTATTCCGTGATTTGAAGGAAGTGTAGATACTAAAAGAGTAAGGATGGTTCGTCATAAATTCTTTGCAAGTTCCACGTAGCTTAGAGTGAACAGTGACAGTTCAATCTATAGGGAGTAACTACATGTGTGCTGATGATAAGGGCACACTAAAGCGAAAATATTAAGGGATAAAGTCAAATATGTATGTGTATATGTACATTGGTGTTATCGTTCTAGATACTGGAATGATGCAAATAGAAGTTGGGCCTTTTCCCTGACAGTCCCGTGTCATTGGCTGTCTAGTCCCATGATGCATATTAAGCGATACGAGGAAAGCTTGCCTGTCGTAGGCCTGCACAGATACACACCTGACAACTGTCTAGATATGTGGCCGATTTACTGTGAATCGGGGAAACGAAAACTCGTTGTCCCTCTAATTCTCCTCCTGAAGATGGAGAAAAAACATCCGCTTCGAAAGAACGTAGGTCCCCTTTCATATTAGTCGCATCATGCGGTAGAGGTTATTCATTTTTCGGAGCAATTAAAGTTTTTACCGGCAAGGGAATACGGCGCCTCCTTGCAATTAAGCCGAGTTGTAAGGAAATCAGCTCCGCCACTTGTCAAAAGACCATCGCAGCATTATGCTATACACGTAATGTTCTTATATTGTATACTACCTTAGCGGCGGCTACTTCGCTGGCGTAGACAGCATGGCTTGTAAAAATTTTTTTGTTTCTGTTAAATCCAGTTTTAATGTTGTTCACAAATTACAACAACTTCTAAGCTTTTCAAGCTAATCAAGGCTATATAAGCATGGTCTTTTCGGTTCAAATGGTTCAAATGGCTCTGAGCACTATGGGACTCAACTGCTGAGGTCATTAGTCCCCTAGAACTTAGAACTAGTTAAACCTAACTAACCTAAGGACATCACAAACATCCATGCCCGAGGCAGGATTCGAACCTGCGACCGTTGCGGTCTTGCGGTTCCAGACTGCAGCGCCTTTAACCGCACGGCCACTTCGGCCGGCGGTCTTTTCGGAACGAACTTCTGACCAAAAAGACATTTTGGCAGCTAAAGCTGGAAGTTTTTGTTAATCATGCTTTCAGCGTTCTTGTGGAGGTATTTCCATAGCAACTTTCATTCCCTAACGAATGTTTCTTTACATCTAACAGAGAAGTGAAATATCAGATTTCATAAATATACCTTAAAATTTTTTTAATGTAACGAAATATTTTCTTCAAAATTTTCGTTTCCTATTGTACTCCCTTAGGGGCTGAATTTCCATAAACACTCTGAAACACGTATTTTTTTAATTTCCAACGAAGAAGTCAAATACGAATTGTCATAGATGTAGCATTAAAAATCCTTTAACAGTTCTTTAGTAATTATTAAAAAAATAAAAACTTTCACGGACTATCTTACCCCTTAATGGTTGAATTTCCAAAAATGCTGAAACGTATTTTTTATTTTCTGACTGAATAAACCAAACACCAGTTTTCGTAGTTCTAGCGTCAAAATGTTCTTAATAGCGACATACTTTCAGAGAGCCATTCAGCTCTTATTTCATCGCCTTAGGAGTGGAATTTCCCTCAATCCTTTCTTCAACGATGCCTACAGTGTAATATCCACGCACTCTCTCGTGTTTCTATCCTTAGCTGTTTGGGCTGGGTGATCATCGAGTCAGTGAATCAGACTGACCCCTTTTCACGTCCTTAAGGTCTGAATTTTCAGAAACAGTTAAACAGGTACTTTTCATCTCTAATCTTCAATTTTGAACGATTTATTTTTAAAAATGATTACGCAATGAATTATGTTCCTATAACGCTTCATTCCCTATTTCACTCCCTTAGTGGTTGAATTTCAAAACGAAGTTACAAGCGTATGTTTTATATCTAACAGAAGTCAAATACAAATTTTCATGCATATAGCTTCAGAAATACTAGTCTAATGAAATATTTATATAAACACGTTTGTCCCCATAAGGGTTGAATTTCCAAGAACACTGAAACACTGAAACACTTGTTTTTTTTATTTGTAACCGAGAGGTCAAATACCAATGCTCACAGATGTAGGTTTAAAAATATTTTCGTAGTTCTTTAATAATGATATAGTTTCAAAGAAAGCTTTCACTCACTATTTCACCCCGATAGGGTTGAATTTCCAAAAATGTTGATATACGTATTTCTTTATTTCTCACGAAGAACCCAAATACCAATTTTCGTGCGTCTATCTTTAAAACTGCGTTAATAGCGACATTTCTAAAAAACTTCATCCGCTATTTTATCCTCTCAGGAATGGACTTTCGAAGAAGCCCTTCTTGAACGACGCCTACAGTATAAGGTCCACACGTTCTCCAGATTTCAAGTTTCTATCCTTAGCATTTTGGAACTGGGCGATGGTGAGGCAGTCAGTTACTCAGGACATTGCCTTTTATATATATATATAGATACCGAAGAAGGGTAGGCGGTAAAGAAGTAAAACTATAGAGTGGCTTTCCCTTCAAGGCCAATTTTCGTCGAGGAACTTTTCACGAATTTTATTGGAGGAAAAAGAGAGCCAAGTGCTTGTAGTACTCTCACGCTGAGGGTTCTGTATAAACTGAATTACGTATACGGGTTGAGTCAACTAAAACTTGCACCGCAAATATGTATTTCTGTAACGGAAGGCGACATGGATATGCGGGTTTGACACAGATTGGATTGATAGGCAGGGACGCGCCTTCGCCGCCCAAACACGGGGTGTTATGAGTTTCAAATGCGTGTTGCCTGTTGACAGTACCGCAATATAAGCATTTTTTTTAAAAAAATGTGTAGCACTTTGCTGTCTGTAATAACGTCATTTTATTTTGCTGTCGGTTTGGGTTCTGAACCAACGTCAGCGGCAGCTGTAAAATATATAAAAGTGGACAACGTCACACTCCCAAATAAATAAGAAAAATACTCACCAATATTATGACAGATGTATCACACACCATACATGCTTTAAACTAAGTTATCACAAGACACCAAAATTGCCAAGCTAATATTAAAAATATGACTGCACAATGACAACAATTGATGTACAGCAAAACAAGTCAAACAACTGTAGGGTCAAAGATGACAGTCTTGACCGTATCCAAGGAAGTTTCCATCAAATAATTATGCGATAATCAGATCACAAAATTGAATTATTGACAGTTCTACACTTGACTGAGGATACATGAAGTTCTTCGACTTGTTTTGGTGTAGATCACTTGTTACCTTTGTGTAAATTTGCAATCATATTTTTATCTTGTTACAATTTTCGATTTCATACTGTCTTGGCAATTACGGTTTCCTGTGGCAACTTATTTTTAAAGCTTGTATGACATGTGATACATCTGCGATAATTTTCGAGAGTATTGTGTTCAGTTTTATACTTTTTCTGTTTTTCTTATTTAGTTTAGCATTGTCACATTACCCACTTTTGTATGTTGTACAGCTACTGTTGATGACGGTTGAGAACCTAATAAAATGACCTCATAACAAGCAGAAGAGTGTCACGCATTTTTTTTTTAATTTATACATGCTGTTGACCATGGTGGAAGCAAGAAGTTAAGTAGACTAAATTAGAACGAGAATAGTTTTTTTTGTAGATTTGAACTGAAAGTAGTTTACGAGATACGGTAAATTGAATATTCACACCAACGGTTGGTTGTTCTGCGTTGTAGCGCAAACGAATGCGAATTTCTCTTGGGTGCGTATGTGCACCCCTGCACAGATGTTAATAATCCTCCGGAGGTGTCTTGTTGTTAAATGGGACGTTGACTAGGATAAACGAAAGTCAAACAAAGGTGAATACAGTACTTCTTTGGGGTCTGACACGTGAAGAACCAATCTACTCTCAAAGCGTGTGCTCAAAATGACGACCGCCATCGACCGTAGAAGCTTCCAGTCTGCCGTGCAACGATTGCTGGACAACGTCTAGCATTTCAGCGGAAACTGCAGCGTAGGAGACAAATGTCTGAAGAGGTTGATGTCTATTGGGCTATCTTGCGACGTACACGAACGAACGGCATACTTCGTACATTTGCCATAAACCACAAGCATGTTTCGCGGTAAGAAATAACATCTTCCAAGCACGTTCTACTTTGTCTCTATGCTGTTCGTTTTTGGAACACAACCTACGACCAGCTTAGAGACAGAAGTGATGACACTTTCTGCGGGACCTGACCATCATTTTGCAGGTCAATGCTCAAGCACGTACAGTGCAAGCTGTTACTGATTTGTTTGACTGATGGGGCTGCTAAGTGCTATACCACCTACTGCACTCCCCTGGCTTAAGCCCTCGTGAGTTCAACTCGATTTCTAAAGCGAAGGAAACACTTCACGGCATTCGCATCAGAACTGCTACAAATTCGTCGGGCAATAGACCGCGCCGCTCGGACTGTCAACACAACTGGCACTGCTAAGAGTATCCTACGACTTCCACATTGCTGGCAAGGAGCTATACACAATGCTGGTGACTACTCTGAAGGTCAATAAAACTTTGAAAGACGTATCTACTTTGTACGAGCTGTAAATAAATAGTTGCCACTATTAAAGTTCCAACCCTCATATATTAGTTCACTATAGTGTTCCTATATCCATGCCCGTGTCGCCTCCAGATGATAACGTGGGACACTCCCCTTTTTATCGATTTGACAAACTCTGCGCGCGGGTTTTAATTTTTCAACGACATAAAGGACGAGGGCAGGCTTCAGGACAGCGTAAAATAATGTTGTAGATATAACTTGTATCACCTCAGTATGTGCATAATTTGGTGCGCAACTGGTGGTGCTTTGAATAAAAGAATTTATGAAGCCGGAGCAGTGTTTTTTGATTTGTTAAAAAAAAATTGACATTTGGCTGCAGTCGCTCGCAATTCAAAATAAAATGTAAACACAGTCCCGCTGCATGTACAAACAGTCATAACATCACGTCAAAAACTAAACTATTACGCTCAGTCATGATTCTTAAGACCAATATATTCTATATACTTCTATGAATATAGACATCTGGTTCTCGAAAACAACCGATGAAGAAACTGAAAATAGCTAATTATGTCTCATGTGTCAGAACAGCCTTGATTACGATTCTGAATGAACCACATCTCTCAACAAGGCGGGAAATTGTGTCATAGGTTTCAAAATTTTAATTATAGGAATGCATAAGTTATGAACAAGTATTTGGCAATTCTCTTCTATCCGTCTAATGCAAGAAAGCTGTGTCTGCAATACCTACACGTGCTTCCTCCCGTACTGAAACGTTGCGAATATTTTTTTGTAATAATTTATCTCGTGCGCTAAATTGGATACAATATTCAGCTTTTAGAGATGTTCGAATACCCGATCAAGCGAAAAAATTTTTTATAAAATTCTATCAAATACCTTTTCGCACTCAATTTAGCGACATCAAAGTTAATTTCTTTTAATAACCCATCTGCCAACCCCGGTCGCGTGCAATATTTGTCAGAGACACGGAATAAATCATTATAAAACAAGACCACCGAGAATATCTCGGAAAGTTCAGCGAATTGTGTGTGAGACGAACAGTGATTGTTGAAACCAAGTGCTGACAAACATGTTTTGTGTAACGCATTCGGATAGTTTGCTGTATCGCATACATTCGAGCCGGCCGGAGTGGCCGAGCGGTTCTAGGCGTTTCAGTCTGGAACCGCGCGACCGCTACGTCGCAGGTTCGAATCCTGCCTCGGGCATGGATGTGTGTGATGTCCTTAGGTTAGTTAGGTTGAAGTAGTTCTAAGTTCTAGGGGACTGGTGACCTTAGCATTTAAGTCCCATAGTGCTCAAAGCCATTTGAAACATTTTCATACATTCGATGCTGGTTCTGTAACAGTGGTGAATACGGTTCGTGGAGTGAGAAAAGAAATAGGAAAAATTGGTGTCATCTTTCTTCGCTTATGTCTGCCTTCACAAACAAAGGAAGTAGTTCCGCAGGAGCATAAGTGTACATACTCTCAAAGCGAATACAGAGTATGGAACTTACTCCACATATGAAGTCAAAATTCACGCGAACAGTTTAGGAAAAAAATAGACAAGAATAAAATTGTTTAGGAAAACAAGATTGCAAGTAACGTCATTTCAGAACACAATCCCTATGAATCTCTATGCACTTCTTCCAACCTTTGCCCATACGAAGCTTTAGGTGAAATAGATTGTGTTGTTACCTTTTCATCGCAGGATCCTGGGTCACACCCCCGGCCAGGTCGGAGGTATTCTTCACTAGGACTGGGTATTCGTTGACCTCATCACTTTATCTGAACCTCATCCAGGCGCAAGTCACCGATCAGTGTCATAGAGAAAGTCATGCTCTAGGTGGCCAATTAACATCAAATGGGGTCTCGTGGGCAATAATGCCATTCGATCTTTTGATTTTTTTCATCTGTTGACCAGGTTCCCAATCCTGTCCTACAAGAAGATATTGTGGCGTCGTACACACCCATCCTTGCAGTGCCTGCATAGCCACGTCACCCACCGCGTCGGGTAACCGCGAGGTCCGAGGCGCCTTGTCACGGTTCGGGAGACTCCCCCCGTCAGAGGTACGAGTCCTCCGTCGGGAATGGGTGTGTGCGTCGTCCTTAGAGTAAGTTAGTTTAAGTTAGATTAAGTAGTGTGTAAGCTTAGGGACCGATGACCTCAGCAGTTTGGTCCCGTAATACCTTATCATAAATTTCCAATTTTTCCACGTCACCTGACGAAAGTTGGGATACACGCATGTGGTCCATCACAGGATCAAAAAAGGTGGAAAACGGTTGGAGCTAGGTCACGACCGTACAATGAGTGCTGCATCAGCTCAAATGCAGTGTTGAGTATGCAGTGGACTGTTGCGCCAACTGTTCAAGAGCGGGTACTATACTGAGTCAAAGTAACACATTTTGCTAGATTTCCTCTCCTTTCCGTTTTGATTTTGATTTTCTTATCTCACAGTAGGTCACAGTAGCTGATGCTGTCCACTGTACGACCTTTAAGAGTGTAGTGAATCAACACTGGACTTTTCAAGTTCTACGCCGTCATCAACAGCTTTTCCTCTTGCCTTTTGAACTGTAGTTGCTCTATATGAATATCTTTGTTTCCTTATCATCCTTCGCCGCTTACTACATTCTTCGTAGCGAAGAACCCACACCTCAACGGTTACAATGCGACAGAGAAAGCCTTCTCGTTTCTCTTCAAGACGCCTTATACACATCCTGACGAAAACGTTAAGCATCCAGAAGGGGAGGAAGAATCGAAATTGAACTTCATGGGCTGAGGAAGTTTGTTATGTTATTTCAGTGACTACAAAATAGAGTCAAATCAACACTATTGGCCCTTTAAAATTGCTACACCAAGGAGAAATGAAGATGATAAATACGTATTCATTGGCCAAATATATTATACTAGAACTGACATGTGATTACATTTTCACGCAATTCGGGTGCATAGATCCCGAGAAACATTTTCTGTATCCAGAAAGGCCCATACAGGACCTGCAACATGCGGTCGTGCATTATCCTGCTGAAATGTAGGGTTTTCCAGGGATCGAATGAAGGGTAGAGCCACGGGTTGTAACACATCTAAAATGCAACGTCCACTGTACACAGTGCAGTCAATGCGGTCAAGAGCTGACCGAGACGTGTAATCAATGGCACCCCACACCATCATGCCGAGTCATACGCCAGTATGGCGATGGCGAATAAACGCTTCCAATGTGCGTTCACTGCGATGTCGCCAAACGCGGATGCGACCATCATGATGCTGTAAACAGAACCTGGATTCATCCGAAAAAATGACGTTTGGCCATTCGTGCACCCAGGTTCGTCGTTGAGTACACCATCGCAGGCGCTCCTGTCTGTGATGCAGCGACAAAGTAACCGCAGCCACGGTCCCCGAGCTGATAGTCCATGCTGCTGCAAACGTCGTCGAACTGTTCGTGCAGATGGTTGTTGTCTTGCAAACGTCCCCATCTGTCGACTGAGGGATCGAGACGTGACTGCACGATCCGTTACAGCCGTGCGGATAAGATGCCTGTCACCTAGACTGCTAGTGATACGAGGCCGTTGGGATCCAGCACGGCGTTCCGTATTACCCTCCGGAACCCACCGGTTCCATATTCTGCTAATAGTCATCGGATCTCGACCAACGCTAACAGCAATATCACGATACGATAAACCGCAATCGCGATAGGCTACAATCCGACCTTTATCAAAATCGGAAACGTGATGGAACGCATTTCTCCTCCTTACACGAGGCATCACAACAACGCTTCACCAGGCAACGCCGGTCAGCTGCTGTTTGTGTATGAGAAATCGGTTGGAAAGTTTCGTCATGTCAGCACGTTGTAGGCGTCACCACCGGCGCCAACCTTGTGTGAATGCTCTGAAAACCGAATCATTTGCATACCACAGCATCTTCTTCCTGTCGGCTAAATTTCGCGTCTGTAGCACGTCATCTTCCTGGTGCAGCAATTTTAATGGCCAGTAGTGTAGAAAGAACTCTGCAGTGTCAGCCCAATTGTAAGTGTCACGTCGCACATCTCTGGCCTGTATGCATGTAGTGATTAGCTTAGGAAGAGTATCAAAGCCGTTGCATCCTCTCATGAGGAAAGTTGACAAACAGCTGTTGTAACTTGCCCTCCATATCAAGCACGCTTTCCCTGGGACGGAGTCTACGTGTGAGCTGGTCCCGTACATGGTCTATTGTTGACATATACGTGGTTCTTGCTAACTACGGTGCTATCTCAACATCATGCAGGCATGCGCGCGCGGACGAGCATTGTCGTGATGAAAACATCGATAGTCGGATTCAACTAACAGTATGTTTATATTGTGAAAGCTGTACGAATTTTATACGTAAGTTTCGGAATAGTTCGGAAAGCTGCTCACGGTTTGCGCAGTAATCGCAATACATAGAGGCTGTAAACAGTATGTCGCAGCTCAGAGAGATCAGTTCAACAGTTGAAGCGTGAAAGGTTGGCAATCTTAGGGCGCCATAGGAAGAGGTTGAAATCACGCATTCCACTGAACGACGCGTTTTTTGGGTTCTGGAATACCCACAGGTTATAACACAATTTTCAAACATGATTTCATGTTCCGAAAGTGCTCGATGAGTAACCCATTCCCAAGTTCTTCGCCAAATTTCAAGAGACAGGTAGCGTCACTGATGATCTAGCGAGGAATGTTGGGCCCAGGCAAACTTTAGCTACTCCTCAAAATGTCGCCACGATTTCTGAAAATATTCAGCAAAATCCGAGCAAATTCGTCCGAGGAAATGCATCAGAGACTGGTTTCAAGGGTTCCATCAAGGATAAAATACTGAGACAGAGTATACACAAAGCCACCCGAACACTCCTTACAAGCTGCGCGACAGAAGGTTGATTTTCCAAACCAGATTCTCACGACCAATGACACAGAAAGTTTGATGTTGGCTGCATCTGGTTCACACACTGAAGCACGCTTCGACCTCACTTGAGTCGTGAATGAACAAATCTGGCCAATTTGCATTTATGAACATCTACATCTACCTGATTACTCAGCTATTCACAATAAACTGCCTGCCGGAGGGTTCGATAAACCACCTTCAAGCTGTCTCTTTACCGTTCCACTCTCGAACGACACGAGCGAAAAACGAGCACTTACATTATTCTGTGCGACCCTGACTTCTCTTATTTTATCGTGATGATCATTTCTCCCTATGTAGACGCGTGCCAGCAGAATGTTTCCGCAATCGGAGGAGGAAATGGTGATTGAAATTTCTTGAGAAGATCCTCTCGCAACGAAAAACGCCTTTCTCTTAATGACTGCCACTCCAATTCACGTATCATGTCTGTGGCACTATCTCCCCTACTTCACGATAATACAAAACGAGCTGCCCTTCTCTGTACTTTTTAGATGTCATCCGTCAGTCCCACCTGATACGGGTCCCACACGGCACAGCAATACTCCAGAATACGGCGGACAAGCACAGTGAAAGCACTCTATTTAGTAGATCTGTTGCACCGTCTAAGTGTATCTAGTTGAATTTATAGCCTTCAGATTTGTTTGACTTATTGCGTAATCGAAATTTAGCGGATTTCTTTCAGTACTCCTGTGAATAACTTCACACCTTTCTTTACGCAGGGTCAATTGCCATTTTTCGCACCATACAGATAACTTATCTAAATAATTTTGCAAGTCGGTAAATAACAGCATCATCTGCAAACAATCTAAGACGGCTACTCAGATTGTCTTTTATATCGTTAATGAAGATCAGGAACAATTGAGGGTCTATAACACTTCCTTGGGGAACGCCGGATATTACTTCTATTTTACTCGATGACTTTTCGTCTATTACTACCAACTGTTACCTTTCTGACAGGAAATCACGAGTCCAGTCGCACAACTGAGGCGCGCAGATTGGTTAGAAGACGCTTGTGAGAAACGGTGTTGAAAGCCTCCTGGAAATCTAAAAATATGGAATCAATTCGACATCCCCTGTCGATAGCACTTATTACTTCATGGAGTATCAAGAGCTAGTTGTGTTTCACAACAACGATATTTTCTGAATCCGTGCTGACTATATGTCAATAAATCATTTTCTTTGAGGTGCTTCATAATGTTCGAATACAGTATATGTTCCAGAACCTTACTGCATATCGACGTTAATGATGTAGGCCTGTAACTCAACGGATTACTACTACTTTCGTTTTTCGGTATTGGTGTGACTTGAACAATTTTCCAGCCTTTAGGTACGGATCTTTCTGTGAGCGAGCGGTTGTGTGTAACTGCTAAATATGGAGCTATTTTATCAGCAATCTCTGAGAGGAACCTGACTGGTATACAATCTGGACCGGAAGCCTTGCTTTATATTAAGTGTTTAAAGTTGCTTTGCGACACCGAAGATATCTATTTGTATGTGTCTCATGTCGGCAGTTGTTCTTGATTGGAATTCAGAAATAATTACTTCGTCTTCTTTGGTGAAGGAGTTTCGGAAAATCGTGTTTAGTAACTCTGCTTTAGTGGCACTGTCATCAGTGACTTCACCGTTGTTATCGCGCAGCGAAGGTATTGATTGCGTCTTGCCACTGGTATGCTTCATGCACTACCAGAATCTCTTTGGGTTTTCTGTCAGATTTTGAGGCAGTTTCGTTGTGGAAATTATTGAAAGCTTCTCGCACAGAAGTACGCACTATATTTCGAACTTCTGCAATACTTTGCGTATCTTGGGATTTTGCATTCTTTTAAATTTGGCGTGCTTTTTTCGCTGCTTCTGCAACAGCGATCTGACCCGTTTTGTGTACAATGGGTGGATCAGTAACATCCCCATTTGTTGCTTGAAACAAAACCACAGCATTTTTCCCAAAGTTGCAGCAGATGCATTACCGGCCGTTTTTTCTTGAGAGGAACGATCACTAGTGAACGTTAGATCGCAATTTTGGAACAATTTGTCGCCACGCGTTGGTGGATCTACTAGGCTGCGAGTAGTTCATGCAAGCTGGGGCCAGACCCTATCAGACCGAACAGGTGTTTTGCTTTCTCGCTGAATGCTTTGTGAGTAGCGTCACCGCGTTGGATTATTGAAAATTTATCGGGTTATGGATGGACTGGTCTCCCTATTAGCCCGAAGTGCCTCCTAGTGACGAATTTTTTGTGCGGCACATTGAAAGACACTGTCTGCCGGATACATCCGACCACGCTGGACAAGCTCGAATCGGCGATCTGTGTGGCAGCTGAAACTACTTCCATTGAGACACTACAGCACTTGATGGTCTAAAAATACCACCACTTGCAAAGTAGGTTAGAAATCAGATTAATAATGTTGCTCACGCAGCATATGTTCGCTTTATCGGGCAACAACAAGTTATTAACTGTGGATGGTATCCCCAGAATGGAAATAATGAAGTCACTGTGAAAAAGTCATTAATTTTGGCACTTATCTTGAATGGATTCCCACGTATATTTCGTCGAAGTTGTTATCGCTCATCTTGTTGATTTTAGGGTGATTCCACTTTGACTGCTAGAAGGTCCAGCAGTATTTGAAGACCTAACAAATGCGTTTTTCAAGAAATTCTTAATGATCAAACAATCCCAGATCAGAACAATGGTATGATAGAAACAATTTTTGACTTGGTGTTCACTATCCCCATTTTTATTAAACTTCTAGTAAATTCACATATACTACATCTTAATTGTCACATAATCAACAAAACAGTTTTATATCAATCTTCATACTTTTAATTTCCACTTTAACCAAGCACAAGACTTGACTGTTCTTTTATGAAGCGAAATAACAACTTAACTTCTGCAAAGTGAAACAAAGACTGCTCTGTGCGCATTCGCGCCAAAACGGTTACAAGTAAGTCGAAGATTATGACAGTCTCACAGAAATGAATAAACATAAGAACCATATCACTGTAATATATCGATACAGCGGAGTACCTATACATTAATAAAACCAAATGTGAATATTGTCACAAAAATATGTCTGTTACTTTGCAGAAAAGTAGTTCGATATTACTGGTATCGAGAACTGGGTTTGGAGAGCCGTAATGGTCACGTAAATAAAGAACCATTACAATGGCAAATTTCATTGTACGTTTTCGCCACCCCTGTATTGCGAGCGATGGACGCTTCCAAAAGACAGCAATGTGATGACAATGACCACTTGCAGAAGACGAGTTTAATTACGACCACTGATACACTAAGGTGTGGGAAGTCATGAGACACCCCCTCATATCGCGTCGAACCTCCTTTTGCCCGGCGCAGTGCAGAAACTCATCGCGGTATGGTGTCAATAAGTCACCTGCAGAAATACTTAGCCATACTGCTCCTGTAGCAGTCTGTAATTGCCAAAGTGTTATTGCTGCAGGAGTCTGTGCACGAACTGACCTCTCAATTATGTCCCAGAAATGTTCGATGGAAGGCCAAATGATACGTTCCAATTGACGGCAATCTTCTTCAAACGAATCACGAACAATTCTGGCCCAGTAACTTGATGCGTTGTTACGTCCAAAAATTTCATCGCTTTTTGGGAACATGAACTCCATGAATGGCAAATCCAGCTCGCGTTGTTCGTCCACGACACTCAGAGGGCCATAGACACGAGTTCACAGGTAGATGCCGTGTTTCTTGACTTCCGCAAGGCGTTCGATACAGTTCCCCACAGTCGTTTAATGAACAAAGTAAGAGCATATGGACTATCAGACCAATTGTGTGATTGGACTGAAGAGTTCACAGATAACAGAACGCAGCATGTCATTCTCGATGGAGAGAAGTCTTCCGAAGTAAGAGTGATTTCAGGTGTGCCCCAGAGGAGTGTCGTAGGACTGTTGCTATTCACAATATACATAAATGACCTTGTGGATAACATCGGAAGTTCACCGAGGCTTTTTCCAGATGATACTGTAGTATATCGAGAGGTTGCAACAATGGAAAACTGTACTGAAATGCAGGAGGATCTGCAGCGCATTGACGCTTGGTGCACGGAATGGCAAGTGAATCTCAATGCAGACAAGTGTAATGTGCTGCGAATACATAGAAAGAAAGATCCTTTATCATTTAGCTACAATATAGCGGGTCAGCAACTGGAAGCAGTTAATTCCATAAATTATCTGGGAGTAGTCATTAGGAGTGATTTAAAATGGAATGACCATATAAAATTAATCGTCGGTAAAGCAGATGCCAGGCTGAGATTCACTGGAAAAATCCTAAGGAAATGCAGTCCGAAAATAAAGGAAATAGGTTACAGTACACTTGTTCACCCACTGCTTGAATACTGCTCACCGGTGTAGGATCCGTACCAGATAGGGTTGATAGAAGAGATAGAGAAGATGCAACGAAGAGCAGCGCGCTTCGCTGCAGGATCATTTAGTGATCGCGAAAGCGTTACGGTGATGATAGATAAACTCCAGTGGAAGAATTTGCAGGAGAGACGCTCAGTAGCTCGGTACGGGCTTTTGTTGAAGTTTCGAGAACATACCTTCACCGAGGAGTCAAGCAGTATATTGCTCCCTCCTACGTATATCTCGCGAAGAGACCATGAGGATAAAATCAGAGAGACTAGAGCCCACACAGAGGCATACCGACAATCTTTCTTTCCACGAACAATAAGAGACTGGAACAGAAGGGAGAACCGATAGAGGTACTCAAGGTACTCTCCGCCACACACCGTCAGGTGGCTAGCGGAGTGTAGATGTAGATGAATGGCTGTAAAAGGTCGCCAGGTAGCCGAACAGCACCATTTCCAGTCAAGGATCGCTTCACCTGGACCAGAAGACCCAGTAAAATCCACGTAAACACATACCACAGCATAATGGAGACACCAAGAATTTGCACAATGTCACGTCGTGTTGACAACTTGGGTCTGTTCCTACGAGGGGTCTGCACCACACTCGAACCCAATCGTCAGATCTTGCCGACTGAAATCGGAGCTGATTGGACCAGGCCACGATTTTCCAGTCGTCTTGGGTCTAACAGATATAGATAGGAGCCAAGGAGATGCGCTGCAAACGAAATCTTGCTGCTAGTGAAGGCACTCGCGTCGGTCGTCTGCTCCCATATCTCACTAACGGTCATTTTTGCCGCACTGACCTAACAGATACATTTGTCGTACGTCCTGCATTCATCTAAGCGGTTTTTTTCACGCAGTATTGCTTGTCTGTTAGCACTGACAACTCTAAGCGAACGCCACTGGTCTCGGTCGTTAAGTGAAGGCTGTTGGCCACTGCATCGTCCGTGGCGAGAGGTAATGCCTGGAATTTGGTATTCTGGGCTCACTCTTAACACTGTGGCTCTCAGAATATTGAATTCGCTAACGATTTCCGAATTGCAATGTCCATTCCGCCTATCTCCGAATACGACTCCGCGTTCAAAGCGTGTTACTACAAGTCATGCGGCCGTAATCATGTCAGACCCGAATGAGATTTTCACTCTGCAGCGGAGTGTGCGAATGGATATGAAACTTCCTGGCAGATTAAAACCGTGTGCCGGACCGAGACTCGTACTCGGGACCTTTGGCTTTCGCGGGCAAGTGCTCTACCATCTGAGCTACACAGTTTTAATCTCCCAGGAAGTTTAATATCAGCGCACACTCCGCTGCGGAGTGAAAATCTCATTCTGGAAACATCCCCCAGGCTGTCGCTAAGCCATGTCCCCGCAATATCCTTTCTTCCAGGAGTGCTAGTTCTGCAAGGTTCGCAGGAGAGTTTCTGTGAAGTTTGGAAGGTAGGAGACGAGGTACTGGCAGAAGTGAAGCTGTGAGGACTGGTCGTGAGTCGTGCTTGGGTAGCTCAGATGGTAGAGCACTTACCAGCGAAAGGCAAAGGTCCCGAGTTCAAGTCTCTGACCAGCAAATGGTTCTAATCTGGCAGGAAGTTTCATGTCAGAAACCTTTCCGTATGAATCACCCTCCACATGTATTTATCACCCTCCACATGTATTTATCACCCTCCACATGTATTTATCACCCTCCGCATGTATTTATCACCTTCCATATTTATCAACTGAGTACAAATGACAGCTCCGCCAATGCACTGCCCTTTTATACCTTGCGTGCACTATTCTACCGGCATCTGTAAATGTGCGTGTCACTGTCCCATGACTTTTTTGTCACCTCACTGTACTGTATGAGCTGCACAGCGCACAGTGCCATCTGTTAGCAGCTTTTCGAACTATTTCGAAATTTCCAGGTGAACTACTTAAAGCTTTCACAATAATCGTTCCTTTTATTGTACTGAAATCGGGGACTTCTTCGCTTGACACCCTTTAAATAGCGTATCTATTCTGGAGAAAATAATCGGAGACGAAGTTAAAGGAAAGGGGACAATGGGTGGAAAGTTCAAAAAGCGTGTACACGAATGCGGATGAGGCGGCACAATTATAACGGAGAGGGTATATAATGAGGACGGAAGAAGAATTACTGCCAAAAATACCGTACAGGAACGAGAGCTACAAGGCAGGTGGGAGGAACGAAGACGCTCGTTAGCGGACAAAGCAATTAATGAGGGAAGGCGGCAGGAAGAATACAACCCGGTGACGCAGTGGGGCAGATGCTGTACACGTGCCGAACTAGCTCTGGATGTCACCGTATAGGCCGATAAGAGGCTTTGCTGTACAACGTTGGCATTGCTGCAATATTCTGAGATAAATGTGGTCATCGTTCGATTCGAGTGTACTGAAAATATTTTGTTTATGTTCATTGTAGTAGAAGGCGGCTTTTAACGGTCTCCGTTTGATTATGGTAACAAAGAAAATTTTGCACCTGCCATCGGAGAAAGGGTAATGACTCCGGCAACATACTGTGTTTCCTCGCGCTATAGGTTGGATACTAGCAGCAGCTGGACTGCGAAATAGCCCCAACAATATGAGGAATAGCTGACTAGAGGTTTGTCACTAGGTAATATATATACTGAAGTTAGTTATTAAGTTACCTGTAACTACATAAGTAATTATCTTGAAATGATGTTCGCAACTGTATACCACTGTATGTTCTAATTCAACCTCTTAGATGCAACCTCTTTTCAAAAGTATCATTTACGTAAGAAAAGGGAGTATATGCCTCTGAATTTATGCCCTGTCTGATACGTATTAGTGCATAAAGGGTGTTTCTGGCGAGTGAAGTACCACTGTAAATTCGATTAACATTGTTGTCTTTATTGCATGATTTGTTTTGTACCCTGAACCAGGTGTGCGTTGTTGTAAACATGTCTGGTTTCACTAATACGTGGTTACACTCTTATTTTGCTACAGTTTCTATTGTAGCTTTCAGTATAAATGTTTCTGTTTTTTAGTTTAAGTTCAGCCAAAGATGTTACTGGAGACATTTTGTCACTTCACTTTACCACTGATGCCTAAATATGTTATGTTACCTATGCAGTACAAATGTACCATCTCCGATATGACTTGGCTGCTGAGGGATTCTTCCCGTAATTATTCGTCTTGTTTTGCTTGTGGTGTCTGTCTATTTGACATGAAATATGACTGTCAGTATACCAGGTGTAGAAGTATGAAACAGGAATTTCCCTACAGATGGTGCTAACCGTCAGTGTAGGGCCTGTGAGTTCGCGTCTGCAGCGCCATCTGCTTCCTGTAACGGCTGACGACAAATAACACACAGTAACCCAAGTTCCATACATCGGCATCTCTTTCAAACCCGTAAACATGTCGAGTTTCGTGCATACGAACTACGGTTTGCGAACCGCATTGGTTTTCTGTTACCATTTGGGGAAAACTGCAGCAGAGTCGCATCGAATGTTTGTCGAAGCTTTCTGCGAACATGCTCTCGGGAAAACACAGTGTTTCGAGAGAGAAAGAGAGAGAGAGAGAGAGAGAGAGAGAGAGAGAGAGAGAGGAAGAAATCAAAAGAGGTGATCTGGACGTGAGAAACCACGAGCGGGGAAAACCACCGAAAAAGTTCTAAGATAACGAATTGTAGGCCTTATTTGATGAAGATAATACCCTAACTCAACTGGAACCCGCGGAACAACGGAATGTGACGCATACGGCCGTTTCTCTTCGGTTGAAAGCTGTGGGAAAGGTGCAGAAAGTGGAAAAAATGGGTTCAGCACGAACTGAATGGAAGATAGAAAGCAATTCCGAAGACCACTTGTGAAATGCTGCTCGCCACATACAAAAGAAAGGCGTTTCTCCATCGAATAGTGATATGTGATGAAAAACGAATATATTTTGAGAATCCTAAGAGTCGTAAATCGTGGGTGAGTCCACGCATACCATCGCCATCCACTGCAAGAAAATGCTCTGTTCTTGGCGGGATCAGAAGTGTGTCATCTGTTATCAGCTGCTAAAACCTGATGAAACCGTTAACACTGATCGCTACCAACAGCAAATGATCCATTTAAACCGAGCATTACGTGAAAAACGACCGGAATATGGAAAAAGACAACACAAAGTCATATCGCTCCATGATAACGCCCCATCACATACAGCAAAACGGGTCAGGGAAACAATCGAGGCGTTCAGTAGGGAAATACTACGGCATGCGCCTTATTCTCCAGACTTTGCTCCGTCCATTTATCATCTATCTGCATCACTGGGGTATGCTCTCGCCGAATAATGGTTCAGTTCGCATGAAAATGTAAGAAAATGGCTCGCTGACTGTTTCACTTCGAATGAAGAACTGCCCTTTTTTTTTTTTTTTTTGCATGGCATTCATAGCTTGCCGGAGAAGTGGGAGAAATGTGTAAACAGCAATGGAAATTATTTTCAATAAAATATTGTTTATCAGTTTCAAAGAACAGATGTGTAATTATTGTAGAAAAATGCCGGTTTCATACTTCTATACCTGATACTAAGAACAGCTGTGTGTGTGTGTGTGTGTGTGTGTGTGTGTGTGTGTGTGTGTGGATAATTTCGATATTTTTCAGCTTCAGAGGAATATAGGATAGCTTTAAGTGGTGTATTGTACCCTGTAATGAGCCCGCCCGGTTAGCCGTTCGGTCTAACGCACGGCTTCCCGGATTGGGAAAGAGCGCCTGGTCTCCGGCACGAATCCGCCCCGCGCACTTATGTCGAGGTCCGGAGAGCCGGCCTGTCTGTAGATGGCTTTTAGGCGGTTTTCCATCTGCCTTAGCAGATGCGTGCTGGTTGCCGTTATTCCGCCTCAGCTACACTACGTCGGTGATTGCTGCGCAAACAAGTTATCCACGTACGCGTACACCACCATTACTCTACCACGCAAACATAGGGGTTACACTCGTCTGGAGTGAGACTTTCCCTGTGAGGTCCACTGGGGGCCGAACCGCACAATAACCCTGAAATAGTGGTTCAGTGTGGGGCGGCGGAGGGGTGAAGTGGACTGCGGTAGTCGTCGTGGGGTTGTGGACCACTGCGGCTGCGGCGGGGACGGAGCCTCTCCGTCATTTCTAGGCCCCCAGTTAACATACAATACAATACCCTGTAGTTATACAAATGGAAGTTTGCACCCATATATGTGTTGAGCTTCGCTGTTTTTGTGTACATTGTACCTCCACAATTTTTTTAATGTTGACGTTGATAGACATCCTGGACGATGGTTGATAACTGAAAGCGGTAGACGATTAATGGGACATATAAACAGCTTATGGGTGAAATGTGTGTTATAAAATAAGGAAATACGGTCGCATACGTAGGCTGCCGTTAACACCATTATGCAAATGGCTGCATTTGGAGTGGTGACCTGAGAGGGAAGCATGGACTGCTGACGAATGGCGCCGAATTGGGTTAAGCGATTAATCGCGGCTCTGCACTGTCCCAGATGACAATCGGTAGCATGTATGTCAGCGAAATTTTAATAGGTCCCACACTTGCAGTATTATTCTGTATCCTTACTCCCGGCGTCATGGTGTGAGGAGCATCGGGTATATCTGCAGGGGAAGGCTGGCAGTGTCCACAGTCCAACATCCAACATGTACTGTCAGAACACACACTGGTGCGGAAGTTGTTAGTGATTGACGCTCGAGAGACACTAGCGCTCCAAGCGGTGAGAAAGCACTCACATGTGTCTTAAGGATAACATCTGTTTTTTATTATTTTCTACTTAAGTAACGGAATACTTTTAACATCTTTGCGTTCCCATGCGTTAGTAGCTAACGAGGAGACATGAACTACCGCGAAGTACATGAAAAAAACAACCGAATCGCACTGATTCACTGACATAAGCTACAACTCATTCATGAATAAATACTTCCGAATGTGTCCATCTTTGCAGCTTATTCCGCTGAAGGTAAGAGAATATAAACACGTATTGCATGCATGAGAACCATACATTTCTGTTGTTGTCGGTTGTTGTTATGATAGGCACTTTCTTTGACACTTAAATTTTCCTTAAGGAATCCAATAATTCGCTCTTTCTTACAGTCCACTCGACTTGGTAATACGTTAATATTTTTGTAAATATAATTACTTTTGCTTGAGAAGCGAATGTGTTGAGGATTCTTGCCGTTTGTCGCTAAGATTTAGCAACAATTGTGGAATTAGTTTCTGTCGGCCGCTGTGGGCGAGCGGCTCTAGGCGCTTCAGTCTGTAACTGCGCTGCTGCTACGGTCGCAGGTTCGAATCCTGCCTCGGGCATGGATGTGTGTCCTTAGGTTAGTTAGGTTTAATGAAGTAGTTGCAAGTTCTAGGAGACTGATGACCTCAGAAGTCCTATAGTGCTCAGAGCTATCTGAACTATTTTTTTAAATTAGTTTCTCCCGTGTTGGGAAACAATTTTATTGCGTTTGACGATTTATCATCACGTCTGTGTGGTTTTCCCTTAAGCTACAGTGGTGGCAGCTTATTTTATGCGTTCAATAAATCAGGTATTAGATTCAATGTAAGTCCCCTACGTTCCGCATTCACGATTTGGCTGAAAGTGTAGCGAATTAAAGTCTGCTTTGTTGAGTAGATATACGGCATCTTCCTGTATCTTGTGAATCGACAGAGTTTGTCAGTCCAAACAGTCAGGCGAAACACTTCAAGGGACTGGCCTGCAAAAGGCGGATTATGAAATTCGTTTGTGACGAAATGCAAACAGACTCCAACTTACAAAAGACATCCACAATAAAAACGCATCTAAATATATACAAAACTGACATTGTAACTCTGCCATCAAACTGGTGTATCTTTGTGGGGTTGTACATACAAAACAAAAAGAATTCAAAGGTGAGAACTCTAATTAATAAGTGAAATTTTAGGTTTAATACTGTGACGAGGGTACACATGGAACCGCGCGACCGCTACGGCCGCAGGTTCGAATCCTGCCTGGGACATGACTGTGTGTGATGTCCTTAGGTTAGTTAGGTTTATCTAGTTCTAACTTCTAGGGGACTGATGACCTCAGAAGTTACGTCCCATAGTGCTCAGAGCCATTTGAACCATTTTTGCGGGGTACAGACCTACAAAGAGCAAATAAAAGAATTTGAGAGTATCCTAACATTACTTCTATTCGAATGAAAAAGACCCTCAAGCTAAAATTTTGTACGCATGTTAAAAGGAATTAACCAAGAGAGTAAGTAGAATGTTTGCGGAATTCTACGAAACTTGTATTGGCTCTAAAATTGAGGTGATAAAATTAACTGTAATAGTGAAAGAATAACTAAGATAAGCAAAGGTAACCATATAAAATACAAGAAAGAAATTTTTACGGAGAATTTTCCGGACAGGACACTTGGTTAACCTGAAAAACCCAAAGAGATTGGAGTAACATCGTCTGAGGATAAGAAAAGAGCACGTCCTGAGAGAATGGAATGAATACGAGTACAGAAAAAAGCCAAAAGCAAATTACGAAATATCTGGTGAAGTAGGGCCCAAACGATATAACAACAGTAATCATAATAATAGAATCACACTCATAAATGACACAGTGTTATTCTTTCAATGAAATAACATCGCATAGGTGTCGACGTTTCGACCAAGTTTCAGTAACGTCTTCAGGGAGCACAACTTTATTTTATTTTGCTTTATGATACAGAGGACGGTCATACCTAAAACGACTCCCGTCTCTAACGACATCGATTTCGACGTGACGTTAAACCATGATCTATCTTTTTCCAAACGACCCTGCTATGACTTCACAGGGGGATATAGATTCCGGGAGCGGTAATCCCGTTCCTTGTTATTCCGCACAGACAAGCTATTTAAGATTTAGCTCTTCCATCTTATTTCCTTTATTTTTAATTAACTTTGTTATTACATCTCAAAGACCTTATTCTTACAAGTTCACGTGCCACCACGGCGCGATCACGTCATTAAAATAAGTTCGTGCGCGATGCTGTTTCCTACTGGAAAACTACATTAAATAAAACTTCATGTCTTGAAGACGACAGCTGCAAATCAGTCGAAACGTCGGCTCTTATTTCATTGATGCATCATCATGTTAGCCTTCCTGTGGCTTATTTTCAGTCACGTCCTCAAATGATCTCTGCTGTCATTACTTAGTTCTTTGTTGTAAATCTGCAGTCGAAGTAGGTACGATAACGTCCTTCGACAATTTAATATGGTTCGGATAAGACTCGTTTACGCGAAATCATCTGCGTTTTATGACTGAATTCTGTCTTTATGCGAGTTTTAAGGGCGATCCGTTTTAATCGTTAAAAACCATTCAAAAGCCGAGATCGCACTTTTTTTCTCAGGAGAACCGGTTGCAACAGCCTTAGCTGTCATCTTCAGGTCTTAAACGTTTTTTTACTAAGGCATGTACATTTTACATCTTGTGCATGACGTTCAGCGTAAGATGAGCGTTTTTTACTAAAAAACGTTTAAGACCTGAAGGTGACATCTAAGACTCTTGAAACACGTTGTCTTGAATAAAAAATATTTCGTGCAATCTTGGCTTTTGAATGGTTTTTAGCTGCCTTTCATGACTGAGGCGTTAGAATCTAAACATACTTCCTGAAAGTGGTGGGAAGAAATAAGTCTTGTCTGATATGTAGAACACTGGATTGGTTCTAGGAAGCATGGCTAGAAATAAAAATCTTTAACTAGTAGGCCACCATTTTTCAGTTTCTTCACGTTCCAGAACACACCTTAACGTCATTTTAAATACGTTATGAAAGAAATAAAAAGTCGCAGCTGGTCGTTGAGAAATGTAAGAGGAATTTAATTGTATGTTCGATAGCGTTACTACTTTTTCTTTTTTTTTTATTTATTATTCAGGAATGGATTTCGTTCTGTATCTATTTCCAGACAATAAAAATGATAATTTTGACAAGTTTAGTGTACCATCAAGTGATCATGCACTAGAGATAGTTTTCTATCTACTGACTTGACAGAAAGTTCTACGAAGTAATGGTTATACTGTAAGTCGATAAACAGGTCGAGTCCATCGATCCAGACACACTGTGACCATAATGACATCGAAACGCAGAATGATTCAGGAAAGGCAGAAATACTAAACGTCTCTTTCGGAAACTGACTAAGGAAGACAAGATCGTAATTCATCGTGTAAATCGTCGGACAAACGTCAAAATGACAGATATCGGGCTGGCTGTGGGATAGAAAATGAAATGAAATCGGCCTTCAGAGTAAGGCCACTGGACCGGCGATACACCTATACGATTGTACGCAAAGTACTGCGAAAGAGCCTGCCACTCTCCTATCTACAGTCTACCATAGGTCTCTAGAAGTGCGAAGCATTTCCAGTAATTGAAAAAAACACGCCATTACCCTTTTCAGGAAATACCGCCGAACACAGGCACAAAACTATAGGACTGTATCTCTGAAGTCGGTCTGTTGTAGCATTTCGGAATATTGTATCGCTGGCGTATTATCACGTTTCTGGAGACAGAAAATCTCCTCTGTAGAAACCAACATGGGTTCCGAAAACAGCGATAGTGTGAAACCCAGTTCGCTCCTTTCGTCCACGAGACCCAGAAAGCAGTAGGTAAAGGCGTCCAGGTAGATGCGGTGTTTCTCCACTTCCAAAAGGCTCACGGTATCGTTCTGCGTTGCAGCCTAATGCAGAGAACACATGTCTGCCGAAAATCTGACCAGCTGTGTGATCCCACTGAAGCGTTTGTAGCAAGTAGGAAACAGCATGTCATTTTGACGGGAGAGAAATTTTTAGACGGAAAAGAAACTTTGGGCGTATCCGAAGTGAGTATTATAGGACCATTGCTTTTTGCGATATACATAAATGACCCAGTGAATAACTTCGGAAGTTCCACGCGGCTTTTCACGGATGATGCTGTTGTGTACAGAGATGTCGTTTGTAGCAAGTAGGAAACAGCATGTCATTTTAACGGGAGAGAAATTTTCAGACAGAAAAGAAAATTGGGACGCATCCGAAGTGAGCGTTGTAGGACCATTTCTTTTCACGATATACATAAATGACCCAATGAATAACTTCGGAAGTTCCACGCGGCTTTTAACGGATGATGCTGTTGTGTACAGAGAAGTCAAAACGCTACAAAACTGTGCTCAGAACCACCCTCCCTGCAGGGGTTGGCAGTTGACCCTCAAAATAAACAAATGTAGTGTATTGGGTATGGCAACGGCCTTACCGCAGTGGATACACCGGATCCTGTCGTATCACCGAAGTTAAGCGCTTTCGGTACTTGGATGGGTGACCATCCGGGCCGCCATTAGCTGTTGCCATTTTTCGGGGTGTATTCAGCCTCGTGATGCCAATTGAGGAGCTACTCGACTGAATAGCAGCGGCTCCGTACAAAGAAAACCATCGTAACGACCGGCAGAGCGGTGTGCTGACCACACGGCCCTCTTATCCGCATCCTCAGTGAGGATGACACGGCGGTCGGATGGTCCCGATGGGCCACTTGTTGCTTGAAGACGGAGTGCTTCTGTATTGGGTATAGATAAACAGAAAGACCCATTACTGTATGATTACACAATTGCAGAACAGTGACTGAAAGCAGTTACTCTTATAAATTATCCTATAAAACATATAGGAGTATGTGTTCACAGCAGTTTGAACTGGTACGACCACACAAAACTAATCGCAAGTAAGGCAGATGTAAGACTGAGATGCATTGCAAGAATCCTCAGCAAATGTAGTCCATCAACAAAGGAAGTAGCTTGCAAGACTCTCGTTCGACCAATACTTTAATACTGCTCTTCAGAATGCTCGATACCAGATAGGACTGATAGAGGAAACAGAGAATATCCAATGAAGAGCAGTGTGTTTCGTTACAGGTTCATTCAGTAAATGCGAGAACGTCAAGAAGATGCTCGGTCATCTCCAGTGACAGATGCTGCAAAAGCGTCTTTCTACATCATGGTGTGGTCTACTGTTAAAGTTCCGGGAGCATACGTTCCTAGAACAGTCAACCAATATGTTGCTTCCTGGTTTGTATATCTCGAGAAAACACCGCGAAGATAAAACTAGAGAGAGTGGAGGCTTAGCAACAACCAGTTTTCCTGCGAACGTTACGCGACGGTAATAGGAAAAATGGGAAGCGACAGCGGTGTACGAAATACCTACCACCACACACCGTAAGGTGGCTTGTGGAGCATGAACATAGATATAGATGTATGGTGCTCAGCTGGTTATTATTCATGTAGCCTGAAGCTGGTCCAATGCAGACTACAATCTGCTGCTGAAAAATAAACAAACAAAAACAAAAAGCAAGCGCAGCTGTTGTAACAAAAACGACGTTCGTAAAATAAAAAGTCGTCCTGCGAACACAAGATGGTTTAATTCACCTTTGCACTCACACTGTTGTCGATATGATGTGTAAACTATTAAATGCTTTCGTTCACTGCTAAATGTCAGAAAATACAGGCATTTACGGTTAACTTCCATGAGAAAGGGGGAGGAGGGAGGGAAGGAGTGAAGCTGTGATAGGAAGAGAAAGATTGTAAATGTGAATAATGAAGAAAAAGATGTTGCAGTATCAGTTCCTACATACCATACTAAACGTTTATCAGAATGTAAGAAGTACAATAAATCAATAAAACGTCATTTTCCTTGCATTTTATCGAAGGAAACGACGTCTCTACCTTATACAAAGTGAACCACAAAAAACCATCCAAATTTGCATCGATTTTATTTCGTGAACGGTTCAACATGTCGAAGCGACGTTTACGGGAAACCAACAGTGTTGAACACGTAATTTTGTGTGTTTAAGCCTCTCCACTTTTAGATGTAGAAACATGTAAAATTTTTTTAAAAAATTTTTTTAACTACTTATCAACACGGCCGGATAGCCGTGGGCATCAGCACGCCGCTACTGGGATTTGGGAAATTGTAGTAGCCCGTATTATAGTCAGCAGCGCCAGTACGGGCAATTTTAGCCGCTTTCTGAATAACAGATTACACCTGTTCTGGGAAGTAGTTGTTCTCGTCTAAAAGAATGCCTAAATACCTGTGAACAGTGCTGAATTTTACAGGGATTCTGTCAAGCCTCAGGGGAGGATTTCTGGCAAGAAAAAGTCTTCCCTTCAAGCTAAAGTCTGTTGCCCTTGCACGAACGTTCCACCTATGAACAACGCCATTCGTCTTTTTCTCAGGTATGGGAGCCCCACTCCACATATACACTATGTGATCAAAAGTATCCGGACAGCTCCAGAAACATATGTTTGTCATATTACGTGCATTGAGCTGCCGCCTACTGCCAGGTACTCTATATCGGCGACCTCAGTAGTCATTAGACATCGTGAGAGACCAGAATGGGGCGCTCCGCGAAATTCACGGACTTCGACCGCGGTCAGGTGATTGGGTGTCACTTGTGTCATACGCCTGTACTCGACATTTCCACACTCCTACACATCCCTAGGTCCACTGTTTCCGACGATATAGTGAAGTGGAAACGTGAAGGGACACGTACAGCACAAAAGCGTACAGGCCGACCTCGTCTGCTGACTGGCAGAGACCGCCAACAGTTGAAGATGGTCGTAATGTGTAATAGGCAGACATCTATCCAGACCATCACACAGGAATTCCAAACTGCATCAGGATCCACTGCAAGTACTATGGCAGACGGGAGGTGAGAAAACTTCGATTTCATGGTCGAGCGGCTGCTCATAAGCCACACATTACCCCAGTAAATGCAAAACGACGCCTCGCTTGGTGTAAGGAGCGTAAACATTGGACGACTGAACAGTGGGCAAACGTTGTGTGGAGTGACGAATCGCGGTACACAATGTGGCGATCTGATAGCAGTGTGTAGGTATGGCGGATGCCCGGTGAACGTCATCTGCCAGCGCCTGTAGTGCCAACAGTAAAATTCGGAGGCAGTGGTGTTATGGTGTGGTCGTGTTTTTCCATGGATGGGGCTTGCATGATTGTTGCTTTGCGTGGCACTGTGACAGCACAGGCTTACATTGATGTTTTAAGCACTTTCTTGCTTCCAACTGTTGAAGAGCAATTCGGGGATGACATTTGCATCTTTCAACACGATCCAACACCTGTTCATAATGCACGGTGTGTGGCGGAATGGTTACGCGACAATAACATCCCTGCAATGGGCTGGCCTGCACAAAGTAGTGACCTGAATCATACAGAACACCGTTGGGATGTTTTGTAACGCCGACTTGGTGCCAAGCCTCACCTACCGACATCGATACCTCTCTTCAGTGCAGCACTCCGTGAAGAATGGGGTGCCATTCCCCAAGAAACCTTCCAGTACCTGACTGAACGTATGTCTGCGAGAGTGGAAGCTGTCATCAAGGTTGAGGGTGGGCCAATACCATACTGAATTCCAGCGTTACCGATGGAGGGTGCCACGAACTTTTCAGTCATTTTCAGCTAGGTGTCCGGATACTTTTGATCACATAGTGTATATTCACATACATAATCCACAAGCCAGCTGTGGTGCATGGCGGAGGGAACCCTTACCGCTACTAATCATTTCCTCTCCTGCTCCACCTGGAAATGTAGCGAGTGAGAAACGACTGTATATAAACGTCTCTATAAGCCGTACTTTCTCTCGTCTTCGCGATCCTTACGCAAAACCTACGTTAGCGGCAATAGAATCGTTCTGCAGTCAGCATCATATGCTGGTTTTCTATACCTCCGCAGTAGTGCCTCAAGAAAAGAGCGCCGCGTTCGCTCCTGGAATTCACTTCGAAGCATCTCCGTAATACTTGCGTGCTGAAACAACTTACCAGTAAAAAATCTAGCATCGCGCCTCTCAATTACTTCAATGTCTTCCTTTAACCCGACCTGGTAGGGATCCCAAACACTCCAACAGTAGTCAAGAATCCGTCGCACTTTCGATCTACAGGGTGATCCATGCATAGTGACCGGGCCAAATATCTCACGAAATAAGCATCAAACGAAAAAAACTACAAGGCACAAAAGTCGTCTAGCTAGAAGGGGAAACCAAATGGCGCTATGGTTGGCCCCCTAGATGGCGCTGCCACAGGTCAAACGGATATCAACTGCATTTTTTAAAATAGGAACCTCCATTTTTTATTACATATTCGTGTAGTACGTAAAGAAATATGAATGTTTTAGTTGGACCACTTTCTTCGCTTTGTGATAGATGGGGCTGTAATAGTCACAAACGTATAAGTACATAGCATCACGTAACATTTCGCCAGTACGGACGGTATTTGCTTCGTGATACATTACTCGTGTTAAAATGGACCGTTTACCAATTGCGGAAAAGTTAGATATCGTGTTGATGTATGGCTGTTGTGATCAAAATGTCCAACGGGCATGTGCTATGTATGCTGCTCGGTATCCAGGACGACATCATCCAAGTGTCCGGACCGTTCGCCGGATAGTTACGTTATTTAAGGAAACAGGAAGTGTTCAGCAACATGTGAAACGTCAACCACGACCTGCAATAAATGATGATGCCCAAGTAGGTGTTTAAGCTGCTGTCGCGGCTAATCCGCACATCAGTAGCAGACAAATTGCGCGAGAATCGGGAATCCCAAAAACGTCAGTGTTGAGAATGCCACATCAACGTCGAATGCACCCGTACCATATTTATATGCACCAGGAATTGCATGGCGACGACTTTGAAGATCGCGTACAGTTCTGCCACTGCCACAAGAGAAATTACGGGACAATGATACATTTTTTGCACGCTTTCTATTTACCGACGAAGCGTCATTCACCAACGGCGGTAACGTAAACCGGCATAATATGCACTATTGGGCAACGGAAAATCCACGATGGCTGCGACAAGTGGAACATCAGCGACGTTGGCGGCATTATGGGAGGAAGGATAATTGGCCCCCATTTTATCGATGGCAATCTAAATGGTGCAATGTATGCCGATTTCCTACATGATGTTCTACCGATGTTACTACAAGATGTTTCGCTGCATGACAAAATGGCGATGTACTTCCAACATCATGGATGTGCGGCACATAGCTCTCGTGCCGATGAAGCCGTATTGAATAACGTATTTCATGACAGGTTGATTGGTCGTCGAAGCACGTTCACCGGATCTGACGTCCCCGGATTTCTTTCTGTGGGGAAAGTTGAAGGATATTTGCTATCGTGATCCACGGACAACGCCTGACAACATGCGTCAGCGCATTGTCAATGCATGTGCGAACATTACGGAAGGCGAACTACTCGCTGTTGAGAGGCATGTCTTTACACGTATTGCCAAATGCATTGGGGTTGACGGACATCATTTTGAGCATTTATTGCCTTAATGTGGCATTTACAGGTAATCTCGCTGTAACAGCATGCGTTCTCAGAAACGATAAATAACAAAGGTACATGTATCACATTGGAACAACCGAAATAAAATGTTCAAACGTACCTACGTTCTGTATTTTAATTTAAAAAACCTACCTGTTACCAAGTGTTCGTCTAAAATTGTGAGCCATATGTTTGTGACTATTACAGCGCCATCTATCACAAAGCGAAAAAAGTGGTCCAACTAAAGCATTCATATTTCTTTACGTACTACACGAATATGTAATAAAAAATAGGGGTTCCTATTTATAAAAAAACGCAGTTGATATCCTTTTGACGTATGGCAGCGCCATCTAGCGGGCCAACCGTAGCGCCATCTGGTTTCCCCCTTGAAGCTAGACAAGTTTCGTTCTTTGTAGTTTTTTCGCTTGACGCTTATTTCCTGAGGTATTTGGCCCGGTCACGATCAATGGACCACCCTGTATAAGCTGCCTCCTTGACACACAGGCTCCGCTTTCCTAAAAAATACTCGCCATAAAACGGAGTGGAGCATTCGTCTTCACGAGTAACAATGTGACGTGCTCGTTCCAATTAATATCGTTTTGCAAAGTTACGGCTAATATTTAATCGACGTAAGTGTGTCGAGCAGCGCTCTACTAATGCTGTATTCGGCCATTACGGGATTGTGTTTCCTACACATCCGTATTTTACTGCCTTTAGATGAAGCTGCTGTTCATCGCACCAAGTAGAAATTCTCCTCAAGGTCATCATAAATCCTCGTAATAACTGACAACACTGTCTCGTATCCCACAGCATCATAAAGCAACAGCCGCAGATTGTTTCTCACCCTGTCGGCCATACCATTTATGTATATAGAGAATAGCAGCGCTCCTATCACACTTCCCTGGGACATCCCTGACGATACCCTTGCGTCTGATGGACACTCGCTGTCGAGGACAACGTACTGGCTTCTGTTACTTGAGAAGTCTCCGAGCCACTCACATACCTAGGTACTTGCTCCCTATGCTCGGACCTACGTCAGCAGCCTGCAGTGCGGGTCTGTGTCGCGCTTTCCAGAAATCTAGAAATTACGCGTCCCCCGTTTTTATAACATTTCATGAAATAAAAGGGGGTTGAAATTTTCACGCGATTCATGGTGTGCCGTCTGTAACTACTTCGTTTCTGTTTATTAATCCTCTTAAAGAGTTAAAAAGCAACGAAAATTACGTGCGAGCAAAAATTACAGAGCATCTACAGCAGTTTTAAAACATAGACTTGCAAGTAACAGACAATTTTCGCAGAGTAGCAAAGCTAAATTAATTGTAAAGCATCCTCCAGAAATAATTTCTGTGTGACATCCAGTGTTTCAGATGTTCGTGTTGTAATTACCTACAGTGATTGCGTTATATATTGTAAGCAGTGCTACAATGATTTTTATGTATAATGTCCAATGGCGCAAAGCGAATAAGTGAGACATAAGCGCAATAGCACTTGTCCACATAAGAAGTCATATGGACATTTACTACATTCGCCTGAAGATGTGGTGAAAAGTGCTAGAAACGCTTGGAGGGTGTCATTAAAAAAAAAAAAAAATGATACATGAGCTATTTTGATTCCTTTCGGAAAACTGAAGGCATCGCATATGAGTAAAGTAAACATGCATGTCTACACTCCAGTCATGCTACTTTGGTTGGTCGGTTGATTCGTGGAAGGTGACCAAACAGTGACGCCATCGGTCCCATGAGAATAGTGAAGGATGGGTAAGGAAGTCGGCCGTGCCCTTTCAAAGGAACCATCCCGGCATTTGCCTGAAGTGATTTAGGGAAACCTTAAATCAGAATGGCCGGACGCGGGTTTGAACCGTCGTCCTCCCGAATGCGAGTCCAGGGTGCTAACCACTGCGCCACCTCGCTCGGTCATGCTACTTGCAAAAACAGTTTATAGCAGGAAAAAATTATAGAGGTTTAATATATTGCAAATTTCGTCAAACAAAAATTGTACATCTTATAAGTATGCAGAAACGAGACTTGACATACATTTCTGGATCGATTCTTTTTCTTGAGCGTAGTCCACAGCCATGTAATTTTTCTCCGGGGACAACCTTTTTCTCAAATAATGGATAATCCAGGATGGAATGTAACAATATTATGAGAAGGAAAGCTACTACTCACCATATATCGGAGATGCTGAGTCGCAGATAGGCACAACAAAAAGATTTTCCCACTTAAAGCTTTCGGTCAGTGGCCTTTGTCAACAATAGACACACACACACACACACACACACACACACACACACACTTATTAGTCAGGTTTATTTATAATCACCAGGATTCCAGTATCAACCATGGGCTCACATCCATAGGCAGAAGAAATGGCGTGAAACGCGTATACATACTTGAAAATGCTTGCTCGAAAGTTTGTGACGTGCAATTAAACACAACAAATTTTATTTGACATTGGCCCTGTGGCCGAAATTGCAATCTTGGTGACTGGATACAAAAGTGACAGTCAAAAGGCCAAAAAGGAATTTAAAAAAAAATTGCAGATGCTGTTTTGGTGACTTAAATTAACAACAATGTCAGTGTCTGTCTGTGATACTGAATACAAATTTCTGTATTAGAATAAGATGTATCGACATGAGAAATGCGTAAGTTTTAACAGAGTATGTCGTCTTTAATTGCTGCGTTTGGTCTATAAACTCATAAATTGACTTTCTGATATACATCAAATTGAAACTTTGAAAGATTTTGGTATGCTGAAATATTAAGGTACACGTAAGCAATAGTCAAATTAATAGACCATATTAACTGTTACAATACCGTTAACTTTAACTTTTTCTTCTTTGAAATTTTATTAGCCTTTATAGTGAGAGATGATAAAGCAATATGGACTTCATACACTTTACTTAGTAAACACAGATTTTTTCACTGCCATGACGACAAAACAAAATTTTTCTGATAACACGATTCACTTTTTTAGCAAACTGTCTTGTAATCTTGTCACTAGTTCGCTATGACACCAGAAAGTGACTGAGTATGTCATACGGTATGCTATTTCATTCTGCAGTCTGTTTCAGTTACAAGTGGACCACATGGCAACAGGAACTAAATATCAGTCAGCAAAAAGCAGTTAGACGCACCTCTCGCAAGTTACCTGCAAAATCTGCTTTGAAGTTTTCCGATCCTCCTCCATATATTAAAGCAAGGTCGGTTTTTCTCGACACGCCTGGCTGTGTGGTACAATTCCGGCCTATCAGGTATGCGGTGCGGGTTCGATTCACAGTTCTGGCACAGTTATAGACAAATGTGCATGTTCCAAGAAGATTTCCCTAAAGTGCACAATACTTAAGGATAAAAAAGAATTTAGCTTGTAATTTTTTAATTTAAGTAATCTTTTATAAAAGATCAGTAACTAAGAATTTATATTTGCAATGAAAACTGGATTTTTGTGTGTGATACGTAATTAGAACTAATAAGGCACCCATTTTTCATCAAAATAGCAATTTGCTATCTGTTAATTAACATTTATTTGATAAATTTTATAATTAAATGAGTAGTTGCCAGAACTGAATGGAAAAAAATAATCGAAACAAGAGTCGAACCATCTATTGGCAGTCTCGAGCACTACTGATTTTTTCCTCATCTTTGTATACCTTAAACGTCACGGAGTTGCTAATACAACAGGCAACTCGTTTAAAAATTTACACCAGCTGGAAATCTAACCTCAAACCTCCGCAGGGCAGACAAGCTTTCCACCGCACAGCCAGAAGGCCTATCGGGGGAAACCGAACTTCCTTTAGCATAAGATGTTAGTTTCTCGAGAATACTTAAGAGGTGCTTCGAACTGTTTTCGAGGATAAATATTTGAGTTCTGAACTTCACGCATCATAAATACAAAAAATTACTAAAATTAAAATCCATTGTGGTCCCCTGGTTAGAATGCCATACAAAATTATCAGTGAATTCATACTTATTATGGCAGAGGATGGAGTGATTCGATTTCAATATGGTTTGCTAAAGAACTGAACACAGCAATCGACAAAAAATTGTATTATCGCTCTGATGGTGAATTCATTTTGTGTTGAAATAAGATGAAGTCATGGGTTTTCTTTCGCATGAAAGCTAAATAACTTATCAATGAACCTTTGTAGCTGTGCAGTTTTGATGTGTATGATGAAGACCAAAGTAAGAGATTATAATAAGGAACTACGTACGTTATGTATTACCTGCTGACAATACATGTCACAGCAGCAGAGTGTTAGCAACAAAATCCAAAATTTATGTGGCAAAAAGTTTGAATAAATAACAGAGTACTAATATCAACATCGGTTGTCGGCATTTGTGTGTCAAAAATTACCACCACTTTAAATTCTACCCACTATGATAGTAGAGAGAGCACTGATTGAATATGTCAGAAGGCGAACTATTTGAAACTATATTAGTTAGTATCCCCTACGATATTTTGAACTAGCAGGCTTACTATTGTCATAGCGGAAGAAATTATTCGACCTGAAGATGGTTTGCTAAAACTAACTAAACAGGTAATTACAACAATTTTGTCGGATCTTGTTGACAGGGAATTAATACTCTGTTAGAATCAGGAGTCATTATCGGTTCTCTTTTTGAATAAAAAGTTGATCAAGCTATTAAGAAAGGTAGCCTAAATTTCATCGTTAGAGCCTGGGTGCTGTGCAACTTCGATGCATATCATTAAAGTCTTATTAGTAAGAGGTTACAATAATGGGTTACGTAGATGATGACTTTAAATAACGATTGACAATAAATGCTCTGGTGGCAGATGATTGTCGCCAATGACCGAACTGTCCTGGCAAACAAGTTTGAATATTAATATTAATAATATTAATAATAATAATAATAATAATGAAGGCAACTTCTAGCGGATCTTTCATGTAAAAAGTGAACATCATATAAAAAATTTTTCACTGAAAACGTCTTAGCAAATGAAACTGTTACACATTTCATGAATAAAAACAGATTTTGGATTTTTCATATTTCTATTTCCGATTAATATTTCAGAGCGAAAGTTTCACCGCGAGGGTCTCTAACATTCAGTCAAGGTTTTTGATCATGACCTGGCAAAGTAGATGCACCTGAGGGAGATTATGTTGAGCATATGCCAGGCCACATCAGAATGAAAAAACCTCGAGTGAATGTATGAAATGCTGATAATGGGAGATATATACAATCATTCGTGAAAAATGTGCCATTCACTATCTCTGTGTAGCACATGAAACTATTATGAGTTCCACGAAAAAAATTTAAAAATATTAATTTGATAAACATTAATTTTTTCCCCAGTTTGTAGTGGTGAGGGATATTGCTGCTTACCTGCGGAGACTGGCACGCGGGAACCTCGCTGTCGCGTGGAGGATGCGTCGTCCGTCGACGTCTGGCCGCGATCGCTGCGCAGAGAGGGGGTGCCGAGTGACAGGTGGTTGGTTTGGTGTGTTTATCTGTGCGGGTCTGCTGTTGCTGGCAGAGCGGCGCGCGACGAAGTAGCGCAGCGCCTGGGCCCGCGCCGGCTTTTATAGGCGAATTTCGCGCATGCGCACGGGCGCGCCGTCCCCCGCCAGCGCTCGCGACACCCCGCCTCTCCCTGCCGCGGCCCACCTGTCGGGGGGGTGGCTCGGCAGGTGTGGGTGGAAGGCGTTTCGCGAGCGTAGGCGCTCCGCCGTGCCGGCAGGCGGGAAGCTAAAAGCTGGCGCCCCTGCGTGACTGCCGCACGCCTACTGGCAGTGGGGAAGGCAAGAGGCGGAGAAAACGAACCACTGCGACTACTGTGTCGCGGGTTGCATACTTTACAAATTAAGGCGCCGCTCTTACATCGCGCTTCCTTTGTACGCGCTGCAGTTCGCCGAGTGCGACGAGTCCGACTAGGGGAGTGTCTGCAATGTTGGTCACCGATACAAATCAAGTTTTTCAAGAATGTTCTGTATCTATATATACAAAAGATACTGTCCCGACTGATTCACTCACTCACACCATACCTCATCCCAGACCTCTGAGGACAGAAACTTGATATTTGGAGATAGTGTGGATCTTATACCGTAGGCGTAGTTCAACACGGGATTTTTCAAAATTCCAACCCTATGGGTGTGGAATAGAGGATGAAAGTATTTTTTGGATATAAATAGCTATTAAGGAAATTTTGAAAGTCAGACCTACGAAAATTGGAATTTGGTTTTATAGCGTCCGCAGCGAAATAATTTCTCTCTGTAAGTTTCGAGGGCAAAGAAATAACAAAATTGATCTAAAGAGACGACAAGATACGCTCATTTGTCAATTTTTTAGACGTCTTCACTTCTTCTCTTGTCTTGATTTCGCGTAGACGGACATCTTGCGAGTGCTGGCAAATGTAAGCATATTTGTACTAATTAAACAGATAATATATTCATTTAATATCATTGTTCACTTTTAATTTGTAAGAGGTGATCCCGATTTCATGTCCGCCTTCCTTGAATTAACCTGCATTCGAGTAATTTACAGTGCAACAATCGCAGCGGCCAATGCAGCCAACGACGCCATTACGTGGCGATATTAACTTATAAAAACATATCGGAAGCGAAAAACGCGCCCGCTATTGACATGATATGCAATGGTTAACGGAGGTCAGAAGAAATACTCTCGCGCGTGTGTGGGCCGCCACACTAATTAATAACTAAAGATTTTCTACTTTAAAGTGAACTGACTAGCCGAGGAAATTAATATGAAAAGTTTATTCCATTGTTCAACTTATATGCTCATGTTTTAAAATTCAGCGAGTCTAAGATTCATTAACGCAAAAAAATAATTTATACTGAAGATTAAATTGATAAAAAAGGAGAACTTCACAAAAGCATTTAATTAGACATCAAAATTGAATGAAATATTTTTATTAAGGCCCACCACGTAAGTCAGCAACAATCACCATCACCAATAAATTTTTGTGGTAAATAATATATTAAATTACGACGGCAGACGGACACGAGAGTTTCTTGGTCAGAAATAAAAAATACGTGTTCCAGTATTTTTAAAAGCTTAACTCCAAGGGGGCGAAATAGTGGGTGAAAGCTTTTGTAAAATAAATTACTAAAGAGCTCCTGAAGAATTTGTAAAGCTGTGTCTATGAAAACTGGCATTTCATTTCTCGATTACAAATAAATACTTTCAGCGTTTTTTTTGAAATCCAACCCATAAGGGTCAACATACGGGATGAAAGATTGTATAGAAATATTTCATTATGCAATCATGTTTTAGCTAACTTTACGAAAATTTGTTATTGACTTTTCTGTTAGAAACAAAGAAATACACATTTTACTCATTTTGGAAATTCAGACCCTAATGGGGTGGAATAGGGCATGAAACGTTTTACGAAAATATTTTGTTGTGAAAGAATTTTTAAAGCTACATTTATCGGAACTCAATGTTTGGCTTCTCTATTAGCAAAGAAAAAAATATGTGTTTCACCGTTTTTGAAAATTCAACCACTAAGGCGATGAAATAGAGTCAGATTGACTCAGTGACTCATCATTGCCCAGCCCATTCCTACAGGGATAAAACAGGGGATGAAAGGCTTTTTGAAAATATGTTGCTATTAAAGCAATTTTGAAACTAGAACTACAAGAACTTGTATTTGGTTTCTCAGTCAGAAATATAAAAGTACATGGTTCACATACTTGGAATTTCAATTACTAAGGGGATAAAATGGCGGGGAAAATTTTTTGAAAGTAAATCATAAGAAACGACTGAAACTTTTCAAACCTACATTATAAAAACTAGTATTTGAGTTCTGTGCCAGAAATAAATAATAGCGCGTTTTTGGAAATTCAAACCCTTGAGGCGGTGAGATACGGGATGAGAAGTCTTACGAATGAAAGTTCCTATAAAAATACCTCCACAACAATGCAAAAGGCATGATGAAGGAAACCTTGGACCCCATCTACTACAAACGTTACTTCGTCAGAAGTACATTCGGAAGAGGCCATCCTTCAATGGCCTTGATTAGCGTGAAAAGTTTAAGTGTTGCAGTTTCTGAATAACGTAAAAATTCGATTGAAGAAAACAAAAAGGTGTCTGCAGTAGACGCGAGCGAAGTACCGGGCTCTACGTTAATTGAAAACAAACACGAGTTTCAACTTTTTGCTAGACATTCCTTAGTTTAAAAAAAAATCGTGGCTGAAGTTGATGAAGGAAAATATCGAAAAATCCTCTAAAAACAAACTTTTTTATTAATACAGTATGGGGATTACCATCCGATTCTTAGTCTTGGCGTTTTCTTCATTCGTCATTCTGATAATATTGTGACACTCAAAATACTATTCTGTACCTTCTTTTAATTTTTTTAAATGAAACATCGGGAGGCGTGTTTAGTAATAAAACTAGCGTGTGTGTGTGTGTGTGTGTGTGTGTGTGTGTGTGTGTGTGTGTGTGTTTTCATCGTGATACACAGTACAAAAATATGCCTAAAGTATATTAAAATATGCCCTAAGTATATGATTGCGTAACCCTATTGATCATCTGTTCGTGATCGTTGTAGCAGTAGGTGCGCTGAAACTTATCACAGAAACCGGCAAAACATAAATATTTCTTGCACCATGGGAAGCAGACGAACGCAATCTCGCCACATTGACGTGTTTTCCGATACATTGTTCATGGAAAACATGTCTCATTTATGTTGCTAAAAAGAGGTCTCTCATATAATTTTGATGCGTACCAAGTGCATAAAAGCGTATACTGCAAGACAGGCGTGGACAACTGCTTATGGACCAACGCACGCATGAATTTTGGACAGCATCCGCCCTATCCCGTCATTCTCTGCTCTAATGTGATGTACCACTATTCTGGAGTCTTGCGATAAAACTTTTTACCCTTCGGAAATAGTAAACGTCATACAGTTGACATAGGAGGTACATTTCGGTGATGTTACTTTGACGGTGTAGGCCATTTCAGCGTCATCATCTACGAAAGTCCTATCTATCGAGTCATGTATCACAATAACTTCCAATATATTGTATACTGAAGAGCCAAAGAAATTGGTACACCTGCCTAACATCGTGGATGGCCCCAGCGAACAGGCAGAAATGCCGCAACACGAATTAGCATGAACTCGAGTTATGTCTGAAATAGTGCTGGAGGGAACTGACACCATGAATCCTGCAGGACTGTCCATAAATCCGTAGGAGTATGAGGGGGTGGTGGTCTCTTGTGAACAGCACCTTTCAAGGCATCCTAGATAGGCATCCTAGATATGGTCAATAATGTTCATGTGTGCGGAGTTTGGTGGCCAGCGGAAGTGTTTAAACTCAGAAGAGTGTTCCTGGAGCCACTCTGCAGCAATTCCGGTCGTCTGGAGCGTTGCATTGTCCTGCTGGAATTGCCAAAAAAAATGGCTCTAAGCACTATGGGACTTAACTTCTAAGGTTATCAGTCCCCTAGAACTTAGAACTACTTAAACCTAACTAACCTAAGGACATGACACACATCCATGCCCGAGGCAGGATTCGAACCTGCGACCGTAGAGGTCACGCGGTTCCAAACTGAAGCGCTTAGAACCGCACAGCCACACCGGCCGGCTGGAATTGCCAAATTCCGTCGCAATGCACGATTGACATGAATGGATGCAGGTGATCAGACAAGATGCTTACGTACCTGTCACCTGTCAGAGTCGTATCTACACTCCTGTAAATTGAAATAAGAACACCGTGAATTCATTGTCCCAGGAAGGGGAAACTTTATTGACACATTCCTGGGGTCAGATACATCACATGATCACACTGACAGAACCACAGGCACATAGACACAGGCAACAGAGCATGCACAATGTCGGCACTAGTACAGTGTATATCCACCTTTTGCAGCAATGCAGGCTGCTATTCTCCCATGGAGACGATCGTAGAGATGCTGGATGTAGTCCTGTGGAACGGCTTGCCATGCCATTTCCACCTAGCGCCTCAGTTGGACCAGCGTTCGTGCTGGACTGCAGACCGCGTGAGACGACGCTTCATCCAGTCCCAAACATGCTCAATGGGGGACAGATCCGGAGATCTTGCTGGCCAGGGTAGTTGACGTACACCTTCTAGAGCACGTTGGGTGGCACGGGATACATGCGGACGTGCATTGTCCTGTTGGAACAGCAAGTTCCCTTGCCGGTCTAGGAATGGTAGAACGATGGGTTCGATGACGGTTTGGATGTACCGTGCACTATTCAGTGTCCCCTCGACGATCACCAGTGGTGTACGGCCAGTGTAGGAGATCGCTCCCCACACCATGATGCCGGGTGTTGGCCCTGTGTGCCTCGGTCGTATGCAGTCCTGATTGTGGCGGTCACCTGCACGGCGCCAAACACGCATACGACCATCATTGGCACCAACGCAGAAGCGACTCTCATCGCTGAAGACGACACGTCTCCATTCGTCCCTCCATTCACGCCTGTCGCGACACCACTGGAGGCGGGCTGCACGATGTTGGGGCGTGAGCGGAAGACGGCCTAACGGTGTGCGGGACCGTAGCCCAGCTTCATGGAGACGGTTGCGAATGGTCCTCGCCGATACCCCAGGAGCAACAGTGTCCCTAATTTGCTGGGAAGTGGCGGTGCGATCCCCTACGGCACTGCGTAGGATCCTACGGTCTTGGCGTGCATCCGTGCGTCGCTGCGGTCCGGTCCCAGGTCGACGGGCACGTGCACCTTCCGCCGACCACTGGCGACAACATCGATGTACTGTGGAGACCTCACGCCCCACGTGTTGAGCAATTCGGCGGTACGTCCACCCGGCCTCTCGCATGCCCACTATACGCCCTCGCTCAAAGTCCGTCAACTGCACATACGGTTCACGTCCACGCTGTCGCGGCATGCTACCAGTGTTAAAGACTGCGATGGAGCTCCGTATGCCACGGCAAACTGGCTGACACTGACGGCGGCGGTGCACAAATGCTGCGCAGCTAGCGCCATTCGACGGCCAACACCGCGATTCCTGGTGTGTCCGCTGTGCCGTGCGTGTGATCATTGCTTGTACAGCCCTCTCGCAGTGTCCGGAGCAAGTATGGTGGGTCTGACACACCGGTGTCAATGTGTTCTTTTTTCCATTTCCAGGAGTGTAGATATATCAGGGGTCCCGTATCAGTCCAACTGCACACGCCCCACACCATTACAGAGCCCCCACCAGCTTGGACAGTCCCCTGCTGACATGCAGGGTCCATGGATTCATGAGGTTGTCTCCATACCCGTACACGTCTGTCCGCTCGATACAATCTGAAACGAGACTCATCCGACCAGGCAACAAGTTTCCAGTGATAAACAGCGCAGGGGAGGCGTAAAGCTTTGTGCCGTGCAGTCATCAAGGGTACACGAGTGAACCTTCGCCTCCGAAAGCCCGTATCAATGATGTTTCGTTGAATGGTTCTCACGCTGATACTTATTGATGGCCCTGCATTGAAATCTGCAGCAATTTGCAAGAGAGTTGCACGTTAGTCGTCTTTAGCCCCTCTTGCAGGATCTATCTCCGGCCGCAGCTATGTCGGAGATTTGCTGTTTTACCGGGTTCCTGCTATTCACGGTATGCTGGTGAAATAGTCGTACGGTAAAGTCCCCTGTTCATGCTGTGTCCCATCGCTCGTTCGCTGACTATAACACCACGTTTAACCTCACTTAAATCTTGATAACTTGCTACTGTAGCAGCAGTAACCGACCTAACAACTGCCCAGACACTTGTTGTCTTATATAGGCGTTGCCGACCACAGTGCCATAGTCTGCCTCTTTACATATCTCTGTAATAGAACACGCTTGCCTATACCAGTTTATTTGGTGGTTCAGTGTAACTGAATACATTATATACACCTATTTATTAATCACACATCTTACTCAAAAAAGAATTTTCAGAGACAACGAAAAAAAATGTTCAAATGTGTGTGAATTCTTAAGGGAACAAACTGCTGAGGTCATCGGTCCCTAGACTAACACACTACTTAAACTAACTTATGCTAAGAACAACACTCACACCCATTCCCGAGGGAGGACTCGAACCTCCGGCGGGAGTGGCCGCGCAACCCGTGACATGGCGCCTCAAACCGCACGGTCACTCCGTGCGGCGACAACGAAAAGAAACATCCAATGATAAAAACACAACGACGTAGAATCGGAAACGAACCAATAGCATGGTAGCCTAATGCCTTGACTGCTAGACCCCGACTTGTCTCTGCATTGAATGACGGCTACTCAAGCTTCAGCACGAAACATAAAAACTTTAGTATCTCTAACATTATTAACTTTGGCCCCATATTTTTCGATTGGTGCGTAAGTTGGTAGCGTTTTTCCGCAAGTTTAAATAAACACAACAGACACACATGACATATTCTTTAGTCATAAATAATATATCCTCCTTCACTATTTACTACAGTCTGCCAACACTGGAGTAAGTTTTAGATTCTGCAACCGCAGACTAAATCAAGTGGTTCTGATGCAAAGAATTCGTTCGGAGCACATTTTCATCCAGAAAGGAAGTTCCTTGAAGGTTGCTCGGTAGAGAACGGAAAACGTGAAAATTTGAGGGCGCAAGACCAGGTGGAAAAGGCTAATGCGGAATGGCATCCCAACCAAACTCCTGTAGGGTGTATGATTTTCAGTCATGAACTTTGACACACATTTTTTTTCAAAAGCTACGGAGTGTCAAGAAAAAAAATCAGTAAAGCATGTCCCTTTATTTCCAGTATAGAACGTTTGTAAAACTTGACCAATATCGGTGACTCACTCGTCAGACCCTCCCCTTGTGGGAACTGTGGCACTGCTGTCCCTTTACACCCGTCGACTCTGTCTTACCAAAGCATACAGGGGCGTAATACTAGTCGTGCTCTATTTCTTTTATTTTTCAGTAAGATAGACGAGTGGAATGTGTATTACGAAAATTAATTAATGCAATGCACACAGCTGCATATGTGTTCCATTCGAGGAGGACTGCTGTCTGGAATAACTTTAATATTACAGTCCACACTTCAGACAAAAAACATACGAATTTCGGCCACTACAAACAAAACGGTTGTATTCCTGTTTAATCCAACTACGCGATACTGTACACACAGCAACTTCGCTTTTATATCTCTGCGGCGAAAAAGCGCTCTATTTGCGTATTCTTTTGCTCTTGGCAACTCGCCTTTATGAGCTAAGAGCGAGCTTTGTGGCTTATCATTCGTTTCTGTAAATTTTTCAAAGGCTGTTATAAATCTATTTTAATAGTTAATCACTATTTACCGATTGAACTTCATCCTCATGTCATGTTTTCTGTTACTGTCGTTACAGACTTGGTAACATCTCTAGAGTGTGTATTAGTCAACATAATGTTAGACATTCTCTGAATAGATATAAAATATAAAAATAAATTTATAGCAGTCTTCGCAAAAGTTACAACCCCCCCATCCCCCCCCCCCCCCCCACACACATGCACACACACACGCACGCACGCACATTATATATAAAGTTCTACCGTTTTGAAATAAAAATAAGTAAACACTTCTTAGGAATTTTATTTTTACGTGAAAATCTCTACTTTCATCAACGTTTCTACATAGTCCCACCAATATTAAATGGCTCTAAGCACTATGGGACTTAACATCTGAGGTCATCAGTCCCCTAGAGTTAGAACTACTTAAACCTAACTAACCTAAGGACATCACACATATCCATGCCCGAGGCAAGAGTCGAACCTGCGACCGTAGCAGCAGCGCGGTTCCGAACTGAAGCGCCTAGAACCGCTCGGCCACAACGGCCGGCGTCCACGAATATTAAGTCACTTACCATATTCGTGCAACCAGCCTTGAATACCATCATGGTAGACATCTGAAGCTGGAGCATAACTGTCGATAAGTTGAAGGTTCTGTTAACAATCACGTAAGGCACAGTTCTCGGCACTTGGGGAAACTCATCACGTAATGTCGGAATCGTAAAGTGCCTGTTCTCTCTCACTTTTTCATCAACTTTCTGCACGAAATTGGCATGCTGAATTAGGTTTTCCGTGATTTCCCTAAATACATTCAAGCAAATGCCAGTATGGTTCCTTCAAAAGGGCACGGCCGCTTTCTTCCCCATCGTTCCCTAATCCAAGCTTGTGCTCCGTCTCTAATGACCTCACCGTCGACTGGACGTTTAACATTAATCTCCACCACCACCACCACCACCACCACCACCACCACCATCATCTCCTCCCACCAAGTCGTCAGTAGTGACAATATTGTCCACTTCGTTCCTTACCATGCACACTCATAAGACATGCTTTTAAAGCTCTCATCCATTTCCCTACCATGCCATCGGTCGTATGTACGAAGAAGTGTATCCATGCAGTTGTTGCAGCACGTTCAAATTTTCAAAAGTTATGATCATACGGCAGATTTCTGCGAGGATGTATTCACAACTGCTTGTATGATACGATAAGTTCCTTAATATTGGTGTGAATTATGTAGAAAAGTAGGTTGAAGTACAGGCTTTCATGTACAAATTAAATTGTCCAGAAATGCCTACTTCTTCAATTTTTTTTATTTAAAAACGAAACATAATTCTCGATTATTTCCTTTTAGGAGCACGTGCAACTTCAATCAATCACAGCTTCAATCATTTACTGTTATATATTTAAGGAGAACGTGAGACGTAAACCAATCACAGCTTTTCCCTTTTCTTTTCTTCCCCAAAGGCTCTTCATTAATTCAATGTGTTCTTCCTTCACTTCGTCAGTCAGTTTTTCTCTGTTTCTTTCGCTGAGACTTGTTCAAGTTTCTTCTTTTTTTTTCCTTCTGACTGTTTTCTGCCCTCTGTTCTTCTTTTGTATTTTCAACTGTTGCAGGTCGTCTTGTGTTTCTTTTATCCAACTGCTCTTTAATTTGCTTGCATTAACAATGCTAAAAATCTTCGTTGTGAGTCTCTTTTCATCCATCCTACATAGATGTCCGCAGAATTGTAGGCGTCTTTTCCTAAATTTATCTCAGATGTTGTCTGTGTGTTCGTAGAGTTACTTTGTAGGTCGTCTGACCGAAGATTCTCGTTGGAAAACAGCGCCGTCGATTTTTGTAACAACTTTTCAGTCTTGTTTCTATACATAATGAATTTTTGTCATCGCTCTAATAAACATGTGTTCTGTCGCATACTAGGCTTATGGCAAAACAACCGTGGTTTAGTGCCGTAGTTTTGCATTACGATGTACAGCTGTTTTTTTTTTTAGTGTTGATATGTCACTTTGTACGCCTTCTGCAGTTTGATTAGTTTTTCTGTGTTGAAGATAGTGCTCAGTGCTGTGGGCTGGATGGTTTCTCCTTAGTAGTTCAAGTCGGTGACCTGTGAGACTTTTCCGTGCTCAATTTTCAGTGGAAGTTCCTCGGTTAATATGCTGTCGATACATTGAGTATATTCGTAGAAAATTTGGAGTCTGATTTTACAGGAGATGTTACCGATGATGGTGCCACTAAAGCGGAGTCACAGAATACAGTTTTCCGTGATTCCTTCACAAAAGAAGACAGAGTAGGTAGTCCAGAATTCGAAACCAGAACAGCTGTTAGCATGAGTGACATAAAAGTAGATATCTTAGGTGTTGCGAAACAATTCAAACAACTTAAAAAGGCAAGTGTTCCGGTCCAGATGGTATACCAATTAGGTTGCTTTCAGAGTATGCAGACACAATAGTGCCTTTCTTAGCAATCATATACAACCGCTCACTTGATGAAAGATCTGTTCCTAAAGACTGGAAAGTAGCACAGTTCACACCAATATTCAAGAAAGGAAATAGGAGTAACCCACTGAATTACAGACCCATATAACTGACCTCAATTTGCAGTAGGATTTCTGTGCATATACTATACTCTAACATTATCAATCACCTTGAAGAAAATGACGTATTGATTTATAACCAACACGGATTCAAAAAATATCGTTCTTGTGGAACACAGCTAGCTCTTTATTCCCATGAAGTAATGAGTGCTGTCGACAGGGGATATCAGATCGATTCCGCGCTCCTGGATTTCCGGAAGGCTTTTCATTCCGTTCCTCACAAGAGACTATTAATCAAATTGCGTGCATACGTTGCATCGTCTCAGTTGTGTGACTGGATTCGTGATTTCCTCTCAGACAGGTCATATTTCGTAGTGATAGATGGTAAATCATCGAGTAGAACAGAAGGGATATCTGGCGTTCCGCAAGATAGGGTCATAGGCCCTCGCTGTTCCTGATTTACATAAATGATCTAGGTGATAATCTGAGCAGCCCCCTTAGACTGTTTGCAGATGACGCTGTAATTTTCAGTCTAGTAAAATCATCAGACCATCAAGTCCAATTACAAAATGATCTAGAGAGAATTTCTGTACGGTGCCAAAAGGCAATTGGCACTAAACAAAGGAAAGTGTGAGGTCACCCACATGGGTACCAAAAGAAATCCCATAAATTTTGGCTTTACGATAAATCGCACAAATCTAAGGGCTGTCAATTCGACTAAATACCTAGGAATTACAATTACGAGCAACTTAAATTGGAAAGAGCACATAGATAATATTGTGGGGAAGGCGAAACAAAGACTGCGCTTTTTTGGCAGAACACTTAAAGAATGCGACAGACCCACTAAGGAGACAGCCTACATTACACTTGTCCATCCTCTGCTGGAATATTGCTGCGCGGTGTGGGATCCTTAATAGGTAGGATTGACGGAGGGCATCGAAAAAGTGCAAAGAAGGGCAGCTCGTTTCGTGTTATCGCGCAATAGGGGTGAGACTGTCAATAATATGATACGCGAGTTGGGGTGGCAGTCACTGAAACAAAGGCGGTCTTCTTTGCAGCGAAATCTATTTATGACATTTCAATCACCGACTTTCTTTTCCGAATGCGAAAATATTTTGTTGATACTCAGCTACGTAGGGAGAAGTGATCATCATAATAAAATAAGAGAAATCAGAGTGCGAACGGAAAGATTTAGGTGTTCCTTTTCCCCCACGTCCCATTCGAGGGTGGAATGGTAGAGTAGAGTAGAGTAGTAGTAGTAGTAGTAGTAGTATGAAAATGGTTCGATTAACCTTCTGCCAGGCAATTAAGTGTGTATTGCAGAGTAACCAAGTAGATGTAGAGATTCCATGCAGTTCATCTAGCGTTAGTTGTCGATGTACACTGACAAGCCAGAGCATTATTACTGTTGTGGATTGGCAAGAGAGCCAACCCGGTATGAGAGGAAGCCGAAAGGCACGCGCTTTAGCTCACGCACACTGGCGTGAGGTCTGAAACAGGTCAAGGAAATTAGACTTTAGCAAAAAACGTAAGTTGCTGCTGGAATACTTAACTTTAATCCGTAAATGGTGAACATCGCTCTTGATGGTACATTATTCATAATCTCAATAGTAACTGGCAATGGCGCCTTGCTAGGTTGTAGCAAATGACGTAGCTGAAGGCTATGCTAACTATCGTCTCGGCAAATGAGAGCGTATTTTGTCAGTGAACCATCGCTAGCAAAGTCGGCTGTACAACTGGGGCGAGTGCTAGGAAGTCTCTCAAGACCTGCCGTGTGGCGGCGCTCTGTCTGCAATCACTGACAGTGGCGACACGCGGGTCCGATGTATACTAACGGACCGCGGCCGATTTAAAGGCTACCACGTAGCAAGTGAGACCACAGTTACCGCTACCTACTACGACGTTGGATGCCACCTAGTGGCGCTGCGGCCATGTGACGCTCTAACGGAAGTATGTAAGCGGAACAGACACGGGCAGGCTGTCACCCTACCGAAAATACGGGCTGCAAATGGGGAAAACCATTGAGATAAACTATTTTGACGAAAGGTAAATTTTTATAACGCCGAGCCTGTGAGCGAATATCTCGAAAACGGCGAAGCTGGTCGAATGTTCACGCGCTACTGTCGTGAGCATCTACGGAAACAGGTAGAAGCACAGTAAAACTACCACTAGGCGGTAAATGGTTGGACGTCCGCTCACGACTCTCCAGAGATCGTAGGATCCGGAAGTTTGTTCTGCTCTGTAAAGTAGGATACGTGGAGTTTCGGAGCATACCGTTCATCGTACACTGTTGAACATGGAGCTCCGCAGCAGACCACCCCCACGTGTTCAGATGTTGATCCAACGATATCGTCAATTACGATTACAGTGGGCACGAGACCATCGGGATTCTAACGTCGATCAATGGAACCGTGTCGGCTCTTCGGGTGAATACACCATAGGTCGCTGGTCGTCTCCACAAAGGCCGTGCCCTTTCAAAGGAACTATCCCAGCATTTGCCTAGAGCGATTTAGGGAAATCGTGGAAAACCTAAATCAGGATGGCCGGACGCGGGATTGAACCGTCGTCCTCCGGAATCGTTAAACAGGTAGTCATAATGTTTTGGCCCATGATTGTATGTATAAACAGAACATTCACTGGTGACAATTCAGTATATTGATATCTATATCCTGCCGAATTTCTGCGGAAGTCATTTAGGCAGGTCCGATATTTTGTGAATTTTAACTTGCATTTGAGAACGGCTGTACAACTGAAATCATGATTGTTTGAATCAATGAACAGTAATTTACGCTGTACTGGCGGAAATTTTTTTCAATAACGTCGCGTACTTAGCGGAAAGTAGGGTGTCCTCCATCACACTTGCAGAATCCTGTACCCACTTTCCTTTCTACATTGGACGAGTCCACTTGTAGCAGACTCGAGTGATATTCACGGTATAGTGGTGAAATGTTCATACGGGAAAATTCCCTGTTCATGCTATGTCCCATCGCTCGAGCGCCGACTATAAAAGCATGTTTAATCGCACTTAAATCTTGTTAACCTGCCACTGTAGCAGCAGTGACTACACTCTATTCTTAAGAATAAACCCGGTGCAAACAAACACAAACGCGGTGATTGTTCAGAAGCCGTAGCACACGTACACTGGTGTTGTTACCCTCTTGGTAGAAGGTCCTACTTATGTATTGGAAATTTTATTACTGAGTTACGTTAAATGAAACTTTAAGATATTCTAATGTATTAAAAGCCAGCAACGTTTTACTCAATCACGCTTTAGCTATGAATTTTTTATTTAAAAAATCGTGTCTCTGTATTGTTGTGCTCTGATTATCGTGCTGTTAATACGCTGTATGAAAATGGTTGAGGCTACTACCTGCTGCGTTGTGAAACACGGGTGTGGAACACGGTTAAAAAGTGCCGAGAAATAGGTTATCTTTAACGTTTTTCATAAATTCACAGAGAAAAATTTGCTTTGATATTTTCCGAGGGAATGTATTTGATACAGTTGAGATACTAATAGACACTTGACATATTTCGGAATTTGTAGCATATTAGCTTGAAAATCGGGTGCACTTCATAGATCACTGGTTCAAGTCTTGTTTTTGCTCATCCTTTTTTTCGTTCAGTTTGTAATACCTATATCTCGTAACTGTAAAATTAATCATCATCTTGTTTCTAATTACATGTTGCACGCGAAATTTCTGTTTTCATTTTAAACGTAAATTCATATCAAATATAATTTTTTAACTATCGATATTTTGTGGTCCAAATGGCTTTGAGCACTATGGGCTTAACGTCTGAGGTTTATCAGTCCCCTAGAACTTAGAACTACTTAAACCTAACTAACCTAAGGACATCACACACACCCATGCCCGAGGCAGGATTCTAACCTGTGCCCGTAGCGGCCGCGCGGTACCAGACTGAAGCGCCTAGAACAGCTCGGCCACAACAGCCGGCGATATGTTACGAAATATTGTTAACAAAGGTTGCTAAAAAAAAAAGTTTAATTTATTAGGACAAAAATTATAAACCGAACACACTTTATTTCGGCCATGTCCATTGTTTTACACCACAGACGTGGTCTCTCACGAACGAGAGTGATAAAGCGTCGTAGAAACACGAAAAACAATCATTTTTACAGCGTCGAGTACACCATGAAAATGCTGAATTTTTTCATTTACCATTACAATTGGGAACCAGCAGACTCGATGTGGAGCCAAGATAAGAGATTTATCGCGAGAAATAACAAGACCGTCAAGCTGCCAGAGGTACCGGAACGAATGCACGCAGCTTTTTTCACACGTAACTGCTGAACGCTGGCGGGACATATAACGGGACGTCACAAAAGAAGAGGAGGAGGAGGAGGAGGAGGAGGAGGAGGAGGAAATGTGGCGCCTCGGTGGCTTCGTGGATTCTGTTGTCGATCGACTCGTTATCAACGTAGCAGATGCCAGTTCCAGAACTGCTATGTATTCTCGGAATCAGATAAGGAAGGAGCTAACAGATTACCAGACGACTGACTAATTAAGACCTTCAGTGGCTTCAGCATTCAACAATACGGTGAAATCCCTGTAGTGCGCATCACATATAGCTCGCAAAGGAAAATTACCCTGTGTTTAAGTTAGGGATCTTCACCACTCTTGGCGCGTCCCCTACGGTCGCAGGTTCGAATCCTGCCTCAGGCATGGATGTGTGTGATGTCCTTAGGTTAGTTAGGTTTATGTAGTTCTAAGTTCTAGGGGACTGATGACCTAAGAAGTTAAGTCCCATAGTGCTCAGAGGCATTTTTTTTTTCACCACTCTTGTTTGTAATTAGAATGCTACGTTACGTGAGAGCGTACGGTAGTGCTGGAGGTTTGCCAAATATTGTTTCATTCTCCTCCAAAATTGAATGACATTCGAAGCTATATTGTTTTTCTGCTCGTCTATTTTTACGTCTGAACTGCAACTGCTCAAAATCAATGCAGGTTAGTTGGACCAGCTGGCTGGTCGGTGTTGTGCAAGTTAAACACGCCGGTAAAGCTGTTGTCCCGCATTATCGCACTGTCTGTGTGCGTATAACACAGCATAACACGTATCCTTATGATCGCGCCTGACTGTATTGGTCACAGCTTGGCTTCCGCTCAACGTGAAACGAAATACAATGAGATTCAAGCAAACGCGGAGGGATACATGTTGTCCTGTTTACATCAGGTTTAGTCTTATGATGAACACGGTACAGTTTTTAGTTAGACGGGCAGCGGCGGAGACTCAAAAGTCGAGCGCAGTCGAGTCTACGGGCACACGGTGACGGCAAGTTCGGAGGTCACGTGAGAGGACACGCTGGGGAGTTTACATCGAGAACAGGCACCTCATTTTTCTTTATCTCTACCGCCCACTGCTGTCACTCTTGATCTGTATTTCCATCAACGGAGCAAGATACCCGTAAGAAGACGGGCAGACCTGTCCGGTGCATACCGAGCGTGACTGAATATACACTACTGGCCATTAAAATAGCTACACCAAGAAGAAATGCAGATGATAAACGGGTATTTATTGGACAAATATATTATACTAGATCTGACATGTGATTACATTTTCACGCAGTATGGGTGCATAGATCCTGACAAATCAGTACCCAGAACAACCACCTCTGGCCGTAATAACGGCCTTGATACGTCTGGGCATTGAGTCATACAGAGCTCGGATGGTGCGTACAGGTACAGCTGCCCAAGCAGCTTCAACACGATACCACAGTTCATCAAGAAGTGCGACTGGCGTATTGTGACGAACCAGTTGCTCGGCAACCATTGACCAGACGTTTTCAGTTGGTGAGGGATCTGGAGAATGTGCTGGCCAGGGCAGCGGTCGAACATTTTCTGTATCCAGAAAGGCCCGTACATCCTGCTAAAATGTAGGGTTCTGCAGGGATCGAGTGAAGGGTAGAGCCACGGGTCGTGACAGATGTGAAATGTAACGTCCACTGTTCAAAGTGACGTCAATGCGAACAAGAGTTGACCGAGACGTGTAACCAATGGCACCCCATACCATCACGCCGGGTGATACGTCAAATGGTTCAAATGGCTCTGAGCACTATGGGACTTAACATCTATGGTCATCAGTCCCCTAGAACTTAGAACTACTTAAACCTAACTAACCTAAGGACAGCACACAACACCCAGCCATCACGAGGCAGAGAAAATCCATAACCCCGCCGGGAATCGAACCCGGGAACCCGGGCGTGGGAAGCGAGAACGCTACCGCACGACCACGAGATGCGGGCGGTGATACGTCAGTATGGCGATGACGAATACACGCTTCCAATGTGCATTCACCGCGATATCGCCAAACACTGATGCGACCATCATGATGCTGTAAACAGAACCTGGATTCATCCGAAAAAATTACATTTTGCCATTCGTGCACCCAGGTTCGTCGTCGAGGATACCATCGCAGGCGCTCCTGTCTGTGATACAGCGTTAAGGGTAACCGCAGCCATGGTCTCCGAGCTGATAGTCCGTGCTGCTGCATACGTCGTCGAACTGTTCGTGCAGATGGTTGTCGTCTTGCAAATGTCCCCATCTGTTGATTCGGGGATCGAGACGTGGCTGCACGATCCGTTACAGCCATGTGGATAAGATGCCTGTCATCTCGACTGCTAGCGATACGTGGCCGTTGGTATCCAGCACGACGTTCCGTATTACGCTCCTGAATCCACCGATTCCATATTCTGCTAACAGTCATTGCATCTCGACCAACGGGAGCAGCAATGTCGCAATACGATAAACCTCAATCGCGATAGGCTACAATCCGACCTTTATCAAAGTCTGAAACGTGATGGTACGCATTGCTCCTCCTTATACGAGGCATCACAACAAAATTTCACCAGGCAACGCCGGTCAACTGCTGTTTGCGTATGAGAAATCGGTTTGAAACTTTCTTCTTGTCAGCACGTTGTATGTGTCGCCACCGGCGCCAACCTTGTGTGAATGCTCTGTAAAGCTAATAATTTGCATATCACAGCATGTTATTCCTGTCTGACAAATTTCGCGTCTTTAGCACGTCATCTTCGTGATGTAGCAATTTTAATGGCCAGTAGTGTAAGGTGTCAGAAAGAAGAGGAAGTCGGAGAATACAAGGTCTACCTGTCAGGAATCAACGCAGGAATAGCACAATGGGGTGTAGGGCTTTACATCAGGAAAGAAATGGAACCCAGCGTAGTTGCAAGAAGGTATGTAAACGAACGACTGATGTGGATAGATTTGACAGTGTCTAGCAAGAAAATTAGGATTGTGTCAGTATATTCGCATTGTGAAGGGACAGATCAAGATAAGATGGATAGTTTTTATGATGCACTCAGTGATGTAGTTGTTAAAGTAAAGGACAAGGACAGTGTTCTGCACATGGGTGATTTTAATGCCAGGATTGGAAATCGAACAGAAGGGTATGAAAAGGTTATGGGTAAATTTGGAGAGGATATGGAGGCCAACAGGAACGGGAAACAATTCTTGGATTTCTGTGCCAGTATGAACATAGTAATCACAAACTCCTTTTTTAAACATAAGAACATTCACCGGTATACTTGGGAAGGCAGGGGAACCAGATCTGTCATTGACTATATAATAACAGACCAGGAATTCAGGAAGGCTGTGAGGGACACACGTGTATTCAGGGGATTCTTTGATGACACTGATCATTATTTAATCTGCAGCGAAATTGGTATTGTGAAACCGAAAGTGCAGGAGGTCAGGTCCATATGTAGGAGGATAAGAGTGGAGAAACTTCAGGATAAGGAAATCAGGCACAAGTACATAACAATGATCTCAGAAAGGTACCAGTTAGTTGAATGTAGTCAATTACAGTCATTGGAAAAGGAATGGACAAGGTACAGGGACACAGTACTAGAAGTGGCTAAAGAATGTCTTGGAACAGTAGTGTGTAAAGGTAGGATGAAGCAAACAGCTTGGTGGAACGGCACAGTCAAGGCAGCCTGTAAAAGGAAAAAGAAGGCGTATCAAAAATGGCTACATACTAGAACTCAGGTAGACAGAGAAAGTTATGTTGAAGAAAGAAACAAAGCCAAACAGATAATTGCAGTATCCAAAAAGAAATCTTGGAAAGACTTTGGAAACAGGTTGGAGACTATGGGTCAAGCTGCTGGAAAACCATTCTGGAGTGTAATTAGCAGTCTTCGAAAGGGAGGTAAGAAGGAAATGATAAGTATTATGGACAGGTCAGGAAAACTGCTGGTTAATACTGCTGATGCCTTGGGCACATGGAGGGAATAGTTTGAAGAGTTGCTCAATGTAGGTGAAAATGCGATCAGTAATGTTGCAGATTTCGAGGTAGAATGGGATAGGAATGATGATGGAAATAGGATCACATTTGAGGAAGTGGAGAAAATGGTCAATATTATAGCAGCTGGGGTGGATGAAATTAAGTCGGAACTCATCAAATACAGTGGAATGTCAGGTCTTAAATGGCTACACAGGATAATTGAAATGGCCTGGGAGTCGGGACAGGTTCCATCAGACTGGACAAAAGCAGTAATCACACCAATCTTTAAACATGGAAACAGAAAAGATTGTAACAACTACAGAGGTATCTCTTTAATCAGCGTTGTGGGTAAAATCTTCTCAGGTATTGTTGAAAGGAAAGTGCGAGTATTAGTTGAGGACCAATTGGATGAAAATCAGTGTGGGTTTAGGCCTCTTAGAGGTTGTCAGGACCAGATCTTTAGCTTACGGCAAATAATGGAGAAATGTTATGAATGGAACAGGGAATTGTATCTATGCTTTATAGATCTAGAAAAGACATATGACCGGGTTCCTAGGAGGAAGTTATTGTCCGTTCTACGAGATTATGGAATAGGAGGCAAACTTTTGCAAGCAATTAAAGGTCTTTACATGGATAGTCAGGCAGCAGTTAGAGTTGACGGTAAATTGAGTTCATGGTTCAGAGTAGTTTCAGGGGTAAGACAAGGCTGCAACCTGTCTCCACTGTTGTTCATATTATACACTCCTGGAAATGGAAAAAAGAACACATTGACACCGGTGTGTCAGACCCACCATACTTGCTCCGGACACTGCGAGAGGGCTGTACAAGCAATGATCACACGCACGGCACAGCGGACACACCAGGAACCGCGGTGTTGGCCGTCGAATGGCGCTAGCTGCGCAGCATTTGTGCACCGCCGCCGTCAGTGTCAGCCAGTTTGCCGTGGCATACGGAGCTCCATCGCAGTCTTTAACACTGGTAGCATGCCGCGACAGCGTGGACGTGAACCGTATGTGCAGTTGACGGACTTTGAGCGAGGGCGTATAGTGGGCATGCGGGAGGCCGGGTGGACGCACCGCCGAATTGCTCAACACGTGGGGCGTGAGGTCTCCACAGTACATCGATGTTGTCGCCAGTGGTCGGCGGAAGGTGCACGTGCCCGTCGACCTGGGACCGGACCGCAGCGACGCACGGATGCACGCCAAGACCGTAGGATCCTACGCAGTGCCGTAGGGGACCGCACCGCCACTTCCCAGCAAATTAGGGACACTGTTGCTCCTGGGGTATCGGCCAGGACCATTCGCAACCGTCTCCATGAAGCTGGGCTACGGTCCCGCACACCGTTAGGCCGTCTTCCGCTCACGCCCCAACATCGTGCAGCCCGCCTCCAGTGGTGTCGCGACAGGCGTGAATGGAGGGACGAATGGAGACGTGTCGTCTTCAGCGATGAGAGTCGCTTCTGCCTTGGTGCCAATGATGGTCGTATGCGTGTTTGGCGCCGTGCAGGTGAGCGCCACAACCAGGACTGCATACGACCGAGGCACACAGGGCCAACACCCGGCATCATGGTGTGGGGAGCGATCTCCTACACTGGCCGTACACCACTGGTGATCGTCGAGGGGACACTGAATAGTGCACGGTACATCCAAACCGTCATCGAACCCATCGTTCTACCATTCCTAGACCGGCAAGGGAACTTGCTGTTCCAACAGGACAATGCACGTCCGCATGTATCCCGTGCCACCCAACGTGCTCTAGAAGGTGTAAGTCAACTACCCTGGCCAGCAAGATCTCCGGATCTGTCCCCCATTGAGCATGTTTGGGACTGGATGAAGCGTCGTCTCACGCGGTCTGCACGTCCAGCACGAACGCTGGTCCAACTGAGGCGCCAGGTGGAAATGGCCGTTCCACAGGACTACATCCAGCATCTCTACGATCGTCTCCATGGGAGAATAGCAGCCTGCATTGCTGCGAAAGGTGGATATACACTGTACCAGTGCCGACATTGTGCATGCTCTGTTGCCTGTGTCTATGTGCCTGTGGTTCTGTCAGTGTGATCATGTAATGTATCTGACCCCAGGAATGTGTCAATAAAGTTTCCCCTTCCTGGGACAATGAATTCACGGTGTTCTTATTTCAATTTCCAGGAGTGTATTTAGTTCAATTCACAGCCTTTAGATTTTTGTGTAACCAAAATTTTGCGGATTCCGTTTAGTACTCATGTCGATGACTTCACACTTCCCATTATTTAGAATCAATTGTCACTTGTTTTATTTCTCTATATATTCCGAATATACAGTGTGTCCCACTTATCTTGACCACTCAAAATAACTGTCAGCCCTGAAACAAAATATAAATCTATCAAGCAAATGAGTTCAGGTATCAGGAGTACATAACCAGCATGATTGCATTTCTCGTAACTTTGTTCGTTACGAAGGCATCAACAACAGTATGTCTGTTTTTAACTAGCAGCGTATGTTTTTTAATCGATAATCCACCTCTCGTCCTCAACATCTCTTCAAAAACGTACCACAAAATTGACTGATTCTTCCGCACTAGCACACGGAAACACGAGGAAGATAAACATCGGTAATCTACTCAACTGTCTTTAATCCAATGTACGTGTGAGTACTGCGTGTGAGTACAACGTACAACAACGAAGAGACGGTAGAAATGCTATTCATCTATGGAGAATGTAAGTTAGCAGAACGGTAACTGCAATGTCTCCCTGTTTGCAATACAGTTAGGAATTCAAGGAGATAATTAATGTTTAAGAATTTTTGTGAAACAAGAGAACGAAAGAAAACACTTTTCAAAGGCATGAAAAATCAACTTGTGGTATAACCTAACTTACCTCACCTGAAACTGCAAATTATGGTTTCTTTTTTTTGCATTTTTTTCAAAGAAACGCTCGCATATTTCCCGTTCTGCCTCCTACACGGAGCAGAATGGTATAAAGTAATTTTTTGTGAAATTACTGCATAAACGCTGAAATCATTAGCAATATGACCTTAAACGTAAGACGTGAAGTAGTTTAATGAACAACTTAGACTAAAGAACCCTCAGAAAAATCGTTAACATTAATTAATACCGTTGTCTTTCAGTGAATGGTACACTGTGATACATTTTTGAATAGGTCTTTAGCAGAGGAAATGAATTACCGAATAAAAAACACAAGGTGCCATTTGAAAAAGTCATACCGCTGTTCATATCCTTGTAAAAAGCAAAGCTACAACGAACTCAATCATACTGATTGATGCCCCTAAAGAGCATTTGCTTGAAACATATTGTAGTTTGCATCTGGTCAAGGAGTTATTTAGGGTGGTCAAGATAAATGAAAAGAAAGCTAGAGCTTAAGTTGCCTATGTAGTGGCTTCGAGGAGGAACAAAAGTTTGATTTTCAGTACTTCATATAATTATTCACCCAATCACAAAAATTTAAAATGCTGTCAGAACTTACTCATTAAGAGGTATAAACGTACACTGAAATTTAGCACAGTACGTCATGTATTAAAAGGACCATTTCAGCATCAGGCAAAAGGGTTTTATTTTATTCCTCCTTTGCTAGCAACTCTATTCGCAACACTTTTTGTAGACAGTATACACAGATACTGCTGAATGTACTTGAAAAATTATTCCACTGTATTAGACATAGTTCAGGAGAAAAACTAGCTTTTCAAGGAAAGTACCACTTTTTCTTTTGTTTTCTTTTCATTAGTGTATGGTTGAACAATCGCAAACTAATAAAGGCAACGTAATTACGCTTATGCGTCTTCAACCGTAAAACTTGGGAATATTAAACGTCAAATAATTTAACGCGTTTACTCATTTACAATGTAGTTATACTCTTGAAACTTTTATAAATGGGACTGAGGTTATTTCTAGAGTCGACGTTGGGGATGGAAGGGGGGGGGGGATTATTGGCTGCCCAATAGTAGCGTAAAATTGAACCTTGCAGCTTTTCTGACCAGGGCTACTAAACGACGCAGTGGCAAGATTGTACAAACCATGGCATTTCAACGTTGGTTGAGCACTCACGTCTGTAATAAGTATCTCCATTGCATGTTACCTTTAGACTGATGGAATGATGGTCCACGTTGCTGTGGGATCTGCAGGATTCCGTATTGCTTCTTCAGTCAGGCCCGCCGTAATCTTTAGGCAAGCAGAACAGCTCACGTCTCAATATACGAATGGTCGCTCTTGTATTTCACTGCACGTTGCGTAGCAACGGACAGCGAGGAAAGAACAATAGCCACAGAGTTTCGTGGAGCGGTGTGGATGCGCCTTAGATCGTGATGAACCCGCAATACTGTGTGGCATAGCTGGTTGTCTATATGGAAGTTTGTAGGCGTAATATTTCGATTACACAAATGTCCAGTGAAGAAATTACTGCAATGGCTGCAACTGTGTATTAATGAAACCCATCTCGCTCTTAACATACTCCGTATTCGTAAAAACAGCGCCTTAAGACTCCTGTAAAGGAACGAACAATTCGTCAAACTATACTAGTTTGTCGAATGATTTCTGAGTGTGGAGATCTGTTTGACGTGTATGTCAAACATGCGCTGACGTGTTTGAGGGAAAATTTGATTGGCAGCCGATTTGAACAGATGGCATAGGCTGTTCGTGTTGTGTCGCAGCCCATGTTTAACGAGAAAGCTCTTTTGTTCTAATGTTTCAGCAGAACGAAAATACACAATGGAATTTTGTCCCAGTTTTCGTAACCAAGCGAAGAGTGGGAAGTGGAAAAAATGGGGTACCAAACTGACCAGCGTGCGCTGTTGATTTGCGGAAAAAATTTAATTGAAGCGTTCCGCCGGATTAAAGCTGTGTGCCGAACTGAGCTATACAAGCACGATTCAAGGACCGTCCTCACAGCTTTACTTCCGCCAGTATCTCCTCTCCCACCGGCCGAACTTTACAGAAGTTCTCTTGTCAAGCTTGCAGGACTAGCAATCCTGGAAGAAAGAAGACTGCGGGACATGGCTTAGCCACAGGATGGGGGAATATTTCCAGAACTAAATTCCACTCTGCAGCAGACTGAACTTTGGGGAAGCCTGGAGTCAATAGAGCACTTGCCCTAGAAAGGCAAAGGTTGCGGGTTCGAGTCCTGCTCTGACACACTTTTCATCTGCCGAGAAGCTACAAATGAGCATGCAGTCCGCTGCAGAGTGAAAAATTCAATTTCTAAAGGATTTAATTGCTTGAAAAGTAATTAGACTAATTAAGGAAACTCCACCGGACGAATATCCTCTAGTAATTTTTGAAATTCTAAGTTAAACACTGAACCTTAAATTCTCAATTGTCACCTTGATCTATACACTCTCAACAATAATGTCGACAGATATTTAAAAATATTGTACTTCATGCTTTCTGAAAATAAATATGAAAATAAAAGTTTGGAAAGGCGGTAAAATGTCTTGCGAGCTATAAAAGAAATAATGCACATTACAGGAAATATTTGACACGCTTCTGAATAATGTTCTAATCATGAGGCGGCGACTGAGAATATAAAGTTCAATTTTCAACTTAGAATCTTAGAGTTCTGAACAGCACTAGGGAATACGTGCCTGCTGGACCACGTAGACCTACAGTGTACTATTGTAGCCTAAGGCCTTGGCATGTTACTATAATCTATGACAGAAGGTGTAAAAACCTTCCAGCAATTTTTCACCGTGAAAAATTTTTCAATACCGAATCTTCAGATATCAGGAAACAGATTGCGTGTCGGTAAAGAAGTAATGTCTCACAAGTGCGTCGCATCATCGTTCTTGCTCACACATTTTCCCCACAATAAAATGAGTATAAAAAAATGGAATTTAGAAATGTAAATCAGAGAGCGGTTCCAATCGAACTGTGAATTCTGTCTGCTTAGTGCTCTTTCTACGTAACTAAGGTGTAAGCGTTCCAGTCATTACTGTTTATTCATGATTTGCAGTAACTGATTTTGCAAAGCAGTGTCAACCACAATTTTGCTTCAGTGTTCTAATAGCTGTACATGACTTCCAGCACCATTGAAATGCACGTCAAATGCTACTGTAGTTATATTATTTCTTAGTTTTAGCTAAATCATTTGACAAAACGTTTGACGGTACTGTAAATCGTCTTCAGTGGTTAATTATATCATTTTATGCTTATAACATGCTTTTTCCCGCATGAACTTCAGCATTTAAAGAAAAAGGGAAGCGAAATTCTAATAATTTTTAAGCCCACAAAAACGCTCCTTTTCAGTCACGTGATGTCTGTGACGTCACTGGCTATCTCGCTATTCCTAATGTCGTGGAGCTGATTCAGTGGTATCTTGTTTTGGAATTTGCGAAAAAAGGGTTACAAGTGGTGTGTAGCACTTCATTATACAAAACCATCTATAAAAGCTTATGAAAAATTGCTTTTGAGAGTTGCAAAGTATCAAAAGGAGCATAAAATGTGGCGCTTCAGTCTGGAACCACGTGACCGCTGCGGTCGCACGTTCGAATCCTGCCTCGGTCATGGATGTGTGTGATGTCCTTAGGTTAGTTAGGTTTAAGTAGTTCTAAGTTCTAGGGGACTGATGACCACAGATGTTAAGTCCCACAGTGCTCACAGCCATTTGAACCATTTTTGCACAAATTAGCATGCAATGACTCAGAAGGCAGCGGAAGTTTGTCCGTCGAGCGAACGTGTTCGGATTTGACTAGTCGTGCAGTTTTATTCGACTAAGCTGCAACAATAAGAAAGCCTGACGAAAAAAAAATTCATAAATTGACAACAAATATTCATGTGTATGTTGTAAATACATGTATTTTTTCGTAGAAACGGCTCGAGACCTTATGACCACCCTGTCCTATCAATTGACGAAAGAAACTATGAGTCGCAACTTGTTCTTATTGAAGCAGATCTAGATTTCGGTCACCGAGTGACGACCTTCAATGCCAAAAGTAACACAGGCTCCAACTGCAACACTATCGCATGCATCTCAACACCAAAGTACAAATTCCACATATAAATGGACGGTAAATAACAGCAGATAACGTTAAAATCTTTCAACCGTTATTTGGAATAGTCCCTGTTGGACTATACACATTGTAACGGCACTTACAAAGAATTGTTACAATTAAACAATGTTCAGAGTCGAAGTGGTTCAAAAGCGAACCATGGTTTCATATCTCACAAAAACGCACATCAGTTATACTGGATAGAGAGGAAACTGAGTTAAACCTTTTCATAATAATGTTATTATTATTATCATTTCTTTCCTTTCTCAGACGTTATGTCTATTTAAAAATGGAAAGTGACGCGGACCTTGATCAAGCGTGACTACCTTTTAACTGTACGGTATATGTTACATTGCATTTAGGAACTTTCGGGTAATTGAGCATGTATCAATAACTACAGATTTCTGTAGTTGTATATATAAGTTTGGATGTAGCTGTATTGCATTGATGTACTGGTGGATATTGTGTGGTATGACTCCTGTAGTTGATAGTATAATTGGTATAATGTCAACTTTATCCTGATGCCACATGTCCTTGACTTCCTCAGCCAGTTGGATGTATTTTTCAATTTTTTCTCCTGTTTTCTTCTGTATATTTGTTGTATTGGGTATGGATATTTCGATTAGTTGTGTTAATTTCTTCTTTTTATTGGTGAGTATGATGTCATGTTTGTTATGTGGTGTTGTTTTATCTGTTATAACGGTTCTGTTCCAGCATAATTTGTATTCATCATTCTCCAGTACATTTTGTGGTGCATACTTGTATGTGGGAACGTGTTGTTTTATTATTTTATGTTGTATGGCAAGTTGTTGATGTATTATTTTTGCTGCATTGTCATGTCTTCTGGGGTATTCTGTATTTGCTAGTATTGTACATCCGCTTGTGATGTGATCTACTGTTTCTATTTGTTGTTTGCAAAGTCTGTATTTATCTGTTGTTGTATTGGGATCTTTAATAATGTGCTTGCTGTAATATCTGGTGTTTATTGTTTGATCCTGTACTGCAATCATGAATCCTTCCGTCTCGCTGCATATATTGCCTTTTCTTAGCCATGTGTTGGATCCGTCTTGATCGATGTGTGGCTGTGTTAGATGATACGGGTGCTTGCCATGTAGCGTTTTCTTTTTCCAATTTACTTTCTTCGTATCTGTTGATATTATGTGATCTAAAGGGTTGTAAAAGTGGTTATGAAATTGCAGTGGTGTAGCCGATGTATTTATATGAGCGATTGCTTTGTGTATTTTACCTGTCCATAATGTAGGTTTTTTATGTCGATAAATCCCCTTCGTTCTTCCTTCCTGCTTAATGTGAATCTTTCTGTTGCTGAATGTATGTGATGTATTCTATATTTGTGGCATTGTGAGCGTGTAAGTGTATTGAGTGCTTCTAGGTCTGTATTACTCCATTTCACTACTCCAAATGAGTAGGTCAATATTGGTATAGCATAAGTATTTATAGCTTTTGCCTTATTTCTTGCTGTCAGTTCTGTTTTCAGTATTTTTGTTAGTCTTTTTCTATTTTTTCTTTTAGTTCTTCTTTAATATTTGTATTATCTATTCCTATTTTTTGTCTGTATCCTAGATATTTATAGGCATCTGTTTTTTCCATCGCTTCTATGCAGTCGCTGTGGTTCTCCAATATGTAATCTTCTTGTTTAGTGTGTTTTCCCTTGACTATGCTATTTTTCTTACATTTGTCTGTTCCAAAAGCCATATTTATATCATTGCTGAATACTTCTGTTATCTTTAGTAATTGGTTGAGTTGTTGATTTGTTGCTGCCAGTAGTTTTAGATCATCCACGATTAGCAAATGTGTGATTTTGTGTGGGTATGTTCCAGTAATATTGTACCCATAATTTGTATTATTTAGCATGTTGGATAGTGGGTTCAGAGCAAGGCAGAACCAGGAAGGACTTAATGAGTCTCCTCACGCTTAATCTGTATTGGCTGTCATGTGATATTATTTGACTTTGTTTGGATCTTAAGTGTGGCTTTCCAATTTTTCATTACTGTGCTTAGGAACTGTAACAATTTAGGATCTGCTTTGTATATTTCCAATATTTGTAGTAACCATGAGTGGGGTACACTATCAAAAGCTTTTTGGTTATCAATGTATGCATAGTGTAGCGACCTTTGTTTAGTTTTAGCTTGATATGTCACCTCTGCATCTTTACATCCTCGAGCTCCTTTGCAACAGCCTTTTTGTTCTTCATTTATAATTTTGTTCCGTGTTGTATGTATCATTAATTTCTGTGTAATGACTGAAGTTAATATTTTGTATATTGTTGGTAGGCATGTTATGGGGCGATATTTAGCTGGGTTTGCTGTGTCTGTCTGATCTTTAGGTTTCAGATAATTTATTCCATGTGTAAGTGTATCAGGGAATGTGTATGGGTCTGCAATGTAACTGTTAAATAATTTAGTTAGATGTTAATGTGTTGAGGTGAACTTCTTTAGCCAGAAATTTGCTATTTTATCTTTTCCAGGGGCTTTCCAATTGTGAGAAGAATTAATTGCTTGGGTGACTTCATGTTGCAAAATTATCACTTCAGGCATTTGTGGTGTCATCTTGTACGTATCTGTTTCTGCTTGTATCCACCGTGCATGCCTGTTATGTTGTACCGGGTTTGACCATATGTTGCTCCAGAAGTGTTCCATGTCTGTTATGTTTGGTGGATTGTCTATTTTAATGTGTGTGTTATCTATTGTCTGGTAAAATTTCTTTTGGTTTGTGTTGAATGTTTGGTTTTGTTCCCTTCTATTTTCACTTTTTTTGTATCTTGTGAGTCGTTTGACCAATGCTTGTAATTCCTGCTTCTTTTCATCTAATTGCTCTATCGCTGCTTGTTGTGAGATTTTAGCTAACCTTTTTCGTTTTTTTTCTGACATTTCATTTCTTATAAATTGTGTTATTATTATTATTATTATTATTATTATTATTATATTATCAAATACTTCTCCCTTTTAACTACATTAAAGAACGGGACACGAAATATTTCTTTAGAATTAGCTGGCTTAGTTTAAAGAATTCTATGACCACGAAATTTATAACTATACGTGAGCCAATTTCTGTTCGCACTTACACGTCGAACTTCATCAAATAAAAACATGAGGTTTCTATACAACAAACTAACTCATTATTACCTTAGTGAGATGATCGCAGTTGCTGCTGAACACATACCGACCAATCAGGCTAACTCTGGTAACGAAAACTCGCCGCTTCTTCCACCACATACCTGTTAAAATATAATATTGTCGTCAAATGAATGAAACCATAATACAACGGATTACTTTTGATTTCAAGTTATTGTTTCACAAATAATAAACTTAAAACGACCACGTATGTCAGTACAGACACAACTAGGAACAGGTAACAGGAGGAGAATGATGGTTCTAATCAAATGGCTCTACGCACTATGGGGCTTAACATCTGAGGTCATCAGTGCCCTAGACTTAGAACTACTTAAACCCAACTAACCTAAAGGCATCACACATATCCATGCCCGAGGCAGGATTCGAGCCTGCGACCGTAACAGCAGCGCAGTTCCGGACTGAACCGCATAGAACTGCACGGCCACTGCGTCCGGCAGAGGAGAATGAAAAAGCAACTGACAGAGGTGTTATCTTATTCACGTAAACAGGAAGTTGTTAATCATCGTTACTGGAAGTCCAAATTTACAAGAGTCATTTTCCTGTAATAAAAGCATTATTTCCAGTTCTATGAGACATCACTATCATTTCAAATTAAGCTATCTCAGACTAAGAAAGGAAAGACATATATCATTGGTTCCTTTCATAGTCCCAGCGATTGATGCTCGGGAATGGTTACGTTTCAGTACTGAAAGCAAGTAAAAGAAAAGTACTTTTCACTAAATTGTAAGTTTCATATTCACGAAGATCTGGTCGGACAGGTGGATTATGCGTTCTGCTTTCTACAATAGCAGATTCTCCCAATGGAAGTAAGATACTCAGGGGCTTACTTAATTTTTTTCCCCCCCACGAACCCAGCAGAAAAACACCGAGAACGAAAGTAGTGTGAGGGGGTCTTCAGACTGTATCCTTTATTTACGCAGTTGACTGCCCGTCGTGACGTGGAGGTTAATGTTTCGTGATGTTCTTCGTTGAACACACACACACACACACACACACACACACACACACACACACACACAGAGAGAGGGAGAGAGAGAGAGGGAGAGAGAGGGAGAGAGAGAGGGGGGAGAGAGAGAGGGGTGAGAGAGAGAGGGGTGAGAGAGAGAGGGGTGAGAGAGAGAGGGGTGAGAGAGAGAGGGGTGAGAGAGAGAGGGGGGGAGAGAGAGAGGGGGGGAGAGAGAGAGGGGGGGAGAGAGAGAGGGGGGGGAGAGAGAGAGGGGGGGAGAGAGAGGGGGGGGAGAGGGAGGGGGGGAGAGAGAGGGGGGGGGGAGAGAGAGAGGGGGGAGAGAGAGAGAGGGGGGAGAGAGAGAGGGGGGGAGAGAGAGAGGGGGGGAGAGAGAGAGAGGGGGGAGAGAGAGAGAGGGGTGAGAGAGGGGGGGAGAGAGGGGGGAGAGACGGGGGGGAGACGGGGGGAGAGAGGGGGGAGAGAGGGGGGAGAGAGGGGGGAGAGAGGGGGGAGAGAGGGGGAGAGAGGGGGAGAGAGGGGGAGAGAGGGGGAGAGAGGGGGAGAGAGGGGGGAGAGAGGGGGGAGAGAGGGGGGAGAGAGAGAGGGGGGAGAGAGGGGGGAGAGAGAGGGGGGGAGAGAGGGGGAGGGTGAGAGAGGGGGAGGGAGAGAGAGGGGGAGGGAGAGAGAGGGGGAGGGAGAGAGAGGGGGAGGGAGAGAGAGGGGGAGGGAGTGAGAGGGGGAGTGAGTGAGAGGGGGGAGGGAGTGAGTGAGAGGGGGGAGGGAGTGAGAGGGGGGAGGGAGAGGGGGGAGGGAGAGGGGGAGGGACAGAGAGGGGGAGAGAGAGAGAGGGGGAGAGAGAGAGAGGGGGAGAGAGAGAGAGGGGGAGAGAGAGAGAGGGGGGGAGAGAGAGAGGGGGGGAGAGAGAGAGGGGGGGAGAGAGAGAGGGGGAGAGAGGGGGAGAGAGTGAGGGGGGAGAGAGGGGGGAGGGAGAGGAGGGGAGAGTGAGAGTGGGGGTGGGGAGAGAGAGAGGGGGGTGGGGGGAGAGAGAGGGGGGAGAGAGGGGGTGGGGGAGAGAGAGGGGGTGGTGGGGAGAGAGAGAGAGGGGGGTGGGGGGGGAGAGAGAGAGAGAGAGAGAGAGAGAGAGAGAGAGAGAGAGAGAGAGATATTTGTAATTTCGTTTTTGCATTTTGTAGCTGGTGTGATCAGCTTGTCGCCTGTTACAAACAAAATATATTTTTAAATTGAAATTTTATGTGCCCATTCGACAGAGCAGACCCTTATTAGTGTAGTGCGGTATTCGTTTTAGCGGTATGTATTAACGGGGACAATAAAAACACTGTGGAGAACAACAGCCAGGGAACTGGGGATACTAACTACTGTTTCCCAATATATTTATTCCATAATGAAATTTGTCATTAAAAATATATCACTTTTTCAAACCAACAGCTCAATTCATGGAATCAATACTAGAAATAAGAATAATCTTCACAAGGATTTAAAGTCACTTAGTCTTGTACAAAAAGGTGTGCATTATTCAGGAACACGCATTTTCAATAACTTGCCAGCAGCCATAAAAAGTTTAACAACTAATGAAATTCAGTTTAAGAGAAGCCTAAAGGATTTATTGGTGGCCAACTCCTACTCCATTGATGAATTTCTCAGTAGAACCAACTGATTTGTGTGTGTATACAGCGTGTTACAAAAAAGTACGGCCAAACTTTCTGGAAACATTCCTCACACACAAATAAAGAAAAGATGTTATGTGGACATGTGTCCGCAAACGCTTGATTTCCGTGTTAGGGCTCATTTTAGTTTGTTCTTCCACCTACGCTCAATGGAGCACGTTATCATGATTTCATACGGGATACTCTACCTGTGCTGCTAGAACATGTGCCTTTACAAGTACGACACAACATGTGGTTCATGCACGATGGAGCTCCTGCACATTTCAGTCGAAGTGTTCGTACACTTCTCAACAACAGATTCGGTGACCGATGGATTGGTAGAGGCGGACCAATTCCATGGCCTCCATGCTCTCCTGACCTCAACCCTCTTGGCTTTCATTTATGGGGGCATTTCAAAGGTCTTGTCTACGCAACCCCGGTACCAAATGTAGAGACTCTTCGTGCTCGTATTGTGGACGGCTGTGATACAATACGCCATTCTCCTGGGCTGCATCAGCGCATCAGGCATTCCATGCGACGGAGGGTGGATGCATGTATCCTCGCTAACGGAGGACATTTTGAGCATTTCCTGTGACAAAGTGTTTGAAGTCACGCTGGTACGTTCTGTTGCTGTGTGTTTTCATTCCATGATTAATGTGATTTGAAGAGAAGTAACAAAGTGAGCTCTAACATGGAAAATAAGCGTTTCCGGACACATGTCCACATAACATATTTTCTTTCTTTGTGTGTGAGGAATGTTTCCTGAAAGTTTGGCCGTACCTTTTTGTAACACGCTGTACATATTTAAGTACAATCTAGCTTCTGCACCATTTCAGTGCAGTAATGTGTTCATTGTAAATAAGTATTATAGTATTTGTATTACATGTTTATTGCCTTATAAATAAATAAAAAACTTTTTTATTTTAAATTCAGTGCATTAGTATTTGTAAAATGACTCTTTCATATAGTGTTCATTAAAAAATGACGATCATCCCACTTGGGACCTGTGGAATGGTACATTAGCTTATTTGTTTTGGTTGTAAATATTTGTCATGTATTGTTGTTTTTCTGACATGCTCCACATCCTGGAGGACCTCCTCACTACGGTTCAATTGGAATGAAAGTAAATCTAATCTAATCTAATCTAACTGCAGCAGTGGCAACACCCACGTGACCCGCGCTCACTGCTGCCGCCAAGCATGCAGCGCTGCTCAGCCGCTGCTGCAGTACTGGCTGTTGTTCTCCACAGTGTTTTGCTGTCCCCGTTGATACATACCGCTAAAACGAATACCGCACTACACTAATAGGGGTCTGCTCTATCGGATGGGCACATAAAATTACACTTGAAAAAATCATTTTGTTTGCAACAGAAAACAAGTCAATGATTTATATCGACGCTGTGTGTCGTATGGAAGAAGTGGCAAGCAGTATTTGTTTGGGCTGACTCCAGCTATACATACTGCGAGTATCTGCCGAAACACCTGAGAGAATTTACCTGACGGCTCTTAGTGGACACCCCCTGTATATAACAAGTTTGTTTGCGAACTGACAAGAGGTACAGGCATATAAAAGAAAGCAGGTATGTGACTGTAGATACGTAGGACAGACAGGCACAACGTTTGATGTCGGATACAAGGAACACATGAGTGCCTGGAGGTACGGAACAAACCAGCCGACATTTGCAGAACACCTAACAGAACACAAATAACTAGAACACACAATAAAAACACCACCTAACACTGCAAAAAAAATTACTACGTACGAGAAACCAAAGCAGAAAAGGAAACCCTGTTGAACTATGAAGTAAACATGAAGTACACATACCAAACAACGCGCTGGTTACGTTAATAGATAAAATAATAGTACAACACTACAACAGAGGACTGCTACCATAATAATACCACCCAACATCTTTCCGGTCACTCTTCCATGAACCTCTTCACAAAACATTTAAATCAAAAGCCAAATCAGCGGAACACCAAAACTTTCAACCACTTTCGGACACACACAATATATATATATAATCTCAGACGTTAGTTATCAGCGTATACTTCGTTAGGCTGGCAACATGTACGTAAGCAAATCGTACAGGAAGAGACGAAGCGAACACAGAGTAATTACGACCTCAAATCATAGTTTTCGGTACAACATATACATCCAGTGACAGAAGAATGATAGTATTCCAAAGTAGTCAGCGCAAAGAACATGAAAAGCATGAAGAAGTAAGTTCGTAACGTGAAAATGTGTTTATGTTTCGTAAGTGAAGTTATAGCGCGACCTCCAGTTGAGAGCAAATGCAGACGCCAGCCAAAAAGTTGATTAACTGTAATTAATCATTTATTTGCGTAAAAAGCAAGGCGTGAACTGTTTTATACTCGCATATTAAATTAAAGCTGTATCATTCAACATTGCACTGAAGATCTCCAAGTAAACGGTGAAACGCGTCTGCAACGAATATACCACCTTGTAGCGTGAAAAAGGCGATTTTTATTTGCAAAACGAAAAACCCTATATAGTATATAGGTAACTTTCGCTTCACGTTACTGGTTTTTGTAACCGTCGCGATTAATAATTTCTTTAGTTGTTCAGCCTGATGCCCACTCAGTGACTTAAATGAGTTAAATAATTATTTACGATAGTCTTTTTAGAAGAATTTTAATTTAAGGAAATTAAAGTCCTTGTTTTTATTTACCTTTAATGGATATTTCAACTGCTATGGACTGGCTGTGCCCGCGTTGTCGATGACAGACAGACAGGTGCTGCGCGTCGATCCAGGCACCAACTTGGTAATACACGACCCACCACGCTGTTCTGAGCGGCCTCGACGTTTCCAGTGGACAAGAATCATGGAGGCCTCTCAGAACAGGGTACCAGAAGGTCGTGCAGATGTCCATGTTTGGTGTAGGGACTGCAAAAACAGACTGGTTAAAACCGATACCGATATTTTAGTTCTGAATAACCGGTATTTTTCGGCATTTTTTTGGTCTCAGTTGTAGCATGTATCTTTATGTTTTACTGATAACCGATAAAAAACTGATATTTGCCCACGGCGGTAACCATATTTTTTTAAAAATTTTGTTTGTGATTAAGAGTCAGCTTCCAGATCAATACCTTATAGAACGAGTTCAAATCCTTCAAATAGCTCTGAGCACTATGGGACATAACTGCTGTGGTCATCACTCCCCTAGAACTTAGAACTACTTAAACCTAACTAACCTAAGGACATCACACACATCCATGTCTGAGGCAGGATTCGAACCAGCGACCGTAGCGGTCACGCGGTTCCAGACTATCGTGCCTAGAACCGCTCGGCCACACCGGCCGGTATAGAACGAGTATTTATGAAAAAAAATTAGGGTAAATGTTGGCTAATGCATTAACTCGTTATTGAAATTTTAATTTGTCATGTAGTTGTTTCTTGAAATGATTGTACTTGGCTTATTACGTAACTTGTTCATTTAAATTTTTTGAAAGAGCATTTTTTTATTTTGTCAGTAAAAGTCAAGTTTCTTCAAATTTGTTGAAAACTAAAGATAGATATTTGAATAACACTCAGTTTTTTCGTTCGAAACAATTCAAGAAAAGCAATACTACAAATTTCACACAAATAGCTTATTATGAAGGGAAAGTTCTGGTAAAATTTAGGTTATTACTAAACAGTTCACTCTATGGTCCATACGAATACAGTACTAAAAGTTTCAACCTGCTTGTATCGATGCGGCGGTTGGCGGGCGGCGAGATGGCGAGGCACAGAGCACACATACAACCACAGCTATGGCACTTGACGTATCGGCACTTTAATTCTTCTTTGCGTCGCAAAGCTTTTCCATTAAGTGCCTATGGACTTTTGCCATGCTGTGTGGGCGTTGGAACGGCATACCCGAGGCTCAGTGAAGCTACATCTTCCAGGAGAGCCTCCTCGCTCCAGAAGGTGTTGCTCAATCCTGTGCCAAACTCCAACTACTACTGCTGAGCCCGTTGTGCCGTGCAGTGCCCGTGCTCATTTTCCCGCGCTCGCCTGCCATCCACCTTTTACCGCTCCCTGACAACCCGGGTATTCACCCGAGGTTTTGCATTCTACATATCCTAACACATTACCTACGTATGGACCAGATACACAGTTACAATTTTAAACATCTTACAACAATCTCAACATTTGTTACATTTCAATTCTATCACAATATTACTTGACATTTTACATAAACATTAATATTCGCATTGTAACTTGTTTACAGTTTTCTTAACACAATGACATGAAACAAAAAAGAAATGAAATCAGAACATCGATTACACAAGTTTAACGAAAAAACAGATGGAAAAAATATTACTTATATGTACAATAGTACAACGTCGTCGTTGTTACAACGTCTCCGACGATTGTCTAGTTGAAGGCATAAGCGACACTCATCGGTGAAGAGAACGTGATGCCAATCCTGAGAGGTCCATTCGGTATCTTGCTGAGCCCATTTGTACCGCCCTGCATGGTGTCGTGGTTGCAAAGATGGACCTCGCCATGGACGTCGGCAGTGAAGTTGCGCATCATGCAGCCTATTGCGCACAGTTTGAGTCGTAACACGACGTCCTGTGGCTGCACGAAAAATATTATTCAACATGATGGTGTTCCTCCGAGCCATAATCCGTAGGTAGAGGTCATCCACTGCAGTAGTAGCCTTTGGGCGGCCTGAGCGAGGCATGTCATCGACAGTTCCTGTCTCTCTGTATCTCCTCCATGTCCGAACAACATCGCTTTGGTTCACTCAGAGACGCCTGGGCACTTCCCTTGTTGAGAGCCCTTCCTGGCACAAAGTAACAATGCGGACGCGATCGAACAGCGGTATTGGCCGTCTACGCATGGCTGAACTACTGACCACACGAGCCATGTACCTTCTTCCCGATGGAATGACTGGAACTGATCGGCTGCCGGAACCCCTCCGTCTAACAGGCGCTGCTCATGCATGGTTGTTTACATCTTTGGGAGGGGTTTAGTGACATCTGAACAGTCAAAGGGACATTGTCTGTGATACAACATCCACAGTCAACGTCTATGTTCAGGAGTTCTGGGAACCAGGGTGATGCAAAACGTTTTATGATGTGTGTAGGGAACAACTGATATAATGCCCGTGTCTACATAGTATGGCTTTATCTACTTGTAGCCCTTGGAAACACCCAGCTTCACGGGAAAAACAAAGTGCGCCAACTTCATTTTTCACCTTTTAGCACTACTGGTATGATTTTTGAGCAGAGGATTAAAAAATTTTAATCAGTAGCAGAATACTGGTGAAGTTTTCGAAGTGTTGAACCCGTTATTAGTTTTTGACGAAAGCAGTGGACGGTGGACGTACTATTTTTATTTATTTACCTATTGTATTTGATGTTTTGAGTCTGAGAATGAGGAAACGTACAACACAACAATGTAATGGCATCTCAGAATTTTTCATTTTGTTAGATCACCAAGTATATTGCTGAAATAATAGCAAGAAAAGACCGAAAATCGGTTAGTTCAGAAACCGGTTATTTTTAGCGGTTTTAACATTTAGGTTAAACTGTAGATGGAAAAAAACCACTATAACCGGAAACCAGTCGTTTCAGCGATAACCGCTATGCCTAGCTTGGTAAACGGGTATTACATGACCAATAAATATTTTGGAATTAGAATAATTGCAGATCTGAATTACAAGTGTGTGCATAAGGAAAGGTTTATATTTACATATTACTGCTTTGTTTTCCTGATTTATACTAATAAATGTTTTTTACATTAAAAGTCATTTAGAGTTCTCCTGTGTTTTAGGTGTGGCCGTAATTTTATTTCATGAGTATGATAACTTTAATCTTCGCACATGTTACTATGAGACATCCGTAGGTAATTCTGATTCACTTATGATCAGTCTCGAAACAGTCCATTACAGGCACAGCGTAATAGTGTGTCTGCGTATCATTTTGCCAAATTCTTAACACCTTTTATAAGTTCGTTAAGCGTAGGGAATGCTGGCGTTTCTACCACGACGCCGACAACAATCCAATTTAGACCATACAACTCTGCGGTTGCATGTCATGGTTGCGTCACGGCCTCACATCGGCCGTTACGTAAATTGTCGGTTTTCACCTCCGCAGATTCCAAGTGCTTGTCCGTGACCAGAAAATTCCTAACTTTTCGAACACTTGACAGGAAGAGGCGAAGGTGTTTCGTGGATTCAGTGTGTCTCTTCGCAACATTTCAACTCCTGGTAAATGAAACGTATTTTCAATGTCCATTTGTGCGTTTTCTGGTTCTCTTTGGTAATTATACTGAGAGATAAAATACGAAATGAATAATTACTGCTACAAGTAAAAGAAGAAATACGTGTATGGAAGAGGAAGAAGACAAAGAAACAGTTTCATGTTTTATGCGCGGAGCATCTAAAAATATTAACTGAATTTTATGTTAGTACTTAAAAAAATGACATTTACATTAAAAAGGAAAGGCTTTTCGTATGTTACATCATGGTGGCCTGAGAAACCGAAAGGCAGTAACTAAAAAAATCTTTATGTTTTTTGTTATTTTTAATATTGTGAACTTATGTATGCGTGCATTTTCCACATTTCCTCCTAAACGACTGGGTCGATTTCAACCGAATGTGGTACACACATCACTCACTGCGCAGAAAGAAGGACTGTGGGATAAGAATCAACTGTCTCCCAGAGAGGTGGATGTGAGGGTGAAGAAACAGTTCGTGCTTATTGTGCTGCTTGTCTAGTTGTAGTTCCTAGACGACGGCTGTGCCTGCCAATCACTAAACAGCGGTAGAGTCAGTGACATACCAGCACACACATGTAACGCCTGACGCAATTTCTGCCAAACTTGTCAAACGTATCACTTGCTGTGCGCTCAGAACTGCTGTGCCACTAACACTAAAAGAACAGACCCGCAAATTTGCTGACCAATATCCCGAACTTCTGTTTGCTGCAGAATTCTTGAACATACTCTCAGTATGTTGAGAATGAGAAGCTTACGTCCACGAATTAGCATGGTTTTAAGAAGCATCGCTCTTGCGAAACTCATCTTGCCTTTTCTCACACAATATACTGAGAACTACGGATGAAGGACAACAGGTAGATTCCGTATTTCTATATTTTCGTAAAGTATTTGATACGGTGCCACGCTGCAGGCTGATAACGAAGTTACGAGTATATGGGATACGTTCACAGATATGCGAGTAGCTCGAAGACTTTTTAAACAGTGCAACCCAGTATGTCGTCCTCGACGGCGAGTGTTCATCAGAGAGAAGGATATCGTCAGGGGTGCACCAGGGAAGTGTGGTAGGACCGCTGATGTTCTGTGTACACATGATGATTTGGCAGACAGGGAGGGCAGCAGTCTGTGGTTGTTTGCTGGTGATGCCGTAGTGTACGGTAAGGTGTCGAAGTTGAGTGACTGTAGAAAGGTACAAGACAAAGTTGCAGTTGGTATGACGAATGCCAGCTAGTCCTAAATGTGCAAAAATGTAAGTTAATGCGGATGAGTAGCAAGATCAGATCTGTAACGTTCGGATACAATATTACCAGTGTCCTGGTTGACACAGTCAAGTCGTTTAAATGTATGGGCATAACATTGCAAGGCGATGTAAGGTGCAACGAGCCTGTGGGAATTGTGGTAGGGAAGGCGACGTCGGTTTATTGGGAGAATTTTAGGAAAAAGTGGTTCACCTGTAAGAGAGACCGCATACAGGACAGTGGTGCGACCTATTCTTTAGTACTGCTGCAGTTTTTGGGATCCGTATCAGGTCGGACTGAATGAAGATATCGAAGTAGGATCGAGGCAGGCTGCTAAATTTTTAACAACACGTAAGCGTTACAGAAATGCGTCGGGAACGCAAATGGAAATCCATGGAGGGAAGATTATGTTCTTTTCGAGAAACACTACCGAGAAAACTTAGAGAACCGGCATTTGAAGCTGACTGCCGAACGATTCTGCTGCCTCCAACGTACATGGCGTGTAAGGACCACGAAGATAAGAGTATGAAAAATTAGGACTCATACGGAAGCAGTAATTTTTCCTTCGCTCTATTTGCGAGTGAAACATGAAAGGAAATGACAAATAGGGGTACAGGATACCCTACGCCACGCACCGTACAGTGGCTTGTTGATGTAGATGTACATTCGTATGGGTGAGGGTGGAAGTGGAAAAGGCTGACATAACTGCGTAACTCAGAAACGCCTGGAAAAATTTTAATTAAATTTCATACACACACGACTCAATACTTGTATAAAAATACTGTGGGGATAAGGTACCACACCTACCTCCAGGGGTAGGGATGTGATTAAAAAGGGGGTTCTAGTATTAGGAACTTGCTCATTCTGTATAAGAAATAGTAGTAAATAATAATAGTGACGCTGTCACTGCTGGTTGGTAATATTTACTGGCAAAATGCAACCTAACACTAGATTGTGTACTTACGGCTATCCTGTGTGGCCGCTTTTCAGTAAGACTTGAAGAGAGAGAGAGAGAGAGAGAGAGAGAGAGAGAGAGAGAGAGAGAGAGAGAGAGAGAGAGAGAGAGAGATTATTAATTGATCACGGCTGCGTCGGTTCTCGATTGTGTTCAGGAGACGTACGGATTGATTACGCGAAGGGGTTTTCTTAATTGAGCTTCTGACCCTGATTGCCTTCACGCAATCAGAATCTTCGAAGAAAACACCTAAGGGACCCATCTGAATATGAAAATGGAAATCAAAGCAAGTTTGTAAAATTTAGCAAGAAAAAGATTAATATATCGGAAGTTGAACACATTAGTGGTCTCCCAAATACAATCGATACACCGCGATATAGAGCGAACCTGTAACAAAGCTCATATACAATTTGAACATCATTTTTGGTTAGTAAAAGGAAAGAATAAGAAGAAAATTCCAGAATGAGAGTTTCACCCTGCAGTGGAGTGTGCACTGATATGAAACATCCTGTCAGATTAAAACTGTGTGCCGGACCGAGACTCGAACTCGGGATCTTTGTCTTTCGCGGGCAAGTGCTCTACCACTGAGCTACCCAAGCACGACTCACGCCCCGTCCTCACAGTTTTACTTCTGCCAGTACCTCGTCTCCTACTTTCCAGACTTTACACAGAAGTGGTAGAGCACTTGCCCGCGAAAGGCAAAGGTCCCGAGTCCGAGTCTCGGTCCGGTACACAGTTTTAATCTGCCAGGAAGTTTCAAGAACAAAATTACTGATGGTAAAATATTAATATATTTTGAGCAAATTGGCTTTAAACTTTCAAGACAATGACAAACTCACAACGTCTGATATTTCTTTTGTACGTGGCGCAGTCCAGTAATCGCTGGTCTGTTAGTCCGTTCTTTCTTAAAATTAAATGTCCTTGCGTGCGCGTAAGTACATTATATCTTCACCCGAGTTACCGAAACGTTTGTTCGTCGTTTCACATAATTTTTACACAAAATAAAAACATGTAGCAATGCCATGTAGTACGTCTTAACATGTCAGCGACTGTAAGTACAAGGGTTAATCCAGTCTCTAGAATATTTCTTAACAAAAGATAGATTGTTCTTTCTTCTGTTTCGCAGCTTCTTGTTACCAAGCGCTGCGGCAACGATTTTAAATATCTGCGCCCAGCAGGTCATAGTGTTTATCTAGAGTATTTAAACGCTGAACGCGTGTCTTCGTATAGGCGCACATCATAAAAATATTTCGTCTCTCTACTCTCGCGCTGTGATGCTTAGCATCTTTACGAACTACATCTCGTTAGCTGCCCTTTTCTTTTATGACAAATATCTCATATTCAAAGTATCTAAAATCCAATAATATTACAGGGTGACATGTAAGAACGTTTGAAAACGATCAGCTGTCATTTCTTTCGTGTACCTAGCCAACTGCAAAGTCTTTGAAAGTCAAAGATAATTCCACAGGACTGAATAAAAATCAATAAGATGAAACGTCCCCTTTGAACAATTCTACATAACTGTGCTTAACCTGACACACAATATTTTGTTAGCGCAACGCAATCTGACTTTCAAAATTCCCTACAAAAGAATGGCCCTGACTAACATTAAACTATACCTTTCACAAATCACTTACCTCACAAAAATCTTCGCTGCTCAAGCTACTGCAATACAGCGAGCGCCACTACTGCCAGCTAAATAAAAGATTCAAACTATGGAAGGCACTAACTACTGATAGGGATAGTTAGCAAATGAAAGATATTAATAGAGAACAAACAATGTATTTACCTTGATATCATCATGTATAAATACACCAGTTCATGACAAATTACAAAACTCCGCCATCTCTCTCCCCACATCCACCACTGCTGGCGGCTCACCTCCAACTGCGCAACGCTACGCGCTGTTCACAGCCAGCTGCCTAACACTACAATGGCAGACAACAATGCAAACTAGCCACAGACTGCACACAGCACAGCCAGTGATTTTCATATTGAGCGCTATGTAACGTTGCCAATAAGAAAACATAAACAGCCTACTTACATAGAGAAAACATAAACAGCCTACTTACATAGCCCCCATGCTCCCCACAAAAATTTTTTACATATTGGATTGGGCAGTGGCCAATACAGATTTGAAAAAAATTTTTTCATAATTACAATAACAAAGAAATCAAATGCACACACTTATTGATACAATGTTGGTCAAAAGCTAAAATTTTCTCACAGTCCATAAAGATAGTCCTGATCATTCATCATAACAGTAATTACAGGTTTTTTTTTCACAAAGTCTCATTAGTAAAAGAAATTGCACACAGAAGTAGTGGATTTCCATGCAGTCTTGAAGAAGTAGTGTTGTCCTTCCAACAGAAAGACAGTGCTGACTCTTGACATGCATACAGGTAATGGGCCACAACAGAGCAAACCCACAGCAGAGTCATTCGAAGTTTGGAAGAATATTGGTAGGTAGGTCATCACAGAGCAGACCCACTGTAGTCCTGGTAGAGATTACGATATTGGTGGGCCACCAGAGGTGCAGACCCACTGCAGTCCTTGTAGAGATAATGGTATTGGTGGGCCACCAGAGGTGCAGACCCACTGCAGTCCTTGTAGAAATAGCCAGCAGCCATCTGTTGTGACTGTGCAGGTGCACAATCACCATTGAAGAGTCTTGCGGATAATATAGCAAGTCCATAAACCACCACTTGTGCACTCACAAAGTTTCTGGAATTGTCCTTAGAACCAGCAATGCTGTTATCCAGTCCCTTGCTGAATTATAAACACACGTGCAAACACTAACAGTCCCAACTTCTCACATATTGTCCATATACTATGACCAACAGAAACGTGTGCAGTGAAATGTAACTTACAAGTTAATAATAAGATGATCTGGTGTCAATTACAATTTTATAACATAAGAATACAATTACAAAGGTACAAAATACATCATTAAAAACATAATAATACAGATAACATTTGTAGTACAGGCTTTACAAAAGAATAGAAATAAACATATACATCAGTGTTACAAAAATAGTGACATAAGTACATACATAAAATAATGAGAATAGTTTTCGAAACATTAATTTCACACATGAACATTGAAACAGAACAGAATTGTAAACAACTTTACAAAGAAAATAACATATTATTAATGCAACTTATATTTGAGGATAACAGTATTCCTCCTCATAGTGAATATAGCTTAGTATTAGAAGAGAAAAAAATTCTATGAAACAGTACACAGAGACAGGAAGAAAACAAATACTCAAGGGTACACAAACATATAGTGGGATAACACCAATAGGAAAGGACAGGGTTCATTTTCAGTGTAACATGTGGTACTGCAGTCCAACCCAAAACTTCATATATCTTTCCTCTTATTTCATCCTTTGTTTCCACCCAAAAAATTCTATCTAAGCATGCTTTCTGTATTTATATGTTCATACATTTCTTACCTCAACATTTATTTCCAAGAAAATCCTACCTAAACCTGTTTTCTCAATGCATTTCTTTACCTATTCTCCATAGTCAGTTTCTTACATAGTCTACCCCCTCTTAAGCTAACTTAAATCTACTGAGCTCAGATGCTAAACTAAGGGACGAGGCAATGCAGCAGCACAAAACAATTAACACAAGCAGCAATGACAAAAAATACAGATTGGCAAAGCTAGCAGCATAAATGAGCAAAAGTCAAATTCAATAACACTATGCCTGGCAAACAGCAGCAACTTATACCTAAACATGACATAGCGCAAGCAGAAAAAATATTACACTAAAATGGCCATGTCTAATACCTATGTCACATCTTAACATTAGAGTGATGCATCACAATTTATTCTACAAAAGAAATTACCAAGTACTTGAAAAGAAAATTATAGATGCAGTTACTGGTATTAGTCCCTTCTTATTGTTCTCTCCATTCCAAGTGCTCCTTTTTTAAAGAATGTGGATCATAAAATAATTATTTAATAGATCTGTTGACAGAAAGTGTTCACATTAGCAAATGCATTTCATTTTATAAAAGCAATGCTGCAACACAGCTGGAAACCAGATATCAAATGAAATAAGCAATTACGCAAACCAAAGCATAAAAATATCATTCAATAGTCATGTGACATTTCATAAGTTAGTAGAAATTCTCTCAACTCTCGTAGAAAGACGCTTGTCATAATCAGGTGTGCAGATGTAAAAATATTTCCGAGGATAATGGCCTCCCCTTTTTTTTTGTTCTACCTGTGCCGCTGACAAGGGCTCGCAATAATGGCTTTTTCTCCAGGCGTCTGACACAGCTGGGTGCCCGCGACGCATTACGTGCAGGTGGTCACTTAACTTTCGTACGGAAATATTTACGACAGCAGTTTCTGCTACCGTTGCAGTCTCATATAAAAATATTTCACAGGTCAAGAATTAGTGTTGCAAATCTGTAGAAACAAAATCCTATAAATATAAGTGTCCAAAAAAAAATATTCGTCAGCATTGTGATACAGTCACACATTTCATAACTCTTAAAGTACGTTTCTTGGTTTCCAACATCCTTTTCATAAATCAGAGTCCCTAAACACTACTCATTATTCCTTACCTCATTATACATATACATATTCGTCGACACTTCTTCAATATTTCATCGTGAGAAATACGTAGCATAATAAACATTCCTCAACAACATAATACACATCGTCGTCGTAATAATAACATCCTAACACCTCAGTCAAATCTCAAAATCGTCGTAACTTCCTCCAATAATTAAAAAAATTCTCTGCTCATGTCAAAAGTGTCATCTGCCTCAAACGTACTTTAAAAATCATAATCCCTTTACCAAATACATCATTCAAAGCTCTCATAGTATCACAATGGTTCTGAAAAAATATGAACAGTTCACAAAGTACAGACAAAATACAGTTTCATAAGTGTGAAGTTATCCAACTGTGTAATTATGTAAACACCTGTCACTGATGTAGTAAAAAAAGTTTCTTTCCCTGTTAAATGATCAGATAGCTGTGTAATTCTGTGTTAGAGGAATATGGTACCAACGTGTAAAGTTGTATAAGCAAATACCATATTAGCTAGGGTTCCTTGTGGTTGCCACACACATGGTACACAAAGTAAGCGTGTACCCCCCTGAGGATTTATGTAATTATACCCTCAGGTGTTACAGATTACAGCAATGAAATGAAATATATCACGGAAAACTTTCTTTGTAATTCAAAACTCTTTAAAAATAAATGTTTTAAGTACAAAATTAATCACTCAAATACGTGTACTGTAGCGCTAAATGTGCGTCTTGTTGCAACATAATCTGTGTGGAAGTGTCGTAGTTATCGTCCTCCGAAAGCTAAGTTCTGCAGAAGTCAATGTACTTACCTCATAATACACAAAAGTGAAATGCTTTGCTTATAAATGTCTTAGTTATTACGCTTATTGCCGTGATGAGGAAAGTACTGTACAGTAACGTATTGTTATGCCACGAAAAAGGCTGTCTCATTGTTGCTATACCACAAAAGTTACTACTAAAACCTGTTTTACTTTCCAGAAGAATTCAGAAAAACTGTGCAGATATAAAACAGATACACCGCAAAAGCAACATTGTAAATTGTCACTGATTAGTAGCGTCGTGATAAAACCGTGTAGTTGTCACTTAAACTAACCACTGTGTCGTCTGGTATCTCACAGAAAGTACATTAAACCCAGAATGTATTTTCAAGTAAACCAAAATGTTGCATTAAAATCTCATTAGCAGTACTGGTATAGGTTCTTAGTATGTAAGCCTGATAGTCGTTACGTAATCGTGCAACTAACAAGCAAGAATGTACAAATACAATAACACTGTGACGTCTGTTCACTATAACAATGCAATCGTAATTCCTGTTTAAAAATGTTCCCTAGGTTCTAGACTGGATATTTAACTTCAAACATTGTTGCATGTTAACAGTTTCTTAAGTCTGACAAAGCATACTAGTAATGTGAAGTGAAAAGTTTTATGGCAAAGACAAAGTTAAAAAGCAGATTATCTTTCAATAAATGGTTTTACATGAGAAATGTGGTGTAAACCTTTACTCTTCCTAGTGCACAGAGTTTCAACTTCAACGCAATTATCATGCGGTATTCGTCCGTAAAGAATACTGGAATTTTGCTCAACGTTAGCGTCAATGTTATTTTTCTCTGAGCCAGCCGGCGCAAGCGGCTGCCTGCGGTGTGAGTCATTGTCTGTTTCTTTGTTGGCGCGCGTCATTATTGGGATTAGGAGACCTAGCTTCTACAAATTCACGTTGTCGAAAGTGCCCCGCTCTGTTTGAATCCCGCCAGTTCTGATACAATTCAGGTCTGTCGTTACGAATATATCGTCTGTCGTCATGTCGGTAGATTCCATAGTTTCTTTCTTGTCGGTCACATGGTGGAGAATTTCTCCTTGAATCGTAACTGCGTGCTGATCCGTTGCGTCTAAAGTTATACTGTCTCCCGTAATAATAATTGTTTTGGTTCCCATATTGTCTGTTTCTCTGATTGTCTCTGTGATAGTCATTACCGCGGAGAGGTGATCTTTCCCTGTAATTATTACTACTCTGCCAACGGTTGTCATACGGGTGGTGTCTGTTTTGGTCACGATTTGTGTTGTGAGAATAGCCTTGTCGCGTCCAGTTATTATTTCTTTCATCGCGGAATTGCGACGGATGTGATCTGTAATTGTTGTGCTCCTGCGTTCCGCGATTGTCAGTGTCAATTTCCAGTTCTTGTAACAGTCCCTGAAATGCTTCAATGTCGTCTTTGCAACGTCCTGCCAAAATAATATGTCGTAAATGTTCAGGCAGTTTGATTAAGCAAATGCGGATGAGTTCTGGGGGGCTGTATGGGTTTGAAAGATACTGATTCTTATGCAACATGTCTTCAAAATATTTCACAAGACTGGAAAATTCAGATTGTTCGAAACGTTTCATCATTATGATGCTATATTTTACACGATCTTGTGTGGCTTGAGACCAATATGCTGAGAGGAAGGCATGGTAAAACTCTCCTTCACTGTGGCAATCGTGAATTACCGATCGCATTCTTACAGCTGGTTCATTCTCCAAGTAGCCACACATAAATTCTAATCTGTGCTCTAATGACCAGTTGGGAGGAAAACAATGAGAGAATTGATGGAGCCATGCTTGTGGATGAATGTCGTTGCCAGAATTCTTAAATGTTTTGAATTTACGTGTAGTCATGAACAGCTTATAGTCAAAATCATCGTGTCGGCGAGTAGCATCTCGGTCATAGTTACGTCGTGTCGGCGGTTCCATCTCAAAATTCGGTGTACCTTGCCAATTTCTTTCATAATTACCGAAATGCCCTGTGTTATTATTTTGTGGCTTTTGCGTATTTCTAAGTTCCTCTTCCCGTGTTGGAGCGCGAGTGTCTTCTGAAATACGTAATTCTTGTATTACCTGTGTCAGCTGATCTTGTACTTCCCGGATTTCTCTTTGGTGTTGCGTATCAATTTGATTCAGATTTTGTTTCAGTTTCCTAATTTGTTCGCTCTGTTCTGTGTCATTAAAGACTACCGGTTTTGCGTCATTCAGATTATCATCTACCTTCGTAGATAAATTATTTAGCTGATCCGAAAGTTCAACTACTTTCTCTGATAGTGTACTTATTTCTTCAGTGTGTTTTTCTGAACCAAGTTTCAGAGTATCTACTGTGTCCTTAAAGTTTTCCTGAGTTTTTGCAAGTTGCGTAACCGAATCGGTAGATGCAACTGAGTCAAATTTAGCTTGCAAGGTCTCATGATTTTGATGAACAATAATTTGCAGTTCTTTTATGGCTGCTTCGTGATTCTGTAATGCATTTTCATGCCGCGAAAAAATAGGTTGAAAATGCTCACAAATTTGTGTTTTTACGTCATTACAGACTTTTTGACATTTCGATTCAATGTTATGTAACTCAGTAGTTAAATCTTCACGTGTTTGTTCAAGTGTTTGTTCCAATGAGTCTAACTTTTTAAGATTTTGTTCCACTGTGTCTAACTTTTTGAGATTTTGTTCCACTGTGTCTAACTGTTGCTGTGTTTGTCTCTGATTTTGTTCCATTTGTTGCATTAATTGCAATAATAATGTATTAGTGTCTGGAATCTGTTTCTCTACGCTTTTCGGCAGTGCATTTGCACCGACAACATTCACATTTTGACAAGCAGAAAATGTGTCTTGACTTATTTGAGAAAACGGTGATGACCCAAAACCTGAATCTACAGTATTTGCGAAATTGTGTCCTGTCATTTCGGATTCCTGAGGCGAGCTGTTGCCGACCGATCGATCGATAATGCTTCCCTCTTCACTAATTGTTTCACTGTCCGTGCCATTGCTTGCCGCCCGCTCCATTTCCCTATGCACGATTACCAAATTACTACTTTGAACATCAGTTAATTCATTACTCTGCGGCGCTAACACACTGCTTTCATTTTCACTGTCATTTCTCAGTTTACTTTGGAGCCTAGTATTACGTTTTTCACACGCCATTATTGTCACAGTATTTCACACGACAACACAGAAAAACACAATTTGAAGATCAAAAATAAGAGAACACATTAACATAGCACTGAAAATAATATCTAGTTAATTGCAAGCGCAGCTGCGAAATACTTGGTGCAAATCTACATGCATGCCACAACTGTTTTACTGTACAACAATGAAAAACTACAACTACAAAGGAAATTCTCTCTATGATTATGCGCTACCAATAAACAAAATCTACACTAATTACACCAACTACAACAAAAATCAGAAGATTCCAGTGAGGTATCCTGGCAGGGTCGCCATATGAAACGTCCCCTTTGAACAATTCTACATAACTGTGCTTAACCTGACACACAATATTTTGTTAGCGCAACGCAATCTGACTTTCAAAATTCCCTACAAAAGAATGGCCCTGACTAACATTAAACTATACCTTTCACAAATCACTTACCTCACAAAAATCTTCGCTGCTCAAGCTACTGCAATACAGCGAGCGCCACTACTCCCAGCTAAATAAAAGATTCAAACTATGGAAGGCACTAACTACTGATAGGGATAGTTAGCAAATGAAAGATATTAATAGAGAACAAACAATGTATTTACCTTGATATCATCATGTATAAATACACCAGTTCATGACAAATTACAAAACTCCGCCATCTCTCTCCCCACATCCACCACTGCTGGCGGCTCACCTCCAACTGCGCAACGCTACGCGCTGTTCACAGCCAGCTGCCTAACACTACAATGGCAGACAACAATGCAAACTAGCCACAGACTGCACACAGCACAGCCAGTGATTTTCATATTGAGCGCTATGTAACGTTGCCAATAAGAAAACATAAACAGCCTACTTACATAGAGAAAACATAAACAGCCTACTTACAAAGAAAACGGCGCACCACCAAGGAATTATCGGAATGGCAAGAAAACGGCAGATGTAACGTACATGTGTTCTGTTTCAGAAAAATTACCTCATTTATTCAAGACAAAGAGCTTCACAAATTGAGAGAGTCAGTAACGTGTTGGTCCACTTCTGGCCCTTATGCAAGCAGTTATTCTGCGTCGCGTTGGTGGATACAGTTGTTGGATGTCGTCATGGGGGATTTCGTGGCAAATTCTGTCCAACTGGAGGGTCAGATCGTCAAAATCCTGTGTTGGTTGGAGCGCCCTCCCCATAATGTCCCAGACGTTCTCAACAGGGGAGGGATCTGGCGACCTTGCTGGCCAAGGTAGGATTTGGCAAGCACGAAGACAGGCAGTAGAAACTCGCGTCATATGTGGGCGGGCGTTATCTTGCTGAAATGTAAGCTCCGGATGGCTCGCCGTGAAAGGCAACAAAACGGGACGTAGAATATCGTCGACGTACGGCTGTGCTGTAAGGGCGCCGGGGCTGACAACCAAAGGGGTCCTGCTAGGAAATGAAATTGAGCTTCAGACCATGTCCTGGCCGTCGAGCAGTATGGCAGGTGGCAGTCAGATTCGTAGGCCACCGATCTCTGGGACGTCCCCAGCCACGTCTTCGGCATAGAATCTCATCGATTGGAGAGTAATTGTCTTCAGTAACGAGTCCCACTTCCAACTGAGCCCCATTGACGAGCTAAGACTTGTCTCGAGCCGCCCCGAATAGCACAATAACTGCTTGCCTAATGGCCAGAGGTGGGACAATGCATTACTGACCTGCCGAATTTGTGAAGCTATTTCTCTTGAATAAATCATCCAATTTTTCTGAAATTGTAATCATTTTTTTGTCCGTACATGTATACCACATTTAATAATTTCCGTCCGATTCGGATACTTCCTTCGTAGTGCGTCCTTTTCTTTTGTTAGGGTGTACATTTAACGTCTTATCTCGACTCGTACTGTGTGAAACAGAGCAGAATCAGAATGTGGTGAATAATATTTTGTTATGTCATCTAAAGATTGCTAACTTTACTATGAAAGGACCATTGGGAGGGGGTGGTGGGTGGTATGGACACTCCAACGTGTTTGGTATTCTGATCAGTTAAGCGTGACGAAGGACACGTACCGAATGCAGCGACGCCCTGTTAGGATCGTGAAAGAAATACTCAGGGGAATTTAGGTGGGAATCTTTGGACGAAAGACGACGTAGCGGAACCCTATTTCATAAATTAGAACAAGCTGTACTCGAAGCAGAATGTGCGACTATTCTGTTGTCACCCAGTTATACCACGTGTAGGGCCAGGAAACGGGACAAAAGAGAGTAGAGTCCGTAGAGAGGTAATTATACATACATTTGTGCATTCCCCTCTTCTAGTATGTGGGTGGAATGTGACAGAGAATCGGTAACATTGGTACCATGTACTTGCTGCCAGGCAGCACACATGGGTAAAGGAATATAAATGTCTATGAAAATGTAGGCTATAAAAAGTTGTATGGGCTTCTGTCCTCGTGATAGAAGCATATACCCAGTCTGTCTGTATATAGAGTAAATTCTCTGTGCAACTGTGAGAAACAGTTAATTTTAAATGTAGGGCAGCCATAGTTGAAGTAATTAGATATATTTGATTGATCACTTCATACATTATAACAGGTGTTTACAAATAGGTATTAAAACTATTAAAATATGAAACGTAATGAGAAGTCCTATAGTTCGCTGTAGCTGTATTTATTTCAGTCGATTACAGGGGACCACCGGATTTTTCATTCAGTTTTATATTTTAATACTTTTAACACCTCTATGTTAACACATGTTTTACTGTATGAATTGTTGAGTCAAATATGTGTAAGTGTGGGGAAGTGTACTAAACGTTTGTTTAGTGTGTATCTGCCCGGTATTCACCTAGAGGGGTGTAGGAAACCGCCTAAAAGCAGCATCCAGACTGGCTGAAAATCGACCCGTCGTCATTAATCCCACGGATGGATTTCATCCGGGACTGGCATACTTCCCCAGCCCGGAAGCAGTCGCTTTGACACGTGTGGCAACTTTTTTTGTATGGCGTTTTCGTCTCGCTATCAGCAAATACGCTTAAACACTATGGTATCCTCAGATTGTACACTACTCCATAACAAAATACAGACATGACAACACTAAATTGCTTTCGGAATAAACAAAAACATGCAGGCCGTTGTGGTAAGTCTTCTGCCACGATAAAACAGACATTCAGAACTTGAGAAGAACAATAAAATCATCAGCCAAAGGCAACAGAACAGATGCTACTTCGATGCAGTGACAAAAGGGCTCCTTAAATTCAATGTGATATTTTTCGAACAGTTCATTACCCACACTTACATTCACTACCGAAGGAGTCGCACTGAACACAACTAAGTGTGCCTGTATTTCACATAATCACTTGAGTTCCATTTCTCTCTCACTAGCCATTTCAGTATCATCCACATCATTCTGCATCAGAATATTGTTATTACTGTTGCACAGTCGAAGTTAGGTTTCATCCGGTGCTTCGTCTTCCCAGGATACAATATTTTGTTCGCCAGTGTTCTCTTGCAGGTCATTAAATTCCTCGACACGAAACACAGACTGGAGCGATTTCATTATCTTCCATCTCCCTTATATGTTTTTTGATATTAGAAATTGTAGTTTGGGTTTATCTTCTCTGCTTTCCCTGTCTGATTGGAACAAGGTGCTCTTGTTGGTTTGTACTTGCGCAATCAATATTATTAATATTGTCTTAGTGTACAAGAGTTTTTTTGTATCAACTCCATTTTCCACGTACTTTTATAGCATGGTAATTTCATCTGTCACACTAGGGCGCACTGGCAAGTAATGCTTCCAAACTTCTTTGTGTGAAAAATTTGAAATCTTTTTTGATAAAGCTAACATTTTTCTGAAGGTTGCAGTGGTCAAATACAGGGAACGAAAGGCTATTTACAATTTGTACAGAAACCAGATGGCAGTTATAAGAGTCGATGGACATGAAAGGGAAGCAGTGGTTGGGAAGGGAGTAGGACAGGGTTGTAGCCTTTCCCCGATGCTATTCAATCTGTATATTGAGCAAGCAGTAAAGGAAACAAAATAAAAATTCGGAGTAGGTACCGAAATGCGTGGAGAAGAAATAAAAACTTTGAGGTTCGCCGATGACATTGTAATTCTGTCAGAGACAGCAAAGGACTTGGAAGAGCAGTTGAACGGAATGGACAGTGTCTTGAAAGGAGGGTATAAGATGAACATCAACAAAAGCAAAACTAGGATAATGGAATGTAGTCGAATTAAGTCGGGTGATGCTGAGGGTATTAGATTAGGAAATGAGACCTTTAAAGCAGTAACGGAGTTTTGCTATTTATATATGATGATAAAATAACTGATGATGGTCGAAGTAGAGAAGATATGAAATGTAGACTGGCAATGGCAAGGAAAGCGTTTCTGAAGAATTGAAATTTGTTAACATCGAGTATAGATTTAAGTGTCAGGAAGACTTTTCTGAAAGTATTTGTATGGAGTGTAGCATGTATGGAAGTGAGACATGGACGATAAATAGTTTTGACAAGAAGAGAATGGAAGCTTTCGAAATGTGGTGCTACAGAAGAATGCTGAAGATTAGATGGGTAGATCACATAACTAATGAGGAGGTATTGAATAGAATTGGGGAGAAGAGAAATTTGTGGCACAACTTGACTACAAGAAGGGACCGGTTGGTAGGACATGTTCTGAGGCATCAAGGGATCACCAATTTATCATTGGAGGGCAGCGTAGAGGGTAAAAATTGTGGAGGGAGACCAGATTCAGAAGCATGTAGGTTACGGTAGGTACTGGGAGATGAAGAAGCTTGCACAGGATAGAGTAGCATGGAGAGCTGCATCAAACCAGTCTCAGGACTGAGGACCACAACAACAACAACAACATTTTTAACATTGTACATCTTTCTTCTTCGTGTTTACATATTTATTTCTAAGCATAGTCAACCAAAGCGAGTCTATTTTGTCGATACCGTCACTGTAAAACGATCCAAGGCGTTGGTTTGTTGCAGATGTGGCAGCGTTCGTGTGGGGTCTGGCGTTGTCATGGTCAAGGAGACGGTGCTCAGAGCGTGGACGAATTTCAAACACTATTGCAGCACGTTGTTTCTCATGCACCGACACAGTTACGCTAACACAACCACGATACGCGCTTCAATTTGGAGCCCTCAAGCTGCAGAGTGCAGTAGACTTGAAGAATAAAGATTTAGAATGTTAATAACGCTCAGTTTATTTGAAAAGCTTTACGAATTTCAACGTAAAAACATTGGAGGCATTATTTTGCAGCGCGCTGTCGTAGATTCGACGTCGTATTCATTTTCCGTGTATCGAGAACACCTAGTTTCACTGTGATTCAATCGTTATTTACTGTCACTTATGTCTGTTGTCATCTCATTCACCACGACTGTCAGAGGCGCATTCTAATGTTCGGGACCCTGCACGTTGGGGTGGCGATTACAGTAGCTTCGTCAGTAGATATACACTACTGGCCATTAAAATTGCTACACCAAGAAGAAATGCAGATGATAAACGGGTATTCATTGGACAAATATATTATACTAGAACTGACATGTGATTACATTTTCACGCAACTTGGGTCCATAGATGCTGAGAAATCAGTGCCCAGAACTACCACCTCTGGCCGTAATAACGGCCTTGATACGCCTGGGCATTGAGTCAAACAGAACTTGGATGGCGTGTACAGGACCTGCAACACGCGTCGTGCATTATCCTGCTGAAATGTAGGGTTCCGCAGGGATCCAATAAAGGGTAGAGCCACGGGTCGTAACACATCTGAAATGTAACGTCCACTGTTCAGAGTGCCGTCAGTGCGAACAAGGGGTGACGGAAACGTGTAACCAATGACACCCCATACCATCACGCCGGGTGATATGCCATGTACAGGATGGCGGGTATGGGCAGGCGGTGGGCGTTATGGAATAATGGAGTAATTTTTAGAGAAAGGCCATTTATTGGCTAAAGCATGATGAAAAGGGGCTACATAGGCCTAGGGAGGTGAGGGTGAGCCAGAGCTTACAATTTGGCGAACATTGTTCGCGAAGCTACCGAAAGTGGTTGTCTGCCAAAACTAAGTCCACAGTGCCGCAGCACCGGGAGAAGCGGGAGATGTTCAATGCTACAGGGCGCGCATCCGACTCGCGGGTGAGCAAGGATACAAGAGGGCGAGCCCGGCGACGGGCAGCCGGGTATGTTCGACGCACCACGCGGCTTCCTACGCCCTGATTGGTCAGGACCGAGCAAACCGTGCGGGCGGCATGGAACTTTCCAGAGCGTTGCCTGCTAAGCGACGCCTGGGGCGGCGTTACCTCGTAAGCACATGAGAGAGGCGCGTGTCCAAGTTGCCCTTCGTCGGTGCTGACTTCCTGTTACTAGACCGTGGGACGAAAGAATTTACAGGCAGCTAACACTGCCGGCCGTGGCTTGGCCGTAATGGAAAAATGAAGTTATCGGTTTGAGGCTCATATAATAAAGTAAAATCCCCTATTGTCTGGCTCATCCTTTACAGCCAGTACGGCAATGACGGATACACGCTTCCAATCTGCGTTCATCGCGATGTCGCCAAACACGGATGCGACCATCATGGTGCTGTAAACAGAACCTAGATTCATCCGAAAAAATTACGTTTTGCCATTCGTGTACCCAGGTTAGTCGTTGAGTACACCATCACAGGCGCTCCCGTCTGTGATGCAGCGTCAAGGGTAACCGCAGCCATGGTCTCCGAGCTGATAGTCCACGCTGCTACAAACGTCGTCGAACTGTTCGTTTAGATGGTTGTTGTCTTGCAAACGTCTCCATCTGTTGACTCAGGGATCGAGATGTGGCTGCACGATCCGTTACAGCCATGCGGATAAGATGCCTGTCATCTCGACTGCTAGTGATAGGAGGCCGTTGGAATCCGGCACGGCGATCTGTATTACCCTTCTGAACCCACCGATTCCATATTCTGCTAACAGTCATTGGATCTCGACCAACGCGAGGAGCAATATCGCGATACGATAAACCGCAATCGCGATAGGCTACAATCCGACCTTTACCTAAGTCGGAAGCGTGACGGTACGCATTTCTCCTCCTTACACGAGGCATCACAACAACGTTTCACCAGGCAACGCCGGTCAGCTGCTGTTTGTGTATGAGAAATCGGTTGGAAACTTTCCACATGTCAGCACGTTGTAGGTGTCGCCACCGGCGCCAACCTTGTGTGAATGCTCTGAAAAGCTAATCATTTGCATATCACAGCATCTTCTTCCTGTCGGTTAAATTTCGCGTCTGTAGCACGTCATCTTCGTGGTGTAGCAATTTTAATGGCCAGTAGTGTACTTTGATTGTCTGCTATGACGCTCTCCATTTCCTTCGTTTGTTCTGCGGAGGTCGTTTCACTAACGCTCGCTGCCACTTCTACATCCTCGTCCACTTCCATAGGCGCATCCTGATGTTCCTCATAAAGTGTTTCATGAGCGACGCTGACACCAATCCTGTCGGTTGAGGTAGTTGTACCACCGGTTTTATTCCTCTTCACTTCGTTCTGTTTTTGCTCGGAGATGGGTTCCGTAGCGTCCTCTTTACATGCCTCCCTTTGCCAGATCGTTATGTACCTGCTGTGTGCTCATTCCGCCCTCACGGATACTTGCATATAATATTGCTCCATGGTCTACTTTCCTCGGTGGGAAATTGTGAAGGAAGTCTACAGTCACAATTTTCCCTCACGTGCTCAGCGGGACTGCATATTGAGGATGAGTAGACCTGGTTTTCATACACAACATACGTCCTATGGTCGCATACATTCACATACGAAGGTGTGACAGTTTTTAATTCTACTTTAGCTATTCTACAGCCACTGCGATTGTTATACAAAATTTATGACCACACTTCTTCCCTGATAGTGTAAAAAGTGCAGTACAGACTAAAGTACTTCTCTCATCTTTCCGAGCGGCACTTCAAAAGGTAAATTACTCACTCTCAAAGATTGTTAGCCAAGAGCTGCGTTATGTTAATGACACTGCACTGACAGAACCATCGTTGTGCTTGAATTTAACGCTACCATTGTCATTCCTGAATATTCACACACAAACGTCGTTAGTTATACAGTCTGTATACTGACTGAACTGACCACTGTCAATATAAATACTTATCACGTCATCAAACGACTTTTCGTCATTAATGATCCATTTACGATTAGAGAGAGGTACAGTTCTTTTTGTGTGCCAATTGAAACTAAGTTTCAAGGTTTCTGTCCTTGAGAAATACATGTTACTTACAGTCTGCTGTCCTGGTGGATTGTTGGTCTTGCTGCTAATCCTTCCACGCATATTCAACCTTCTGCGTGACATGTTTTTTTTTCCCGAATAATCCATAACTTTGTTGCGGAGTCTACATTTTCGCTGTTCGGTTAACATTCAGCTTCTCAAATCCTCGTCATTTTGGAAATGCCTGACGCGCGATGGTTTCTTCGTGCAGAGAATAAGGAGGAGAAAGAATATTTCTTGAAGTTTTTCTGGAGGATCGAATATTCCATTATTTTTCAGGTCTGCTTCCAGGCTGCTTTTAACTCTTGTACCTACATATCGGCTGACCACATTTCAGACACTGTCAATGTGAGTGTTAAAGCTCTTTATACTGTGGAGTAAACGCATATGTGTCAAAGATAACATTGTTGGTAACAACAGTCTCAGTCACAGATAAAGCTTTACACCTCGAAGAGTAAAAGAAAGCTAGGGCAGAGCAAGCGAACCTGAAGTGGTTACAAAGCATTTGGTTCATTATTATCGATGACATGTTGGAACGCCAGTACAGTGAAGCCCGAAATTTGTATTTCCTTTCCGAGTGCACTGAACACCACCTTTACAGTCGCCTTCTACAGCCCAACAAATATGCAGTGGCTGAAGATTGTATTTCCACTGGCCATTTCATGGATTACAGGAGAATCAAAATACAGGCCAGAGGCTGATCCTGTGGCTATTCAGTGACCAATAAATCTGTCGAAACACAATTAGCAGTCAACCTGTTGAACCGAGACGAGGGTTTCCAACGCAACAATTCACGGAAACTACCATGGAGTTAGAATACGATGAGTTGTCACGTAACAAACTGGAAGCCAGCATCCGTCATATTAGTATGACCAAACATTATCATCTTGTGGAAATGTTTTGGTAAAAATGTCAGCATGCATCATTTACAGGTGTACTAGTCGTTAGAATAAAGTGTAAAGGGGGTCACATTTCATTTCTACATGGCCTCATTCATGTGATATTTTATTTTACATCCATGAATTTTAGTTGAACTACTTTACTGTAATGCTTTTATTTGCGTCATTTAACTTTGGATATCCTATCAATTCAACTCTAAAATCTCTCTTGTGAATGCTGGTATAGGAAAGATTAGAAACCGAACAAACATGGAAAAAAATGTTCTCAGCATTTTGGGGAAGAGAACATTGACCGAACATCATTTTCGTCAGTCCATATTAAGGAAAATTCTGGATTATGAAAGCAGCCTTTTCGTATCACATACATCTCTTGTTGGCTATTCGGAACGTACAACAAAAAGAAAGTTACAGTAACGAGGCGGAATGCGTCGTATTACGGGATCAAAGTCTGCAACCTTAGCTGAGCGGTCAGCGCAACTGACTGCCATACTGTGAGCCCTAGTTCGATTTCTGTCTGGGTCGGAGATTTCCCTCCTTGGGTGTTGAGTTGTCATCATTGCTTCATAATCATCGACAAGCAAGTCGCCCAACGTGGCGTCATTCGAAAAGACTTGCAACTCGGTGGTGACCTTCTCCAGGTTGGGTCTCCCTGCCATCAATGACATCCGATAATTTCATTTTTTCGCTGGATCAAATGGACAATTAAGACCAGACAGTCGTCTGAAAATGCCTTCCTGATGCTGTATTTTTCACAAAAGCACATGTAACATTTACTGTTTAAAACAACTATTGTGTACATAGGATAAAAGTTAAGAACAAGAAGCAAATGTCTGCTAATGTTTTGGACAAACTAACAGTAGCCCCAGCTCCCCTTATTATACCTCCATGGAAAACCCTCATTTCATGTCTGTGCTCTGAAAGGAAATACTGTTCTAGGCCGTCGCTGCCTGGCATTACAACATATGCCATCCATTTTAATAATTAGCCGCCAAATACTTCGTACGCACTGCGGATTCACCGACTGCGCTTTCTTTGTTTTTATCTTAGAACCGTAAAAGTTTATCTATGACGCGCTGTTTCTTACCTCTAGCGTTACCTTTGATGCATGGGCGTTTAGGGTAACACTCATTTCACAAGAGTTTCTGCAAACGTGACGTCATTTTCACGTCACACGGAATACGGACAACCACAGGAACTGATATCGACTTTGTGAGAAGGGAGAATTTGAATGTCACTGCTCTCCGTTTCTTTCGCAGCAATTTAAACTGTACTCTTAGGTTCCTGCCTAAACACACACTCGGTAATCGCCAAATATTTATTTCATCCTTCGTTCTCTAATCAGACGGAAATGTAAGTAATATCGAATATTTCAGAACATACTCGTATCACATTCATGAGAAAGTCTCAGGACGTGTTAATAACGCTAAAACGAAAGAAAAAATGTTTGCATGAGGTAGGACGAGAACCTACGTCCATCAACTCCATAAACTACGATATTATCAATTACGCAAGCACTTCTTCATGTGATATTGGTGTCCTTTCTTTGTTTTCATAATATCTGTTGAAGGCTTATATTGTTGATGCGTTATTAATTGGCATTTAATGATAATGCTAACATGTTTGTGATACATTTTCAGTGCGCTTTTGCCTTGAAATGACGAACTGCAATTTATATTATAATTGTGTTTCATGCTTAATTTGTAAATTATGGATGGTGACAACGCACTCCTTAGAAAGCACTCTTATACGAGATTATTAACCATTGATAAATTATTATTTGACGTTTCCTTATACCAATAATTATAATAAATTACCAAGAAAGGCGTCTTTTTATAAATCTCCAATAGGTGTCCATGAACTCTTATGAGTAGAGCTGGGCAAAAGATATTCGCTTTCAAATGGGCTCGAGATTTCCCGATACGCCGCAGCGTTCGGTACAGTATCGAACTTGTTCAAACAACAACGTGACATTTGACTCTCTCAGAGCGACTGCAATGGATGCGCCAGAAACTATGAACTAGCCACAACAATGAGCTATGGCGTTGCTTAAAATTTACATTTTCATGAAACAATGGAGGAAACAGCTTTGATTCCTCCCACTACTCGTACTGTGTTGGAACAAATCTACGAGTTCTCAAACAGTGCCCGTACACATGGGTATTTAGACACTCATGCCGATCTCTGTATTCTTTTCTTCTCTGTATGTTAATGGCAGTGTCCTGACTGACTCATCATCACCCACCCCAAACAGCTAAGGATAGAAACTCGATTTGTGGAGAAAGTGTAGATGTTATACTGTAGGCGTCGTTTAGGAAGGGGTTATCCGAAATTCCACTCCCAAGGGGGTAAAATGGGGGATAAAGGTTTTTTTATGTTTTTTTTTTGAAAGATGTCTCAGTTGCAGCAATTTCGAAACAAGGCCTAAAAAAATGTTATTTTGTATCTCGGTCATAAAGAAAAACGTGTCGCAGCATTTCTGAAAATTCAACCCCTTTGGCGGTGAAACGTGGGTGGGAATTTTTATGGAAGTATTTCACTGTGTAAGCATTTTAGAAGCTAAATCTATGAAAATTTGCAGCTGGCTTCTGTGTTAGAAATAAAACATACGCACATCATGGTTTTTGGAAATTGAATCCCTAAGGGGGTCAAATAGAGGGTGAATGTTTTATGAAAATATTTCACAGCGAAGGCAATATTAAAGCGAAGTCTTTGAAAATTGGTGTTTGGCTTCTCGGTTAGCGATGAAAAAAATATGAAACTGTTTTTGGAATTTCAACCCCGAATGGTTGAAACACGGCAGACAGATTCAGTGACTCAATGTCATCCAACCCAAACAGCTAAGGATAGAAGCTTGAAGTTCGGAGAGAGTGTGGATCTTGTACTGCGTTCGCCGCTTAAGAAGGCATTGTCCGACGTTGCACTCCTAAGGGAGTGAAATAGGGGATAAAGGATTTTTGAAAGTACGACGCTATTAAGTGGATTTCGAAGCTAGAACTAAGAGAAGTGTTATTTGATTCCTCAGAAAATAAAAAATACGTGTTTCAGCATTTTTGGAAATTCAAGCACTAAGGGGGTAAAACAGTGGGTGAAAGATTATTTGGAAACAAATAATTACTATAGAACTTTTAAGGCGACGTCTATGGCAGTTCGTATTTGACTTCTCGGCCAGAAAAAAAATACGTGTTTTGTATATCTGGATATTCCTTAAGGGAGTACAGTAGGTGACGAAAATTTTTAGGAAAATATTTCCTCACATTGAAAAAATTTTGAAGCTAAATTTATGTAAATTGGTACTTCCTTTCTCGATGTAAAGAAATATTTGTTATTGGATGACAGTTGCTATGGAAATATCGCCACAAGAACGCAAAAGGCGCAATTAACCCAATCACCTGACCACTTTCAAAGTCCGTGAGTTTCGCGGAGCGCCCCATTCTGCTCTCTCACGATGTCTAATGACTACTGAGGTCGCTGATATGGAGTACCTGGCAGAAGGTGGCAGCACAATGCACCTAATATGAAAAACATATGTTTTTGGGGATGTCCGGATACTTCCGATCACATAATGTATATGCTAAGAGAGAAGATTAAATAAAACATTTTTTATTTACTTACTAAAACATGACTGCAACATACATTTTATGTTTGCACGCAGTAATGTTTGTCTATTAAGATTTTGACGGATGATGCATGCAGTGTATGTTGTAATAGCAAGAAGGTATTTTTATGTAATTTGATTACAATTCAACAAGTTTCAGATTTTTTACTATACATTTACTGTGGAACCTTGTTGCCTGCTGAATTTCATGAAAAGCCCTATTGGTTTTGACGACTGAGTTCGCGAGTATCAAAATATTTGTCATTTATGACCAAATCTTCTCATTCCATTGATTTAGATGGTTAATTTATTTTACTCCGCCAAGGGACCACATGCTTTAGTATCTGACGAACCTGAACCTGACACGCCAGCTTTTTCCAGAGAAAATAGGGTCTTAAAAGACGGATAAAAAATGACATTTTTTGGTATCATAGAACAATTTTACAATTTTCGGATTATTGCCTTTACTCGTACTGTAAAATCTTGCTTCGTGCCTAATTTCATAATTGTAGATCAAAGGGAAGCACCCTGTATGTTCTGATGAGTGAGTTTCTGAGTATCAAAATACACCCACTACGTGATACTTCGTTTTGTATCCCGCCTGGAAGGTGGCGCATGGGTCTGCTCCTGGCAGCTCAAGTGTAGGCCGTATGTAGGACGTGAGTAGCAGCAGGAAAGGGTGAAATGCTTCGGTACTGCGTTTAACTTAACATTTAATGGCGAATATTAGTCAATGACATACGTAACTTTGCACTGAAGATTAGCACGTAGGTGCGAAGCCGTGCAGGTATCAACGCTAACAAAAGTGACAGGCAAAATCTGTAGAGGCTCGCCCACTATGAAATATAAACAATGTTGCTTGGTCGTCTGCTCGGCACCAAATGGGCAGAATGTGGAGTGGCGCTCGTAGAGCTGCACAGCGCCGGCTAGAGAGCGCTGTCGTCGGTGTCTGTGTCGTAGTGCAAACCTACCAACTTGCACCTACGGTGTGGCATCGTAGCTATCGATACCACACTTAGAGCATCTATTGATTAGATTGACTTAGAAGCTTACAATTTCTACGATGCCAAGGTACCACAGACCTCAGTACGTGACATGAATTTGAACTTGACACGTCTATCCGTTTCTTACTAGAAGAGTTCTTAACAGTCGGACAGACAGACGGAGAAAAAGCGATCCCATATGCGTTCCGTTTTTTTGAGGCACGGAACTATAAAAAGCAAAACAGAAAGCAGTTATTGACCAATGTATAACACGGGTAGTAACATATGGCAGCGAGAGATGGACAGTGAGTGAGTTAGTGTCACAATGCTGAAGCAGCTCAAAAAGAAATGGGAGATCAATGTTGGGATCAACAAAGATAATGAATGATGGTTTCGGTTTGTGGGTTGCTCAACGGCGTGGTTATCAGCGCCCGAACAAATTCCGAGTCTTTCGAGTCTCTCCATTTCTGGAAAGATGATGAAATGATGAGGACAATACAAACATCCAGTTCCCAGGCGGAGAAAACCCCGATACCGCCGGGAATGGAACCCGGCACACCGTGATCCGAAGGAAGCAGTGCTAGACATTATACCACGATCTGCGGCGAGCTACACAAAGAAATGATTCAAATGGCTCTGAGCACTACGGGACTTAACATCTGAGGTCATCAGTCCCCTAGAAGTTAGACCTACTTAAACCTAACTAACCTAAGGACATCACACACATCCATGCCCGAGGCAGGATTCGAACCTGCGACTGTAGCGGTCGTGCGGCACCAGACTGAAGCACCTATAACAGCTCGGCCACACCGGCCGGCCTACACAAAGACAGAAAAAGAGCAGTTGGTACTAGATGAAGAACACAGAGTAATGATATAACGCGAAGAGTCAATTTCTTGAAACAGCAATGAGCTGGTCATGTCGCTTGAAGAATTCATGGCAGATGCTGAAAACAAATACTGGATGCGAGCCCAGTTTACCAAACATAAGGGAGACGGGATAGAGACTGAAGAAAGGCAGCTGAATTCAGTCAGCAATGGAAGACTCAAGATTAACAGAAACGGAAGAATCTGCTGTATCCGATGTTGCACGCCAAGTCGAAGAGGCCACATCACCAAGTGATCGAACTGGCTGACGATAATGATGATCATGATTCCATTTTATCAATAGGCAGCTCCATTTTGTTTTGGATCCTCTAGAGGCTCTCTTCAGTATTGTGCCGTTGGGGCTCCAATTTACCAGGACTGCAGAAACAGAAAAATTTATTCCGTATATATGCAGACTGAAGCAATGAACGGAAATTTTTACCAAGGCTGTCCACCTGGTTAGCTAAGTACTTACGTGCTTGTCTCCCATGCAGCAGGCCCGGGTTTGGTTCCCAGCCAGGTTGGAGATTTTCTCCGCCCATGGACTGGGTGCTGTGTTGTCTGCATCATCATTTCATCCTCATCACCGGTACCCGAGTAGGCCAATGTGGCGTCTACTTAATTAAGACTCGCCCTCGGAGGCCGAACTTTCCCAGATGGGGCCCCCTGGCCAGCAATGCCATACACTCAATTCATTTTTATTCAGCCATAATGGCTATGTTTGCGAACCGTGACTCTCTGGGTTAATTATTTATTTCAAGTTTCTGCTACCAGTCACTTTTTATTTTATGCTTAATCTAACATAATGCAACGCGTTTCGAACATGTTCTGTTCATCTTCAGGCGTTTATACATACATAGAGAAATGTTACTTAAAAATAAACAGTCTTAAACTAGATTAATCTAGAACACTTCGTCCATTGTTTTCTACTGTAGCTACTGGTGTGGCATTTGGGGGGGGGGGGGGGGGAAGGAGGGGGGCAGTGTATGGCTAAAAAATCGAAATCAGCGATGTCTTCTGCTGGTTTTATTCTTTGTGGTTGACTATGTGTATCACAGCAATTTCGTCATCTTGCTGCTTCACTTGCATCACTGGTGTAGTGGCGGAGCTCTTGATTGACATTACACTATTGCACATTATATTTTGTCACTGACTGCCAAAGTAATTCACTGCACAAATTGCTTCGATGTTATACACACAACACAAGATGGCGGACTGTAACATGTGAGTCTGTATCGATTATTGAGGTTTTGTATCGATATTCTTGGTACTGACAGATTTGTAGTCAATTATTTACATGTAAATTATTTGCATGGCAATCGGTGACAAAATAGAGAGTGCAATAGTGCAATGTCAATCAAGAGCTCCGCCACTACACCAGTGATGCAAGTGAAGCAGCAAGATGATGAAATTGCTGTGATACACATAGTCAACCACAATGAAGAAAACCAGCAGAAGACATAATTGATTTCGATTTCTAGCCATCCACTGCCCCCTCATTCCCGCCAAATGCCACACCAGTAGCTACAGCAAGAAAAAAAAATGGGCAAAGTGTTCTAGATTAATCTAGTTTAAGATTTTATTTTTATGTAACATTTCTCTATGTATGCATATATATAAACGCCTGAAGATGAACAGAATACGTTCGAAACACGTTGCATTATGTTAGATTAAGCGTAAAATAAAAAGTGACTGGTAGCAGAAACTTGAAATAAATAATACTCATTTCAGTTTCTGTACGAGGGCCTAGTTTCGAACCTGTGTCTCCTCACTAGAATGATGTGCTAACTACTACACCACCCTGGCACAGTGGCTTTACCTACCTCTCCAATATATGTGCTAACCACTACACCACCCTGGCACAGTGGCTTTACCTACCTCTCCAATAAATGGCAATTTGTACCGAGAGGGAGTCAGGCTAGGGTAGTCCGTGCCAGGGTGGCGCAGTGGTTAGCACATCATTCTAGTGAGCACGAGACCCAGGTTCGAAACCAGGCCTTGGTACAAATTCTCATTTGTCGCTTCAGTCAGCATGCATACATGATAGATTTCTGAAATTTGAAAATGTCTCTGGAACATAGTTTCATTTGAGAGAAATAAATTATGTAACTTTATTTTTATAGGTGGTGATTAAACCTTTACTAACACCATTCCTAGAATCAGATTACAGGCGATCTTAGGTCTAATGGTTATGTAGAGATTATAAGATTAGCAGATGATAGTAAAAGCTGGTGGACAACATCAAAACTTGTCGAAATACTATTGGCTTAAGGGGGGGGGGGGGGGGGTGTATGACGTGAAACGGGCCGACTTGGAGCAAGAGAGGCACTACAGGACGTTTTGATTTCCACTGTCTTACCTTTACAAATAAATTCATAAGACTTTGTTAGCGTGACCAGGAATGATTCAGGATTCCCACTCATAGCAGAGGAAGTTCAAAAACATAACAAAACGAATTTTTTTTTCAGGTGAAATTTCATCATTTTGTCACTTGGTATTGGCTGCATTTGTTGCTGTAGGTACACTTTTCTTCACAAGTAAGAGAGATTCTTCGATGAATTTTGCACAGCATACAATCCATACTTACATGTGTATGAAACACTAGAATTTCCCGAATATGTTAAAAACAGTGGTAAAAATTGAGATAATTAACTATAAAATTCGAGTTTTCTCTAATCACGATAGTTTAAAACGTAACAGCCCATTCATTTTTCCATAGATTAAATAAATTCTAGAGTCTCATACGCCTGTAAGTATGGTTTGTAAGCTGGGCAAAATTCATAGAAGAATCTCTCTTACTTACGAAGAAAAGTGTACCTATAGCAACAAATGCAGCCAACACTAAGTGAAAAAAAATCATGAAAATTCACATTTAAAAAATATTATTGAAATGGCTCTGAGCACTATGGGACTTAACATCTATGGTCATCAGTCCCCTAGGACTTAGAACTACTTAAACCTAACTAACCTAAGGACAGCACACAACACCCAGTCATCACGAAGCAGAGAAAATCCCTGAAAAAATATTATTATTTCGTGTTTTTGAACTTCCACGGCTATGAGTGTGAATCCTGAATCCTTCCTGGTCACGCTAACAAAGTTTTATGAATTTATTTGTAGAAGTATAGACAGTGCAAATTGAAATGTCCTGTGGTGCCTCTCCTTCCCGAAGTCGAAACGTTTGACGTCCTATCCCCCTTTTAAAAAAAAAAAAAAAAAAAAAAAAAAAAAAAAAAAAAAAAAAAAAATTAAAAGCGAAATGTAACTGGCGCACAGCTCATCCGCCCTTATGACAAACCAAGGTAGGGGACACTTTGCTGACCGACCAGCCAGCACAAACGCGGCGTACGTCCTCCCCCTCCCCCCCCACCCCCGGTCTGCTCGCGCCCGCATCCATCACTACCCCTTCCTCGATCGCCCTCCCCACCTCTCGTCCGCCCCCCCTACCCCCCTACCCCCTCCATACACACACAAACACATCACGTCAGGCCCCTGGTGTTCCGACAGACGCCATACGGCGGCGATCAGCGCTCCCTGACCGCAACACGTGTGGCGACCCTTCCGTTTTATCGTCCGCTCGTAAATGCTGTCCGGGGCCACCATGTGTGGTGTCCGTCGCTGCCTCGTCACGCACCGGTGTCCATTCTGTGATACGCACGCTGCAGCACAGGACGCTGTTGTCTTAAACACATGTTCACCCCTACCATTCTCTCATTCTCCTCTCAGTCGCTTGTTGACGTCGTCAATATGTACTGCCTGAGCGAAAGTATCCCAATACCCGTGTGTAATGTGGTTTTTTTTTTTTTTGGTCATCAGTCTACTGACTGGTTTGATGCGGCCCGCCACGAATTCCTTTCCTGTGCTAAACTCTTCATCTCAGAGTAGCACTTGCAACCTACGTCCTCAATTATTTGCTTGACGTATTCCAATCTCTGTCTTCCTCTACAGTTTTTGCCCTCTACAGCTCCCTCTAGTACCACGGAAGTCATTCCTGTTGTGAACTGGCAGGAGCCAATTCACGGAGTTTGGAGGAAGCCGAAAGGCACGCGTTTAAGCTCACGCAGGCTGGCGTGACGTCTGGAAAATGACAAGGAATTATAGTAGCCAAAAATAGTACATAGCTTCTGGAATACTTAACTTTAATCCATAATTGGAGAACATCGCTCTTGATGATACATAATTACAATCTTAATATAAACTGGTAATGGCGCCTTGCTAGCCGTGCGGTTAAAGGCGCTGCAGTCTGGAACCGCAAGACCGCTCCGGTCGCAGGTTCGAATCCTGCCTCGGGCATGGATGTTTGTGATGTCCTCAGGTTAGTTAGGTTTAACTAGTTCTAAGTTCTAGGGGACTAATGACCTCAGCAGTTGAGTCCCATAGTGCTCAGAGCCATTTGAACCATTTTGAGCGCCTTGCTAGGTCTTAGCAAATGACATAGCTGAAGGCTATGCTAACTATCGTCTCGGCAAATGAGAGCGTATCGATCAGTGTAGCTTCGCTAGCAAAGTCGGCTGTACAACTGGGGCGAGTGCTAGGACGTCTCTCTAGACCTGCCGTGTGGCGGCGCTCGGTCTGCAATCACTGACAGTGGCGACACGCGGGTCCGACGTATACTAATGGACCGTGGCCGATTTAAAGGCTACCACCTAGCAAGTGTGGTGTCTGGCGGTGACACCACAATTTCCTCATGTCTTAGCAGATGTCCTATCATCCTGTCCCTTCTCCTTATCAGTGTTTTCCACATATTCCTTTCCTCTCCGACTCCGCGTAGAACCTCCGCATTCCTTACCTTATCAGTCCACCTAACTTTCAACATTCGTCTTTAGCACCACATCTCAAATGCTTCGATTCTCTTCTATTCCGGTTTTCCCACAGTCCATGTTTCACTACCATACAATGCTGTACTCCAGACGTACATCCTCAGAAATTTCTTCCTCAAATTAAGGCCAGTATTTGATATTAGTAGACTTCTATTGGCCAGAAATGCCTTTTTTGCCATAGCGATCTGCTTTTGATGTCCTCCTTGCTCCGTCCGTCATTGGTTATTTTACTGCCTAGGTAACAGAATTCCTTAACTTCATTGACTTCGTGACCATCAATCCTGATGTTAAGTTTCTCGTTGTTCTCATTTTTACTACTTCTCATTACCTTCGTCTTTCTCCGCTTTACTCTCATTGACAACTAGATGCTACGAGGAGCTAAGACGTCAGTACAAAGTGATTTTGTGTGTCTGTTGTAGCGACCCTTTTTTCTATCCCGACTTCCGTATCTTGCATGAACGTAGGAATGTTAATTTATCTATACATTGACTGGTATTGAGGGGTTTTGTTTTATCCCGGCTAGTTCTTAAATTAACCGCAGTGAGTCACTACACGTATTGTCTTCCCAGTTATGAAGGAAAAAACCATAAGTAAATTAATATTAGTGTTTTCAATACATTCTCGTTCACTTGTTTCAGTTACTAGTCTGCATTTTATTCTTGGTGAAAATCACGTAACCTAATTATTTATGAACCTAAATCGAAGTAAAGTTCAAGACGAATAGTCAGTTTCAAACTAAAACCTTATTTTATTTAACAATAATTATTAATAAATCAGTTCATTCACACGATCCCATTCAAAGGGGTTCTTTGAATAAGTATCTAGTTTGGAATCCGGTCAATATCAGATATACTAAACAATGTTCTGTCACTTTCGATAAAAGGATTGTTCCCGTTTAATATCCATAAACTGCTACGAACTATGATTACTAGTCGCGTGAAGTAAAGCTTTTCCACTATCACAATACAAAGTCCGAATCTGTCCAAAAATCGTTAATTCCGTAAAATATTTAAATCTGCACACGAAGTGACAAAGTCAGACAGATTATTGATCACCTCCCTGTTCCTCTAATATGACAAAAGTTCTAATTCTGATCTGAAATTAATGCTTCCCAAAAAACAATCTCGTCGCGATTTATTCTTGCGCCCTGGTTTAATAAGGCTCCTCTTGTTGCTTCCTAAAGCTGTACGTCCTAATTGACTTCGAACAGACTAGAGGATAGAGACTAGAGTATCATAATTGCATTGTATGTCTATTTATACTTTAGTAAACGCTATCTTCGGTGTTCAAAACCTACGTTCTGTGACTATAATATTGATTTTCTCATACATAAGAATAACTAATAATTTAACCATTGCTATCGTTTTTCCCCCCTCCCACGCTTCTAAAATTTATGATCAAAATTATTTTCTTTTTCTATTATTTTTCTACTATAGATTTCCCTCTATTTGTCTCTTATTTCTATTTCGTAAATTACTACTTGTGGAGGGGCTTGGGACATTTTTTGAATTTATATTTCGAGGGCATGGGAGCTAATTTGGGAGCTATTTTGGTTTATTAACACCGAGAGGCGTTGTAGGTGTTACAGTGTGTGTGTGTGTGTGTGTGTGTGTGTGTGTGTGTGTGTGTGTGTGTGTGTGTGTGTGTGTTTTACCAGTGAAGAAGGAGTAACAGCAGAATGGATCAATCATGAGAGCTCAGTAACTTCGAACTTCGACTAGGCATTACATGTCATCTGAGAATTAAATTTATCAGGGACATTTCAACCCTTCCAAAGTCGTCCACGTCGACTGTTTGTAACATGACTGAAGTGAAAAGACGACGAACAGCTACAACTAAACCAAGACAAGGCAGACCACTTGTACTGACGGGCAATGACTGTAGATCATTGCAGAGGATGGTTGTAAAAACATGGTTTGAAACTAGGGTAGCGGAACACCCTTGAGTTCCAAAGTACTGAATCAGCAAGCACGATGACTGTGCATAGGGAGTTACATAGTATGGGCTACAATGGTCAAGTAGCTCCTCATGAGCCACACATTTCTGCAATCATTGCCAGGTGATGCCTTAGGCTGTGTACAGAGCGACGCTACTGCAAGACAAGGACGTGCAAGGGAGTCATTTGGAGTGATGAATAACGCTAAACTCTGTGGCGAGGGTGCTCGTAACACTGTGCTAACGCACCCTGTCGTAAGGCAGAAGCTCTGGGATAGTGGTTGGTAGACAATAACATTCGAGATGTGGAGTGACCTGCCAACAGTCCCGACCTCATCCCAATGGAACACTTTTTGGGTGCGTTAGAACGCCGGCTCCTCTCCAGACTCCAGTGTCCAATATCACAACCTTCCCTGGATTCTGTATTTGCTTACAGCAGCTAATAGTAGTTTGTTAGAAGCTAGATGCACACTTCCGGTAGATTCGATTAAAAAGGAGGAAAACGAAAGAAACAGAAGAATTAAAAAGACATCTTGAAGTGGATAAGAGGTATATTATGTTAGTATTCACGTAACAAAGACTTATATTGTAAATGGCTGTGCACCTGGCATTGGCCAGGTAAGTATTTATTACAATCTTCTGTTAGTTGATCTCCTAATATCCCATCTTCCTTTCCATCTCATTCTTCACCTCCTCCATGTCCATGTCCTCTACCTATACTCTCTGTCCATGTCCTCGATCCCCCACACCCTTCACATATCCTCCACCCCCACTCTCTGTCCAATTCCTCCTTCACCCCTCTATGACCACCCACTCCACCCCCCACACTCCGCCTATCTTCTCCTAGCCGCCCCTCTGTCCGCCTCCTTCCTCCTCGCTGCCTGTCAATCTCCCACTCCCCACTTCCCACTTCTCACTCCACACTCACCACCATAGGACGATGGTAATTCGTAGCCCTGCACTACTTCTTTCCAGATTGTAACTAATATGTGTACCAAATTTGATTAAAATTGGTTTAGGATGAGCCTTTTACCCATAGCATTGACCACATATGCGTACCTCTAATACAGTACTGGCCATTAAAATTGCTACACCAAGAAGAAATGCAGATGATACGCGGGTATTCATTGGACAAATATATCATACTAGAACTGACATGTGATTACGTTTTCACGCAATTTGGGTGCATAGATCCTGAGAAACCAGTTCCCAGAACAACCATTTCTGGACGTAGTAAAGGCCCTGGTACGCCTGAGCATTGTTCAAACAGAGGTTGGATGGCGTGTACAGGTACAGCTGCCCATGCAGCTTCAACACGATACCACAGTTCATCAAGAGTAGTGACTGGAGCACTGTAATGAGCCAGTTCTTCCGCCACCATTGACCAGACGTTTTCACTTGGTGAGAGATCTGGAGAAGGCGCTGGCATGAGCAGTAGTCGAACATTTTCTGTATCCAAAAAGACCCGTACAAGACCTGCAACATGCGGTCGTGCATTATCCTGCTGAAATGTAGGGTTTCGCATTGATCGAATGAAGGGTAAAAAAATGGTACAAATGCCTCTGAGCACTATGGGAGTCAACATCTTAGGTCATAAGTCCCCTAGAACTACTTAAACCTAACTAACCTAAAGACATCACACACACCCATGCCCGAGGCAGGATTCGAACCTGCGACCGTAGCAGTCCCGCGGATCCGGACTGCAGCGCCAGAACCGCACGGCCACCGTGGCTGGCGAATGAAGGGTAGAGCCGCGGGTCGCATCACACCTGAAATGTAACGTCCACTGTTCAAAGTGCCGTCAGTGCGAACAAGAGGTGATCGAGACGTGTAACCAATGACACCCCATACCATCACGCCGGGTGGTACGCCAGTATGGCGATGACGAATACACGCTTCAAATGTGCGTAAACCGCGATGTAGCCACACACGTATGTGACCATCACGCTGCTGTAAACAGAACCTGGATTCATCCGATAAAATGACGTTTTGGCATTCGTGCACCCACGTTCGTCGTTGAGTACACCATCACAGGCGCTCCTGTCTGTGATGCAACGTCAAGGGAAACCGCAGCCACGGTCTCTGAGCTCATAGTCCAGGCTGCTGCAAACGTCGTCGAACTGTTCGTGCAGATGATTGTTGTCTTGCAAACGTCCCCATCTGTTGACTCAGGGATCGAGATGTGGCTGCACGATCCGTTACAGCCATGCGGATAAGATGCTTTTAAACTCGACTGCTAGTGATACGAGGCCGTTGGGATCCAGCACGGCGTTCCGTATTACCCTCCTGAACCCATCGATTCCATATTCTGCTAACGGTCATTGGATCTGGACCAACGCGAGCAGTAATGTCGCGATACGATAAACCGCAATCGCGATAGGATACAATCCTACCTTTATCAAGGTCGGAAACGTGATGGTACGCATTTCTCCTCCTCACACGAGGCATCACAGCAACGTTTCACCAGGCAACGCCGGTCAGCTGCTGTTTGTGTATGAGAAATCGGTTGGAAACTTTCCTCATGTCAGCACGTTGTAGGCGTCGCCACCGTTGCCAACCTTGTATGAATGCTCTGAAAAGCTAATCATTTGCGTATCACAGCATCTTCTTCCTGTCGGTTAAATTTCGCGTCTGTAGCAAGTCATCATCGCGGTGTAGTAATTTTAATGGCCAGTAGTGTATATTTCACCTATACGTTAACATATTTGACACGTATCTGTCCCATATTTCATCTCTATGTCAAGCGAATTTCCTTCTGCGGTTTCACTTTCAGTATAACATATGCAGATATAAAAGAAAAAACTGAAGCCCTTCTTTTGGTTGACTCCTGGACAGCCAATAGAGATGACGCACTGTACAACTCCACTTTCCTGAAGGAGTCGAATTAATCAAGAAGCTGATTTCAGCAAAGTGCACAGCCACTGTGCAACCTACCAATGTTCTCTTCTTCTGTCCATACAAAAATTTTGGGAAATTTATCATAGATACTATTATGGCAATGGCAGAGAGACAACTTCTGACGCCTTCAATCGTTTGCGTATTTCCAGTTCTCGGCTGCACGATTTCCATCTTAATCAAAATTTCATTCTTTCAATAAGGCTACACCAGAGTCTTTGCCGGTGTACTTCAAACACCTTTGGAGTACTGCTTCGAAGGAGGACTAACGGAAGCGTGTTTCGATAACAACTGTGATCAATCTGCTTTCATCATCAAATGTGTACACTGCCATAAATTTCTATGCACTGATCATGCTGCTGTTGACTTGCATTGTTTTTGCCTCTGATACTGTCGTCAAGTAAGTAAATTCCGTCGTATAACGTTTCCTGTCAAATTATTGACTGCAACCTTAGCGCCCGCTAATCGCTCACATACACGGGGTGGTCTGCAGAGGGTTTTTTGTTTTTATTTAATCGAATATTTGTGTTTTTCACAAACTGCAACAGCTTCTAAGCTTTTGATAGTAATTAAGTCTATATAAGCATGGACTTTTGCGAAGGCACTTCTGGCCAAAAAGCGATTCTGGTAGATGGAGTCCAAAGTTTTTGTTAATCATGCCTCTTGCGTTCTTGTGGAAGTATTTCCATAGCAACATCATCATTTTACTCCCTTAGGGGGTTGAATTTCCACTAGTACTGAAACACATGTTTTTCTATTTCTAATAATAATTTTCAAAGACTGAGCTTTAGTAATACTTTCGCAATAAAATATTTTCATAAAACGTCTCACCCCTATTTCATCCCATTAGGGGTTGAAATCCCAGAAACAGTGACATGCGTATGTTTTATGTCTAACAGAGAAGCCAAATATAAATGTTCATAGATTTAGCTTCATAAATGCTTGCACAATAAAATATTTCCATAAAAACTTTCGTCCCCGTTTCAGTCCCATAGAGGGTGAATTTAGAAAAATAGTTATGTATTTTTTATTTCTCAGAAGCAAATTTTAAATTTTCGTAGATTTATCTTTAAATATGCTTTCATAATGAATATTTTCACAAAAAGTCTCATCCCCTATTTCACCCCCTTAGGGCTTCGACTTCAAAAGACACTGGAACACTTTTTTTTTTTTTAACCGAGAAGTGAAATACCAATGTTCAAAGACGTAGCTTTAACAATACATTAGTAGTACTCTGATAATAATATTGTATATGAAAGTTTTCACCGCTATTTCACGCTAATAGTGTTAAACTTCCAAAAATGCTGAAACAAATATTTCTTTATTTCTGACTGAAAAGCCAAACACCAATTTTCTTAGGTCCAAATTCAAAATTGCCTTAATAGCGATGTTTTAAAAAAATCTCCTATTTCACCCCATTAGGGATGGAATTCGGAAGATACCCTTCTTAAACGACGCTTACAGTATAAGATCCACACCTTCTCCAAACTTCAAAGTTTCTATCCTTAGCGGTTAGGACTGGGCGAAGATGAGTCAGTCAGTCAGTATCCGGACACGCCCAAAAGCATACGTTTTTCATATTAGCTGCATTGTGCTGCCACCTACTGCCAGGTACTCCGTATCAGCGACCTGAGTAGTCATTAGACATCATGAGAGAGCAGAATGGGGCGCTTCGCGCAACTCACGGACTTCGAACGTGGTCAGGTGATTGGGTGTCACTTGTGTCATACGTCTGTAAGCGAGATTTCCACACTCCTAAACATCCCTAGGTCGACTTTTTCCGATGTGCCAGTGAAGTGGAAACGCGAAGAAAAACGTACAGCACAAATGCGTTCAGGCTGATCTCGTCTATTGACTGAAAGAGACCGCTGACAGTTGAAGAGGGTCGTAACGTGTTATAGGCGGACAACCTATCCAGACCGTCCACAGGAATTCCAAACTGCATCAGCATCCACTGCAGGAACTATGACAGTTAGGCGGGAGGTCAGAAAACTTTGATATCATTGTCGAGCGGCTGCTCATAAGACACACACCACGCAGGTAAATGTCAAACGACGCCTCACTTGGTGTAAGGAGCGTAAATATTAGACGAGTGAACAGTGAAAAAACGTTGTGTGGAGTGACGAATCACGGTACACAATGTGGCGATCGGATGGCAGGTTGTGGGTGTGGTTAATGCCCGGTGAACGTCATCTGCCAGCGTGTGTAGTGCCAACAGTAAAATTCTGAGGCGGTTGTGTTAAGGTGTGATCGCGTTTTACATGGAGAGGGCTTGCACCCGTTGTTTTGCGTGGCACTATCACATCGAAGGCCTACAATGATGTTTTAAGCACCTTCTTGCTTCACACTGTTGAAGAGCAATTCGGGGATGGCGATCACATCTTTCAATACGATCGAGCACCTGTTCATAATGCACGGTCTGTGGCGGAGTGGTTACACGACAGTAACATTCCTGTAATGGACTGGCCTGCACAGAGTCTTGACCTGAATCCTATACAACATGTTTGGGATGTTTTGGAACTCCCAGTTCGTTCCAGGCCTCACCGACCAACATCGATACCTCTCCTCAGTGCAGCACTCCGTGAAGAACGGGCTGCCATTCCCCAAGGAACTTTCCAGCACCTCATTGAAGGTATGCCTGCGAGAGTGGAAGCTGTCACCAAGGCTAATGGAGGGCCATCACCATTCCAGCGTTACCGATGGAGGGCTCCACGAACTTGTAAGTCATTTTCAGCCAGGTGTCCGGATAATTTTGATCACGTAGTGTATTTGGCTCAAATAACACCTTTGTGAAATAAATAATTCATATTTACAACATTCTCGTCGTAGCTTTGACGCCTGATATCTCGTGCTCAAAGATGCCCTAACAGCCACGATTTTTATGGTGTACTGGAGAGTGGTCATGTCATTTTGATTTTCTATGTTATCGATGTGCACGAGAGAGAGAGAGAGAGAGAGAGAGAGAGAGAGAGAGAGAGAGAGAGAGAGAGAGAGAGAGAGAAGAGCCAGTTACGTTACCATTAAGCAATCTTTAGTCTTGTCGTGACACATTCTTCACTTCTACGCAGTCTGATGCAATCATAGTTGAAGTGTGGTAGGTGATGGACGTATTTGGTAGTGCTGTGTTGATTTGTGTCTGTTAGATGAAGAAAGACTGATTGTAAAGGACAGCAAGCATTAATAAAATGTGTATATCAGAAAGCAAAGAGAACATAAATTTTGAATAATGTTATTTTTTGAAGAGAAATAGTTTGAGGTGAGACTGCGGTACTGCGTACCTAATTTGTTGGAAAGGTAACTGTTAGCTGGTTAACCTTGTTCACTTGCTCAGAGCTGAGAGAAAGACCGCCCCCCTTCCCTGAGTCATGCATTAATATATCAACTGATTAAGCTGTTTGGTTAATACAGAAATTCTGTGTTAACATTGTTCCCTTATTAAATCATTGTCCACTTTGTTAAACATAGTACTGTCCAGACCAATCTTACATTTGAAGTTCAGCGAAATTTCACTCCGTCTTTTTGAATACATACTTAATTCTAATATCCGCATCTTGGAATATTAGATCATAGAAATAGTTATTCTTCCCATCCCAGAGTTTATCTTTACGCATTACTACATTTCAACATGTGGTATGGAACAGTGTAAATGTAATTTCGAAATTTTATTTAGAATTAGTTATTTAGTTTAGTCGATGCCTGCTTGCTGTTGTGGTTTCGAGAAATCTGCAACAATATTGTCAAGACGCGAGGTAAATGGAGATGTCGATTAGGGCCAGATGATTGCTTTACTAAATGGCTCAAATGGCTCTGAGCATTATGGGACTTAACTTCTGAGGTCATCAGTCGCCTAGAACTTAGAACTAATTAAACTTAACTAACCTAAGGACATCACACACATCCATGCCCGAAGCAGGATTCGAACCTGCGACCGTAGCGGTCACGCGGTTCCAGACTGAAGCGCCTAGCACTACAGTCTGGAACCGCGCGACCGCTGCGGTCGCAGGTTCGAATCCTGCCTCGGGCATGGATGTGTGTGATGTTCTTAGGTTTAAGTAGTTCTAAGTTCTAGGGGACTGATGATCCCTGTAGTTGAGTCCCATAGTGCTCAGAGCCATTTGAGCCATATTTTTGAAGCGCCTAGAACCGCACGGCCACACCGATTGCTTTACTCCAGTTGTGCATTTAATATAAAGGCGAGTTGTATTCAGATCAGTTCAAATTAGGTTCAAAGGTTAGCATACGAGTTTCAGGTGGATAACTGTTTGTGGGTACATAACTTTCGTAATACGTAGAATTTTATAGAGTGGGAGGTAAAATTCGGCTAAATTTCAGACAGAAACGAAAGTAGTGGGGAGTTTACAGTGTATATATTGTTCTATTAACTACACTATGTATGAATATGATTTGTGCGACAACATATCGTGACGTTCCCTTGTAAGTGTGAAGGCTAAACTACAAAAACAGCGTAAAAGGATTTAGAATGTTCTGCGGCGCTCCGAGAGGAACAGTTTTCCACTAGTATTGCTTATGATCGCACTTCTGTTGATAAAAATTGGTGTGGTACTGACATCAGATGTTTTCCATAGCGAAGGAACCACCTGGACACTTTGGTGTGTCGCCTCGGGTGACTCAACCTACATTCTCCCCAGCTCCTCCCTAGGGCGCCTAACGCCGGTTGCTGCTTTCGTGCTTTCCGCTAGCACGTCAGTAACCGAGACAACGTAAACACTTCGCCTTCCGCTCACCGGAACAGGGTCAAAAATAAGAACAGGACGCTGCTGGTATTAGCTAGGTAAGCGTTTCCCCAAACCCCCTTCCCCAGAACAGCTAGCGGAATGGGCTGCAACAGGAAACAAAGAGGAAAATGGGATTTTCCGTATTCACTTCGTTCCTTACTCGGAAAGCCAGCCGGCGCTTCTGAAGAAAAGTTGGAAAGAATGTAGCACTTGGAAGGACAGGCTAGAGCCGCGGTAAACAAGGTATGGAAACTCGTGTTTACGAGCGAGCGAGGTGCTGCAGTGGAAAGCACACTAGACTCGCATTAGGGAGGACTAGGGTTCAAACCTGCGTTCGGTCATCCTGATTAAGGTTTTCCGTGATTTCTCTATATCGCTTTAGACAAATTCTGGGTTGGTTCCTTTGAAAGGGCAAGGCAGATTTCCTTCTCCATGCTTCCCTAATCCGAGCTTGTGCTCAATCTCTAATGACATCGTTGTCGACGCGACTTTAAACATCAATCACCAATCTCCTCCTCCTCCTCCTCCTCCTCCTCCTCCCCCTCCCCCTCCCCCCTCCCCCCTCCCCCTCCTCCTCCCCCCCCCTCCTCGTGTTTACGAAACTGAGGTTGTAGAACCACTTCAGCGTACGTCGGTATCCCAGACTTCACATTATCGACCGCCAGTTGTCTCCGTTCCCATAACCACAAAATATCGTAAGGTAGTTCTGTCAGTTAAAATCCACTGAAGATTCAGCAGCTTTTGTATTTTTAATTTGGACGTTCAGGAAAGTATTTTCTACAGTACTAGAAAGTAAATTTATTTCTCTCTTAGAGGAGAAAATGGGAATTGAGAACTTCGTAATTTTGAGCATCTTTTGGATTTGCAGTTCTTGTACTTCTCCCGCGTTTGCAGTTAAAATTATTGAATATGGGTCCCGTGTTTTATGCAAACTATTGTTTTTTTTTCCTTTTTGCCCAAACACGTTTCAGCACCTCTGTGCCATCATCAGTGAGTATTGTTTATTGGACAACTGTAAAACTGAACAAATTTTAGGTTGTAACTAATCTAACACAATGAGGCCTACAGGCAGTTTTTGCTTTTTCCTTGATTTAATATTATTTGGTTTTTCAGGACTATCTGTAAAGTGTCCTGCAATGAAATAGCTTGTCATCTGCAAGCCAGACGATGTAAATGTGAATTTTATCAGTGAGCTGACCTCTCACTTGATTTTTCGGAAGACATGATTTCGGTGTGGCAACATGTTTAATGTATTTGTTCGTTATTACGTTTTGTTGTGACTGACCCTTCTTCTTTCTTGTTTCTAGGGCACTGCACACACATTAAATGTACTTTGCGTATTTTCGGTTTTGCAATTGCTTTTCCATAAACATGGTGTAAACGATGCTCTGGTGTGTCCAAATACCGTCAGTGTTGATTTGTTTCCGAGTGAATTTGGAACAGAATTTGAATTTTGCTTACTTTTTTCCTCTCTTTTTCTGTGTGGCAAACAAGTTTTTAATGTATACACTGCACTCTGGAAAGACATTATTTAAAACATTAAAGGAACTCCACAGAAAAAGCAGCACAAACCACCTAAAGGAGCTTACACACACACACACACACACACACACACACACACACACACACACACACACACACACACAGAGAGAGAGAGAGAGAGAGAGAGAGAGAGAGAGAGAGAGAGAGAGAAGTGAACAAATTCCGCGGTGTACACTGCGTTTTGCGAAGTGAAAAAGCGATTGCGAAACAGAAAATAAGCAAAGTACGGTTAGTGTGTGTGCGTGTGCGTGTGTGTGTGTGTGTGTGTGTGTGTGTGTGTGTGTGTGTGTGTGTGTGTAGTACCCTCGGAACGACAAAGAAGAAGGATCAGTCACAACAAAACTTGAGTATTAACAACTAAGTACACTAAACATGTTGCCACATACGAAATGGCGCTTTTCAAAAAAAAAGTCTAGGGATAGCTTAACTCGCTGATAAAATTCACGTTAACCATCGTTTGGTTTGCGGATGACAAACTACCAGTGCAGGACACCATACAGATAGTCCTGCAAAATCATGTACATTCAAGACAAGAGCAAATACGAAGAAAACCTGCCTTTAGGCCTTATTTTGTTACATCAGTTACAACCTAAAATACGTTCACTTTTACCGTTGTCCACTGATGATGAGACAAAGGTGCTAGAACATGTCTGAGTAATAAGAAAACACAGTGTTTTGCATAAAAGGCGGAACCTGTATCCAATCATTCGTAATTTTTACAGGTTTAAATAAGCTATCTGGCAAAGTTGAAGCATCAGAAGACGTGGTCAAATGTCAATGTAACTTAGCAGACGTACACACCACCGGTGGATATGTAGATGATTAGAAATTTTGGAAATTTGTGGTAAGTTCCTACGGCACCAAACTGCTGACGTCGGCTTACACACTACTTAAACCACCTTACGCTAAGGACAACATATACACCCACGACCCAGGGAGGACTCGAACCTCCGACGGGGCGAGCAGCGCGAACCGTAGCAAGGCGAGCAAAACCGCGTGGCTACCACGCGAGGCTAGATGATTGGAGCTGTAATCCCCCTTATCAGATGGAACGGTCACCAGGTTCCATTAGTGTTGTTACCAGGCACGTTGGGGCATATAAGGGGGCGCGAACAGTGTCAGGTGTTGAGAGATCATTCTGAAGGACATTGAAATGCCGCGTAAATGTATGGGAGAGCGTTATCAGCACCCGACGCAGTTTGAAAGGCGCCTCATTGGGGGGTCTCAATTTGACCAGCTGGTCAAATTGGGCAGTATTCAAGTTTGTGGGGCATTCCGATGTGCCAGTGGCCCGATGTTTAAGTACACAGGAAAGTGATTCGAGACATACTCCTCTGCCTGGAGACTGTTTGTGCCATCCTCAGCATTTCATCATCATTCGGGAAAAGTGGCGAGACTATATAAAATAAATAAATAAAAAATAAAATATTAATTATTAATTATGTATGATAGTGATTGGATGTAATTAACATTTGCTTATCTGGAACGTGGATGTTTAATTATTCGGTATCAGACGCTCGACAATGGCTTTTTCGTAAATGTAATGTTATTCTTAGTTGACCGTGAAATAAGACTCAAATAATCGGACTTCGTATTTAAATCGTTTCCAAAGACTGCTGCGGTAGGTGCGGACTCAAAATCTAAATCTCAATATTAGAATAATTTGCCAGCCATGTCAATACGTCGTACAGAGGTGACTGTCTACTAAACATAAAAAGTTTACACAGTTAGTTAAATCAGATATATTCAACGAATAAGCCTACAGTTAAATAATTCTACTTACTTTCATAAATATAAATTCTTTACAGAATCGAGTGCCTAGTAAGATTGCAACTCGCAGTGTTCTTATATAACATCAAATATGGCGGTGTGCCAGTCAATGAAATATACGTGCTTCCCGCACCACTTGTACAAGACCTCTCCTTCTTAAAGAAACATAAGAGTATCGTAATTGTGTTTTTGTTTTATCAGCGACACAGCGCTGCAGTTCTGTGCCATAGGCTTTATTTATTTGTCACAGATTAATTATTTAATTAAGATTTCGCGTTTCCGAGGAAACTCACGCACGGCATGCAAATGTGCCTTTACAACTAGACAGGGAAAAGATTGGAAATTTGTATGGTCATATATCATATCATAATGAAATACTTGTTTAGATTCCGGTCGACAGTGTCTGACAATCAAATTTAAAAGAGCGCAATATCCACAAGATCGGGAAATTGTACATAAATGCGAAATTTAGCACGGACTTCAAATGCGACATGCTTTTAATAGTTTCCACAACGAAACGCTGTCTCGAAATCTGGCAGAAAACCCAGAGAGATTCTGGTCGTATGTAAAGTACACCAGCGGCAAGACGGAATCAATACCTTCACTGCGAGATAACAATGGTTATGTTACTGTTGAGCGTGTGACTAAAGCACAGTTACTAAATACGGTTTTCCGAAATTCGTTCACCAAAGAGGACGAAGAAAATATTCCACAATTCGAATCTACGAGAATAACTCCCAATATGAGCAACTTAGAAGTAGATATCCTCGGCTTAGTGAAGCGGCTTAAATCACTTAATAAACGCAAGGCTTGTGGTCCAGATTGTAAACCAATCAGGTTCTTTTCAGATTATTAGTAATCATATAGTACAACTGCTAGCTCATGGAAAGATCTGTACTTAAAGACTGCAAACTTGAACAGGCCACACCAATACCCAAGAAAGGAAATATGAGTTATCAGCGGAATAAAATATCCATATCAATAACGTCGATTTGCAGTAGGGTTCTGAAACATATTCTGTGTTCGAACATAATCAATTATCTCTACGAAAACGACTTATTGACAAGAAGTCAGCACGAATTCCGGAATAATCGTTCTTGTGAAACACAACTAGACTCTAATCTCACGAAGTAATGACAAAGGTTCTCAGGTTGATTCCGTACTTTTAGATTTCCAGAAGGCTATCGGCACCGTTCGTCCCAAGCGTCTTCTAATCAAATTGCGTGTCTATGAAATATCGTCTCAGTTGAGTGACTAGATTCGTGATTTATTTAATCACACGTCACGTTCCGTAGGACCAAATTGCGGAGCAAATCTCCAATGTCATGGAACGTGTCAGTACACGAAATTACAACATAAAAGTAATTACAGATAAAAATAAATGTTTATGAACCCGAAAGAGGTCAGTCCATAAGTTTAAGTAAACGCAATCAACAATACAACCAGAATCAGCTTAATTTTTCAAGGAACTCCTCGACTGAATAGAAGGAGTGACCCACGAGGAAACTTTTCAGTTTCGATTTGAAAGCGCGTGGATTAATGCTAAGAGTTTTGAATTATTGTGGTAGCTCATTGGAAATGGATGCAGCAGTATACTCCACACCTTTGTACACATAACTTAAGGAAGTCCGATCCAAATGCAGGTTTGATTTCTGCCCGAGTATAAGAAAGGACAGTAAGGAATATATATATATATTTTGAGAGGCCAATGTCAAAAAACTCAGACTCTCGTGAAAAGAGGTCGTCAAGAGGTTCGTGAACTTACACCACTTATTGCCCGAACCGCCCGTTTCTGAGCCAAAAATATCCTTTTAGAATGGGAAGAGTTACCCCAAAATACACTCCTGGAAATTGAAATAAGAACACCGTGAATTCATTGTCCCAGGAAGGGGAAACTTTATTGACACATTCCTGGGGTCAGGTACATCACATGATCACACTGACAGAACCACAGGCACATAGACACAGGCAACAGAGCATGCACAATGTCGGCACTAGTACAGTGTATATCCACCTTTCGCAGCAATGCAGGCTGCTATTCTCCCATGGAGACGATCGTAGAGATGCTGGATGTAGTCCTGTGGAACGGCTTGCCATGCCATTTCCATCTGGCGCCTCAGTTGGACCAGCGTTCGTGCTGGACGTGCAGACCGCGTGAGACGACGCTTCATCCAGTCCCAAACATGCTCAATGGGGGACAGATACGGAGATCTTGCTGGCCAGGGTAGTTGACTTACACCTTCTAGAGCACGTTGGGCGGCACGGGATACATGCGGACGTGCATTGTCCTGTTGGAACAGCAAGTTCCCTTGCCGGTCTAGGAATGGTAGAACGATGGGTTCAATGACGGTTTGGATGTACCGTGCACTATTCAGTGTCCCCTCGACGATCACCAGTGGTGTACGGCCAGTGTAGGAGATCGCTCCCCACACCATGATGCCGGGTGTTGGCCCTGTGTGCCTCGGTCGTATGCAGTCCTGATTATGGCGCTCACCTGCGCGGCGCCAAACACGCATACGACCATCAATGGCACCAAGGCAGAAGCGACTCTCATCGCTGAAGACGACACGTCTCCATTCGTCCCTCCATTCACGCCTGTCGCGACACCACTGGAGGCAGGCTGCACGATGTTGGGGCGTGAGCGGAAGACGGCCTAACGGTGTGCGGGACCGTAGCCCAGCTTCATGGAGACGGTTGCGAATGGTCCTCGCCGATACCCCAGGAGCAACAGTGTCCCTAATTTGCTGGGAAGTGGCGGTGCGGTCCCCTACGGCACTGCGTAGGATCCTACGGTCTTGGTGTGCATCCGTGCGTCGCTGCGGTCCGGTCCCAGGTCGACGGGCACGTGCACCTTCCGCCGACCACTGGCGACAACATCGATGTACTGTGGAGACCTCACGCCCCACGTGTTGAGCAATTCGGCGGTACGTCCACCCGGCCTCCCGCATGCCCACTATACGCCCTCGCTCAAAGTCCGTCAACTGCACATACGGTTCACGTCCACGCTGTCGCGGCATGCTACCAGTGTTAAAGACTGCGATGGAGCTCCGTATGCCACGGCAAACTGGCTGACACTGACGGCGGCGGTGCACAAATGCTGCGCAGCTAGCGCCATTCGACGGCCAACACCGCGGTTCCTGGTGTGTCCGCTGTGCCGTGCGTGTGATCATTGCTTGTACAGCCCTCTCGCAGTGTCCGGAGCAAGTATGGTGGGTCTGACACACCGGTGTCAATGTGTTCTTTTTTCCATTTCCAGGAGTGTATAAAACCATGCGACATAAGCGAATGAAAATAAGCAAGGTATACTAATTTCCGTGCCGAACAATCACTCAATTCAGATACTGTTCGAATACGTGCGCTTTCCACGACAGCTTACTGTCTATCTGAACACCAACAAATTTGAACTCTTCAGTTTCACTAATCATATGCACTGGACTCGTATTCGGGAGGACGACGGTTCAATCCCGCGTCCGGCCATCCTGATTTAGGTTTTCCGTGATTTCCCTGAATCGCTCCAGGCCAATGCTGGGATGGTTCCTTTCAAAGGGCACGGCCGATTTCCTTCCCCATCCTTCCCTAATCCGATGAGACCGATGACCTCGCTGTTTGGTCTCTTCCCCCAAAAAACAACAACAACAACTAATCATATGCCCATTTTGTGAAATTAAAACGTCAGATTTTGTTCACTTGTGTGTTAGAAACTGTAAAAACTGAGTTTTACTGTGATTTAGCGGTAGTTTATTTTCTACAAGCCATGAACTGAGAACATGTACTGCACTACTTGAAACCGAGTCAATGTTGCACACAACATCACTTACTACCAAGCTAGTGTCGTCAGCAAACAGAAATATTTTAGAGTTACCCGTAATACTAGAGGGCATATCATTTATATAAATAAGGAACAGGAGTGGCCCCAACACTGATCTCTGGAGCACACTCAACTTGACTGTATCCCACTCAGACCCCACTTCACAGCCATACTCAACATTATGAAGAATGACCTTTTGCTGCCTGTTGCTAAGGTAAGAGGTGAACCAATTGTGAGCTACTCCCTGTATTCCGTAATGGTCCAACTTCCGGAGCAATGTTTTGTGATCAACACAATCAAATGCGTTAGTTAAATAAAAAAAATATACGAAGTGTTCGAAACCTTTTGTTTAGCCCATCCAGTACCTCACAGAGAAAAGAGAATATAGCACTTTCACTTGTTAAACGTCTTCTAAAGCTGAACCGAACATTTGATAGCAGATCATGTGATATAAAATGCTCAATTATCCTTACACACACAGCCTTTTCAATAACTTTCGCAAACACTGATGGCATGGAAATAGGTCTAAAATTATCTACATTATACCTTTTCCCTTTCTATAAAGCGGCTTTATTACTGAGTACTTTAATCGTTCAGGAAACTAAGCATTTCTAAAGGAAAAATTACGAATATGGCTAACTACAGGGTTAACATGTGCAGCACAATACTTTAATATTCTGCTAGGCACTCCATCATAACCATGAGAGTCCTTAGTCTTCAGTGATTGAATTATTGACTTAATCTCCCCTTGTCTGTATCACAGAGGAGTATTTCAGACATGAATCTCGGTAAAGCATTTGCCAAGAGAGTAATATGATTCCCTGTAGGAGCTAAACTTTTATTTAATTCACCAGCAATACTCAGAAAAAGATTGTTAAATACTGTACATCTATCTGATTTATCAGTAACAGAAATATTTTTACCACGAACTGACTTTACATCGTCGACCTTGTGCTGCTGGCCAGACACTTCCTTCACAACTGACCATTTGGTTTTAATTTTATTCTGTGAATTAGCTATTCTATTTGCATACCACATACTCTTTGCCTTCCTAATAACATTTTTAAGCACCTTACAATACTGTTTGTAATGGGCTACTGTAGCTTGATTGTGACTACTGACATTTTGATGTAATTCCCGCTTGTTTTACATGATATCCTTATTCCATTGGTCAGCCACTCAGGCTGCCTATTATTGCTAGTACCCAGTTTACAACGTTTTAATGGAACGCAACTCTCACAGAGAATGAGAAATGTGTTAAGGAAAGCATTATACACTCCTGGAAATGGAAAAAAGAACACATTGACACCGGTGTGTCAGACCCACCATACTTGCTCCGGACACTGCGAGAGGGCTGTACAAGCAATGATCACATGCACGGCACAGCGGACACACCAGGAACCGCGGTGTTGACCGTCGACTGGCGCTAGCTGCGCAGCATTTGTGCACCGCCGCCGTCAGTGTCAGCCAGTTTGCCGTGGCATACGGAGCTCCATCGCAGTCTTTAACACTGGTAGCATGCCGCAACAGCGTGGACGTGTACCGTATGTGCAGTTGACGGACTTTGAGCGAGGGCGTATAGTGGGCATGCGGGAGGCCGGGTGGACGTACCGCCGAATTGCTCAACACGTGGGGCGTGAGGTCTCCACAGTACATCGATGTTGTCGCCAGTGGTCGGCGGAAGGTGCACGTGCCCTTCGACCTGGGACCGGACCGCAGCGACCCACGGATGCACGCCAAGACCGTAGGATCCTACGCAGTGCCGTAGGGGACCGCACCGCCACTTCCCAGCAAATTAGGGACACTGTTGCTCCTGGGGTATCAACGAGGACCATTCGCAACCGTCTGCATGAAGCTGGGCTACGGTCCCGCACACCGTTATGCCGTCTACCGCTCACCCCCCAACATCGTGCAGCCCGCCTCCAGTGGTGTCGCGACAGGCGTGAATGGAGGGACGAATGGAGACGTGTCGTCTTCAGCGATGAGAGTCGCTTCTGCCTTGGTGCCAATGATGGTCGTATGCGTGTTTGGCGCCGTGCAGGTGAGCGCCACAATCAGGACTGCATACGACCGAGGCACACAGGGCCAACACCCGGCATCATGGTGTGGGGAGCGATCTCCTACACTGGCCGTACACCACTGGTGATCGTCGAGGGGACACTGAATAGTGCACGGTACATCCAAACTGTCATCGAACCCATCGTTCTACCATTCCTAGACCGGCAAGGGAACTTGCTGTTCCAACAGGACAATGCACGTCCGCATGTATCCCGTGCCACCCAACGTGCTCTAGAAGGTGTAAGTCAACTACCCTGGCCAGCAAGATCTCCGGATCTGTCCCCCATTGAGCATGTTTGGGACTGGATGAAGCGTCGTCTCACGCGGTCTGCACGTCCAGCACGAACGCTGGTCCAACTGAGGCGCCAGATGGAAATGGCATGGCAAGCCGTTCCACAGGACTACATCCAGCATCTCTACGATCGTCTCCATGGGAGAATAGCAGCCTGCATTGCTGCGAAAGGTGGATATACACTTTACTAGTGCCGACATTGTGCATGCTCTGTTGCCTGTGTCTATGTGCCTGTGGTTCTGTCAGTGTGATCATGTGATGTATCTGACCCCAGGAATGTGTCAATAAAGTTTCCCCTTCCTGGGACAATGAATTCACGGTGTTCTTATTTCAATTTCCAGGAGTGTATTTATCATCTATGTTACTGGGACTATATACATCGTGCCACTCGTGTTCCTTGACAAGGTTTAAAAAACTCTCCATCGCGGTGGGATTTCCCATCAGAGCGGTCACAGTTCGTAGTAATATACGGAAAGTAAAACAGCGTTCCCCGAGGTAGTGTTATAGGCCCTTTGCAGTTCTTTATCTACATAGACGACATAGGAGACAATCTGAACATCCATCTTCGATTGTTTTCACTGCGGTAATAGCAATTGGGCGGCCTAAGCGAGGTATGTCATGGACAGTTTCTGTATCCTCTCCATGTCCAAACAACTTCGCTTTGGTTCACTCCGACACGCCTGGACACTTCCCTTCTTGAGAGCCCTCCCAGCACAAAGTAAGAATGTGGACGCGATCGAACCGCAGTATTGACAGTCTAGGCATGGTTGGACTACAGACAACAAGAGCCGTGTACCTCCTTCCTGCTGGAATGACTGGAACTGATCGGCTGTCGGACCCCCTCCGTCTAACAGGCGCTGCTCATGCATGGTTGTTTACGTCTTTGGGCGGGTTTAGTGACATATCTAATCAGTCAAAGGGACTGTGTCTGTGACACAATACCCACAGTCAACATCTATCTTCAGGAGTTCGGGGAACCGGGGTGATGCAAAACTTTTTTTAATGTGTGTGTATATGTAAATTGAATGATATATACACAATGCCAAAGGTAAACTAATGAGTTGCTTTGTGGCAAGGGTAATGGTTTGATACATCTGCATGAAAAAAAAAAGAATAAATAGGCTCTACAATTTATTAATTCATATATTTTCACCTGTTTGCTTCTCTCAGTGATAGCGTGCGGACGTATGCTTGGATCAGACATACCACCACTGTTAAAAAAACTGTGTATCTGAACCGTACATTAAAACTGTTATAAAGAGTTATTAAAAGGGTAAAATTAATAGGCATATGTGAGACGTGCGTCCTTGTGTGTTCATCATTTCTCCCGCCGCCGAGATTCTGCATCTGGAGGTTCGGAGCAGACAAGAATTTACGAGAGCAGCGGTGGAGTGATCCTGCATCGGCATTTTTATAATTAAGGCCACGCGTAATGGAATTAATGTGAAGCAATACGTAATGCAAATTATGAATACTGACCTCGATATTGCTATCAGTTGAACTCACCCCGAGTTGTGTACGTATTGAGGAATTACATTCCTATTTCTTTCAACTATTTTTCCCAATCAGTTTTTTTTCAATTATTCAAGCAGCAATTATTAATCAGTTTCCATTAGCCCCCCCCCCCCCCCTCACATGTACTACGATTCAAAAGGTAAAGGCAACAGGGGGACGCCTGTTTCTGAGTAAAATAGTACTAACCCATATGGAAAGATGGTTAATATGCAGCATATGGAAGAGCCAAGAGGGAATAATAAGAGTGGAAGACCAAGATTAAAAAAGGTTGAAGACAGGGATGTAGTCATTCGCCTCTGGTGTTGAATATATAGGGTGTTACAAAAAGGTATGGCCAAACTTTCAGGAAACATTCCTCACACACAAAGAAAGAAAACATGTTATGTGGACATGTGTCCGGAAACGCTTACTTTCCATGTTAGAGCTCATTTTATTACTTCTCTTCAAATCACATTAATCATGGAATGGAAACACACAGCAACAGAACGTACCAGCGTGACTTCAAACACTTTGTTACAGGAACTGATCAAAATGTCCTCCGTTAGCGAGGATACATGCATCCACCCTCCGTCGCATGGAATCCCTGATGCGCTGATGCAGCCCTGGAGAATGGCGTATTGTATCACAGCCGTCCACAATACGAGCACGAAGAGTCTCTACATTTGGTACCGGGGTTGCGTAAAAAGAGCTTTCAAATGCACCCATAAATGAAAGTCAAGAGGGTTGAGGTCAGAAGAGCGTGGAGGCCATGGAATTGGTCCGCCTCTACCAATCCATCGGTCACCGAATCTGTTGTTGAGAAGCGTACGAACACTTCGACTGAAATGTGCAGGAGCTCCATCGTGCATGAACCACATGTTTAGTCGTACATGTAAAGGCACATGTTCTAGCAACACAGGTAGAGTATCCCGTATGAAATCATGATAACGTGCTCCATTGAGCATAGATGGAAGAACATGGGCCCAATCAAGACATCATCAACAATGCCCGCCCAAACGTTCACAGAAAATCTGTGTTGATTGCACAATTGCGTGCGGATTCTCGTCAGCCCATACATGCTGATTGTGAAAATTTACAATTTGATCACGTTGGAATGACGAAATTAAATGAGCTCTAACATGGAAATTAAGCGTTTCCGGACACATGTCGACATAACATCTTTTCTTTATTTGTGTGTGAGGAATGTTTCCTGAAAGTTTGGCCGTACCTTTTTGTAACACCCTGTATACATTGGAGAAGCAATGGCGGAACTGAAAGAAAGGTTCAAGCGTGTGGTTAAAATTCAGAGTGACAGAATATGTATGATACGATTCGCTTATTTTGTCGACCACAGTGGAAGTGAAGAATTACAGCATCTGTTGAATGGAATGAATATTCTGCTGAGTACATAATTTGGATGAGCGTAAAGCGAGGAAAAACAAAAGCAATGACGAGTAACCGAAATGAGAACAGTGAGAAACTTAACGTCAGGATTTGGGATCACCAAGTGGAGGAAGTTATGGACTTCTACTACGTAGGCAGCAGAATAACCCATGATGGGCGGAGCAAGGAGGACATCAAAAGCAGAGTAGCAATGAGAAAAAGGGCATTCCTGGCCAAGGGAGGTCTATTAGTACCAAACACAGGCCTTAATTTGAGGGAGAAATTTCTGAGAATGTACTCCCGGACCACAGCATTGCGTAGTAGCCAGTCAGACATGAACTCTTGGCAAAGCCAAAACAGGAGAGAATCGAACCATTTGAATTGTGGTGGTACAGAGGGATGTTGAAAATTAGGTGGGCTGATAAGGTACAGAATGATGTGGTTTCCTGCCGTAGCGCACAGGAAAGAAATATTTGGAAAACAATGACAAGATGAATAGACAGGGTGACACGGCATCTGTTAAGACATCAGGGATTAACTTGCATAGTACTAGGAGCAGCTGATAGAAACTGTAGAGGAGAACGTGGATTGGATACATCCAACAAATAAATGAGAACATTAGTCGCCATAGCTACTCTGAGATGAAGTTGGCACAGGAGAAGAATGCAATCCGGGCAAAACACTGGTGACACGAAGAAACGACGGGGGGGGGGGGGGGGGGGGGGCTGGGCACTGCGATGGCCGACGTTAAAAAAAAACTGGGTCACTCCCAGGTATGTGCATGCTGGGTACATAAAAGCTGACCTCCAGAATACACATCAGACAAAAAATACTCCATCGAACTTACAGTCGATTAATGTGGGGGGGAGGACACATTTGAGTTTTTTCAGAGTCTCACAGTACCTGTCGACGTTAATTGTGGTCCCAGCAATTCAGCTCCGACGACGAGGTGAAAGAAGAGGTTCACAACTTTCTGAACAGCATGGCGGCGAGCTGGTACATACAAAAACTGCCACAGCGTCTACAAAAATGCATCGACAGAAATGGTGGTTATGTCGAAAAGTAGCTGAAGCTGTAAACTGATGTCAATCATTGTAGAAATAAATAGGTCTATGTACTCATAAAAAAAATAAGAGACCTTACTTTTGGGATTACCCTCGTATCATTGGACAGGAGACTTGAGTTAATATTTTTGAACCTGAATCTAAGAAGCAGTCGATAGATTGGCATGACACTACATGGTCGACAAGGAACAACTTCAAAACTTCGCGGTCGTCATGCGAAGTTTACGTCGACAGCCTTTTGGGATGAAGAGGGTCTGATTCGGGTTGATTTTTTAGGCACTGGGTGCGCAATAAACTCTATCCAATAGGTGGAAATCTTGAAAAAGTTGAAAGCATGTCTTTAGCGAGTTCCCACATCAAAAGTTGAGGCGAATATTGTTCTTGTACACAACAATAGAAGTCACTTCACAACTGCCGAAATTGCAAAAGTTGGTTGGGAAATCCTGCGTCACCAACAAAACAGTGGTGATCTGGTACCACGGGCAGCCACCTGTTCGGCCAGTCAAAGCAGCTCATCGATGGAATCACTTTGAAGATTCGGAGACTTTGAAAAATTCTGTGTGTCAGTGGATGCGGAAGAGGGATCATGATTTTTACCGCATAGGCCCAGGTATACGCGCACTTGTTTCAACGACGGAAGAACAGTAGTGGACAAAGAAGGTGATTATATCGAAAAGTGACAAATTAATAGTGGATGTTGAAGCTGTCATCCTGCGTATATGGCACTTTTTCATGTACAATAAAAGTACAAAATAGGAGCTCTTAATATTTCTGACACTCGTATTTACTTTCCACAAATCAAATGGTTCAAATAGCTCTGAGACTAGACTTAGAACTACTTAAACCTAACCAACCTAAAGGCATCACTCACGTCCATGCCCGAGGCAGGATTCGAACCTGCGAACGTAGCGGTCGCGCGGTTCCAGACTGAAGCGCCTGGAACCTCTCGGCCACACCGGCCGGCTTTACTTTCCCCCCATTTGAATATTCAAATCACAAATCATACACTACTGTCCATTAAAACTGGTACAACACGAACATGACGTGCAACAGACGCGAAATTTAACCGACAGGAAGAAAATGCTGTGATATGCAAACGATCAGCTTTTCAGAGCACTCACACAAGGTTGGCGCCGGTTGCAACACCTACAACTTGCTGACATGAGGAAAGTTTCCAACCGATTTCTCATACACAAAGAGCAGTTGACCGGTGTTTCCTGGTGAAACGTTTTTGTGATGCCTCGTGTAAGAGGGAGAAATGCGTACCATCACGTTTCCGACTTTGATAAAGGTCGCCGATTGCGGTTTATCATACCGCGACATTGCTGCACGCGTTGGTCGAGATCCAATGACTGTTAGCAGAAAATGGAATCGGTGGTATCACGAGTGTAATACGGAACGCCATGCTGGATCCCAACGGCCTCGTATCACTAGCAGTGGAGATGACAGGCATCTTATCCGCATGGCTGTAACAGATCATGCAGCCACATCTCGATCCCTGAGTCAACAGATGGGGACGTTTGCAAGACCAGCGGCAAGGCGAGGAAACGTACACTAACCCCGGGCAGGTAACTGGGGTGTTAGTGGCCAAGAGGCAGGAGAAATACCGCTGGCTGAACTTAACCAATAGTAACAAACTGAACGGAATAAATAGTGATTAGAAGTCCAGGAAAGCTAATCAGATCCGCCTTCCCCAAGCACTCTACTCGCTCTTCGCCTCGGCAACACTACGAGCAGCAACACCAACCCAAGTCGCTGGAGAATCGCAAGATCTCATAATGGTGGAGGTTTCTTGAATCCCAAAGCACTCAACTTAAGGTTTGCAGAATCTGCACGAACAGTTCACAACGTTTGCAGCAGCATGGACTATCAGCTCGGAGACCAAGGCTGCGGTTGCCCTTGATGCTGCATCACAGACAGGAGCGCCTGCGATGGTGTACTCAACGACGAACCTGGGTGCACGAACGGCAAAACGTCATTTTCGTGTTTGGCGACATCGCGTCTATTCGTCATCGCCGTACTGGCGTATCACCTGGCGTGATGGTAAAGGGTGCCATTGGTTACACGTCTCCGTCACCTCTTGTTCGCATTGACGGCACTTCGAACAGTGGACGTTACATTTCAGATATGTTACGACCCCTGGCTCTACTCTTCATTCGTTCCCTGCGAAACCCTACATTTCAGCATGACCGCATTTGGAAGTCCCGTACGGGCCTTTCTGGATACAGAAAATGTTCGACTGCTCCCGTGGCCAGCACATTCTCCAGATCTCTCACCAATTGAAAACGTCTGGCAATGGTGGCCGAGCAACTGGTTTGTCACAATACGCTAGTCACTACTAGTGATAAACTGTGGTATCGTGTTGAAGCTGCATGGGCAGCTGTACTTGTACACGCCATCCAAGCTCTGTTTGACTCAATACCCAGGCATGTCAAGGCCGTTATTAGGCCAGAGGTGGTTGTTCCGGGTATTGATTTCTCAGGATCTATGCACCCAAATACGTGAAAATGTAATCACATGTCAGTTCTAGTATAAAAAAAAATGGTTCAAATGGCTGTGAGCACTATGGGACTTAACATCTGTGGTCATCAGTCCCCCTAGACTTAAAACTACTTAAACCTAACTAACCTAAGGACATCACACACAGCCATGCCCGAGGCAGGATTCGAACCTGCGACCGTAGCAGTCGCGCGGTTCCGGACTGAGCGCCTTAACCGCGAGACCACCGCTGCCGGCTAGTATAAAATATTTGTCCAATGAATACCCATGTATCATCTGCATTTCTTCTTGGTGTAGCTATTTAAATGGCCAGTAGTGTAGTTATATATGTAAAGCAACCACAGTATTATTAATAAGTCATTTTCGAGACAAAATACACACTTTGTAAGACGTCTTGGTATCCTGACCTTCATTGCTTACATATTCCGCCCTCACAGTCATATTCTGCACATCATGACGCTTCATTCGAACCTATACTCGATAAGATAAAGTGGATGTTGTATGAATTCATGTAAACGATATGCAAATAACTAATAAATCGCAAGTGCGCACCATGGTTGAAATATTTGAGGCTGGTGTACACACACACACACACACACACACATTCAAGACACGACGGTCACAAAAGCTTTTAGTTTGGAAGAGGCAAACACCACACACCAGTACGCCGGTCCCTTCAGAGGATGAGTCAACCTATTTACGTCGGCCGGCGGCAGCCCGTGGAGGGGACAGCGTTTGTCCTAATGAAAGGGGGAACGACCTCGTGTTCGGCTTAAAAGCAAATTCCGCTATATTGTGTGGGAGCGGCCAGCCTACGCATTCTTTACAAATATAGCACCCAGTTTCAGAGATTTTCACAGGGAGACAGCAAACGCCAAACGCCGACGCTACAGATTTCCGGATTGGTCGCCTTAAACGAAACGTCATTCTCCGTTTTAGAAGAGCAATGCTGATTGGCAGACGATATTTCTGACGCCTTGAGCTGAAGGAGTAGTGGAAGAGACCGGAAGATATACCCCTTCACGTCTGGAGTGGAGAGAGGCCGTTCCGTTGTCGCTCTTGGAGCGAGAACACGTAAGGAGAGCGTGTGCGCTCGTACGTGTACTTTAAGAGCGAGGAACAAGTCTCCCCTCAGTACTTCACTGGGAGAGCAGCTCTGTCGAGAGCGAATCGGAGTGCGACTCTCTATATTGAGTCCTTGCGATTAAGCGTTGTTCACTGTGTTGGCCGTCACACTTATTGTGCGGTGTAAAGGGACAGAGTTATAGTTAAACACCTGCGAGCGAATTTTTGAGTGGCATTGTGGTGGACTGGTTATCCGACCGGTGTACCACGCCAATAGGCAGACTAGGGGCGAATAGGAGCCCTTGACTTCATTAAGGCGTAGGGAGAGTTTGATTGGCGAAGGTCAAACCAGATAGAACGAGAGTTATCTTATTTGACAGCAGTGAGCGGCGCAGACAGCAGTCATCGCAGCTTACAGCATTGTGCGCTACAGCTATTGCGAGCCCCATATTTCCTCCACAACAGTACACTTCACTGCATTTCACATGTGAGCCTCGATCGTACCTAGCAACATTCTAACGGATAATTATTCAAGTTGAGTAGGCGTGGCTCTCAGCCATTCTGCGAAGTCAATAACACGAATCCTATCCTTGAGAGGTAACTTCACATTCCGAAAAGAACCTGGAAATAACGTGTTAAGTTCATAAGTAAAAGTGGCATTGTGATTCCTCAGATTTTTTGCAAAAAATTAATAACTTTCGTTAGTTTCATGTTTTTCTTACACTAACTAGCACTACTCCAGTACCCAAGTATCCCAGTAGTTACGTAAGAAATTTTGTGAATTTTTGTGTCATTTCCTTACAGCGGACGACTCCAGAAGATATTTATTGCTGAAAGTTTTTCAGGCATTTCTCTTTAGAACGTTAGGAGCGTCTGTCTGACTTCTGTAGTAGTGTGGGGGTGGAAATTGCATCTTTCAGGAGCCACAGGGTAAAGGGTACATCTCAGACTAATCCGTTGCACAGAACGACAGAACAGCAACCCCATGCTCACAACTTCACATAAATAAAGCTCCACTGTGTTTTGGTGAGAAAGTTATAGACACTCCACTACGTGCGTGCCGCGGTGGACCAGTAGCAGACAGCAATGCTTAGGTGCAAGGCGCACCCTCTAGTGTTCGCACAGATGGCGTTGTCACCGGCAGGCGGCGAGTCTTCTTCATTTACTGGGAGAGCTGCGGTCTGCCTCCCTCTCACCCTCCCCCTGCCGCCGACACATTATCTGCTCTCCAAACAGCCGCCAGCTGCCGCCGAATTGCCTCCCGCAACGCAAGGGCCGCCCTATCTCTTAAAAGCTGTGAGCTGTTGCAGTCGGTCCGACCGTGGTCAGTTCACGGCCGACCGGGTGTGACACTAACCCACTCTGTCACATGTCCAAATATATTTTTCACTTTTTTAGGACTCCATACATCAGCTGGTAAAAACGGAATCTTTATAGGATCATTCTTTTGTCTTTCTGATTGTCTGTCTGACTATTGCGGTGGATAGAGCTATAAACTTGAAATTTATGTCAAACTAGATATACGCCAGTGCTTCGCTAAGGAAGTTAAAGAAGGCCTTTGCATAGCGGTGCTTTTTACGGTTCCGTCTCTCAATCGGTAGAGACGGAATCCTTAATCCCAGCCAAAGACGCCCTGCCACCGTAAGCCTAGGGGCCGATGAGGAACTTGCCATGATTTTCCATTTTTTTTTTCAAGCCAAGAAGTCAAGAATAAATAAAATCGATCTACTGAAGCAAACTAATTTCGTTAAGTCCTTAAGACACAAAGCGAAAACGCTAAATTCAAATATTCTAGCCAAGTAAATTCAATGTTAGTTTTTATTCGTACAGATAAGATTCCGCCGCTTAGTTCTGTCACTGAAACCTGGTGATCAACGAAGGCAGGATTCGGTTAAGATTGTGGACGAGGCCGTAATCAGTTACTATTGGTTCCCTTCCGCAATTACACACATTTATTTTAAAACGATTATTTCAGACTCAGCAATAAATAAAGATATCACACGTTTTTAATGAAGGAATAAACAACTGTGTAATTAATAGTGCTTTCAGTGCGTTACAATTTACCAAATGAGCATAAAATACAGACACAGCAAATAACGCTTTAAAAACAAGCCAATGTGATCCCAAGAAGAATTTTAAGGCAAGTAACCACAGTCACGGCTGAAGGCCTTTAACGTCAAGAACGGCAAATATAAAAAAACATTCTGTAAAACAGCAATGCAATAGCAAAGGTTAATTTAACGACACAGGCAACTGATCACCAAACGGTTGAGAGAAAATTATGGTAAACTTGGTAGCACAACTATTTAAACGTGCTCTAACGCCAATTATTAAAAAATTAAAAAGCATACAGTAAAACAGCAAATACAACAGCAAAGGTTAATTTGAAAGGACAAGCATCTGATCACCAAACGGTTGAGACAAAATGATGGTAAACTTGGTAGCACAATAACCTGCTATAACGTCAACAATGGCAATTATATAAAATAGCAAATACAATAATAAAACACAAGGGCCAGTCGCAGACGGTGCACCAGGAATAGACCTCAGAGTAGGTCCGACAAAAAAAAGAAAAGAAAAAAAAATCACTTTCGCGAGCGACAAGATACGCAGCCAAGAATTGCATTCACTTCACAAGATGGTAACTCAGACTAGTGGCAGTCTAACGAATAATTGTCATAATCTTGATGAGGCTACCTGACATCCAATAAACCAAATGCGAAGATGTAAAAATACGTCAAAGCCGGAACCGGCGGTCTGAACTCCGCCTGCAGAATACTGTGCTAAGAGCACCCGGAACTACCACCAGAGTAGAAGAATAGCCAACCAACCTACAGTGAAGAAATCTGTCAAAACTACACACCTCACACGACAGCGGCGGCAAGGCGAGGAAACGTAAACTGCCGTTACGTACACTTAACCCCCAGGGCAGGTAACTGGGGCGTTAGCGGCCACGAGGCAGGAAAAATGGCGCTGGTTGAGCTTAACAAATAGTAACAAACTGAACGCAATAAATAGTAATTTGAAGTCCGGGAAAAGCTAATCAAGCACTCCACTCGCTGCTCTTCGTCTCAGCAATACCACGAGCAGCAACACGAAACCAAGTCACTGGAGAATCGCAAGATCTCATAATGGTGGAGGCTTGTCTACATGAATCCAAGAGCACTCAACTTAAGGTTTGAAGGGTCCGGTTTACGACGAGGTTGTGCACCTTCGTGACCACAGCCCTTCCATCTAGCAGCCCATGCATGCCGCCAGCGGTCCCGGCGTGTTCTGGCACTGCGCGGACCTGAGTCCCCAACTGAACTTCCCCACTCACACGACCCTCCCCCCCCCCCCCCAAAAAGATAGGGCAACAGTTATCACATATCGATAACCGCCGCTGCTGCCACTAGCGGACAGGCAACGCTTGCGGAACCAAGTGGCGCCAGTCAACACGAGAAGAAGACAAACAACCGCAACCATGTCAATTATACGATACGTTCTGCTGGCCTCCAACAGACGACGGAAACCTACAAACAGCCCCAACGCGAGCCGCATCATGGCTCTGTCACTGACGTTAATTTCCGAAAACACTTCTGTCGCCGAGCTGAAAAGAACTGACAGCCACATCCATTTATTCTTAGGCTTACTACGAAACTAGCACAGCCATCTCTAGGTTCTCTGGTGTACTACGCTGCCACTAGTAAGCTGAGTAGACTGTTAAAACTTTAAACTACGATATATTTTTTTGTGGTCCGAGTTCGATGAAATGAAGCCTGTATGTTGCCCCATGCTATGCCCAAGTGAACCTGTGAAAACCCCCAAAACAATTCGTTCTGTAGTTTTGGAGATTAGAGTGTTCAGACAAGACAGTTTTACATATTACCACAGATATAGATACGAAGGGCTACGATCCCTTGGCAGTGAAAAAAAAATTCACGCTTCTGGTCAGTGCAATCAAATGAGACAGCTACCTATTAAGACATCTTTTTGTAAGAAAGGAGTAGAGGTATGAAGTAGAAACTTATGTCAAATACTAAGATCTACGGGCCCTTGGTGGTGTAAAAGATTTAAACACAGTTAGTACAGACAAAAAGTACGGCAATTGGTATCATATTCTGATAGTCGCAAAATGATTCATCAAAACCCTTAGATAAACTATCTAGTCCTAAATACACTTGTTGTTGTTGTCGTCTTCAGTCCTGAGACTGGTTTGATGCAGCTCTCCATGCTGCTCTATCCTGTGCAAGCTTCTTCATCTCCCAGTACTTACTGCAACCTACATCCTTCTGAATCTGCTTACTGTATTCATCTCTTGGTCTCCCTCTACGATTTTTACCCTCCACGCTGCCCTCCAATGCTAAATTGGTCATCCCTTGATGCTTCACAACATGTCCTACCAACCGGTCCCTTTTTCTTGTCAAGTTGTGCCACAAACTCCTCTTCTCCCCAATTCTATTCAATACCTCCTCAATACTTATGTGATCTACCCATCTAATCTTCAGCATTCTTCTGTAGCACCACATTCCTAAAGCTTCTATTCTCTTCTTGTCCAAACTGTTTATCGTCCATGTTTCACTTCCATACATGGCTACACTCCATACCAATACTTTCAGAAACGACTTCCTAACACTTAAATCTATACTGGATGTTAACGAATTCCTGTTCTTCAGAAACGCTTTCCTTGCCATTGCCAGTCTACATTTTGTATCCTCTCTACTTCGACCATCATCAGTTATTTTGCTCCCCAAAAGTGTCTCATTTCCTAATCTAATTCCCTCAGCATCACCCGACTTAATTCGACTACATTCCATTATCCTCGATTTGCTTTTGTTGATGTTCATCTTATATCCTACTTTCAAGACATTGTCCATTCCATTCCATTCAACTGCTCTTCCAAGTCCTTTGCTATCTCTGACAGAATTACAATGTCATCGGCGAACCTCAAAGTTTTTATTTCTTCTTCATGGATATTAATACCTACTCCGAATTTTTCTTTTGTTTCCTTTACTGCTTGCCCAACATCTGAATAATTTCTTTTATCTCATCATACATTTCATCAATTTCTTCGTCATCTGCGGAGCTAGTCAGCGTATGTTCAGAAAAAAACAGAACACCGTTAACGGCTACACATAGGACGTTCATATTCCCAGAAAATGTACAGTAGCATGTTATGCAGAAATGGTTAGCATTGGAGCGATGTCGGCCCAAGAGTTTAAGGTCAACATATACATCGCGGCTGAACACCACCTGCTGGTAAAATGTGCCTGCGACTCTCGTTGTCGCTGTAAACCTAAGGTAATGGATGACTGTGACTTGAGCCGACGTGCTGGATGCCTCGTAGACGTATCCGCGAACCATACCGTCGAATCAGGGAGTTTGAAAGAGGACGCAATACTGGCAGGAGGGAATGTGATGCATCCATCCGGGAAATCGCTGCTCGCGTGGGACGAAGTGTTTCGGCAGTGCAACGGGCGTGTGTGGAATGATTTACTGAAGACCGCAGAACACGACGAGATGGATGAGGTCACACCCCAGACCCCCCGGGAAGATCAACACCTCGTCCGAATGGCATTGCAGGGCAGATCTGCATCCTCCCCGACTCTAGCGCAACAGTGGGACAATGTAGCACATCGCACACTATCAGGGGTGACAGTCCGTCCCCGTTCATTACGGCACGGGCTTACATGCGCGTCGTCCACTTCACCGCCTACCTTTGACGAATGTGCAGACACATGCTAGACGTCAGTGTGGTGTGTGGAACGACGTCATCTCATTGTGTATGACGTCATATTTTCTGAAATCATCTTTTTTTTGGGGGGGGGGGTCTAGGAACCTTCACAGGCGAACGGAAAACAAGTCTCGAAAGTTGCATCCCAGTCGGATGAATGACTTAATAATGGCAATAGGATAAAGATACAAAGAAGGATTCATTTTTATGAATGTAGACTAGTTTGACGCCAGCTCCTTCTCTTGAATAAAAAATGGTTCAAATGGCTCTGAGCACTATGCGACTTAACTTCCGAGGTCATCAGTCGCCTAGAACTTAGAACTACGTAAACCTGACTAACCTAAGGACATCACGCACATCCATGCCAGAGGCAGGATTCGAACCTGCGACTGTAGCGGTCGTGCGGCACCAGACTGAAGCACCTATAACAGCTCGGCCACACCGGCCGGCCTACACAAAGACAGAAAAACAGCAGTTGGTACTAGATGAAGAACACAGAGTAATGATAAAACGTGAAGAGTCAATTTCTTGAAACAGCAATGAGCTGGTCATGTCGCTTGAAGAATTCATGGCAGGTGCTGAAAACAAATACTGGATTCGAGCCCAATTTACCATAGATAAGCCGGAGGAAGACCACCGGGGAGACGGGATAGAGACTGAAGAAAGGCAGCTGAATTCAGTCAGGGAAAGGGGAAAGGTTGCCTGTTCACGTGCATTTAAGGGGCGCTATGAGCTCGCCAGTCGGTCAGTCTGGGTCAGTCTCTCGTCCTCTGCTTGACAGTCCGCATTTGTTTTGCAGTTCTGTCTGTCGTTCGAAGTGCTAGTATGTCTGTTGTTTGGATCTACCTTTAAAGCCGGAAAGATGAGTCTTTCCACTCCGCCCGTAAGAGAACTCAGCGAATGGTCGCCCGGTCGGGGCTTAGTTCCCGCATCGAAGTATGTGCGTTAGGCCACCAATCTGCTCGAGTTTGTTCAGGCAATGGGCATTGGCGGTTGGATCGATCGGTTGGACGGTCGCGCACTGAGACACAAGATGACTTGTCCGTCTTGAGCGTCGGCGCATGTGAGGTCGCCACGTGAGTCCAGTGGGCCGCGCCGTATAGCGAGGGGTAGTGATTTCGCGGCCGACACGAGAGCAACAGCAGTCAACCCACGACATCAGTCTGCCCGGTGCGAGCTGCGACGCCGTGAGACGGGAGATGGGAGATGGGCGCGCCTTCCTGCTTCCGTTGAAGCGGCTGGCAGCGGACGGTTCGGGGGAGCGATTCCGGGGGTGCTGCGCCAGGTCTTTGCCAGAAATCGCAGTTTATTAGAAGTTAAGTGATTGGTGATATCTTGTTTGATTTGCTCTTGTTAAATTCTACTTGTTTTCTTGGTGAGGTCACCAGCCGTTTTGCTTTGGGGTCGTCCCACCATTCTTCTCAGTTTGCCCACCCGCTGGAAGGTGGTTGTTTATAAATTGGATGGTCCGTTTTTCCCTTGTGGAGTAGGGGCGGGTTAGAGCAACCTGCGGTTCGGGTTGTTCGGTAATCTCCAGATCAATCTACCGTACGTTAGTAGCTGCCTCTGTCATGTTTGTCGGATTTGGTGTGTTAACGAATTTATTGCTTGGAGTGTAACTGCCTAATACCTGAAATATGTTTTGATCTTTGGAAACTTTGATATTATTGCCTATGGTATCTGTGTACTGTAGAGCATCTTAACTATTGTCTGGCCAACCTTGTAGAATTTTACATAAGATTGCATTTCATGGGCTGTTATTTAAATTATCATTTTAGTATATAAAGTTGCCACCCTTTCACCGTAAGACTTTTCTTAGAAGATAAAATCAAGTGGCACCTTCGGTGGAAAGGTTCATTTTTTTTATTTATTAGTGTTTTGTACCATTTCCATCCCTCCTACGGGGGGGGGGGGGGGCGTAGATCGTGTACATTGTTAAAAACCCTTAGTTTAAAGTGATCTGGTGTGTTGCAGATTTGCACCAGTATAGTCTTTCAGAGGCTGTTGTGAGCGGTCGTAACTACAGCCGTGTCAAAAGGGAGCGGCAAGGTTCTCTGACCGAAAGCTCATACAGTCAAAACTTGTGTCTTTTTGCCTCTGAATAAATTGTAACTTTGATATTTAGGGTTCTTTCTGATTATAATTTTGAATGTTGCTTTTAAAAAATGCTTTTAGGCACTACTAAGGCGAATAAAATTCCCATTTGTTAAAAGGAATTTGGTTATGATTTCATCAGTTACTCCCTGGAAACTACTTTGATGCTTACGTAGTGTGATTAAATGTGTTAATGTTCCTGATGGATTGGATTGGTTGGGGGAAGAGACCAAACAGCGAGGTCATCGGTCTCATCGGATTAGGGAAGGAAGTAGGCCGTGCCCTTTCAAAGCAACCATCCCGGCATTTGCCTGGAGAGATTTAGGGAAATCACGCAAAACCTAAATCAGGATGGCCGGACGCGGGATTGAACCGTCGTCCTGCCGAATGCGAGTCCAGTGTGCTAACCACTGCGCCACCTCGCTCGGTAATGTTCTTGATGAATCGCTAGTAAATAAAATAAATTCTTAAGAATATTCTTTGAAAATAAATCACGGTTCATCTTGCTAATCTGCTTTCTATTTCCTCTCCTTACTTCATCCGTCTTGCGTTATTTTTCTTGTAAAGTAGTGAAACGGCACAGTATTTTCCGCTCCATAAGCAGCAGGTTTCGCTGCTCGCTCGCAGCGGGAAATACAAACGGAGGCGGCTCTGCCGCCAATTTTATTGCATGACGCGGCCGGCAGCGGGTGCAATAGAACCCATGTGGACGGGTGCAGGGGAATGTGTCAAGCTTCATAATACGTATTTATACGTGATGTGTATTACGCATACCTTGTACGTGAATGTGAATCTGCACATGAACTTTCCTAATCCTCCTAACACCTTTCCATAAAGCATGGGCAAATCTAAATAAGGAAGTAGTTCTGTAGTATAGTAGTGCCAACCTTACTCCTGGGTAGGGGATCAGAGAGACAGCACAGGCATGGCAAAGTCAAAGACGTTCCAGTGTCACAAGATTTGGGTTGGCCAGGTTGGTCACCGCCAACTGCTTCGACCACCCCCTCCACCGGGGCCCAGGAAGACCTCCGGGTGCCCGCCATATACTGAGAGTGTTACAGAAGCACTCCAAAGCTGTTTCACAGAGGAAGACCGCACTGCAGTTCCTTCTCTAAATCCACGCACGAACGTAAAAGTGGCTGACATCGAAAAACACTCCTGGAAATTGAAATAAGAACACCGTGAATTCATTGTCCCAGGAAGGGGAAACTTTATTGACACATTCCTGGGGTCCGATACATCACATGATCACACTGACAGAACCACAGCCACATAGACACAGGCAACAGAGCATGCACAATGTCGGCACTAGTACAGTGTATATCCACCTTTCGCAGCAATGCAGGCTGCTATTCTCCCATGGAGACGATCGTAGAGATGCTGGATGTAGTCCTGTGGAACGGCTTGCCATGCCATTTCCACCTGGCGCCTCAGTTGACCAGCGTTCGTGCTGGACGTGCGGACCGCGTGAGACGACGCTTCATCCAGTCCCAAACATTCTCAATGGGGGACAGATCCGGAGATCTTGCTGGCCAGGGTAGTTGACTTACACCTTCTAGAGCACGTTGGGTGGCAGAATTTTAGAACATGTTTTTTGCTCGAGTATCATGTCGTTTATGGAAACCCAGAATCTACTCTGTAGGAATCAACATGGATTCCGGAAACAGCGATCGTGTGAGACCCAACTCGCTTTATTTGTTCATGAGACCCAGGAAATATTAGATACAGGCTCCCAAGTAGATGCTATTTTCCTTGACTTCCGGAATGCGTTCGATAGAGTTCCGCACTGTCGCCTGATAAAGTAAGAGCCTACGGAATATCAGACCAGCTGTGTGGCTGGATTGAAGAGTTTTTAGCAAACAGAACACAGCATGTTGTTATCAATGGAGAGACGTCTACAGACGTTAAAGTAACCTCTGGCGTGCCACAGAGGAGTGTTATTGGACCATTGCTTTTCACAATATATGTAAATGACCTAGTAGATAGTGTCGGAAGTTCCATGCGGCTTTTCGCGGATGATGCTGTAGTATACAGAGAAGTTGCAGCATTAAAAAATTGAAGCGAAATGCAGGAAGATCTGCAGCGGATAGGCACTTTGTGCAGGGAGTGACAACTGACCCTTAACATAGACAATTGTAATGTATTGCGAATACATAGAAAGAAGGATCCTTTATCGTATGATTATATGATAGTGGAACAAACACTGGTAGCAGTTACTTGTGTAAAATATCTGGGAGTATGCGTGCGGAACGATTTTAAGTGGAATGATCATATAAAATTAATTGTTGGTAATGCGGGTACCAGGTTGAGATTCATTGGGAAAGTCCTTAGAAAATGTAGTCCATCAACAAAGGAGGTGGCTTACAAAACACTCGTTCGACCTATACTTGAGTATTGCTCATCAGTGTGGGATCCGTACCTGGTCGGGTTGACGGAGGAGATAGAGAAGATCCAAAGAAGAGCGGCGCGTTTCGTCACAGGGTTATTTGGTAACCGTGATAGCGTTACGGAGATGTTTAGCAAACTCAAGTGGCAGACTCTGCAAGAGAGGCGCTCTGCATCGCGGTGTAGCTTGCTCGCCTGGTTTCGAGAGGGTGCGTTTCTGGATGAGGTATCGAATATATTGCTTCCCCCTACTTATACCTCCCGAGGAGATCACGAATGTAAAATTGGAGAGCTTCGAGCGCGCACGGAGGCTTTCAGACAGTCGTTCTTCCCGCGAACCATACGCGACTGGAACAGAAAAGGGAGGTAATGACAGTGGCACGTAAAGTGCCCTCCGCCACACACCGTTGGGTGGCTTGCGGAGTATAAATGTAGATGTACAAGACGGGTAAGTGAGCAGACGTGCCATCAGTGCGTCTGTCTGTATGTTCACGCGTGGAAGAGATGTATTTGAATATTTGCACTAATCTTATTTGCAGCTTCGGATTGTATAATGAAATGAATGTTCCGTTTAATTTCGGAAATTTGACCCCCTGTGTTAATGTATCTGGTCCTCAGTTTGCCCGTCATCCTCCTCACGTAGTGGATGTCCCATGTAAAATATTGGGAGATTTTGGTGGTATACATTGGGCCAACGCAATTCCGTCTTGCCTGTAGCAATGTGCGTACGGATTAGTAAGTAATACACACGAGCTGTAAGTTGTAAAATCGTAATATCTGTACACTGGAACAATTGCTGCAATCGCTGTAAAGTCGAGTGATAATGTTTAAAATAAATAGGTAATCAATTGTCTTCAATCTTTAACATACCTTAAAAATCACTTAGGAGTCAAGTTAAAGGAATTCATTTAAAAATAGAAGATATAGAATGCAGGGACCCACACATCAGCTTGTGAGCCCTCCAGCCCCCTGCCTAGTATCGTACACATAGGGCACACACTCTATGTGGCGCTCTCAAGCTCCTCTCCCCAGTTATCCGTTGCGCAATTTTCATTCAGGGCTTGACGGCATGAACTTTCATCTGGCGTTCCTAGGCAAGGAGGTTTGACGGTGATCTTTCAGTAGTACAGTTCCTTAATTTTGACCGAGTTTAGCGCTCGAAAGCTGGGACTTTACTTGGTTCCGACTCTGCGTGCGGTATTTAATTTTAATATCCGCCGTGAATGTGTCACGGCGACGCGGTCAAAAGAGAGAAAGAAATGAAATTAACCGCAAGCAGAGCCCAGCTATGGGCTTCCCTGCCACCGCTTTAACGACCCTTTGTCGGCGCGGTCGCGCGTGCGGCTGACGTGTAATTATATCATACACCTGTGTAACGAACGCAAACCTCTTTATATGAATGTCGTGCAGGTCTGCTCGGAAAACATAATACCACTTGACGCATAGCCGAGGTCGCTAATGAACGCTTGTGCCACAGCTTTCCTTTCTGGAGAACGTGATTCGAATCCGGGTGGCGGAAAAAGTCTTCATGCCCAGCACGAAAGCCACCTATGAAGCTTTTACAAAGACGATGAAAGAAACTTCTTTTGGTGCCATTTCGTTCTAACGTTTCGCTGAATACATGAAATATATTCGTATTCGCGAATATGAACAACAATCAGCTGTAAAAGGGAATACGGACAGGAATTTATTTATTTATTTCATTAACAGTACAGAGTACCCCACCACCTTGAAATGTAAGGTGGGTCGGATGCTTCTGAATCTAATAGCAAAGACTTCTCACTGTTACAGTCTTATTGGTATACAGTTTTTAATGCTTTTTTTAAAAATAACATAAAGAACATAATATATAAAAATTTCTTTGGGGTTACAGCGAATTGAATGCTTAACATTTGTTAAAATGGTTCCATATAATTTGTTACTACATAGTTGATGAGAATGTATTATACAGGATGTTACAAAAAGGTATGGCCAAACTTTCAGGAAACATTCCTCACACACAAAGAAAGAAAATATGTTATGTGGACATGTGTCCGGAAACGCTTACTTTCCATGTTAGAGCTCATTTTATCACTTCTCTTCAAATCACATTAATCATGGGATGGAAACACACAGCAACAGAACGTACCAGCGTGACTTCAAACACTTTGTTACAGGAAATGTTCAAAATGTCCTCCATTAGCGAGGATACATGCATCCACCCTCCGTCGCATGGAATCCCTGATGCGCTGATGCAGCCCTGGAGAATGGCGTATTGTATCACAGCCGTCCACAATACGAGCACAAAGAGTCTCTACATTTGGTACCGGGGGTGCGTAGAGAAGAGCTTTAAAATGCCCCCATAAATGAAAGTCAAGAGGGTTGAGGTCGGGAGAGCGTGGAGGCCATGGAATTGGTCCGCCTCTACCAATCTATCGGTCACCGAATCTGTTGTTGAGATGCGTACGAACACTTCGACTGAAATGTGCAGGAGCTCCATCGTGCATGAACCACATGCTGTGTCGTACTTGTAAAGACACATGTTCTAGCAACACAGGTAGAGTATCCCATATGAAATCATGATAACGTGCTCCATTGAGCGTAGGTGGACGAAACTAAAATGAGCTCTAACGTGGAAATCAAGCGTTTCCGTACACATGTCCACATAACATCTTTTCTTTATTTGTGTGTGAGGAATGTTTCCTGAAAGTTTGGCCGTACCTTTTTGTAACACCCTGTATACAATGCAAATGTCAAAGAAAAACAAAAAAAAATGTAACACAATGAGCGCGTGTGTGTGTGTGTGTGTGTGTGTGTGTGTGTGTGTGTGTGTGTGTGTGTGTGTGTGTGTGTGTGAAATCTTATGGGACTTAACTGCTAAGGTCATCAGTCCCGAAGCTTACACACTACTTAACCTAAATTATCCTAAGGACAAACACACACACCCGTGCCCGAGGGAGGACTCGAACCTCCGCCGGGACCAGCCGCACAGTCCATGACCGCAGCGCCTTAGGCCGCTCGGCTAATCCCGCGCGGCTCACAATGAGCCTGGTTAAGAATAATTTGTAATATATAGAGGGAAGTGATATGTTGTGTTTGGATGAGTAATACAGTCTAAGTAGCATGTTGGTTAGCAATGGCCCATTTCTATCTATTTCAGATGTGTAGGTCTCGGTAAAACCTCGAGCTATTCTCAACTGAAATGGTTTGTGCTAATGTATGTTTACACAGATTAAATGCTCATTGCGAACTTCATAAATGAATTTTAGCTTCACATGAAAAATACACTTATGTTTGTAACTTGTTAGTTGAAATAGAATATAGTTCATTGCTACTTGAATGCATTATTCTTTAAATAACTTAATATATTTCTGATATATGAAGTTCATTGATTATGGCTCTGAACAGAGAATATAATATACATCTGTCTGCACACAATAAGACGAGCAATACATTACTGCTTGTGTGTAGTATTCTTTAAACACCGTGCCCTTTCAGAGGAACCATCCCGGCATTTGCCTAGAGTGATTTAGGGAAATCACGGAAAACCTAAATCAGGATAGCCGGACGCGGGATTGAATCGTCGTCCTCCCGAATGCGAGTCCAGTGTCTAACCACTGCGCCACCTCGCTCGGTGTTGGTTTTGGTCCCTTACGTGTTCATCCCTCCTGAGCCGTGTTCACTTGCTGTTCCTTCCTCGGTTTAGGAATCCGTGGTCGTGTTTGTGTCCTCCCATATGGTTTGTTGTGGGTTTTTTTTTTTTTTTTTTGCTTGTCTACGCCTCCTTCCATATGGGTTTTGGCGCTCGTATTCTTCGTGCAGAGTGTCCGATAGAATATCGGCTACTCTATTTATTGTGTTCCAGTCATCTGGATTACGTATTATTGTGGCGATATCATTGTCGTTCTGTATAGGTGTCACTTGTGCTAGCGTGTTGCACATCAATGTGACATGTTCTGGTGTCGCTGTTTCTCCGCATACGCGTACTTCGTCGTTAGTTAGTCCCATACGTTTTAAATGTGCCGGATACGGCCCGTGGTCTGCCAGGGAATGGACCAAACCCCGGCTTGGGTCGAGATGTTCCAGATGTAGTCTTTCGTGTGCATCAGGAATGAAAGAGTGTACTCGGCGACCCGTGTCGGATGCGTCCCACTCTCTCTGACATGTCTGAATCCACCATTGTTTCATTTGTGTTTTGTTCATAATGTTGGTTCCTGTAATTTCGGTGACTTTATCGAGCCCGTCCCTCTTAAGCCAGTAAAATGCAGCTTTGTAACATATTGTTGTGTCTATAGGACAGGTCCCCATCAGAACGCAAAGCGCCTCTACTGAGGTGGTGTTGAAGGCTCCGGTCAGTCTCAGGAGAACACTACGTTGACCCCGTCTTGCAATTGTCTTGTTAGTCTGTATCTTCAGTCTGTGAGCCCAAGCACTTGCGGCGAAGCATGCGATGGATTCAAATATCGCAATGTGGTAGGTCCTTATCGTCGTAATAGGTAATTTGTACTGAGCTGTGTTTAGTCTTGCTAGTTTGTGCATAATTTTGGAAGCCGTGTCAATTTTATATGATGGTTGAAAGTATGTTTTTCGTCTAGATGCAGTCCGATATATCGCGTGGCTTGCTTCCTCTTGTGAGTAGGCTGTTTATGTTTTCTCTATGTAAGTAGGCTGTTTAGGTTTTTTTATTGGTAACGCCACCTCTGTATGAAAATCACTGGCTGTGCTGTGTGCAGTCTGTGGCTGCTTTGCATTGTTGTAATACTCGCCATTGTAGTGTTAGGCAGCTGGCTGTGAACAGCGCGTAGCGTTGCGCAGTTGGAGGTGAGCCGCCAGCAGTGGTGGATGTGGAGAGAGAGATGGCGGAGTTTTGAAATTTGTCATGAACTGCTATATTTATATATGATGATATCAAGGTAAATACATTGTTTGTTCTCTATTAATATCTTTCATTTGCTAACTATCCCTATCAGTAGTTAGTGCCTTCCATAGTTTGAATCTTTTATTTAGCTGGCAGTAGTGGCGCTCGCTGTATTGCAGTAGCTTGAGCAGCGAAGATTTTTGTGAGGTAAGTGATTTGTGAAAGGTATAGTTTAATGTTAGTCAGGGCCATTCTTTTGTAGGGAATTTTGAAAGTCAGATTGCGTTGCGCTAACAAAATATTGTGTGTCAGTTTAAGGACAGTCTTGTATAATTGTTCAAAGGGGACGTTTCACTCTGTATGCTTGTACTGTCTAATTTTAGAATCGGACTCCTCTGTACTGTCCCTCTGAGCAATAAACATACGGTTTTGTTGGGAGCTGTTTTTTAATTTATTTTCTTTGCACCAACTGTTAATTCTCTGAAGCAGTTGCGTGCCTTTTGTCTTTAGTGCTGCTCTCGAATTGGCTGACACCACTACGAGCAGGTCATCTCCGCAAGCCACCACACCTCTTACCCTGTCGTCACCGTCCAGGGTGTCCAGCATGGGCTCGATTGCGATATCACAGAATATTGGTCCGCAGATAAAGCCCTGTGGACATCCCTTTGTTCTCTTGACAGCCTTCCGTGTTCCAGCCCTCCACTCCGCCACTCTGCCTCTGCAGTAACCGAGGAGGCTATTGTAGAAGGAAGCTGATAGCCTCATTTCCCTTAACCTGGCGAAGAGGGACGGCCACCACAAGAATGGAGTGCGTTGCGATCGCGTATACCACGTTGGGGCCCACGTACCGTATGCACGAGTCGCATCGTTCCTGAGCGTCCAGCAGCACGTTGAACTTGGCACGCTCAACGTTAACGTTCGACAGCACGGTCCGTGTGCCGACGGCTTTAGCATACCCTAGATGCGCCTTCAAACTCTTGTCAATAGAGGTTCTGTTGACATCAGGGATCATTTCGGAGAGCTCACGAACCGTCACTCTTCGAGGAAGAGATGGCAGTAACTTGGGGGCTAAGGCCGGGCTGTAGGGTGAGTGTTTGACAGTACCCCATCCAAATTTTGCGATGTGTTCGTTGGTGGCTTTAGCTGTGTGCCGTCGCGCGCTATCCTGATGCGAACGCACCCCCTCGGACAGCATAACCCTGCTCTTGTTTTAAATTTCACTGGGCAATTTTTTCAGTGTCTCGCAGTACCCGACAGCGTTGATTGTTGTACCGGTGGGCAGGAACTCGCACAACAATACCCCCTTCCTGTCCCGAAACACCGTTGCCACCACTTTGCTGACACTTTGCGTTCGTTTGAATTTTCGCGATCTCGGCGACTCTGGGTGCTTCCATTGTTTAGACTCTTCTTTTGTTTCGAGTGTGCGGTAGTGCACCCAAGTCTCGTCTTCGGTGACTATGGAGTCGAGGTATTCCTCGCGATGAGTTCCGTGATGCGAAGAAGTTCTTGGGCCGCTTCAACACGCTGACGTTTATGGTCTTCGGTCAACATTCTTGGCACCCACCTCGCACAAACCTTAACATACCCTAGATCCATCTATCTGTCTATATCCGAATCCCACTCCAGCTACTGCCGGGTCTGGGTGCTTACGAGTCGTCTCCATTTGGCTCGGTCCTCCCACCACTTTTCTTCCTTCACTTGCTGCCAGGTCATACCTCTCCTTTCTACATATATTCTCACTCCCATGTTCCACCGTGTTCTTGGGCGCCCTCTAAGTCTTTTCCCATCCATCTTTAGTTCTTCCATAATTTTGGGGAGTCTCTGCCCATGCATCCTTTTAACATGCCCATACAATCTTAATCTCTTTTTTTTTCAATTTCTTCTCTCATACTTTCTTCTTTAAAGTCCTTTCTAATCTCTACATTCCTTACTCTGTCCATTCTTGTTTTTCCCTTAACTGCTCTGAGAAATTTCATTTCCCCTGCTTGCAGTCTGCTCCAGTCCCTTTCTGTCATTGTCCATGTTTCTTCACCATAGGTGACAATAGGGAAGTAATAATTCTTATACAGAAGGACTTTAGCTTTTTCTGAAACTTCCGTATTCCAAATCAGGTGTTTTATTGTTTGGTAGAAATTGTCTCCCTTTTGTAACCTCCTATTAATTTCGTTAGTTATCCTATCCCGTGGGGTATAACACAGAACCCATGAACAGGGCTACGGGTGAAGACCTTAATGGCAGCGACGGCGGAGAAGGAAGAGTTCAGAACGGCGTAGCTGGCAGATGAGGTAACCCTCCTTTCTGGGGATTAAATGAGAAGGGAACCACTGCTTTGTGGTGGAGGAGAAACTCCAAAGGCTAAGGGACACAACCCCAACAGAAAAGCCTTTCTTGCGTTAGGCCTAGCAAGCCAGTAGGACGGTCTTCATAGATTGCTTTCAAAACACACACGAGCCTCGGAAGAATACCCTAAAAGCTCCGTCAAAATCCTGTCAATAGAGGTTTTGTTGACGTCAGGGATCATTTCGGAGAGCTGACGAACCGTCACTCATCGATCTGAGAGCACCGCTTGTAACAACAACGACTCTGTAATTTTTTTTTTTTTTTTTTTTTTTTTTGTCATCAGTCTGCTGACTGGTTTGATGCGGCCCGCCACGAATTCCTTTGCTGTGCTAACCTCTTCATCTCAGAGTAGCACTTGCAACCTACGTCCTCAATTATTTGCTTGACGTATTCCAATCTCTGTCTTCCTCTACAGTTTTTGCCCTCTACAGCTCCCTCTAGTACCATGGAAGTCATTCCCTCATGTCTTAGCAGATGTCCTATCATCCTATCCCTTCTCCTTATCAATGTTTTCCACATATTCCTTTCCTCTCCGACTCTGCGTAGAACCACCTCATTCCTTACCTTATCAGTCCACCTAATTTTCAACATTCGTCTATAGCACCACATCTCAAGTGCTTCGATTCTCTTCTGTTCCGGTTTTCCCACAGTCCATGTTTCACTGCCATACAATGCTGTACTCCAGACGTACATCCTCAGAAATTTCTTCCTCAAATTAAGGCCGGTATTTGATATTAGTAGACTTCTCTTGGCCAGAAATGCCTTTTTTGCCATAGCGAGTCTGCTTTTGATGTTCTCCTTGCTCCGTCCGTCATTGGTTATTTTACTGCCTAGGTAGCAGAATTCCTTAACTTCATTGACTTCGTGACCATCAATCCTGATGCTAAGTTTCTCATTTCTACTACTTCTAATTACCTTCGTCTTTCTTCTATTTACTCTCAAACCATACTGTGTACTCATTAGACTGTTCATTCCGTTCAGCAGATCATTTAATTCTTCTTCACTTTCACTCAGGATAGCAATCTCATCAGCGAATCGTATCATTGATATCCTTTTACCTTGTATTTTAATTCCACTACTGAACCTTTCTTTTATTTCCATCATTGCTTCCTCGATGTACAGATTGAAGAGTAGGGGCGAAAGGCTACAGCCTTGTCTTACACCCTTCTTAATACGAGTACTTCGTTCTTGTTCGTCCACTCTCATTAATATTTCCTCTTGGTTGTTGTACATATTGTATGTGACCCGTCTCTCCCTATAGCTTACCCCTACTTTTTTCAGAATCTCGAACAGCTTGCACCATTGCACTCTGTAATATAGTACATATAAGTAATTCTTCCCATCTGATTTTTCGATTAACTTGTGTAATTGATGTTCTGATTTCTATTTTTGTTTTGTTTCATGCCATTGTGTTAAGAAAACTGTAAACAAGTTTCAATGTGAATAGTAATGTTTATGACAAAAGTCAAGTAATATTGTAATAGAATTGAAATGTAACAAATGTTGAAACTGTTTTAAGATGTTTAAAATTGTAACTGTGCGTCTGGTCCATACGTAGGCAATGTGTTACTATATGTAGAATGCAAAATCTCGGGTGAATACCCGGCTTGTAAGGGAGCGGTAAAAGGTGGATGGCAGGCATTGGTTTGAGCAACACCTTCTGGAGCGAGAAGGCTCTCCTGGAAGACATAGCTTCACTGAGCCTCGGGTATGCCGTTCCCCACACAGCAAAATTCCATAGGCACTAAATGGGAAAGTATTGTGACGCTAGGAAGAATTAAAGTGCCGATACATTAAGAGCCATAGCTGTGGTTGTATGTGTGCTATGTGCCTCGCCATCTCGCCGCCCGCCAACCGCCGCATCGATACTAGCAGGTTGAAACTTTTAGTACTGTATTCGTGTGGATCAGAGAGTGAACTGTGTTTGTTTGGGTGCCATAAAAACCTAAATTTTACCAGAACTTTTGCATCATTTAATTATCATCACAACTAACCTACACAGGGTCCTTTCCAAATGTTGTACAATCCGAGTGTCCCGAAATGAAAATTAAAATTTGTGTTAGTAGCAATTATTTGCAGAACTAGCTACGTTAGAATGCTGTTAAAAGAAATGTTTTGTTAATGAACCAGTAAATGAATACCGAAGGTCTGACGAAGTTGAAAGATAACTTTAGTATTGATATAGTAATGAAGTTTATTACGAGACAGATTTAAAGGCATTTAAATGAGCAGTAAATAAGATGAAAAGAGTAGTAACTTGTATACTGGAAATCTTGAACGCATAATTAATTCAGTAATCTTTTTTTTCAAATACAGCAATCATAACAGTTTCAGGATCATTCTCTCATTCATTTGAATTCTGAAGTGTTCTAAACTGGTTTGACCAGCAAACGTTAAAGTCAATATAAAAGTCAAAATTTATCAGTGTTTTATCAAAATTGACATTTTGTGTGTGGCACGAAAGTGCAATTTCTAGGGTAACCTATGTCCGATTTTAATCAGATTAGTAGACAGTATAAAGTTTTGTAGTATACATTATAGTGTAGTGTTATGTATTCATGGTTTTCCGTATCAGTACAGAACGTGAAACTATCAGTTCAATAGATTTTCTGGTTCTAAAATTCTACTATATTATGTAGTGTTACAACTTGTTGTTTTTATCATGAATGTATACCAACTTGTACAGGGAAGAAACTCAGTTAATGCCTAATTAGGCTGGCGACCATATTATTGTTACGTTGGTAGCATCTTCTGGGTTGCTTTTGGTCCATCCTGATGTGTAATTGCATTTCGAACATACTTGCCGGATCACTGTTATTTCAGAGTGGATGTAAGTCTGATTTGCACCATTCAGGTACACGCGGTCGATATCTATACGTAATGGTGAATCCCGCTCACTTACCATAGCACAGGCTTTAACGAGTACTGTGTCAGGGATTACACGCTGCCTCCACTTTTGCGATTGTTTCGTCAGAAACAGATGGCCGTCCAGAACGCTACTCATCATTGACGTCAGTACGCCCGTTCTCGAACTCTCTGCACCATTTGCGCACGTGTTGTACGCTCATACACTTGTCTCCACAGATTTCGCATAGCTGGGAATGGATTTCTGCCGGCGCAATATTTTTTTTTGCAGACAGGAAACGGATCACCGAGCCCAGCTCACACCTGGCTGGCGAAGCGAGGGGGAGATCCTTCACGTACGGCTGCCAAGCCAGGACTGAGCTCCGCAGGCAGCTCGCTAGGGAGGGGATTTGGAGTGGGGGAACCAAAGTACACTACAGAATCGCGGGATCCACTGTAACTGCGCATTTCAGGACAGTAGCGCCGTGGGAACCTTATTTCACGGACAACCCTCGTACATTCATTACTTAATTCCCGTGCTGGAGTGGACATTTTAGCCGAAAGTCGCTGTCTGGTATCGGAGGATAAATGCGAAGTCGCAGTTACTACACTCCTGGAAATGGAAAAAAGAACACATTGACACCGGTGTGTCAGACCCACCATACTTGCTCCGGACACTGCGAGAGGGCTGTACAAGCAATGATCACACGCACGGCACAGCGGACACACAAGGAACCGCGGTGTTGGCCGTCGAATGGCGCTAGCTGCGCAGCATTTGTGCACCGCCGCCGTCAGTGTCAGCCAGTTTGCCGTGGCATACGGAGCTCCATCGCAGTCTTTAACACTGGTAGCATGCCGCGACAGCGTGGACGTGAACCGTATGTGCAGTTGACGGACTTTGAGCGAGGGCGTATAGTGGGCATGCGGGAGGCCGGGTGGACGCACCGACGAATTGCTCAACACGTGGGGCGTGAGGTCTCCACAGTACATCGATGTTGTTGCCAGTGGTCGGCGGAAGGTGCACGTGCCCGTCGACCTGGGACCGGACCGCAGCGACGCACGGATGCACGCCAAGACCGTAGGATCCTACGCAGTGCCGTAGGGGACCGCACCGCCACTTCCCAGCAAATTAGGGACACTGTTGCTCCTGGGGTATCGGCGAGGACCATTCGCAACCGTCTCCATGAAGCTGGGCTACGGTCCCGCACACCGTTAGGCCGTCTTCCGCTCATGCCCCAACATCGTGCAGCCCGCTTCCACTGGTGTCGCGACAGGCGTGAATGGAGGGACGAATGGAGACGTGTCGTCGTCAGCGATGAGAGTCGCTTCTGCCTTGGTGCCAATGATGGTCGTATGCGTGTTTGGCGCCGTGCAGGTGAGCGCCACAATCAGGACTGCATACGACCGAGGCACACAGGGCCGACACCCGGCATCATGGTGTGGGGAGCGATCTCCTACACTGGCCGTACACCACTGGTGATCGTCGAGGGGACACTGAATAGTGCACGGTACATCCAAACCGTCATCGAACCCATCGTTCTACCATTCCTAGACCGGCAATGGAACTTGCTGTTCCAACAGGACAATGCACGTCCGCATGTATCCCGTGCCACCCAACGTGCTCTAGAAGGTGTAAGTCAACTACCCTGGCCAGCAAGATCTCCGGATCTGTTCCCCATTGAGGATGTTTGGGACTGGATGAAGCGTCGTCTCACGCGGTCTGCACGTCCAGCACGAACGCTGGTCCAACTGAGGCGCCAGGTGGAAATGGCATGGCAAGCCGTTCCACAGGACTACATCCAGCATCTCTACGACCGTCTCCATGGAAGAATAGCAGCCTGCATTGCTGCGAAAGGTGGATATACACTGTACTAGTGCCGACATTGTGCATGCTCTGTTGCCTGTGTCTATGTGCCTGTGGTTCTGTCAGTGTGATCATGTGATGTATCTGACCCCAGGAATGTGTCAATAAAGTTTCCCCTTCCTGGGACAATGAATTCACGGTGTTCTTATTTCAATTTCCAGGAGTGTATGTTATTAAGAAAAACGAGTCGATGTTGCTTCGAAGATGCACGCATATAAAAAGGAATAGTCCATGGTTCGTCGTAACGACACAGGTACTGCAATATCGTCTTTATATAAAGTTTCACCTCTAACTGGCCGACTTTCTTCTGGCCACATAAAAATATTAAATATTTGATATATTCGTCATTTATACTCGAGTCTTCTTCTTCTCTATCGTCGCTTTGTCCCACGTCACGTAGGGTCGGCGTTGCTCTTCTCGATCCTTCTCCTCCATAGTTCTCTATCCATTGCCTCTTCCTTCTTCCATCCTTTCTCCCTTAGGTCCCCAGGTATCTTAACCTTCCACCTCGTCTTCTGTCTTCCTCTCCTCGCTCCTTCAATCTTTGTATCTTCAACTCTGTTTCCGATATACTCTTCCCCTTTTCTCTGTAAGTGTCCGTACCACCTTAGTCGGCTCTCGTATTTTTTTTCCCCATGGGTCCCACTTCCACAGCTCCTCTAACAAATTCATTTCTAATCCTGTCCTTCCTTGTTACCCCAAACATCCACCTCAGCACCCTCATTTCCGCCACTTCCATCTTCCTTTCCTGGTCTACTGTGATTGGCCATGTCTCTGCCCCGTATATCATAGCAGGCCTTACCACCGACTTTTACACTTTCCCTTTCAACCCAATGCTCACCTTCTTGTCACACAACACTCCACTCATTTTCCTCCAGTTGTTCCAACCGCAATTTATTCGGTGTTGTATCTCGCTTTCCAGTCCTCCCTCTATGTACGACCCCAGGTATTTAAATTTGCAGACCGATTTCATCTCATCATCCTGGATCTTGCAAGACCTCATCTGCACATCCTTCAGTGAACATTTATACTCGACTGATTCGTGTGTAAAGATTTCCGACGTGATTACGGCCGCATGAGGAGATTAACAGGCTCTGAACGCGGAACGGTAGTTCGAGTTGGGCGCATGGGACATCCCATTTCATAAATCGCTAGCCAATCCCAATTTACAAGCTCGACAGCGTCAAGAGTGTGCCGAGAACACCAAATTTCACCCATTATCTCTCATTACGGACCACGAAATGGTGGACGGCCTTCACTCAAAGACCGAGAGCAGCGGCGTTTGCGTAGAGTTGTTAGTGCTAACAGACAAGCAACACTGCATGAAACAACGTATCTGTTGGACGCTGGACGACTGGAAAAAACCGCGGCCTCGTCAGACGACTCCCGATTTCAGTTGGCAAGAGCTGATAACAGGGTTCCAGAGTGGCATAGAACCCACAAAGCCATGTGCCAAAGTAGACAAGAAGGCACTGTGCAAACTGGTAGTGGCTCCGTAACGGTCTGAACCGTGTGCATAAAGAATGCACTGGGTCCTTGTTATATTCAGCTACTTGGAGACCATTTGCAGTCATATAAGGATGGAATTTTTATGAATGACAAAGCGCCATGTCACCGGGCCACAATTGTTCGCACATAGTTTGAATAGCATTCTGGACAACTCGAGCGAATTATTTGGCCACCCAGGTCGCCCAACATGAATCCCATCGAACGTTTATAGTATATAATCGAGAGGTCAGTTCGTGCACAAAACCAGCACCGGCAACTCTTTAGCAATTATGGACGGGTCTAGAGGCGGCATGGCTCAATATTTCTGCAGGGAACTTCCTACGACTGTTGTCTCTATGCCACGTCTAGTTGCTGCACTACACCGGACAGGAGGGGGTCGGACACCAATTAGAAAGTAATTAGAATTATATATTAATACCTTCAGCTACTGACGGGCGTTTATATATATATATATATATATATATATATATATATATATATATATATATATATATATATCAACGGGGACAGGTGGAAAAAATGTGTGCCCCGACCGGGACTCGAGCCCGGGATCCCGTGTTGATATGGCTCTGTCCATCTGAGCCACTGAGGGCACAGAGGATAGTGCGGTTGCGGGGACTATCTCGCGCACGCATCCCGCGAGACCCACATTCTCACCTTATATGTCCACACACTACATTGGTAGTGTCCCACCCCAACACACTCATTACTCGTGGGAGACATTCTTACCAAGTCCTGTAAGAGTTCGGGTAATATGCGTGCATCCGCACAGGAGGAGGAAGTCGTGGCAGGTATTTCCAGAACTTATATGGATATTGATGACCTGCAGCCGTCTAGAACGAAATTAGAATTAATATATTAATACCTTTAGCTGCTGAGGCGTCCACGAGATAGCCCCTGCAGTCCCACTATCCTCTGTGCCCTCGTTGGCTCAGATGGATAAAGTGTCTGCCATTTAAGCAGGGGATCCCGGGTTCGAGTCCCGGTCGGGGCACACATTTTCACCTGTCCCCGTTGATATGCATCAACGCCCGTCAGCAGCTGAAGATATTAATATATAATTCTAATTTCGTTCTAGACGGCTGCAGGTCATCAATGGTGTCTGTTCTTTCGGACATGTCAGATAGGACAAACACCATATCCATGTAAGTATATATATAAGAAAGTATCGCATGACTTCTCTCACCTCAGTGTATGTCTCTCATCATTACGTCTTAGCAGGCAAACTTTCTAACGCCTATTTCATGCCACCCTGTAACAGTGTCGCGGTGGCACTTTTCAGCAGGACAATACGGGTCTAGATATTGCATGTGTGTCTATGAGCTGTGTGTGTAGCGTTGGGTAGTCCCATGGACAGTACATCCGCAGATATGTGCCCGACAGTACTTGTGTAGGACAGGCTCCAATGTCAACTCTGTCCCAGTTTCATTATCCAGGATGTCAAGGACCAGTTACAACAGCTGTGGGTCAGCTGGCCTAAGGAGAGAATAGAACGGCTTTTTGACACCTTTCCTGGTCGAATCAGGTTTTGCATCCAGGGCAGAGCGGGTGTAATCATGAAGTTCACATCACAAGCGCTCTCAAACCTGTGAAGTTTTACCTTGTCCTTCTGTTCTGGGTTCTCCTCTTTTTTGCCATGCAGTGTATTCAATAGTTATTTCCACTTTCTTCCAAATGAAAACTGACACGATAGCGCTGTGAAAAAAAGACTGTTTTCCACGAAATTTATGGAATAACGATTCAGAGCCAAGTGGTATATTGCAGCAAATGCATATGCACCTTATTTCCTCTTTCCTCAGTTTCATTGAACACAGTCGATATCATCAGTATATTTGTTCTAAGACGAAAATGAGGGCCACTAATTTTTTTAAGCTGCATATCCTCTAGTGCTGCTTACTTTGTTCTCAGAAAGCTTTTCTGTTTCGAAAATGAGAAACCACTGACTTGCAAATTGGCGCCGACAAGTCTACTAATGTTTGTAGCCTTGATGTTCTCTAGTCGCCTTCTAAAAAACATCAAGTTGCCAAGACAATTAGGAAGTAAGGAATTCGTTGGCACATTCTGTGGGAACGTCGACTAATCTCGTTACATCCTCGCAGTTGGTCGAATTAAACATTTTGATCTCATTGTATCTAACAATAGTAAGCAGGTACTGTACCACTGTTTTAATCCTCAGAAGTGATTTTGTGAAAATTGTCACCGGTGTCTTATCCATCCGAAATATGGCAGCGGTTACAGTTGGCACCGAATGTGGAAGTTATCTTTTCTGCGGATTACATTTCTGTTTCATATGAGGAAGCCTTGTATTATTGGATCTCATTGTGTCCAGAGAACAAAATCCATTTACAGTAGCTTTTGTTTCAGATTTAAGTGGGAGACAAAAACAATAAAGAAATGCTACCGTAGTACCTGTGAGATACAAACCCTGAATAACGCTGATAACGTACAGTTACATATTCAGCAGCAAGAAGGGAAAACTTCCATTAGTTACAAGGTGACGTAACAATTGCGAAGTAACTGTTCTTGTAAATTATAATGTCGACAGTATGTATACTTCCTAAAATCTCGGAAAGGACTAAAATGTATACACTTCCGCGTACGTTCGAACCATCAGTTGAAACATTTAGAAGACTCCGATACTGATACCTAAAAAATTTGGTTCTGAACTATCCAACAGCTTCTTCAGGTGATACGAATCGCTGTGAACTTTATGTTTCACAGAATGGAACACACAGAAATCGTCAGACGATAAAACAAAGTGAGAAAACACGCAATGAGACATTAGTTCCATGTTTTTATCAGCTGCTTTCACTTCTTGTGTGATGGAGAACGATGTGACGTTCTCAGCTGACTGTCCAGAGTCCATCGATGAACAGTACCAGAGCAATTGTCGTGTACCATTCAGAATAAACTGTTCTTCGATCTTGTGGAAGAACCAGGAGACTACTACTCTCCGCCCACTCTCGATTCCTTATAGAATCAGACGTTTATGTACAAAACAGCTTCAAACATGTGATTACTTTGAAAATTAGATAATAATAATCATCATCGTCATCAGTGTTCTGCCTAAAGGCAGATTTTCACATGGTAGTTCTCCAGGCTATCCGGTCTTCTGCCATCCTCTTAAGGTCTGCATAATTTCCTCTTCCTTTTATGTCGTCTATCATCTTGTATCTCGTTCCTCTCAGTCTTCTCTCACAAATCAATCCTTCCAAAGCATCTACTAGCAAGCACTCCCTTCTCAATGAATGTCCCAACAAGTTCTTTTTCCTTTCTCTTACAACCTTCAGCAGACATCTTCTCTCACCAACCCTTTCCAATAGTCTTTCATTACTCACTCTTTCCATCCAGCTTAATCTCTCCATTCTCCCCCACATCCACATCTCAGATGCTTCTAATCTTTTTTCATCCTCTCGTCTCAGAGTCCATTTTTCTGTCCCATACAGTGCCACACTCCAGACAAAACATTTGCCAAGCCTTTTTCTCAGTCCTTTATCTAATTTGCCACATAAGAGTCTCCTCTTTCTGTTGAATGCCTCCTTCGCTATGGCAATTCGAGTTTTCACCTCCTGGTGACATCTCAAGTCTTCAGTTGTTGTGCTTCCCAGATATTTAAATTCACTTACTTGTCTAATGGTAGATTGTCCTATTTTAATATTGGACACTCTGCGTCTTGTACTTATGACCATACTCTTTGTTTTTGTTGTGTTTATTTGCATCCCATATTCCACACAAGCTTCATTCAGATCTTTGAGCATGTTATTCACTGTCCCCTCACCTTCTGCCACTAATACCATGTCATCAGAAAATCTTATACATTATATTCTCTTTCCACAAATACGATTAGATAATGTCTTAAATTTTTGACGTTAAGCATGTGGATCCTTTGTTGGTTACCCTAATTATATTAGTTTCAGATTATTCATCGACGGACCAATGAAGAAATTTAAATTGATGTTCAGAGTTAGTTTAATGTCGCTAACTGCTCCCATTGTCGACTACTGGATGAATGCAGTATGGGTAATTTGACTGCTCTTGAGAAAAAGCGATTTTTTTTTCGCGCTTCTAAATATTTGAGACGTCACGGCCCACCAAGCACGTGCCGTAATTTTGCAGGATCATTCAGTGGTAAAATGTGTTGCGAACAGAGTTAGCAATAAAAAATAATAAATGAAAATGTCATATCTGATGCTGACGTTTAACAGCTTGAACGGCGAAAATATAGCAAGTGAAAATTGTTTTTCCTTTTCGCTATTTTGTTGTTGGTATCAGCGGAAAAGAGTTTAGTGAAGTTTTGAAGTTATGTGCGAAGTTCGTTGGGAGGTGAAAAGTGCACTCATTCTCGAATACTGGACGGATATAGTCTGGATAGTTTGCGCGCCGTAAGTTAGCTGTCTCAAGAAATATGCACTGGTTCTGCCTTCAAAACTTTACGTTTTGTGTTCTACCTTTAAGGTAAAATGATAGCTCTTAACGAGTAGTTTATGACAGGATTTTAAATTTTTAAGTGCGGTCAGTAATAGTATGAAATACTGTAAAATTTTTTTGTTGCTCCTGTAAGCCGTGAGATAGGCAACCTGCAATTACAGCTCTGCACCGCACTAGCCGTTTACTGATACAGATGGTTGCGAACCAAAGACACAACCAATCATCCTCTTCGAAGTCTCTCATAAAGAAACTTTATTTGATGGTTTTCGTTCCTTTTGGAACGCCCAAGCAGTTCATTTCTACTTAGTTTTCGGCTCTTACACCTACTGGCTGCAATGCTGTAAACCGAATGGAATTACTGGACTCTTCCTTAAATCCACGTCAAGAGCCTGTCTTTGAACTTCGGTTGAAGTGTGTGAAATTCGCAGGGAAGAGTCGTTTCCACATATGTAAAACCGAATGTACTGCAGTCTTTTGTACACCTAAGGATGCCTTCACTGCCTTTGCAGACGGAAAGCACTTTCCCAGTGGTTCAAATGGCTCTGAGCACTATGGGACTCAACTGCTGAGGTCATTAGTCCCCTAGAACTTAGAACTAGTTAAACCGAACTAACCTAAGGACATCACAAACATCCATGCCCGAGGCAGGATTCGAACCTGCGACCGTAGCGGTCTTGCGGTTGCAGACTGCAGCGCCTTTAACCGCACGGCCACTTCGGCCGGCACACTTTCCCAGTATCCTACCAAGTAACCGAAGTCTGCCACCTATATTACCTACAAGTGAGCCTATGTGATCATTACCTTACATTTCATACCTTACTATCTGCTACACTCAAATATTCGTATGCGTTAACACATTCTAAACGTTATCAATCGATGCAGTAATTGTAGGACACTATGATTTTACCTTTTGTTAAGTGTATAAATCGACACTTACACTGAACTGTCAAAGAAATTGGTACACCTGCCTAATATAGTGTAGGGCTTCGACAGCACACAGAAGTGCCGCAACACCTCGTGGCATGGACTCGACAAACGTCTGAAGTAGTGCTGTAGGGAACTGACACATTAATCCTGCAGAGCTGTACATAAATCCTAACGAGTTCGAGGCGGGTGGATATCTCTTCTGAGTAGCATGTTGCAAGGTATCCCGAATAAGCTGTTTATGTCTGGGGAGTTTGGCGGCCAGCGAAAGTGACATGCACGGTCTATGGACTCATGAGGTTGTCTCCATACCTGTACACGTCCATCAGCTCGATACAATTTGAAACGAGACTCGTCTGACCAGGAAACGTGTTTCCAGTCATCAACAGTCCAATGTCGGTGTTGACGGGGCCAGGCCAGGCGAAAAGCTTCGCGTCGTGCAGTCATCAAGGGTACACGACTGGGCCTTCGGCTTCGAGATCCCATATGGATGACGTTTCGTTGACTAGTTCGCACACTGATACTTGTTGATAGCGCAGCATTGAAATCTGCAGCGCTTTGCGGAAGGGTTGCACTTCCGTCACGTTGAACGATTCTCTTCAGCCGTCGTCTGTTCCGTTTTTGCACGATCTTTTTCCGGCAGCAGCGATGTCGAAGATTATATGTTTTACCGGATTCCTGATATTAACAGTACAATCGTGAAATGGTCGTGGGGGAAAAATCCTCACTTCATCGCTACCTCGGAGATGCTGTGTTCCATTGCTCGTGCCCCGACTGTAACACCGCTTTCAAACTCCATTAAATCTGTATAACTTGCCACCGTAGCAGTAGTAACCGATCTAACAACTGCGCCAGACACTTGTTGTCTTATATAGGCGTTGCTGACCGCAGCATCGTATTCTGTCTGTTTACATATTTCTGTATTTGAATACGCACGCCTTTAGCAGTTTCTTCGGCGCTTCAGAGTATGTACACATATAAAAAAAAGTTTTGCATCACCTCGGTTCCGAGAGTTCCGCAACCTGTACACAAAATTGGAACAGAGATCAACATAAACATCATTTCCGCCCTTTTTATTGCTCGTGAAAACCACACATTGCATGTCGCACCACAATACAGTGAGACCTTCAGATTGCTGTGTACACCGATATCTCTGACACCCAGTAGCACGTCCCCTTACATTGATGCATGCCCGTATTCGTCGTGGCATACTATCCACAAATTCATCAATGCACTGTTGGTCCAGATTGTCCCACTCGTCAGCGGCGATTCAGCGTAGATCCCTCAGAGTGGTTGGTAGATCACGTCGTCCATAAACAGCCCTTTTCAATCTATTCCAGGGATGTTCAATAGGGTCCTTGCCTGGAAAACATGCTGGCCACTCTAGTCGAACTACGTCGTTATCCTGAAGGAAGTCATTCACAAGATGTGCACGATGGAAGCTCGAATTGTCGTCCATGAAGACGAATGCCTTACCAATATACTGCCGGTGTGATTGGACTATCGGTCAGAGGATGACATTCACGTGTCTTACAGCCATTACGGCGTCTTCCAAGACCACCAGATTCGTAAGTCGGCCCCACATAATGCCACCGCAAAACAGCAGGGAACGTCCACCTTGCCGCACTCGCTGGACAGTGTGTCTAAGGTGTTCAGCCTGACCAGGTTTCTTGCAAACACGTCTCCGACGATTTTTTGGTTGGAGGCATATGCGACAGTCATCGGTGAAGACAACGTAATGCCAATCCTGAGCGGTCCATTCGGTATGTTGTTGGGCTCATCTGTACCGCGATACATGGTGTCGTGGTTGCAAAGATGGTCCTCCCCATGGACGTTGGGAGTGAAGTTGCGCATCATGCGCTCTATTGCGCACAGTTTAAGTCGTAACACGACATCCTGCACGATAAGCATTATTCAACATGGTGGCGTTGCTGTCGGGGTTCCTCCGAGCCATAATCCGTAGGTAGCGGTCATCCACTGCGATAGTAGCCCTTGGGCTGCCTGAGCGATGAATGTCATCGACGGTTCCTGTCTGTGTGTATCTGCTCCTGACCGTCTAGGCACGGTTGAACTACAGACAACACGAACCGTGTACCTCCTTCCTGGTGCAATGACTGGAACTGATTGGCTGTAGGGCCTCTTCCGTCTAATAGGCGCTGATCATGCATGGTTGTTTACATCATTGGGCGTGTTTAGTGACATCTCTGAACAGACTGTGTCTGTGGTACAATATCCAAGGTCAACGTCTATCTTCAGGAGTTCTGGGAACTGCAGTGATGTAAAACTTTTTTGGTGTGTGTACATTTAAAGTATGATGGTTTGTACGAATCTGGGACATGGATTTACGAACATAAAATAATGTTCAGAATTAACTTTTCAGTCTGCAGCGGAGTGTGCGCTGATGTGAAACTTCATGGCAGATTAAAACTGTGTGCCGGACCGAGACTCGAACTCTGGGTCCCGGGTTCGAGTATCGATCCGGCACACAGTTTTAATCTTCCCTGAAGTTTCGTAAAATAATATGTTTGAACAATTACTATCTAAGGCCATGAAGTTTCGTAAAATAATATGTTTGAACAATTACTATCTAAGGGCAAAATACAAGAAGATATAAAATTGTAAAACAATATATACAAAATAGATAAAAAGTGATGTCAGAGGGCTCCACGATCATCTAGTTGCCCTTAATGTAGAAACTGTGTCTATAGTACAAGGACCGTTCACTAAGTAATACAACGATTTTTTTTTTCTCGGGCGGTTTAAGTTGAAAAAATGAATATCTTGTTGGACGTCATGGAATATTCCCGCCTAAGCCTCTGTAGTTTCATGAAGTTCCAACTGGAGGCGGCGCTGTTATGCTACGTAGCCTTCGAAATAGCGTTTGTAACGGAGGTGCTATCCAAGCAGATAGCTATCATGCAGTATCTGTTGCTGGAAAAGAAGAGCATCGCAGATATTCATAGGTGATTGCAGAGAGTGTCTATGGAGACGTGGCAGTGACCAGACCAAAAGCTCTGCGAAGCGTTGGGAGAAGTGTGTCGTCATCGCAACAAGCTCGAGTAAACCTGTCCGAGCTCTCGCATGCCGGCCCACATGTAATATTCATCCTTGTGTTGTGTGTGTTATTTACTGATATGTAAAACCAGATGTAATACCTGCGTGTATTTTGTATTCTCTGAATTGGTTTACAAAACATACTGTCATGCAAAGCCAACTGTAATATTCCCATACTATACTGTTAATAATAAGCAATGTAACAAACAGAAATACAGTTACCTATCCGAACAGCAAAAGCACAAAAATAACCGTGTGTGTTATCCTACGGAGTAAGCATCAGACTTTAACTCGTTTCTTGAAATAATTCATTAGTTCGGAGGTATGGCAAATAACGGTAGTTAGACTACACTTTAGATTTAGATAAAAGATGCTTCAGCAATATAAGAAAAGTTCAGCCCCTCAAAACAAAACTACAGTGCCCAATTGCTTAAGCAAACAGACCGATTTCATGAAAACAAAAGTAATTTCGAACAGGAGGGTTTCTACATCAACATATTTGATACTCAACATTTCGTTGATTCACTATAAACTGTTTAACCTCACTATTTATCACCATTAATCAACAATTTAGTATTCCCTTTCATTAATACGTAATGTGAAAGCTGCAAACAATTTATCTAATGTGGTCTCTGAATCTGGCATAACCTTACGTAATCATTTTTAACACAGAAAATAATAGCAATGTTAATTATGAAATTCTCAGTTATTCTTTCCATCAATTGTTTCACTGATTAATCACTGATTTGCCAACAATATATTAAAGATTTCACAGTCTTGACTGAATAGAGGTCACTCGGAACTTTCATTACCAGGCTAGGATCCTGCTTGGTTTATGAGCGGGATAAATTACCAGGTCGCCACAACTGTTAATTTGGGTGATGGTTATTATTCTTAAAGCACATTTCAACTTCCTGGCACACACTATAATACATAGCTAAAATGTCGTACCTGTAAGCTAGGATCAGCGACGGTGGTGTTGGTGACAACAACTGCATTAATATCAGAACGGCCAAGAGCAGTTATCCATGTCAGACTTATTTCCTCTTCATAGCGATGATCCATCTTATAATCAATAATCCGTTTCTCTCCCCATACCAGGCCGTGACAAACTGCAGTTTCCAACCGAGGCAAGATGCAACAATATGGCGCACTCCACACTGTGCTGGCGCTGTATGTGCTGCCTCTAAGATCACTGGCCACCGACCGACTTTGTTGGCGCCCGCCAAACGCGCCAAAAGTTTCCGCTCCCACCTTTTCCTACGCTTATACAGCTTTCCATTCCTGACGAAACTACTCGATCTTTTATACTTCACATATCTCATACAGCCCTAAATGAGTGCCAGTAACTATTACATACATAATTACATTATAGCACCTTTTTACATTTAATAATTATAACAAATAGATATCTTTACAATATTTAAAAGTAAATATTACACCCTTTTCTTAATATGTACATTCATTTTAATCTTATCAAAGAGTTTCAGTATCGATTTCGCTTCAAACAAGATGTCTCTACTTCTGCTTTAACAGTTTCAATAAAATAATTACAATTTTTTTTAAAAATATGAACAATAATATCACACACAGCTGTGACTCCTGTAGTACTGGAACGTGTGGACACACTCATTCGAGGTGATCGACAATTAAACACCACGCTGAACAGCTAAATGGTCCTGAGCACTATGGGACTTAACTGCTGAGGTCATCAGTCCCCTAGAACTAACCTAAGGACATCACACACATCCATGCCCGAGGCAGGACCGTAGCGCTCACGCGGCTCCAGGCTGAAGCGCCTAGAACCGCTCGGCCACACCGGCCGGCACGGATATGCTGGACGTCTCTGTTGGTAGTGCTGACACACTCGTCCAAAAAACATTGAACTGTTCTCCCTCATCCACTGTACAGCCTTGATCTCAAACCCTCCGACTTCCATCTGTCTGGCACAGTGAAGGACACACTCCGTGAGAAGCAGTACGTGGATGGTGCGGAGATTATTGTTGCAGTAAGATGTTGGCTGCATGTCGACCAGTAGAGTGGAACCAAGATGGCACACAGACCTTCTCATTAAGGTGGCATACGGCCGTCGCACTGAACGAAGATTGCATTTTAAAATAGGATTTTTCAGTGAAGAGTGTGGCAAATGAAATGGTGTACTCCAAGACTGAATAAAACCAACCTGCATTCGGAATAGAAAGTGTTGCATAAGTCACTGAATGCCATTCATATAATGAGGTTGTCCATTCGGACTAGGATCTACTGTTAATCGAACATTTAATAACTAATTACACTATATGATCTCAGAAATAACGAAAAACGTGTAATACTGACCCTCTGGCAGTTCAGTTTTCACATTATGTGGCAATTACATCAAGTTGGGCTGACAGGGAGCTGGGCTGGCAGGCAGTTGGCGTGGCAGGGCGCCCATCGGGCGGCAGCCAGTTCGGGGCGGCAGCCAGTTCGGGGCGGCAGCCAGTTCGGGGCGGCAGCCAGTTCGGGGCGGCAGCCAGTTCGGGGCGGCAGCCAGTTCGGGGCGGCAGCCAGTTCGGGGCGGCAGCCAGTTCGGGGCGGCAGCCAGTTTGAAGTGGCAGCCAGTTTGAAGTGGCAGCCAGTTTGGGGTGGCAGGGATTTGGGGTGGCAGAGATTTCGGGTGGCAGGGATTTCGGGTGGCAGGGATTTCGGGTGGCAGGGATTTCGGGTGGCAGGGATTTCGGGTGGCAGGGATTTCGGGTGGCAGGGATTTCGGGTGGCAGGGATTTCGGGTGGCAGGGATTTCGGGTGGCAGGGATTTTGGGTGGCAGGCTTTTGGGGTGGCAGGGATTTTGGGTGGTTGGTTGGTTGTTTAGGGGAAGGAGACCAGACAGCGAGGTCATCGGTCTCATCGTATTAGGGAAGGACGGGGAAGGAAGTCGGCTGTGCCCTTTGAAAGGGAACCATCCCAGCATTTGCCTGAAGCGATTTAGGGAAATCACGGAAAACCTAAATCAGGATGGCCGGACGCGGGATTGAACCGTCGTCCTCCCGATTGCAAGTCAAGTGTCGAGTTTGGGGTGGCGGCGAGTTTGGGGTGGCGGCGAGTTTGGGGTGGCGGCGATTTGGGGTGGCGGCGAGTTTGGGGTGGCGGCGAGTTTGGGGTGGCGGCGAGTTTGGGGTGGCGGCGAGTTTGGGGTGGCGGCGAGTTTGGGGTGGCAGCGAGTTTGGGGTGGCGGCGAGTTTGGGGTGGCAGCGAGTTTGGGGTGGCAGCGAGTTTGGGGTGGCAGCGAGTTTGGGGTGGCAGCGAGTTTGGGGTGGCAGCGAGTTTGGGGTGGCAGCGAGTTTGGGGTGGCAGGGATTTCGGGTGGCAGCGATTTCGGGTGGCAGCGATTTCGGGTGGCAGCGATTTCGGGTGGCAGCGATTTCGGGTGGCAGCGATTTCGGGTGGCAGCGATTTCCGGTGGCAGGGTTTTCCGGTGGCAGGGATTTCGGGTGGCAGGGATTTCGGGTGGCAGGGATTTCGGGTGGCAGGGATTTCGGGTGGCAGGGATTTCGGGTGGCAGGGATTTCGGGTGGCAGGGATTTCGGGTGGCAGGGATTTCGGGTGGCAGGGATTTCGGGTGGCAGGGATTTCGGGTGGCAGGGATTTCGGGTGGCAGGGATTTCGGGTGGCAGGGATTTCGGGTGGCAGGGATTTCGGGTGGCAGGGATTTCGGGTGGCAGGGATTTCGGGTGGCAGGGATTTCGGGTGGCAGGGATTTCGGGTGGCAGGGTTTTGGGGTGGCAGGGATTTGGGGTGGTTGGTTGGTTGTTTAGGGAAAGGAGACCAGACAGCAAGGTCATCGGTCCCATCGTATTAGGGAAGGACGGGGAAGGATGTCGGCTGTGCCCTTTGAAAGGGAACCATCCCAGCATTTGCCTGGAGCGATTTAGGGAAATCACGGAAAACCTAAATCAGGATGGCCGGACGCGGGATTGAACAGTCGTCCTCCCGATTGCGAGTCAAGTGTCTAATTTGGGGTGGCAGCGAGTTGGGGGTGGCAGCGAGTTTGGGGTGGCGGCCAGTTTGGGGTGGCGGCCAGTTTGGGGTGGCGGCCAGTTTGGGGTGGCGGCCAGTTTGGGGTGGCGGCCAGTTTGGGGTGGCGGCCAGTTTGGGGTGGCGGCCAGTTTGGGGTGGCGGCCAGTTTGGGGTGGCGGCCAGTTTGGGGTGGCGGCCAGTTTGGGGTGGCGGCCAGTTTGGGGTGGCGGCCAGTTTGGGGTGGCGGCCAGTTTGGGGTGGCGGCCAGTTTGGGGTGGCGGCCAGTTTGGGGTGGCGGCCAGTTTGGGGTGGCGGCCAGTTTGGGGTGGCGGCCAGTTTGGGGTGGCGGCCAGTTTGGGGTGGCGGCCAGTTTGGGGTGGCGGCCAGTTTGGGGTGGCGGCCAGTTTGGGGTGGCGGCCAGTTTGGGGTGGCGGCCAGTTTGGGGTGGCGGCCAGTTTGGGGTGGCGGCCAGTTTGGGGTGGCGGCCAGTTTGGGGTGGCGGCCAGTTTGGGGTGGCGGCCAGTTTGGGGTGGCGGCCAGTTTGGGGTGGCGGCCAGTTTGGGGTGGCGGCCAGTTTGGGGTGGCGGCCAGTTTGGGGTGGCGGCCAGTTTGGGGTGGCGGCCAGTTTGGGGTGGCGGCCAGTTTGGGGTGGCGGCCAGTTTGGGGTGGCGGCCAGTTTGGGGTGGCGGCCAGTTTGGGGTGGCGGCCAGTTTGGGGTGGCGGCCAGTTTGGGGTGGCGGCCAGTTTGGGGTGGCGGCCAGTTTGGGGTGGCGGCCAGTTCGGGGTGGCGGCCAGTTTGGGGTGGCGGCCAGTTTCGGGTGGCAGGGATTTCGGGTGGCAGGGATTACGGGTGGCAGGGATTTCGGGTGGCAGGGATTTCGGGTGGCAGGGATTTCGGGTGGCAGGGATTTCGGGTGGCAGGGATTTCGGGTGGCAGGGATTTTGGGTGGCAGGGTTTTGGGGTGGCAGGGATTTGGGGTGGCAAGGATTTGGGGTGGTTGGTTGGTTGTTTAGTTGAAGGAGACCAGACAGTGAGGTCATCGGTCTCATCGTATTAGGGAAGGACGGGGAAGGAAGTCGGCCATGCCCTTTGAAAGGGAACCATCGCAGCATTTGCCTGGAGCGATTTAGGGACATCACGGAAAACATAAATCAGGATGGCCGGACGCGAGATTGAACCGTCGTCCTCCCGATTGCGAGTCAAGTGTCTAATTTGGGGTGTCAGGGAGTTTGGGGTGGCACCGAGTTTGCGGTGGCGGCGAGTTTGCGGCGGCGGCGAGTTTGGGGCGGCGGCGAGTTTGGGGCGGCGGCGAGTTTGGGGCGGCGGCGAGTTTGGGGCGGCGGCGAGTTTGGGGCGGCGGCGAGTTTGGGGCGGCGGCGAGTTTGGGGCGGCGGCGAGTTTGGGGCGGCGGCGAGTTTGGGGCGGCGGCGAGTTTGGGGCGGCCGCGAGTTTGGGGCGGCCGCGAGTTTGGGGCGGCCGCGAGTTTGGGGCGGCCGCGAGTTTGGGGCGGCCGCGAGTTTGGGGCGGCCGCGAGTTTGGGGCGGCCGCGAGTTTGGGGCGGCCGCGAGTTTGGGGCGGCCGCGAGTTTGGGGCGGCCGCGAGTTTGGGGCGGCGGCGAGTTTGGGGCGGCGGCGAGTTTGGGGCGGCGGCGAGTTTGGGGCGGCGGCGAGTTTGGGGCGGCGGCGAGTTTGGGGCGGCGGCGAGTTTGGGGCGGCGGCGAGTTTGGGGCGGCGGCGAGTTTGGGGCGGCGGCGAGTTTGGGGCGGCGGCGAGTTTGGGGCGGCGGCGAGTTTGGGGCGGCGGCGAGTTTGGGGCGGCGGCGAGTTTGGGGCGGTGGCGAGTTTGGGGCGGCGGCGAGTTTGGGGCGGCGGCGAGTTTGGGGCGGCGGCGAGTTTGGGGCGGCGGCGAGTTTGGGGCGGCGGCGAGTTTGGGGCGGTGAGGAGTTTGGGGCGGTGAGGAGTTTGGGGCGGCGAGGAGTTTGGGGCGGCGGCGAGTTTGGGGCGGCGGCGAGTTTGGGGTTGCGGCGAGTTTGGGGTGGCAGCGAGTTTGGGGTGGCAGCGAGTTTGGGGTGGCAGCGAGTTTGGGGTGGCAGCGAGTTTGGGGTGGCAGCGAGTTTGGGGTGGCAGCGAGTTTGGGGTGGCAGCGAGTTTGGGGTGGCAGCGAGTTTGGGGTGGCAGCGAGTTTGGGGTGGCAGCGAGTTTGGGGTGGCAGCGAGTTTGGGGTGGCAGCGAGTTTGGGGTGGCAGCGAGTTTGGGGTGGCAGCGAGTTTGGGGTGGCAGCGAGTTTGGGGTGGCAGCGAGTTTGGGGTGGCATCGAGTTTGGGGTGGCAGGGATTTCGGGTGGCAGGGATTTCGGGTGGCAGGGATTTCGGGTGGCAGGGATTTCGGGTGGCAGGGATTTCGGGTGGCAGGGTTTTGGGGTGGCAGGGATTTGGGGTGGTTAGTTGGTTGTTTAGGGGAAGGAGACCAGACAGCGAGGTCATCGGTCTCATCGTATTAGGGAAGGAAGGGGAAGGATATCGGCCGTGCCTTTCGAAAGGGAACCATCCCAGCATTTGCCTGGAGCGATTTAGGGAAATCACGGAAAACCTAAATCAGGATGGCCGGACGCGGGATTGAACAGTCGTCCTCCCGATTGCGAGTCAAGTGTCTAATTTGGGGTGGCAGTGTGTTGGGGGTGGCAGCCAGTTTGGGGTGGGCAGCCAGTTTGGAGTGCGCAGCCAGTTTGGGGTGGGCAGCCAGTTTGGGGTGCGCAGCCAGTTTGGGGTGGGCAGCCAGTTTGGGGTGGGCAGCCAGTTTGGGGTGGGCAGCCAGTTTGCTTTGGCAGCCAGTTTGGGGTGGCAGACAGTTTGGGGTGGCAGACAGTTTAGGGGTGGCAGCCAGTTTAGGGGTGGCAGCCAGTTTAGGGGTGGCAGCCAGTTTAGGGGTGGCAGCCAGTTTAGGGGTGGCAGCCAGTTTAGGGGTGGCAGCCAGTTTAGGGGTGGCAGCCAGTTTAGGGGTGGCAGCCAGTTTAGGGGTGGCAGCCAGTTTAGGGGTGGCAGCCAGTTTAGGGGTGGCAGCCAGTTTAGGGGTGGCAGCCAGTTTAGGGGTGGCAGCCAGTTTAGGGGTGGCAGCCAGTTTAGGGGTGGCAGCCAGTTTGGGGTGGCAGCCAGTTTGGGGTGGCAGCCAGTTTGGGGTGGCAGCCAGTTTGGGGTGGCAGCCAGTTTGGGGTGGCAGCCAGTTTGGGGTGGCAGCCAGTTTGGGGTGGCAGCCAGTTTGGGGTGGCAGCCAGTTTGGGGTGGCAGCCAGTTTGGGGTGGCAGCCAGTTTGGGGTGGCAGCCAGTTTGGGAAGGCAGGGATTTCGGGTGGCAGGGATTTCGGGTGGCAGGGTGTTCGGGTGGCAGGGTTTTCGGGTGGCAGGGTTTTCGGGTGGCAGGGTTTTCGGGTGGCAGGGTTTTCGGGTGGCAGGGTTTTCGGGTGGCAGGGTTTTCGGGTGGCAGGGATTTCGGGTGGCAGGGATTTCGGGTGGCAGGGATTTCGGGTGGCAGGGATTTTGGGTGGCAGGGATTTCGGGTAGCAGGGATTTCGGGTAGCAGGGATTTTGGGTAGCAGGGATTTCGGGTGGCAGGGATTTGGGGTGGCAGGGATTTGGGGTGGCAGGGACTTGGGGTGGCAGGGATTTGGGGAGCAGGGATTTGGGATGAAAGGGATTTGGGGTGGCAGGGATTTGGGGTGGCAGGGAGTTGGGGTGGCAGGGATTTGGGGTGGCAGGGATTTGGGGTGGCAGGGATTTGGGGTGGCAGGGATTTCGGGTAGCAGGGATTTCGGGTAGCAGGGATTTCGGGTAGCAGGGATTTCGGGTAGCAGGGATTTCGGGTAGCAGGGATTTCGGGTGGCAGGGATTTGGGGTGGCAGGGATTTCGGGTGGCAGGGATTTCGGGTAGCAGGGATTTCGGGTGGCAGGGATTTCGGGTGGCAGGGATTTCGGGTGGCAGGGATTTGGGGTGGCAGGGATTTCGGGTAGCAGGGATTTCGGGTAGCAGGGATTTCGGGTAGCAGGGATTTCGGGTAGCAGGGATTTCGGGTGGCAGGGATTTTGGGTGGCAGGGATTTCGGGTGGCAGGGATTTCGGGTGGCAGGGTTTTTGGGTGGCAGGGTTTTGGGGGGCAAGGTTTTGGGGTGGCAGGGATTTGGGGTGGTTGGTTGGTTAGATGAAGGAGACCAGACAGCGAGGTCATCGGTCTCATCGTATTAGGGAAGGACGGGGAAGGAAGTTGGCCGTGCCCTTTGAAAGGCAACCATCCCAGCATTTGCCTGGAGCGATTTAGGCAAATCACGGAAAACCTAAATCAGGATGGCCGGACGCGGGATTGAATCGTCGTCCTCCCGATTGCGAGTCAAGTGTTTAATTTGGGGTGGCAGGTAGTTGGGGTGGCAGCGAGTTTGCGGTGGCAGCGAATTTGGGGTGGCAGCGAGTTTGCGGTGGCAGCGAGTTTAGGGTGGCAGCGAGTTTAGGGTGGCAGCGAGTTTGGGGTGGCAGCGAGTTTGGGGTGGCAGCCAGTTTGGGGTGGCAGTCAGTTTGGGGTGGCAGGGATTTGGGGTGGCAGGGATTTGGGGTGGCAGGGATGTCGATTGGCAGGGATTTCGGGTGGCAGGGTTTTGGGGTGGTTGGTTGGTTGTTTAGGGGAAGGAGACCCGACAGCGAGGTCACCGGTCTCATCGTATTAGGGAAGGACGGGGAAGGAAGTCGGCCGTGCCCTTTGAAAGGGAACCATCCCAGCATTTGCCTGGAGCGATTTCGGGAAATCACGGAAAACCGAAATCAGGATGGCCAGACGCGGGATTGAACCGTCGTCCTCCCGATTGCGAGTCAAGTGTCTAATTTGGGGTGGCAGGGAGTTGGGGTGGCAGCGAGTTTGGGGTATCAGCGAGTGTGGGGTGGCAGCCAGTTGGGGGTGGCAGCGAGTTTGGGGAGGCAGCGAGTTTGGGGTGGCAGCGAGTGTGGGGTGGCAGCGAGTGTGGGGTGGCAGCGAGTGTGGGGTGGCAGCCAGTTTGGGGTGGCAGCGAGTGTGGGGTGGCAGCCAGTTTGGGGTGGCAGCCAGTTTGGGGTGGCAGCCAGTTCGGGGTGGCAGCCAGTTCGGGGTGGCAGCCAGTTGGGGGTGGCAGCCAGTTCGGGGTGGCAGACAGTTCGGGGTGGCAGACAGTTCGGGGTGGCAGACAGTTCGGGGTGGCAGACAGTTCGGGGTGGCAGACAGTTCGGGGTGGCAGCCAGTTCGGGGTGGCAGACAGTTCGGGGTGGCAGACAGTTCGGGGTGGCAGCCAGTTTGGGGTGGCAGGGATTTGGGGTGGCAGGGATTTGGGGTGGCAGCATTGGGGTGGCAGGGATTTGGGGTGGCAGGGATTTGGGGTGGCAGGGATTTGGGGAGCAGGGATTTGGGGTGGCAGGGATTTGGGGTGGCAGGGATTTGGGGTGGCAGGGATTTGGGGTGGCAGGGATTTGGGGTGGCAGGGATTTGGGGTGGCAGGGATTTCGGGTAGCAGGGATTTCGGGTAGCAGGGATTTCGGGTAGCAGGGATTTCGGGTGGCAGGGATTTCGGGTGGCAGGGTTTTGGGGTGGCAGGGATTTGGGGTGGCAGGGATTTGGGGTGGCAGGGATTTGGGGTGGTTGGTTGGTTGTTTAGGGGAAGGAGACCAGACAGCGAGGTCATCGGTCTCATCATATTAGGGAAGGACAGGGAAGGAAGTCGGCCGTGCTCTTTGAAAGGGAACCATCCTAGCATTTGCCTGGAGCGATTTAGGGAAATCACGGAAAACCTAAATCAGGATGGCCGGACGCGAGATTGAACCGTCGTCCTCCCGATTGCGAGTCAAGTGTCTAATTTGGGGTGGCAGGGAGTTTGGGGTGGCACGGAGTTTGGGGTGGCAGCCAGTGTGGGGTGGCAGCCAGTGTGGGGTGGCAGCCAGTGTGGGGTGGCAGCCAGTGTGGGGTGGCAGCCAGTGTGGGGTGGCAGCCAGTTTGGGGTGGCAGCCAGTTTGGGGTGGCAGCCAGTTTGGGGTGGCAGCCAGTTTGGGGTGGCAGCCAGTTGGGGGTGGCAGCCAGTTGGGGGTGGCAGCCAGTTGGGGGTGGCAGCCAGTTGGGGGTGGCAGCCAGTTGGGGGTGGCAGCCAGTTGGTGGTGGCAGCCAGTTTGGGGTGGCAGCCAGTTCGGGGTGGCAGCCAGTTCGGGGTGGCAGCCAGTTCGGGGTGGCAGCCAGTTCGGGGTGGCAGCCAGTTCGGGGTGGCAGCCAGTTCGGGGTGGCAGCCAGTTCGGGGTGGCAGCCAGTTCGGGGTGGCAGCCAGTTCGGGGTGGCAGCCAGTTCGGGGTGGCAGCCAGTTCGGTGTGGCAGCCAGTTCGGGGTGGCAGCCAGTTCGGGGTGGCAGCCAGTTCGGGGTGGCAGCCAGTTCGGGGTGGCAGCCAGTTCGGGGTGGCAGCCAGTTCGGGGTGGCAGCCAGTTCGGGGTGGCAGCCAGTTCGGTGTGGCAGCCAGTTCGGGGTGGCAGCGAGTTTGGGGTGGCAGGGATTTGGGGTGGCAGGGATTTGGGGTGGCATGGATTTCGGGTAGCAGGGATTTCGGGTAGCTGGGATTTCGGGTGGCAGGGATTTCGGGTGGCAGGGATTTCGGGTGGCAGGGATTTCGGGTGGCAGGGATTTCGGGTGGCAGGGATTTCGGGTGGCAGGGATTTCGGGTGGCAGGGATTTCGGGTGGCAGGGATTTCGGGTGGCAGGGATTTCGGGTGGCAGGGATTTCGGGTGGCAGGGATTTCGGGTGGCAGGGATTTCGGGTGGCAGGGATTTCGGGTGGCAGGGTTTTGGGGTGGCAGGGTTTTGGGGTGGCAGGGTTTTGGGGTGGCAAGGTTTTGGGGTGGCAGGGATTTGGGGTGGTTGGTTGGTTAGATGAAGGAGACCAGACAGCGAGGTCATCGGTCTCATCGTATTAGGGAAGGACGGGGAAGGAAGTTGGCCGTGCCCTTTGAAAGGGAACCATCCCAGCATTTGCCTGGAGCGATTTAGGCAAATCACGGAAAACCTAAATCAGGATGGCCGGACGCGGGATTGAATCGTCGTCCTCCCGATTGCGAGTCAAGTGTTTAATTTGGGGTGGCAGCGAGTTTGCGGTGGCAGCGAGTTTGGGGTGGCAGCGAGTTTGGGGTGGCAGCGAGTTTGGGGTGGCAGCGAGTTTGGGGTGGCAGCGAGTTTGGGGTGGCAGCGAGTTTGGGGTGGCAGCGAGTTTGGGGTGGCAGCGAGTTTGGGGTGGCAGCCAGTTTGGGGTGGCAGCCAGTTTGGGGTGGCAGCCAGTTTGGGGTGGCAGCCAGTTTGGGGTGGCAGCCAGTTTGGGGTGGCAGCCAGTTTGGGGTGGCAGCCAGTTTGGGGTGGCAGCCAGTTTGGGGTGGCAGCCAGTTTGGGGTGGCAGCCAGTTTGGGGTGGCAGCCAGTTTGGGGTGGCAGCCAGTTTGGGGTGGCAGCCAGTTTGGGGTGGCAGCCAGTTTGGGGTGGCAGCCAGTTTGGGGTGGCAGCCAGTTTGGGGTGGCAGCCAGTTTGGGGTGGCAGCCAGTTTGGGGTGGCAGCCAGTTTGGGGTGGCAGCCAGTTTGGGTTGGCAGCCAGTTTGGGGTGGCAGCCAGTTTGGGGTGGCAGCCAGTTTGGGGTGGCAGTCAGTTTGGGGTGGCAGGGATTTTGGGTGGCAGGGATTTGGGGGGGTAGGGATGTCGATTGGCAGGGATTTCGGGTGGCAGGGTTTTGGGGTGGCAGGGATTTGGGGTGGTTGGTTGGTTGTTTAGGGGAAGGAGACCAGACAGCGAGGTCACCGGTCTCATCGTATTAGGGAAGGACGGGGAAGGAAGTCGGCCGTGCCCTTTGAAAGGGAACCATCCCAGCATTTGCCTGGAGCGATTTAGGGAAATCACGGAAAACCGAAATCAGGATGGCCAGACGCGGGATTGAACCGTCGTCCTCCCGATTGCGAGTCAAGTGTCTAATTTGGGGTGGCAGGGAGTTGGGGTGGCAGCGAGTTTGGGGTATCAGCGAGTGTGGGGTGGCAGCCAGTTGGGGGTGGCAGCGGGTTTGGGGTGGCAGCGAGTGTGGGGTTGCAGCCAGTTTGGGGTGGCAGCCAGTTTGGGGTGGCAGCGAGGTTGGGGTGGCAGCGAGGTTGGGGTGGCAGCGAGGTTGGGGTGGCAGCGAGGTTGGGGTGGCAGCGAGGTTGGGGTGGCAGCGAGGTTGGGGTGGCAGCCAGTTTGGGGTGGCAGCCAGTTTGGGGTGGCAGCCAGTTTGGGGTGGCAGCGAGGTTGGGGTGGCAGCCAGTTTGGGGTGGCAGCCAGTTTGGGGTGGCAGCCAGTTTGGGGTGGCAGCCAGTTTGGGGTGGCAGCCAGTTTGGGGTGGCAGCCAGTTTGGGGTGGCAGCCAGTTTGGGGTGGCAGCCAGTTTGGGGTGGCAGCCAGTTTGGGTTGGCAGCCAGTTTGGGGTGGCAGCCAGTTTGGGGTGGCAGCCAGTTTCGGGTGGCAGCCAGTTTGGGGTGGCAGCCAGTTTGGGGTGGCAGCCAGTTTGGGGTGGCAGCCAGTTTGGGGTGGCAGCCAGTTTGGGGTGGCAGCCAGTTTGGGGTGGCAGCCAGTTTGGGGTGGCAGCCAGTTTGGGGTGGCAGCCAGTTTGGGGTGGCAGCCAGTTTGGGGTGGCAGCCAGTTTGGGGTGGCAGCCAGTTTGGGGTGCCAGCCAGTTTGGGGTGGCAGCCAGTTTGGGGTGGCAGCCAGTTTGGGGTGGCAGCCAGTTTGGGGTGGCAGCCAGTTTGGGGTGGCAGCCAGTTTGGGGTGGCAGCCAGTTTGGGGTGGCAGCCAGTTTGGGGTGGCAGCCAGTTTGGGGTGGCAGCCAGTTTGCGGTGGCAGCCAGTTTGCGGTGGCAGCCAGTTTGCGGTGGCAGCGAGTTTGGGGTGGCAGCGAGTTTGGGGTGGCAGCGTGTTTGGGGTGGCAGCGTGTTTGGGGTGGCAGCGTGTTTGGGGTGGCAGCGTGTTTGGGGTGGCAGCCAGTTTGGGGTGGCAGCCAGTTTGGGGTGGCAGCCAGTTTGGGGTGGCAGCCAGTTTGGGGTGGCAGCCAGTTTGGGGTGGCAGCGACTTTGGGGTGGCAGCGACATTGGGGTGGCAGGGATTTGGGGTGGCAGGGATTTGGGGTGGCAGGGATTTGGGGTGGCAGGGATTTGGGGTGGCAGGGATTTGGGGTGGCAGGGATTTGGGGTGGCAGGGATTTGGGGTGGCAGGGATTTGGGGTGGCAGGGATTTGGGGTGGCAGGGATTTGGGGTGGCAGGGATTTGGGGTGGCAGGGATTTGGGGTGGCAGGGATTTGGGGTGGCAGGGATTTGGGGTGGCAGGGATTTGGGGTGGCAGGGATTTGGGGTCGCAGGGATTTGGGGTCGCAGGGATTTGGGGTGGCAGGGATTTGGGGTCGCAGGGATTTGGGGTGGCAGGGATTTGGGGTGGCAGGGATTTGGTGTGGCGGGGATTTGGGGTGGCAGGGATTTGGGGTGGCAGGGATTTGGGGTGGCAGGGATTTGGGGTGGCAGGGATTTGGGGTGGCATGTATTTCGTGTGGAGGGGTTTTGGGGTGGCAGGGATTTGGGGTGGTTGGTTGGTTGTTTAGGGGAAGGAGACCAGACACCGAGGTCATCGGTCTCATCGTATTAGGGAAGGACGGGGAAGGAAATCGGCCGTGCCCTTTGAAAGGGAACCATCCCAGCATTTGCCTGGAGCGATTTAGGGAAATCACGGAAAACCTAAATCAGGATGGCCGGACGCGGGATTGAATCGTCGTCCTCCCGATTGCGAAACAAGTGTCTAATTTGGGGTGGCAGGGAGTTGGGGTGGCAGCCAGTTTGGGGTGGCAGCCAGTTTGGGGTGGCAGCCAGTTTGGGGTGGCAGCCAGTTTGGGGTGGCAGCCAGTTTGGGTTGGCAGCCAGTTTGGGTTGGCAGCCAGTTTGGGGTGGCAGCCAGTTTCGGGTGGCAGCCAGTTTCGGGTGGCAGCCAGTTTGGGGTGGCAGCCAGTTTGGGGTGGCAGCCAGTTTGGGGTGGCAGCCAGTTTGGGTTGGCAGCCAGTTTGGGGTGGCAGCCAGTTTGGGGTGGCAGTCAGTTTGGGGTGGCAGGGATTTGGGGTGGCAGGGATTTGGGGGGTAGGGATGTCGATTGGCAGGGATTTCGGGTGGCAGGGTTTTGGGGTGGCAGGGATTTGGGGTGGTTGGTTGGTTGTTTAGGGGAAGGAGACCAGACAGCGAGATCACCGGTCTCATCGTATTAGGGAAGGACGGGGAAGGAAGTCGGCCGTGCCCTTTGAAAGGGAACCATCCCAGCATTTGCCTGGAGCGATTTAGGGAAATCACGGAAAACCGAAATCAGTATGGCCAGACGCGGGATTGAACCGTCGTCCTCCCGATTGCGAGTCAAGTGTCTAATTTGGGGTGGCAGGGAGTTGGGGTGGCAGCGAGTTTGGGGTATCAGCGAGTGTGGGGTGGCAGCCAGTTGGGGGTGGCAGCGAGTTTGGGGTGGCAGCGAGTGTGGGGTTGCAGCCAGTTTGGGGTGGCAGCCAGTTTGGGGTGGCAGCGAGGTTGGGGTGGCAGCGAGGTTGGGGTGGCAGCGAGGTTGGGGTGGCAGCGAGGTTGGGGTGGCAGCGAGGTTGGGGTGGCAGCGAGGTTGGGGTGGCAGCGAGGTTGGGGTGGCAGCCAGTTTGGGGTGGCAGCCAGTTTGGGGTGGCAGCCAGTTTGGGGTGGCAGCGAGGTTGGGGTGGCAGCGAGGTTGGGGTGGCAGCCAGTTTGGGGTGGCAGCCAGTTTGGGGTGGCAGCCAGTTTGGGGTGGCAGCCAGTTTGGGGTGGCAGCCAGTTTGGGGTGGCAGCCAGTTTGGGGTGGCAGCCAGTTTGGGGTGGCAGCCAGTTTGGGGTGGCAGCCAGTTTGGGGTGGCAGCCAGTTTGGGGTGGCAGCCAGTTTGGGGTGGCAGCCAGTTTGGGTTGGCAGCCAGTTTGGGGTGGCAACCAGTTTGGGGTGGCAACCAGTTTGGGGTGGCAACCAGTTTGGGGTGGCAGCCAGTTTCGGGTGACAGCCAGTTTCGGGTGGCAGCCAGTTTCGGGTGGCAGCCAGTTTGGGGTGGCAGCCAGTTTGGGGTGGCAGCCAGTTTGGGGTGGCAGCCAGTTTGGGGTGGCAGCCAGTTTGGGGTGGCAGTCAGTTTGGGGTGGCAGGGATTTGGGGTGGCAGGGATTTGGGGGGGTAGGGATGTCGATTGGCAGGGATTTCGGGTGGCAGGGTTTTGGGGTGGCAGGGATTTGGGGTGGTTGGTTGGTTGTTTAGGGGAAGGAGACCAGACAGCGAGGTCACCGGTCTCATCGTATTAGGGAAGGACGGGGAAGGAAGTCGGCCGTGCCCTTTGAAAGGGAACCATCCCAGCATTTGCCTGGAGCGATTTAGGGAAATCACGGAAAACCGAAATCAGGATGGCCAGACGCGGGATTGAACCGTCGTCCTCCCGATTGCGAGTCAAGTGTCTAATTTGGGGTGGCAGGGAGTTGGGGTGGCAGCGAGTTTGGGGTATCAGCGAGTGTGGGGTGGCAGCCAGTTGGGGGTGGCAGCGAGTTTGGGGTGGCAGCGAGTGTGGGGTTGCAGCCAGTTAGGGGTGGCAGCCAGTTTGGGGTGGCAGCGAGGTTGGGGTGGCAGCGAGGTTGGGGTGGCAGCGAGGTTGGGGTGGCAGCGAGGTTGGGGTGGCAGCGAGGTTGGGGTGGCAGCGAGGTTGGGGTGGCAGCGAGGTTGGGGTGGCAGCGAGGTTGGGGTGGCAGCGAGGTTGGGGTGGCAGCCAGTTTGGGGTGGCAGCCAGTTTGGGGTGGCAGCCAGTTTGGGGTGGCAGCGAGGTTGGGGTGGCAGCCAGTTTGGGGTGGCAGCCAGTTTGGGGTGGCAGCCAGTTTGGGGTGGCAGCCAGTTTGGGGTGGCAGCCAGTTTGGGGTGGCAGCCAGTTTGGGGTGGCAGCCAGTTTGGGGTGGCAGCCAGTTTGGGGTGGCAGCCAGTTTGGGGTGGCAGCCAGTTTGGGTTGGCAGCCAGTTTGGGGTGGCAGCCAGTTTGGGGTGGCAGCCAGTTTCGGGTGGCAGCCAGTTTCGGGTGGCAGCCAGTTTGGGGTGGCAGCCAGTTTGGGGTGGCAGCCAGTTTGGGGTGGCAGCCAGTTTGGGTTGGCAGCCAGTTTGGGGTGGCAGCCAGTTTGGGGTGGCAGTCAGTTTGGGGTGGCAGGGATTTGGGGTGGCAGGGATTTGGGGGGGTAGGGATGTCGATTGGCAGGGATTTCGGGTGGCAGGGTTTTGGGGTGGCAGGGATTTGGGGTGGTTGGTTGGTTGTTTAGGGGAAGGAGACCAGACAGCGAGGTCACTGGTCTCATCGTATTAGGGAAGGACGGGGAAGGAAGTCGGCCGTGCCCTTTGAAAGGGAACCATCCCAGCATTTGCCTGGAGCGATTTAGGGAAATCACGGAAAACCGAAATCAGGATGGCCAGACGCGGGATTGAACCGTCGTCCTCCCGATTGCGAGTCAAGTGTCTAATTTGGGGTGGCAGGGAGTTGGGGTGGCAGCGAGTTTGGGGTATCAGCGAGTGTGGGGTGGCAGCCAGTTGGGGGTGGCAGCGAGTTTGGGGTGGCAGCGAGTGTGGGGTTGCAGCCAGTTTGGGGTGGCAGCGAGGTTGGGGTGGCAGCGAGGTTGGGGTGGCAGCGAGGTTGGGGTGGCAGCGAGGTTGGGGTGGCAGCGAGGTTGGGGTGGCAGCGAGGTTGGGGTGGCAGCGAGGTTGGGGTGGCAGCCAGTTTGGGGTGGCAGCAAGTTTGGGGTGGCAGCCAGTTTGGGGGGCAGCGAGGTTGGGGTGGCAGCCAGTTTGGGGTGGCAGCCAGTTTGGGATGGCAGCCAGTTTGGGGTGGCAGCCAGTTTGGGGTGGCAGCCAGTTTGGGGTGGCAGCCAGTTTGGGGTGGCAGCCAGTTTGGGGTGGCAGCCAGTTTGGGGTGGCAGCCAGTTTGGGTTGGCAGCCAGTTTCGGGTGGCAGCCAGTTTGGGGTGGCAGCCAGTTTGGGGTGGCAGCCAGTTTGGGGTGGCAGCCAGTTTGGGGTGGCAGCCAGTTTTAGGTGGCAGCCAGTTTGGGGTGGCAGCCAGTTTGGGGTGGCAGCCAGTTTGGGGTGGCAGCCAGTTTGGGGTGGCAGCCAGTTTGGGGTGGCAGCCAGTTTGGGGTGGCAGCCAGTTTGGGGTGGCAGCCAGTTTGGGGTGGCAGCCAGTTTGGGGTGGCAGCCAGTTTGGGGTGGCAGCCAGTTTGGGGTGGCAGCCAGTTTGGGGTGGCAGCCAGTTTGGGGTGGCAGCCAGTTTGGGGTGGCAGCCAGTTTGGGGTGGCAGCCAGTTTGGGGTGGCAGCCAGTTTGGGGTGGCAGCCAGTTTGGGGTGGCAGCCAGTTTGGGGTGGCAGCCAGTTTGGGGTGGCAGCCAGTTTGGGGTGGCAGCCAGTTTGCGGTGGCAGCCAGTTTGCGGTGGCAGCGAGTTTAGGGTGGCAGCGAGTTTGGGGTGGCAGCGTGTTTGGGGTGGCAGCGTGTTTGGGGTGGCAGCGTGTTTGGGGTGGCAGCGTGTTTGGGGTGGCAGCCAGTTTGGGGTGGCAGCCAGTTTGGGGTGGCAGCCAGTTTGGGGTGGCAGCCAGTTTGGGGTGGCAGCCAGTTTGGGGTGGCAGCCAGTTTGGGGTGGCAGCGACTTTGGGGTGGCAGCGACTTTGGGGTGGCAGGGATTTCGGGTGGCAGGGATTTGGGGTGGCAGGGATTTGGGGTGGCAGGGATTTGGGGTGGCAGGGATTTGGGGTGGCAGGGATTTGGGGTGGCAGGGATTTGGGGTGGCAGGGATTTGGGGTGGCAGGGATTTGGGGTGGCAGGGATTTGGGGTGGCAGGGATTTGGGGTGGCAGGGATTTGGGGTGGCAGGGATTTGGGGTGGCAGGGATTTGGGGTGGCAGGGATTTGGGGTGGCAGGGATTTGGGGTCGCAGGGATTTGGGGTCGCAGGGATTTGGGGTGGCAGGGATTTGGGGTCGCAGGGATTTGGGGTGGCAGGGATTTGGGGTGGCAGGGATTTGGTGTGGCAGGGATTTGGGGTGGCAGGGATTTGGGGTGGCAGGGATTTGGGTGGCAGGGATTTGGGGTGGCATGTATTTCGTGTGGAAGGGTTTTGGGGTGGCAGGGATTTGGGGTGGTTGGTTGGTTGTTTAGGGGAAGGAGACCAGACACCGAGGTCATCGGTCTCATCGTATTAGGGAAGGACGGGGAAGGAAATCGGCCGTGCCCTTTGAAAGGGAACCATCCCAGCATTTGCCTGGAGCGATTTAGGGAAATCACGGAAAACCTAAATCAGGATGGCCGGACGCGGGATTGAATCGTCGTCCTCCCGATTGCGAAACAAGTGTCTAATTTGGGGTGGCAGGGAGTTGGGGTGGCAGCCAGTTTCGGGTGGCAGCCAGTTTGGGGTGGCAGCCAGTTTGGGGTGGCAGCCAGTTTGGGGTGGCAGCCAGTTTGGGGTGGCAGCCAGTTTGGGGTGGCAGCGACTTTGGGGTGGCAGCGACTTTGGGGTGGCAGGGATTTCGGGTGGCAGGGATTTGGGGTGGCAGGGATTTGGGGTGGCAGGGATTTGGGGTGGCAGGGATTTGGGGTGGCAGGGATTTGGGGTGGCAGGGATTTGGGGTGGCAGGGATTTGGGGTGGCAGGGATTTGGGGTGGCAGGGATTTGGGGTGGCAGGGATTTGGGGTGGCAGGGATTTGGGGTGGCAGGGATTTGGGGTCGCATGGATTTGGGGTCGCAGGGATTTGGGGTGGCAGGGATTTGGGGTGGCAGGGATTTGGGGTGGCAGGGATTTGGGGTGGCAGGGATTTGGGGTGGCAGGGATTTGGGGTGGCAGGGATTTGGGGTGGCAGGGATTTGGGGTGGCAGGGATTTCGTGTGGAAGGGTTTTGGGGTGGCAGGGATTTGGGGTGGTTGGTTGGTTGTTTAGGGGAAGGAGACCAGACACCGAGGTCATCGGTCTCATCGTATTAGGGAAGGACGGGGAAGGAAATCGGCCGTGCCCTTTGAACGGGAACCATCCCAGCATTTGCCTGGAGCGATTTAGGGAAATCACGGAAAACCTAAATCAGGATGGCCGGACGCGGGATTGAATCGTCGTCCTCCCGATTGCGAGTCAAGTGTCTAATTTGGGGTGGCAGGGAGTTGGGGTGGCAGCCAGTTTGGGGTGGCAGCCAGTTTGGGGTGGCAGCCAGTTTGGGGTGGCAGCCAGTTTGGGGTGGCAGCCAGTTTGGGGTGGCAGCCAGTTTGGGGTGGCAGCCAGTTTGGGGTGGCAGCCAGTTTGGGGTGGCAGCGAGTTGGGGGTGGCAGCGAGTTGGGGGTGGCAGCGAGTTGGGGGTGGCAGCGAGTTGGGGGTGGCAGCGAGTTGGGGGTGGCAGCGAGTTGGGGGTGGCAGCCAGTTTGGGGTGGCAGCCAGTTTGGGGTGGCAGCCAGTTTGGGGTGGCAGCCAGTTTGGGGTGGCAGCCAGTTTGGGGTGGCAGCCAGTTTGGGGTGGCAGCCAGTTTGGGGTGGCAGCGAGTTTGGGGTGGCAGGGATTTGGGGTGGCAGGGATTTGGGGTGGCAGGGATTTGGGGTGGCAGGGATTTGGGGTGGCAGGGATTTGGGGTGGCAGGGATTTGGGGTGGCAGGGATTTGGGGTGGCAGGGATTTGGGGTGGCAGGGATTTGGGGTGGCAGGGATTTGGGGTGGCAGGGATTTGGGGTGGCAGGGATTTGGGGTGGCAGGGATTTGGGGTGGCAGGGATTTGGGGTGGCAGGGATTTGGGGTGGCAGGGATTTGGGGTGGCAGGGATTTGGGGTGGCAGGGATTTCGGGTGGCAGGGATTTCGGGTGGCAGGGATTTCGGGTGGCAGGGATTTCGGGTGGCAGGGATTTCGGGTGGCAGGGATTTCGGGTGGCAGGGATTTTGGGTGGCAGGGATATCGGGTGGCAGGGATTTCGCGTGGCAAGGATTTTGGGTGGCAGGGATTTCGGGTGGCAGGGTTTTGGGGTGGCAGGGTTTTGGGGTGGCAGGGTTTTGGGGTGGCAGGGATTTGGGGTGGTTGGTTGGTTGGTTGTTTAGGGGAAGGAGACCAGACAGCGAGGTCATCGGTCTCATCGTATTAGGGTTGGTTGGTTGGTTTGGGGAAGGAGACCAGACAGCGTGGTCATCGGTCTCATCGTATTAGGGAAGGACGGGGAAGGAAATCGGCCGTGCCCTTTGAACGGGAACCATCCCAGCATTTGCCTGGAGCGATTTAGGGAAATCACGGAAAACCTAAATCAGGATGGCCGGACGCGGGATTGAATCGTCGTCCTCCCGATTGCGAGTCAAGTGTCTAATTTGGGGTGGCAGGGAGTTGGGGTGGCAGCCAGTTTGGGGTGGCAGCCAGTTTGGGGTGGCAGCCAGTTTGGGGTGGCAGCCAGTTTGGGGTGGCAGCCAGTTTGGGGTGGCAGCCAGTTTGGGGTGGCAGCCAGTTTGGGGTGGCAGCGAGTTGGGGGTGGCAGCGAGTTGGGGGTGGCAGCGAGTTGGGGGTGGCAGCGAGTTGGGGGTGGCAGCGAGTTGGGGGTGGCAGCGAGTTGGGGGTGGCAGCGAGTTGGGGGTGGCAGCGAGTTGGGGGTGGCAGCGAGTTGGGGGTGGCAGCCAGTTTGGGGTGGCAGCCAGTTTGGGGTGGCAGCCAGTTTGGGGTGGCAGCCAGTTTGGGGTGGCAGCCAGTTTGGGGTGGCAGCCAGTTTGGGGTGGCAGCCAGTTTGGGGTGGCAGCGAGTTTGGGGTGGCAGGGATTTGGGGTGGCAGGGATTTGGGGTGGCAGGGATTTGGGGTGGCAGGGATTTGGGGTGGCAGGGATTTGGGGTGGCAGGGATTTGGGGTGGCAGGGATTTGGGGTGGCAGGGATTTGGGGTGGCAGGGATTTGGGGTGGCAGGGATTTGGGGTGGCAGGGATTTGGGGTGGCAGGGATTTGGGGTGGCAGGGATTTGGGGTGGCAGGGATTTGGGGTGGCTGGGATTTCGGGTGGCAGGGATTTCGGGTGGCAGGGATTTCGGGTGGCAGGGATTTCGGGTGGCAGGGATTTCGGGTGGCAGGGATTTCGGGTGGCAGGGATTTCGGGTGGCAGGGATTTCGGGTGGCAGGGATTTTGGGTGGCAGGGATATCGGGTGGCAGGGATTTCGGGTGGCAAGGATTTTGGGTGGCAGGGATTTCGGGTGGCAGGGTTTTGGGGTGGCAGGGTTTTGGGGTGGCAGGGTTTTGGGGTGGCAGGGATTTGGGGTGGTTGGTTGGTTGGTTGTTTAGGGGAAGGAGACCAGACAGCGAGGTCATCGGTCTCATCGTATTAGGGTTGGTTGGTTGGTTTGGGGAAGGAGACCAGACAGCGTGGTCATCGGTCTCATCGTATTAGGGAAGGACGGGGAAGGAAGTCGGCCGTGCCCTTTGAAAGAGAACCATCCCAGCATTTGCCTGGAGCGATTTAGGGAAATCACGGAAAACCTAAATCAGGATGGCCGGACGCGTTATTGAATCGTCGTCCTCCCGATTGCAAGTCAAGTGTCTAATTTGGGGTGGCAGGGAGTTGGGGTGGCAACGAGTTTGGGGTGGCAGCCAGTTTGGGGTGGCAGCCAGTTTGGGGTGGCAGCCAGTTTGGGTGGCAGCCAGTTTGGGGTGGCAGCCAGTTTCTGGTGGCAGCCAGTTTGGGGTGGCAGCGTGTTTGGGGTGGCAGCGTGTTTGGGGTGGCAGCGTGTTTGGGGTGGCAGCGTGTTTGGGGTGGCAGCCAGTTTGGGGTGGCAGCCAGTTTTGGGTGGCAGCCAGTTTGGGGTGGCAGCCAGTTTGGGGTGGCAGCCAGTTTGGGGTGGCAGCGACTTTGGGGTGCCAGGGATTTCGGGTGGCAGGGATTTGGGGTGGCAGGGATTTGGGGTGGCAGGGATTTGGGGTGGCAGGGATTTGGGGTATCAGGGTTTTGGGGTGGCAGGGTTTTGGGGTGGCAGGGATTTGGGGTGGCAGGGATTTGGGGTGGCAGGGATTTGGGGTGGCAGGGATTTGGGGTGGTTGGTTGGTTCTTTAGGGAAGGAGACCAGACAGCGAGGTCATCGGTCTCATCGTATTAGGGAAGGACGGGGAAGGAAATCGGCCGTGCCCTTTGAAAGGGAACCATCCCAGCATTTGCCTGGAGCGATTTAGGGAAATCACGGAAAACCTAAATCAGGATGGCCGGACGCGGGATTGAATCGTCGTCCTCCCGATTGCGAGTCAAGTGTCTAATTTGGGGTGGCAGCGAGTTTGGGGTGGCAGCCAGTTTGGGGTGGCAGCCAGTTTGGGGTGGCAGCCAGTTTGGGGTGGCAGCCAGTTTGGGGTGGCAGCCAGTTTGGGGTGGCAGCCAGTTTGGGGTGGCAGCCAGTTTGGGGTGGCAGCCAGTTTGGGGTGGCAGCCAGTTTGGGGTGGCAGCCAGTTTGGGGTGGCAGCCAGTTTGGGGTGGCAGCCAGTTTGGGGTGGCAGCCAGTTTGGGGTGGCAGCCAGTTTGGGGTGGCAGCCAGTTTGGGGTGGCAGCCAGTTTGGGGTGGCAGCCAGTTTGGGGTGGCAGCCAGTTTGGGGTGGCAGCGAGTTTGGGGTGGCAGCGAGTTTGGGGTGGCAGCGAGTTTGGGGTGGCAGCGAGTTTGGGGTTGCAGCGAGTTTGGGGTGGCAGAGAGTTTGGGGTGGCAGAGAGTTTGGGGTGGCAGAGAGTTTGGGGTGGCAGCCAGTTTGGGGTGGCAGCCAGTTTGGGGTGGCAGCGAGTTTGGGGTGGCAGCGAGTTTGGGGTGGCAGCGGGTTTGGGGTGGCAGCGGGTTTGGGGTGGCAGCCAGTTTGGGGTGGCAGCCAGTTTGGGGTGGCAGCCAGTTTGGGGTGGCAGCCAGTTTGGGGTGGCAGCCAGTTTGGGGTGGCAGCCAGTTTGGGGTGGCAGCCAGTTTGGGGTGGCAGCCAGTTTGGGGTGGCAGCCAGTTTGGGGTGGCAGCCAGTTTATGGTGGCAGCCAGTTTGGGGTGGCAGCCAGTTTGGGGTGGCAGCCAGTGTGGGGTGGAAGCCAGTTTGGGGTGGCAGCCAGTTTGGGGTGGCAGCCAGTTTGGGGTGGCAGCCAGTTTGGGGTGGCAGCCAGTTTGGGGTGGCAGCCAGTTTGGGGTGGCAGGGATTTGGAGTGGCAGGGATTTGGGGTGGCAACGATTTGGGGTGGCAGGGATTTGGGGTGGCAGGGATTTGGGGTGGCAGGGATTTGGGGTGGCAACGATTTGGGGTGGCAACGATTTGGGGTGGCAACGATTTGGGGTGGCAGGGATTTGGGGTGGCAGGGATTTGGGGTGGCAGGGATTTGGGGTGGCAGGGATTTGGGGTGGCAGGGATTTGGGGTGGCAGGGATTTGGGGTGGCAGGGATTTGGGGTGGCAGGGATTTCGGGTGGCAGGGATTTCGGGTGGCATGGATTTCGGGTGGCAGGGATTTCGGGTGGCAGGGATTTCGGGTGGCAGGGATTTCGGGTGGCAGGGATTTCGGGTGACAGGGGTTTCGGGTGGCAGGGATTTCGGGTGGCAGGGATTTCGGGTGGCAGGGATTTCGGGTGGCAAGGATTTCGGGTGGCAAGGATTTCGGGTGGCAAGGATTTCGGGTGGCAAGGATTTCGGGTGGCAAGGATTTCGGGTGGCAAGGATTTCGGGTGGCAAGGATTTCGGGTGGCAAGGATTTCGGGTGGCAAGGATTTCGGGTGGCAAGGATTTCGGGTGGCAAGGATTTCGGGTGGCAAGGATTTCGGGTGGCAAGGATTTCGGGTGGCAAGGATTTCGGGTGGCAAGGATTTCGGGTGGCAAGGATTTCGGGTGGCAAGGATTTCGGGTGGCAAGGATTTCGGGTGGCAAGGATTTCGGGTGGCAAGGATTTCGGGTGGCAGGGTTTCGGGTGGCAGGGATTTCGGGTGGCAGGGATTTCGGGTGGCAGGGTTATGGGGTGGCAGGGTTTTGGGGTGGCAGGGTTTTGGGGTGGCAGGGTTTTGGGGTGGCAGGGTTTTGGGGTGGCAGGGTTTTGGGGTGGCAGGGTTTTGGTGTGGCAGGGTTTTGGGGTGGCAGGGATTTGGGGTGGTTGGTTGGTTGTTTAGGGGAAGGAGACCAGACAGCGAGGTCACCGGTCTCATCGTATTAGGGAAGGACTTGGAAGGAAGTCGGCCGTGCCCTTTGAAAGGGAACCATCCCAGCATTTGCCTGGAGCGATTTAGGGAAATCACGGAAAACCGAAATCAGGATGGCCGGACGCGGGATTGAACCGTCGTCCTCCCGATTGCGAGTCAAGTGTCTAATTTGGGATGGCAGGGAGTTGGGGTGGCAGCGAGTTTGTGGTATCAGCGAGTGTGGGGTGGCAGCGAGTTTGGGGTGGCAGCGAGTGTGGGGCGGCAGCCAGTTTGGGGTGGCAGCCAGTTTGGGGTGGCAGCGAGTTTGGGGTGGCAGCGAGTTTGGGGTGGCAGCGAGTTTGGGGTGGCAGAGAGTTTGGGGTGGCAGAGAGTTTGGGGTGGCAGCGAGTTTGGGGTGGCAGCGAGTTTGGGGTGGCAGCGAGTTTGGGGTGGCAGCCAGTTTTGGGGTGGCAGCCAGTTTTGGGGTGGCAGCCAGTTTGGGGTGGCAGCCAGTTTGGGGTGGCAGCCAGTTTGGGGTGGCAGCCAGTTTGGGGTGGCAGCCAGTTTGGGGTGGCAGCCAGTTTGGGGTGGCAGCCAGTTTGGGGTGGCAGCCAGTTTGGGGTGGCAGCCAGTTTGGGGTGGCAGCCAGTTTGGGGAGGCAGCCAGTTTGGGGAGGCAGCCAGTTTGGGGTGGCAGCCCGTTTGGGGTGGCAGCCCGTTTGGGGTGGCAGCCCGTTTGGGGTGGCAGCCCGTTTGGGGTGGCAGCCCGTTTGGGGTGGCAGCCCGTTTGGGGTGGCAGCCCGTTTGGGGTGGCAGCCCGTTTGGGGTGGCAGCCCGTTTGGGGTGGCAGCCCGTTTGGGGTGGCAGCCCGTTTGGGGTGGCAGCCCGTTTGGGGTGGCAGCCCGTTTGGGGTGGCAGCCCGTTTGGGGTGGCAGCCCGTTTGGGGTGGCAGCCCGTTTGGGGTGGCAGCCCGTTTGGGGTGGCAGCCAGTTTGGGGTGGCAGCCAGTTTGGGGTGGCAGCCAGTTTGGGGTGGCAGCCAGTTTGGGGTGGCAGCCAGTTTGGGGTGGCAGCCAGTTTGGGGTGGCAGCCAGTTTGGGGTGGCAGCCAGTTTGGGGTGGCAGCCAGTTTGGGGTGGCAGCCAGTTTGGGGTGGCAGCCAGTTTGGGGTGGCAGCCAGTTTGGGGTGGCAGCCAGTTTGGGGTGGCAGCCAGTTTGGGGTGGCAGCCAGTTTGGGGTGGCAGCCAGTTTGGGGTGGCAGCCAGTTTGGGGTGGCAGCCAGTTTGGGGTGGCAGCCAGTTTGGGGTGGCAGCCAGTTTGGGGTGGCAGCCAGTTTGGGGTGGCAGCCAGTTTGGGGTGGCAGCCAGTTTGGGGTGGCAGCCAGTTTGGGGTGGCAGCCAGTTTGGGGTGGCAGCCAGTTTGGGGTGGCAGCCAGTTTGGGGTGGCAGCCAGTTTGGGGTGGCAGCCAGTTTGGGGTGGCAGCCAGTTTGGGGTGGCAGCCAGTTTGGGGTGGCAGCCAGTTTGGGGTGGCAGCCAGTTTGGGGTGGCAGCCAGTTTGGGGTGGCAGCCAGTTTGGGGTGGCAGCCAGTTTGGGGTGGCAGCCAGTTTGGGGTGGCAGCCAGTTTGGGGTGGCAGCCAGTTTGGGGTGGCAGCCAGTTTGGGGTGGCAGCCAGTTTGGGGTGGCAGCCAGTTTGGGGTGGCAGCCAGTTTGGGGTGGCAGCCAGTTTGGGGTGGCAGCCAGTTTGGGGTGGCAGCCAGTTTGGGGTGGCAGCCAGTTTGGGGTGGCAGCCAGTTTGGGGTGGCAGCCAGTTTGGGGTGGCAGCCAGTTTGGGGTGGCAGCCAGTTTGGGGTGGCAGCCAGTTTGGGGTGGCAGCCAGTTTGGGGTGGCAGCCAGTTTGGGGTGGCAGCCAGTTTGGGGTGGCAGCCAGTTTGGGGTGGCAGCCAGTTTGGGGTGGCAGCCAGTTTGGGGTGGCAGCCAGTTTGGGGTGGCAGCCAGTTTGGGGTGGCAGCCAGTTTGGGGTGGCAGCCAGTTTGGGGTGGCAGCCAGTTTGGGGTGGCAGCCAGTTTGGGGTGGCAGCCAGTTTGGGGTGGCAGCCAGTTTGGGGTGGCAGCCAGTTTGGGGTGGCAGCCGGTTTGGGGTGGCAACCAGTTTGGGGTGGCAGCCAGTTTGGGGTGGCAGCCAGTTTGGGGTGGCAGCCAGTTTGGGGTGGCAGCCAGTTTGGGGTGGCAGCCAGTTTGGGGTGGCAGCCAGTTTGGGGTGGCAGCCAGTTTGGGGTGGCAGCCAGTTTGGGGTGGCAGCCAGTTTGGGGTGGCAGCCAGTTTGGGGTGGCAGCCAGTTTGGGGTGGCAGGGATTTGGTGTGGCAGGGATTTCGGGTGGCCGGGATTTGGGGTGGCCGGGATTTGGGGTGGCAGGGATTTGGGGTGGCAGGGACTTGGGGTGGCAGGGATTTGGGGTGGCAGGGATTTGGGGTGGCAGGGATTTGGGGTGGCAGGGATTTGGGGTGGCAGGGATTTGGGGTGGCAGGGATTTGGGGTGGCAGGGATTTGGGGTGGCAGGGATTTGGGGTGGCAGGGATTTGGGGTGGCAGGGATTTGGGGTGGCAGGGATTTGGGGTGGCAGGGATTTGGGGTGGCAGGGATTTGGGGTGGTTGGTTGGTTGTTTAGGGGAAGGAGACCAGACAGCGAGGTCATCGGTCTCATCGTATTAGGGAAGGACGGGGAAGGAAGTCGGCCGTGCCCTTTGAAAGGGAACCATCCCAGCATTTGCCTGGAGCGATTTAGGGAAATCACGGAAAACCTAAATCAGGATGGCCGGACGCGGGATTGAACCGTCGTCCTCCCGATTGCGAGTCAAGTGTCTAATTTGGGGTGGCAGCCAGTTTGGGGTGGCAGCCAGTTTGGGGTGGCAGCCAGTTTGGGGTGGCAGCCAGTTTGGGGTGGCAGCCAGTTTGGGGTGGCAGCCAGTTTGGGGTGGCAGCGAGTTTGGGGTGGCAGCGAGTTTGGGGTGGCAGCGAGTTTGGGGTGGCAGCGAGTTTGGGGTGGCAGCGAGTTTGGGGTGGCAGCGAGTTTGGGGTGGCAGCGAGTTTGGGGTGGCAGCCAGTTTGGGGTGGCAGCCAGTTTGGGGTGGCAGCCAGTTTGGGGTGGCAGCCAGTTTGGGGTGGCAGCCAGTTTGGGGTGGCAGCCAGTTTGGGGTGGCAGCCAGTTTGGGGTGGCAGCCAGTTTGGGGTGGCAGCCAGTTTGGGGTGGCAGCCAGTTTGGGGTGGCAGCCAGTTTGGGGTGGCAGCCAGTTTGGGGTGGCAGCCAGTTTGGGGTGGCAGCCCGTTTGGGGTGGCAGCCAGTTTGGGGTGGCAGCCAGTTTGGGGTGGCAGCCAGTTTGGGGTGGCAGCCAGTTTGGGGTGGCAGCCAGTTTGGGGTGGCAGCCAGTTTGGGGTGGCAGCCAGTTTGGGGTGGCAGCCAGTTTGGGGTGGCAGCCAGTTTGGGGTGGCAGCCAGTTTGGGGTGGCAGCCAGTTTGGGGTGGCAGCCAGTTTGGGGTGGCAGCCAGTTTGGGGTGGCAGCCAGTTTGGGGTGGCAGCCAGTTTGGGGTGGCAGGGATTTGGGGTGGCAGGGATTTGGGGTGGCAGGGATTTGGGGTGGCAGGGATTTGGGGTGGCAGGGATTTGGGGTGGCAGGGATTTGGGGTGGCAGGGATTTGGGGTGGCAGGGATTTGGGGTGGCAGGGATTTGGGGTGGCAGGGATTTGGGGTGGCAGGGATTTGGGGTGGCAGTGATTTGGGGTGGCAGGGATTTGGGGTGGCAGGGATTTGGGATGGCAGGGATTTGGTGTGGCAGGGATTTGGGGTGGCAGGGATTTGATGTGGCAGGGATTTGGGGTGGCAGGGATTTCGGGTGGCAGGGATTTCGGGTGGCAGGGATTTCGGGTGGCAGGGATTTCGGGTGGCAGGGATTTCGGGTGGCAGGGATTTCGGGTGGCAGGGATTTCGGGTGGCAGGGATTTCGGGTGGCAGGGATTTCGGGTGGCAGGGATTTCGGGTGGCAGGGATTTCGGGTGGCAGGGATTTCGGGTGACAGGGATTTCGGGTGACAGGGATTTCGGGTGGCAGGGATTTCGGGTGGCAAGGATTTCGGGTGGCAAGGATTTCGGGTGGCAAGGATTTCGGGTGGCAAGGATTTCGGGTGGCAAGGATTTCGAGTGGCAAGGATTTCGGGTGGCAAGGATTTCGGGTGGCAAGGATTTCGGGTGGCAAGGATTTCGGGTGGTAAAGATTTCGGGTGGCAAGGATTTCGGGTGGCAAGGATTTCGGGTGGCAGGGTTTTCGGGTGGCAGGGATTTCGGGTGGCAGGGTTATGGGGTGGCAGGGTTTTGGGGTGGAAGGGTTTTGGGGTGGCAGGGTTTTGGGGTGGCAGGGATTTGGGGTGGTTGGTTGGTTGTTTAGGGGAAGGAGACCAGACAGCGAGGTCACCGGTCTCATCGTATTAGGGAAGGACTTGGAAGGAAGTCGGCCGTGCCCTTTGAAAGGGAACCATCCCAGCATTTGCCTGGAGCGATTTAGGGAAATCACGGAAAACCGAAATCAGGATGGCCGGACGCGGGATTGAACCGTCGTCCTCCCGATTGCGAGTCAAGTGTCTAATTTGGGATGGCAGGGAGTTGGGGTGGCAGCGAGTTTGTGGTATCAGCGAGTGTGGGGTGGCAGCGAGTTTGGGGAGGCAGCGAGTGTGGGGTGGCAGCCAGTTGGGGGTGGCAGCGAGTGTGGGGTGGCAGCCAGTTGGGGGTGGCAGCCAGTTGGGGGTGGCAGCCAGTTGGGGGTGGCAGCCAGTTGGGGGTGGCAGCCAGTTGGGGGTGGCAGCCAGTTGGGGGTGGCAGCCAGTTGGGGGTGGCAGCCAGTTGGGGGTGGCAGCCAGTTGGGGGTGGCAGCCAGTTGGGGGTGGCAGCCAGTTGGGGGTGGCAGCCAGTTGGGGGTGGCAGCCAGTTGGGGGTGGCAGCCAGTTGGGGGTGGCAGCCAGTTGGGGGTGGCAGCGAGTTTGTGGTGGCAGCGAGTTGGGGGTGGCAGCGAGTTGGGGGTGGCAGCGAGTTGGGGGTGGCAGCGAGTTGGGGGTGGCAGCGAGTTTGGGGTGGCAGCGAGTTTGGGGTGGCAGCGAGTTTGGGGTGGCAGCGAGTTTGGGTTGGCAGCGAGTTTGGTGTGGCAGCGAGTTTGGTGTGGCAGCGAGGTTGGGGTGGCAGCCAGTTTGGGGTGGCAGCCAGTTTGGGGTGGCAGCCAGTTTGGGGTGGCAGCCAGTTTGGGCTGGCAGCCAGTTTGGGGTGGCAGCCAGTTTGGGGTGGCAGCCAGTTTGGGGTGGCAGCCAGTTTGGGGTGGCAGCCAGTTTGGGGTGGCAGCCAGTTTGGGGTGGCAGCCAGTTTGGGGTGGCAGCCAGTTTGGGGTGGCAGCCAGTTTGGGGTGGCAGCCAGTTTGGGGTGGCAGCCAGTTTGGGGTGGCAGCCAGTTTGGGGTGGCAGCCAGTTTGGGGTGGCAGCGAGTTTGGGGTGGCACCGTGTTTGGGGTGGCAGCCAGTTTGGGGTGGCAGCCAGTTTGGGGTGGCAGCCAGTTTGGGGTGGCAGCCAGTTTGGGGTGGCAGCCAGTTTGGGGTGGCAGCCAGTTTGGGGTGGCAGCCAGTTTGGGGTGGCAGCCAGTTTGGGGTGGCAGCCAGTTTGGGGTGGCAGCCAGTTTGGGGTGGCAGCCAGTTTGGGGTGGCAGCCAGTTTGGGGTGGCAGCCAGTTTGGGGTGGCAGCCAGTTTGGGGTGGCAGCCAGTTTGGGGTGGCAGCCAGTTTGGGGTGGCAGCCAGTTTGGGGTGGCAGCCAGTTTGGGGTGGCAGCCAGTTTGGGGTGGCAGCCAGTTTGGGGTGGCAGCCAGTTTGGGGTGGCATGCCAGTTTGGGGTGGCATGCCAGTTTGGGGTGGCATGCCAGTTTGGGGTGGCATGCCAGTTTGGGGTGGCAGCCAGTTTGGGGTGGCAGCCAGTTTGGGGTGGCAGCCAGTTTGGGGTGGCAGCCAGTTTGGGGTGGCAGCCAGTTTGGGGTGGCAGCCAGTTTGGGGTGGCAGCGAGTTTGGGGTGGCAGCGAGTTTGGGGTGGCAGCGAGTTTGGGGTGGCAGCGAGTTTGGGGTGGCAGGGATTTGGGGTGGCAGGGATTTGGGGTGGCAGGGATTTGGGGTGGCAGGGATTTGGGGTTGCAGGGATTTGGGGTGGCAGGGATTTGGGGTGGCAGGGATTTGGGGTGGCAGGGATTTGGGGTGGCAGGGATTTGGGGTGGCAGGGATTTGGGGTGGCAGGGATTTGGGGTGGCAGGGATTTGGGGTGGCAGGGATTTGGGGTGGCAGGGATTTGGGGTGGCAGGGATTTGGGGTGGCAGGGATTTGGGGTGGCAGGGATTTGGGGTGGCAGGTATTTCGTGTGGAAGGGTTTTGGGGTGGCAGGGATTTGGGGTGGTTGGTTGGTTGTTTAGGGGAAGGAGACCAGACAGCGAGGTCATCGGTCTCATCGTATTAGGGAAGGATGGGGAAGGAAATCGGCCGTGCCCTTTGAAAGGGAACCATCCCAGCATTTGCCTTGAGCGATTTAGGGAAATCACGGAAAACCTAAATCAGGATGGCCGGATGCGGGATTGAATCGTCGTCCTCCCGATTGCGAGTCAAGTGTCTAATTTGGGGTGGCAGGGAGTTGGGGTGGCAGCGAGTTTGGGGTGGCAGCGAGTGTGGGGTGGCAGCCAGTTTGGGGTGCCAGCCAGTTTGGGGTGCCAGCCAATTTGGGGTGGCAGCCAATTTGGGGTGGCAGCCAGTTTGGGGTGGCAGCCAGTTTGGGGTGGCAGCCAGTTTGGGGTGGCAGCCAGTTTGGGGTGGCAGCCAGTTTGGGGTGGCAGCCAGTTTGGGGTGGCAGCCAGTTTGGGGTGGCAGCCAGTTTGGGGTGGCAGCCAGTTTGGGGTGGCAGCCAGTTTGGGGTGGCAGCCAGTTTGGGGTGGCAGCCAGTTTGGGGTGGCAGCCAGTTTGGGGTGGCAGCCAGTTTGGGGTGGCAGCCAGTTTGGGGTGGCAGCCAGTTTGGGGTGGCAGCGAGTTTGGGGTGGCAGGGATTTGGCGTGGCAGGGATTTGGCGTGGCAGGGATTTGGCGTGGCAGGGATTTGGCGTGGCAGGGATTTGGCGTGGCAGGGATTTGGCGTGGCAGGGTTTTCGGGTGGCAGGGATTTCGGGTGGCAGGGATTTCGGGTGGCAGGGATTTCGGGTGGCAGGGTTTTGGGGTGGCAGGGTTTTGGGGTGGCAGGGATTTGGTTGGTTGGTTGGTTGGTTTGGGGGATTAAAGGGACCAGACTGCTATGGTCATCGGTCCCTTGTTCCAAAGTCAAAGAACACCCACAGAGAATAAAAACGATGAACAGAAGAGATCACAGACGATACAGAACAAGAGAATCTGAGACAAGGACAAGACAAAACGAACTAAAACCGCACAGAGTGTGACGGTGGTTGGCCGACCATAGAAATAAATAAGGAAAAGCCAACCACTTAGAAACACATTAAAAAATCAGTGTAAAATCATAGGCCAAAGGCCAGAATCGACACAAAACGATAAAATAAAACAGAAACACTCAGAGTAAATGATAAAATCCCCCTGCCCGAATAAAACGTAAAACTAAGTCAGCCATAGTGGAGTCGTCTGTTAAAAGGGCAGGGAGCGTAGCAGGCAGCGCAAATGTCTGCCTGACCACAGCTAAAAGGGGGCAGGCCAGCAAAATGTGGGCCACTGTCAAAGCTGCCCCACAGCGACATAGAGGAGGGTCCTCCCGGCGCAGGAAATAACTGTGTGTCAGCCGGGAGTGGCCAATGCGGAGCCGGCAAAGAACTACTGTGTCCCTGCGAGTGGCTCGCAGGGATGACCGCCACACAGCCGTCGTCTCCTTGACAGCACGGAGTTTATTGGACATTGTCAGTTCGCGCCATTCATCGTCCCATAGCGAGAAGATTTTGCGGCGGAAGACTGCCCGCAAATCAGTCTCTGGGAGGCCAAGGTCCAGAGATGGCCTGCTGGTGGCCTCTTTCGCCAGGCGGTCAACATGTTCGTTACCCGGGATACCGACATGACCGGGGGTCCACACAAAGACCACAGAGCGGCCGCAACAGGCGAGAGTATGCAGAGACTCGTGGATAGCCATCACCAAACGAGAACGAGGGAAACACTGGTCGAGAGCTCGTAAACCGCTCAGGGAATCGCTACAGATAACGAAGGACTCACCTGAGCAGGAGCGGATATACTCTAGGGCACGAAAGATGGCGACCAGTTCAGCAGTGTAAACGCTGCAGCCATCCGGCAAGGAACGTTGTTCGGAAAGGTCCCCTAGAGTGAGCGCATATCCGACACGACCAGCAACCATCGAACCGTCAGTGTAAACAACACCAGAGCCCTGATACGTGGCCAGGATGGAATAAAAGCGGCGGCGGAAGGCCTCTGGAGGGACTGAGTCCTTAGGGCCCTGTACCAAGTCGAGCCGAAGGCTAGGGCGACGAACACACCATGGGGGTGTATGCAAAGTAGCCCGGAAAGGAGGTGGAACAGTGAAACCCTGGAGCCCAGAGAGAAGCTCTTTGACGCGGACCGCTATTGTACAACCAGACCGGGGCCGACGTTCTGGCATACGGACGACCGACCGCGGGAACAGGAGGCGATAGTTTGGATGCCCGGGCGAGCTTAGAACATGGGCAGCATAAGCGGCCAGCAAACGTTGGCGTCGGAACCACAGTGGAGGTACACCTGCCTCCACTAGTACGCTGTCCACAGGGCTGGTGCGGAAAGCACCAGTGGCAAGGCGTATCCCGCTGTGGAGAATCGGGTCCAGCACCCGTAACGCAGATGGGGATGCTGAGCCATAAGCCGGGCTCCCATAATCCAGACGGAACTGGATTAACGCCTGGTAGAGCCGCAACAGTGTAGAGCGGTCGGCGCCCCAGCGGGTGTTGCTCAAGCATCTCAGAGCGTTTAGATGCCGCCAACACGTCTGTTTCAGCTGCCGGATATGAGGCAGCCAAGTCAACCGGGCATCGAAAACCACCCCCAAAAACCTGTGGGTCTCCACCACAGCAAGGAGTTCGTCGGCAAGATAAAGCCGCGGCTCAGGATGGACTGTTCGGCGCCGGCAGAAATGCATAACGCAGGTCTTGGCTGCCGAAAACTGAAACCCATGCGCTACAGCCCAAGACTGCGCCTTACGGATAGCGCCCTGTAGCTGACGTTCAACAGCTGCAATGCCAGTAGAGCTGTAATAAAGGCAGAAGTCGTCAGCATACAGGGAAGCGGAGACAGAATTTCCCACGGCCGCAGCAAGCCCGTTAATGGCTATTAAAAACAGACAGACACTTAAAACAGAGCCCTGTGGCACACCGTTCTCCTGGACGTGGGAGGAACTATACGAGGCCGCGACTTGCACGCGGAAGGTACGACACGACAGAAAATTGCGGATAAAAATCGGCAGAGGACCCCGAAGACCCCATCCATGAAGCGTAGAAAGAATGTGATGACGCCATGTCGTATCGTACGCCTTCCGCATGTCGAAAAAGACAGCGACCAGGTGCTGACGGCGGGCAAAAGCAGTACGGATGGCCGACTCCAGACTCACCAGATTGTCGGTGGCGGAGCGGCCTTTACGGAACCCACCCTGAGACGGAGCCAGAAGGCCCCGAGACTCCAGTACCCAATGCAAGCGCCGGCTCACCATCCGTTCAAGCAACTTACAAAGAACGTTGGTGAGGCTAATGGGACGGTAGCTGTCCACCTCCAGAGGGGTCTTCCCAGGTTTCAAAACGGGGATGACAATGCCTTCCTGCCATTGCGACGGAAACTCCCCCTCGACCCAAAGACGGTTGTAAAGATCGAGAAGGCGCCGCTGGCAGTCCACTGAAAGGTGTTTCAGCATCTGACAGTGGATGCCATCTGGCCCAGGAGCGGTATCTGGGCAAGCAGCTAGGGCACTGCGAAATTCCCACTCACTGAATGGAGCATTGTAAGATTCCGGGTGGTTGCTGCGAAACGAAAGGCTCCGACGTTCCAGCCGCTCTTTAATGGAGCGGAAGGCCTGGGGGTAATTCGCAGAAGCGGAACTCACAGCAAAATGCTCTGCTAAGCGATTTGCAATGACGTCGGAGTCGGTACAAACGGCTCCATTCAGTGAGAGCGCAGGGACGCTGGCAGGGGTCCGATAGCCGTAGACGCGTCGAATCTTGGCCCAGACCTGCGAGGGAGTGACATGGAGGCCAATGGTGGACACATACCGCTCCCAGCACTCCTTCTTGCCTTGGCGGATAAGGAGGCGGGCCCGCGCACGCAGCCGTTTGAAGGCGATAAGGTGGGCGAAGGAGGGATGTCGCTTGTGACGCTGGAGCGCCCGCCGGCGATCTTTAATCGCTTCAGCGATCTCAGGCGACCACCAAGGCACAGCCTTCCGCCGAGCGGACCCAGAAGAACGGGGAATGGCAGATTCGGCGGCAGTAACGATGCCGGTGGTGACAGATTGAACCACCGCATCAATGTCATCAGTAGAGAGAGGCTCAAAAGCGGCAGTGGAGGAGAACAAATCCCAGTCAGCCTTATTCATAGCCCATCTGCTAGGGCGCCCAGAAGAGTGACGCTGTGGTAGTGACAAAAAGAGCGGAAAGTGGTCACTACCACACAGGTCGTCATGCACACTCCATTGGACAGACGGTAAGAGGCTAGGGCTACAGATGGAAAGGTCAATGGCGGAGTAGGTGCCATGCGCCACACTGAAGTGTGTGAAAGCGCCATCATTTAACAGCGAGAGATCGAGCTGCGACAACAAATGTTCAACGATGGCGCCTCGACCTGTGGCCACTGACCCACCCCACAGAGGGTTATGGGCGTTGAAGTCGCCCAATAGCAAGAAAGGCGGCGGCAATTGGGCGACCAGTGCAGCCAGGACATGCTGCGAGACATCACCATCCGGTGGAATGTAAAGACTGCAGACGGTAATAGCCTGTGGCGTCCATACGCGTACAGCGACAGCCTCTAAAGGTGTCTGGAGAGGGACAGACTCGCTGTGCAGAGTGTGAAGGACATATATGCAGACGCCACCAGACACCCGTTCATAAGCTGCTCGGTTCTTGTAATAACCCCGATAGCCACGGAGGGCGGGGGTTCGCATCGCTGGAAACCAAGTTTCCTGGAGAGCAATGCAGAAGAAAGGGCGAAGGCTGAGAAGTTGGCGGAGCTCAGCTAAATGGTGGAAAAAACCGCCGCAGTTCCACTGGAGGATGGTATTGTCCATGGCTGAGAAAGGCGTGAAAGGACTGGGAAGGCAATTTACGCCGCTTGTTCACTCACTGCCACCGATTCAGTACCCGTACGAGAGGCATCCATGGCGTCTGAGGGACCAGCGAGATCAAGGTCCTCAGCGGACGCTAGAATCTCGACTTCATCCTCAGACGTAGAACGCGAAAGGTGCGGTGGGGTTGGTGCCACCGCAAGTTCTTTGGCCTTAGAGGTCTTTCTCTTGGACTTCTCTCGCTGAACCTTGGGTTTCACCGGCTGGGAAGGCTTCACCGATTCAGTCTCCGGGACAGAGGAGGATCGTGAAGCCATACGCAGGGCCGCTGGTGAGGACTTATGCCACTGGTGGCCGTCATCCTTCCCTCTGGTGGAACCCTGGGAAGGGAGGGTCCCAAGGGAATTCTTACGGGCGAGAGTAGTCGAAGAAGTTAGACGCTTCTCCGGCTGAGAAGCGGGGACGGACGTCCCCGACGGGTGGGAGGAGGTTGCTCCTGTGGTAGGTGGTGCAGGAGCAACCTGTTGGGTAGAGCCCCCCACGGGCAAGGGGGCAGGAGGAGTCTTACTGCTTATCGAGCTGGCTGGAAGTCTCGAAACTGATGGAGCTAGCACAGTGGTTGTAGCAGCTGCATAAGAAGATGTCATTCTCACAGGATGGAGTCTGTCATATTTCCGTTTGGCCTCAGTATAGGTCAGCCGGTCCAGGGTCTTATATTCCATGATTTTGCGCTCTTTCTGAAAGACTGTGCAGTCAGGCGAGCAAGGTGAATGGTGCTCCCCGCAGTTGACGCAGATGGGAGGCGGGGCACATGGAGTATCGGGATGAGATAGGTGTCCGCAATCGCGACATGTGAGGCTGGAAGTGCAGCGGGAAGACATATGGCCGAACTTCCAGCACTTGAAGCACCGCATCGGGGGAGGGATATAGGGCTTGACGTCACATCGGTAGACCATCACCTTGACCTTTTCCGGTAACGTATCACCCTCGAAGGCCAAGATGAAGGCACCGGTAGCAACCTGATTGTCCCTCGGACCCCGATGAACGCGCCGGACGAAATGAACACCTCTACGTTCTAAGTTGGCGCGCAGCTCGTCATCAGACTGCAAAAGGAGATCCCTATGGAAAATAACACCCTGGACCATATTTAAACTCTTATGCGGTGTAATAGAAACGTTAACATCCCCCAACTTGTCACAAGCAAGTAACCTGCGGGACTGGGCGGAGGATGCCGTTTGTATCAGTACTGACCCAGAGCGCATTTTAGACAAGCCCTCCACCTCCCCAAACTTGTCCTCTAAATGCTCGACGAAGAACTGAGGCTTTGTGGAGAGAAAAGACTCCCCATCAGCTCTCGTGCAAACTAAGAATCGGGGCGAATAACTGTTACCTCCATCCTGAGACTTACGCTCTTCCCACGGCGTGGCCAGGGAGGGGAACGTTTTCGGATCATACTTCTGAGCATTAAATTGAGCCCGAGAACGCTTAGAGACTGCTGGCGGCTGGCCGCCAGCGAGAGATGATGTACCACGCTTCATTGCGGGTCATCCGCCCTGATGCCACCTACTCCGACCAAGGGCCCACCCCACGGGCGCCACCCAGCCACAGCAATAGCCACCTGACAGGATGGCCATTGCCGGGAGTCCTGATGCCCCAGGGAGATGGGCATCTACTCCTTGGCATACGGGGGGAGTGAACGGCGCAGGCATCAGTAGAGCGATCCCTGTGTTGTCAGGGGGCTACAACCAAGAGGGTACATGGCGACCCCACCACAACGGACTGGCTACCGTGCTGGATCTTAGGTGCAAAAATGGCCAAGGTCGTCGTCACAGTTAAAAGAAACACTGCAGAGTGCAGCGTGGTAATCGCCCAAGAGATCGAAAACGAGCGGGACACCAGTGCAACGACGAGAAAGACGGCTATAGGTCTAATTGCACGAAGGATACAGTGCACCATGTAAGGTGCCCTTCCCCAATTGGCTCGCTCTTCGGAATAATTTAGAGAGATCGAGGTCAAACCCAAGAGGGGACCATCACATAAGGCCGAAACGTTTGAGACTCCTTTTAGTCGCCTCTTACGACAGGCAGGAATACCGCGGGCCTATTCTAACCCCCGAACCCGCAGGGGGTGGCAGGGATTTGGGGTGGTTGGTTGGTTGTTTAGGGGTAGGAGACCAGACAGCGAGGTCATCGGTCTCATCGTATTAGGGAAGGACGGGGAAGGAAGTCGACCGTGCCCTTTGAAAGGGAACCATCCCAGCATTTGCCTGGAGCGATTTAGGGAAATCACGGAAAACCTAAATCAGTATGGCCGGACGCGGGATTGAACCGTCGTCCTCCCGATTGCGAGTCAAGTGTCTACTTTGGGATGGCAGCGAGTCTGGGGTGGCAGCGAGTCTGGGGTGGCAGCGAGTCTGGGGTGGCAGCGAGTCTGGGGTGGCAGCGAGTCTGGGGTGGCAGCGAGTCTGGGGTGGCAGCGAGTCTGGGGTGGCAGCGAGTCTGGGGTGGCAGCGAGTCTGGGGTGGCAGCGAGTCTGGGGTGGCAGCGAGTCTGGGGTGGCAGCGAGTCTGGGGTGGCAGCGAGTCTGGGGTGGCAGCGAGTCTGGGGTGGCAGCGAGTCTGGGGTGGCAGCGAGTCTGGGGTGGCAGCGAGTCTGGGGTGGCAGCGAGTCTGGGGTGGCAGCGAGTCTGGGGTGGCAGCGAGTCTGGGGTGGCAGCGAGTCTGGGGTGGCAGCGAGTCTGGGGTGGCAGCGAGTCTGGGGTGGCAGCGAGTCTGGGGTGGCAGCGAGTCTGGGGTGGCAGCGAGTCTGGGGTGGCAGCGAGTCTGGGGTGGCAGCGAGTCTGGGGTGGCAGCGAGTCTGGGGTGGCAGCGAGTCTGGGGTGGCAGCGAGTCTGGGGTGGCAGCGAGTCTGGGGTGGCAGCGAGTCTGGGGTGGCAGCGAGTCTGGGGTGGCAGCGAGTCTGGGGTGGCAGCGAGTCTGGGGTGGCAGCGAGTCTGGGGTGGCAGCGAGTCTGGGGTGGCAGCGAGTCTGGGGTGGCAGCGAGTCTGGGGTGGCAGCGAGTCTGGGGTGGCAGCGAGTCTGGGGTGGCAGCGAGTCTGGGGTGGCAGCGAGTCTGGGGTGGCAGCGAGTCTGGGGTGGCAGCGAGTCTGGGGTGGCAGCGAGTCTGGGGTGGCAGCGAGTCTGGGGTGGCAGCGAGTCTGGGGTGGCAGCGAGTCTGGGGTGGCAGCGAGTCTGGGGTGGCAGCGAGTCTGGGGTGGCAGCGAGTCTGGGGTGGCAGCGAGTCTGGGGTGGCAGCGAGTCTGGGGTGGCAGCGAGTCTGGGGTGGCAGCGAGTCTGGGGTGGCAGCGAGTCTGGGGTGGCAGCGAGTCTGGGGTGGCAGCGAGTCTGGGGTGGCAGCGAGTCTGGGGTGGCAGCGAGTCTGGGGTGGCAGCGAGTCTGGGGTGGCAGCGAGTCTGGGGTGGCAGCGAGTCTGGGGTGGCAGCGAGTCTGGGGTGGCAGCGAGTCTGGGGTGGCAGCGAGTCTGGGGTGGCAGCGAGTCTGGGGTGGCAGCGAGTCTGGGGTGGCAGCGAGTCTGGGGTGGCAGCGAGTCTGGGGTGGCAGCGAGTCTGGGGTGGCAGCGAGTCTGGGGTGGCAGCGAGTCTGGGGTGGCAGCGAGTCTGGGGTGGCAGCGAGTCTGGGGTGGCAGCGAGTCTGGGGTGGCAGCGAGTCTGGGGTGGCAGCGAGTCTGGGGTGGCAGCGAGTCTGGGGTGGCAGCGAGTCTGGGGTGGCAGCGAGTCTGGGGTGGCAGCGAGTCTGGGGTGGCAGCGAGTCTGGGGTGGCAGCGAGTCTGGGGTGGCAGGGATTTCGGGTGGCAGGGATTTCGGGTGGCAGGGATTTCGGGTGGCAGGGATTTCGGGTGGCAGGGATTTCGGGTGGCAGGGATTTCGGGTGGCAGGGATTTCGGGTGGCAGGGATTGCGGGTGGCAGGGATTGCGGGTGGCAGGGATTGCGGGTGGCAGGGATTGCGGGTGGCAGGGATTGCGGGTGGCAGGGATTGCGGGTGGCAGGGATTGCGGGTGGCAGGGATTGCGGGTGGCAGGGATTGCGGGTGGCAGGGATTGCGGGTGGCAGGGATTGCGGGTGGCAGGGATTGCGGGTGGCAGGGATTGCGGGTGGCAGGGATTGCGGGTGGCAGGGATTGCGGGTGGCAGGGATTGCGGGTGGCAGGGATTGCGGGTGGCAGGGATTGCGGGTGGCAGGGATTGCGGGTGGCAGGGATTGCGGGTGGCAGGGATTGCGGGTGGCAGGGATTGCGGGTGGCAGGGATTTGGGGTGGTTGGTTGGTTGTTTAGGGGAAGGAGACCAGACAGCGAGGTCATCAGTCTCATCGTATTAGGGAAGGACGGGGAAGGAAGTCGGCCGTGCCCTTTGAAAGGGAACCATCCCAGCATTTGCCTGGAGCGATTTAGGGAAATCACGGAAAAACTAAATCAGGATGGCCGGACGCGGGATTGATCCGTCGTCCTCCCGATTGCGAGTCCAGTGTATAATTTGGGGTGGCAGGGAGTTGGTTTGGCAGGGAGTTCGACTGGCAGGGAATTCGACTGGCGGGGAATTCGACTGGTAGGGAGTTCGAGTTCGAATGGCAGGAAAACGTGTGATGGATTTCTACGGATCGACATCGTCGGGTGCATGCTCGCTGGGATGTACGAGAGAGACGTGGGATGGACGAAGACATAAAACATGAAAAACACGACACCTTACCATGCCTAATACAGGGTCAGAAACCTGTCGGCATTCGAAATAACTTTTAGTCGTCTCGAAATGGATAAATACAGGTTTAGTGTGGTTTTCAAGGGATACTTGTGTCATTCTTTCTGAAAAATAGCGCCACGTTTGGGTAACGATCACGCATCCTTCTCTCCAAAGTTTACCCCAAGGGCTCAGTAATATTGAGAATTAGTGACAGTGGTGACCATGGAAGATATAACAGCTCATTGTGGTGCTCAAGAGAGTGGTCCAGGACTATGGAATCAGGGCCTCTGTCGTATTGGATCACATCATGACCATTGGGGAACAAAGTGAACCTAATCAGCCAAAATAGTCACATAATCCTTGGTAGTAGTGCGGCCTTGCAGTATAACCAGGGGGCCATAGAATACCACCATATTGTTGCCAAAAATAGTCACTGAACCGCCGCCTCGTTTCGTGCTGCCAAAAGTTGAAATCAATTTGTAACAAGATTCATCCGACCAAATGATTTTCTTCAATTGCTCTATATTCTAGATTTTATGGCTCCTGTATCATGTTTTCCTGTTAAGGGCATTTGCATCACTGATGAGTGTTTTTGGAGTTCGAGCCCATCACGCAATTCCCTGCTTATGGAACTCGAATGGTGGTGTTTTGGTGATGGCAGAGTTTGCGAATCCGGCAGTCACTTTTGCAATGATTTTTGTAACTGTCGTTCACAGATCTTTTCGTCACGACCCTATTCAATGACCGTCTGTGACGAACACTCGATACGCACTTTCGTCCGCGTCGTAACTTATTGGATGTTTTTCAGCCCTGGTACGCGCTCGTGAAACAGCAAAAACTTGCCCTCTCACGGCTACGTTCGAAGTCACATTGCTCGGACATAATGAAACAGTGTTCTGGCCCCGACTGACACTTTCAACATACTGAGAACTCTCTGCAGGTGCCGCTAGTGGTCAAACACAACAGCGCAACATATAGGCTTGGCTGTCATCAGCATTTATATTCAAACATACTTTTCTGCTGGTTTTTCATCTCTGTCCGAACCGTGTACATGATTATGTTGGAGCTCACAATATATTGTAGGAATCTACAACAAATGAACGTCAAAGATATTGGACCGTATGTTTACGAATGCCGATTCTGCGTACAGCATCACGGTGGACTTACCTGTGTACGGAGGCTCCAAGGAGAAATGACGTTGTCGTATTGCACTTGTCGTCGACAACCAGGTCCTACATCTCGCGTAATGGTATGGTATGCTTTAGCATAGACAACACCATGATATCTGGTTCACGTAGTCGGTAATTTGGACGGCAGCTGATGTATTTCGGACCTGTTTAGGCCAGTCGCTCTGCATTACTTTGCTGGTTTCTGTGGAGTTATCTTTCAACAGGATAACACAAAACCGCATGTTTCTCCTGCTGTCCTGGCCCACTTGAATAGGAAGTGTGTTTCACTGTTGCTCTCCTCCTGGCCAGAACGTTCTACATATCTCTCGGCCACTGAAGACATCTGGTCATGAGTTGTCAACATAGCTGCACGCCACCAGTCTGACATACGCTGAGGTGACAAGTCGTGGGATACATCCTAATAATGTGCCGGGCCTCTTTTTCGCTTGCGTAGTGCAGTCTCTCAACGTCGTATAGACTGAACAAGTCGTCGGAAGTCCCTGGCTGAAATACTGAACCATGCTGCCTGTATCGCCGCCTATAATTACGAAGATGTTGCCGGTATAGGAAATGACCTCTCGATTACGTCCCATACATTTTCGATGGGTGGCCAAGTCATTCGCTCAAAATGTCCAGAATGTTCTTCAGACCAATCGCGAACAATTGTGGCCTGTGTAGCGGGACTTTGAATTTCGCCGTACTACACTCGTTCCCTCAGATATAAATTATACCGTCGCAGTTGTATGAGCGCTCGACGGCAGAGAAAATATTTATAAGAAAATGAAGCTACAAAAATTATAACCCTTTTTGTTTTCTACCCGCTATTTTCTCTTGAGAGCGAAAGCTTAACTTCACTTATTCGCTAGTCTTGGTATGATTCAGACGTAAAAACTTATTCGTTAGTCTTGGTCTGATTGACACGTAAAATCTTATTGATGTGCAGACATACAGTATTGTGGAAGCTTGAATGAAATCTGGAGGATGGAGGCAGCCGTAAAATACATTGCATTCAATGTCAAGATGGTATTCATTCGTAGACATTAGTAATTCCTGGACGATGAAATTTTCTGCAAGATTTTGGAGCAGCTAAGACTTTTTCATGCAGAAATGAAGCAGGAGATTGTTGGAGAACGAGACCTGAACGCCGCACGAGAGAAGACGTATTAACGTAGTAATGAATGTACTCTTATCTACGCCATTTCCCCTGTTAATCACCTTTTGTTATTCTCTGTTCCCTTTCAAATAATTTTTGTAGTGAAAATTGGTTTGAATTTTGCTCAGAAACGCCACAAGGACCAACCTAACAATAGCTTTTTCGAATGACGAAGTCCGTTAGCTTTTCTGTAATACGAAGTCCGATTTGCATTTCAAACTTTCCCCATTTTCACGGTCATTAACGATTTTGAAACCCCCTTTTTATTCACCATTTCTTCCCACATTTTCAATCTTTTCTTTTCTTCTCTTTTTCTTTCTTATTAACCACTACACCTGGTGACATGACACATTGTCATGCATAAATATTCCATCGTTATTTTGTAACATGAAATCCATGAATAGCTGAAAATTGTCTTCACGTAGCCGGACTTAACCATTTCCAGCCAATCATCTGTTCCGCTGGATCATTGTCCGCCCCCGCTAGCTGCATGCTCAGCGCGGCGGAATGCCACGCCAAGGGGCCCGGGTTCGATTCCCGGCTGGAGCAGGAGATTTTCTCCGCTCAGGGACTGGGTGTTGTGTTATCATCATTGCATCCCCATCTCCAACGTGCAAGCCGCCCAATGTGGCGTCGAATACAATAAGTACTTGCCCTCGGCGGCCAAACTTAACCGAATGGGGGACTCTCGGTCCACAATGCCAGGTGACCCAGTCCATTCCATGTAAACACAGCCCACAGCGTTATAGATCCATCACCAGTTTGCGTAGTACCATGCTGACAACTTGGATTCATGGCTGCGTGTGGTCTGCGCCACACTCCATTCTCCCACCAGCTTTGATCATGTGAAATTGGGACTTGTCTGATCGGGCCACGGTTATCCAGCCGTCCAGAGACCAAGCGATATGGTTACGAGCCCAGGAGTTGCGCTGCAGGCGATGTGCTGTTAGCAAGGGCACTCGCGTCGGTCATCTGCTGCCATAGACCATTAACACCTCCCTGCCCTAACGAATACGTTCGCCGTACGTCCCACATCGACTTTTCCGGCTGTTTCGCGCATTGTTGCTTGTCTGTTAGCACTGACAACTCTACGCAAACGCGTATGCCGTCGGCCACTGAGCTGTTTTGTAGTGAGAGGTAATGCCTGAAATTTGGATCCTCAGCACAGGCTTGACACTGTGGATCTCGGAATATTTAATTCCCTAACGATTTCCGAAATGGAAGTCCCATGCGTCTAGATCAACTACAGTTCCACGTTCAAAGTCTTCGCTCTCGTCGTGCGCCCATAGTCACGTCAGAAACCCTTTCATACGGATCACCTGAGAACAAATGACAACTCCGCCAATGCACTGTCCTTTCACACCCTGTGTCCGCGATACCTATATACAGGGTGGCGCACGAAATGTGTTACTTATTGTTTCTTTCACAATTTACGACGCACATTAGATATCCCGCTGGGATCTCTACAGCAGTACCAGCAGAGCTTGGAAAAACAAATGAGCTAAGAAATGACGTGTAATTCACGATACTGCCGCTAGGAGACTAGTAAGCATCAATGGCTGACAATGGAAGACTGACGACACAGCAACGATCGGCAATTGTGTTACTTTTTCACGAAACGAAAAGCCTTGTTGTGACCAGAGGCGTTTTCGACAACAGTTTAACACACGATGGGTCCCTTGCAAGAAGACCATCCACAGGTTGTACGATAAATTTGTACAGGAAGGAACAGTATTGTAAGCGAAGTGACCTCGGCCTAAGCCTGTTTGTTCGCCCGAGAATACTGAAGCGGTACGAGTTGCTGTACAGAGAAGTCCCGGGAAATCGTGAAGAAAGGCAGCAGTGCAACTGGGAATATCCAAACGCTCCGTTCAACGCATTCTTGAAAGTGACCTCCATATGTACCCATACAAGATGACCTGCGCACAGAAACTAACTGAAGAACACAAGCAGCAGAGACTACTGTCTGTTCAGTGGGCGGGGGATAGGGAAGAAACTCTCAAAAACGTTTGATTTTCAGACGAGGCGCATTTTCATTTAGACAGTGTGGTTAACGAACAAAATGTACGCTTTTGGGCCACTGAAAACCCACAAGTGCTTCATGAACGACAACATTATACACCGAGGATTACAGCAATTTCCAGTCACGGACTTATTGGACCCTTTTTCTTTGAAGAAACTGTGAACAGCGAGCTTTATTTGAAGATGTTTCGCAATAGCTTCATTCCGCAGCTTCTTGCTACTGCAGTGGTTCATGCAAGATGGAGCAAGGCCACATACTGCAAACACTGTGTTGGAGTTTTTACACGAGCATTTCGACATGCGGATCATTTCACTCAGGTTTCCAGGTCCATTCAATGACGGACAAAATTGGCCCCCCCCCAGTAGTCCAGACCTCAATCCATGTGACATTTTTCTTTGGGGGTACCTAAAGGAAAAAAATTTCCCTAAACGTCCGCGTGATTTAATGGAGACTTATTCTTCAAGCTCGCAGTGAAATTACGGAAGACATGTGCCGTAGGGTAATCACTAACTTCAGTGTTCGTTTGAATGAAGTTAGGAAACGAAATGGACATACTGAGCATGTGCTGATGGTGGTGGTGGTTGTTTGGGGGAAGAGACCAAACTGCGCGGTCATCGGTCTCATCGGATTAGGGAAGGACGGGGAGGGAGGTCGGCCGTGCCCTTTCAAAGGAACCATCCCGACATTTGCCTGGAGTGATTTAGGGAAACCACGGAAAACCTAAATCAGGATGGCCGGACGCGGGATTGAACCGCTGTCCTCCCGAATGCGAGTCCAGTGTGCTAACCACTACGCCACCTCGCTCGGTGAGCATGTGCTGAGAAAAAATCTCCATCGACGGCTCTTCATTGTAGTATACGTTCCTTTCAGATTGTATTGACAATAAAGATTATATTCAAAAACAAAATGGTAACACATTTCGTGCGCCACCCTGTATGTGCATTTCACTATTGCATGACTTGTCATCTCGGTGAATAGTCGAAGGAGGGTGGAACGACATACCCGTATCTCGTAGTTGACGCAATGTCTTAGGAATCGTGACCCTTTTTTTTTTACAATAAAAAACACCGTCCAGATCAATACTTTTTATTTACCGATAACCGGTTTCAATCTGCGCTGCAGCACATCATCGGGTCTGGCGCAGCAAAGTTCAGTTTGTCACTTATCTTTCAACAGGATAACGCTGGACCACATGTTCCCCCATCGATCCTTACCCACCTCGACATAGAGTGTGAGCAACTGCACTTACAAGAAGACGGCACGACCGTGGGGTCCGGGTTTTTCCGAAATTTTGTGTGGTGAAAGAGGACCCCTAACACCTCTCGTGGTTAAAATATTAGGACGCACTACTCGGAAAATCCTGAGAAAAATCTGTCCAAAGTTTCTTACGTGCCTTATGAGTATAAAGTGTTAGTCCATTGCCGAGCCGCCGTCTGGCCTACATGGTTAGCGTTCGGACCCTTACACCAGAGGTCTCGGGTTCGATTCCTACTGCACTTTTTTCTTCTGTTGCATGCAAAATTGCAGCGCATTGTTACAGAAGAATCGTGAAATTAATTCTCGGGAAGACTTTATAAAAATTCATTCTATAATTCACCATCAGTTATCGTCACCAATATTCCGAGACATGATTCAATATGCCTGGTTTGCCTCAAAATTATCAGAAACTCAAAACATTTTCGTAAATGTTAATAGGCCATATTTTTCTACAGATTTATTGCAAACACCCTGTGATTGTAGAAAATACGCTTTTATATGTAGCGCAGATGTCGCAAAAATTATTGCTTTGTTTGTTTTTACGATAATTACCACTGCGGTTCTTGTTTATAATTATTATATGTATAAAAATTGAATGTCTCCCAAACGAATTTGTTATTCTGATTAAAAACCCAATGATTCTCCTTATATACTTTACAATGAAAAATGGAAAAAACCAGCGCCATGAATTGTGTTGTTGGACAAAAAGAAAATAATTTTCATTCAATAATGTAACTAATTTGTTAAAGATAATGTAGGTTTGGGAAACTTTCTGAATAATTGGTGGAATAATGAAAGAAAATGAAACAGAAGAAAAAAAAGTGCCAGATGAGGAAGAGAACCCGAGACCTCTGGCATAACAGTCCGAGCCCTAAACATCTAGGCCAGACGGCGGCTCGGCAATGGACTAACATTTTATATTCATAAGGCACCTAAGAAACTTTGGATCGATTTTTCTCGCGATTTTCCGAGTAGTGCGTCCTAATATTTTAACCACGTGAGGTGTTAAGGGTCCTCTTTCACCACACAAAATTTCGGACAAATCCCCGACCCTACGCCCGTTAGCGGTGCGAGACTTTAAGATGGTTTGCAGTGCACCTTCAAACCGGTTGGTCGGTAAATAAGTTGTAATTCAGCCGGTGGTTGTTTATTTACTAACCGTATCTGTCATGCAAGCTCAATTCGATGCAGAGCCCCTTTAGAGCCATTCTTTTCTTCCACAGGTCGCAACTGTATGCGCTATGTTTCCCACCCTATACTCCGCAAGTCACCTACAAGGTTAGTCTTGCACTGTTGCACGTGAACCGTACACGCACAACAAGTAAAATTTCGTTTTGGCGATATTTCCTGGTTTCCCAGTTTCACTGTCCATCAGTGTGGAGTTAGCTGGGCTATGTTTTGCGCGTGTCCTGTTGTTTTAGTGACTAACTAACGCGCGCAACTGGGAAGACCGCTTTCACGTGACTTGGGCACGCGCCCGCCGTGAGGTTAACAAAACATCCGTGCTGTATATACTGGCGTAATTACTTTGCACAGTCCGCCCCTCCCAACTCCGCTATGCATGCGAAACTTGGGGAACGCCCTGTTGCCAGCGAATACGGTCTCTACCCCTAACAAAACTTCAGACGTACCTGTCACAACGTTTCACAGTCTTTCATCTGTCCTGCGCGAAATAAATATCGACAACTGGGTCACGGTTCCATTTATTTCTGAAAAATAATTTCATCATCTTCTGTGGCGTCCAATACGAAAATTGAATTACAGCAGTCTGGTTGGCAACATATCGCAAGTGTCAACGTCTCTCTGCCAACTTTTTCATTTTTCTGTAACAACTGCAACCGATTTCTTTTGTAATTTCATCTATGTAGATTAGCTGTTGCCTTACTCAAGTTCGTTACTCACTGGCATCATTTTGTCGAAACGAGGCATTCGTCTTACGTGAGGAAGAACGCAACGTCTTAACCGCTTTTGAAATATAGCTGCGATTCTTTTTCTTTCCGTGATATACACAACGTCTCGTTTCCCATTTCTGTTAACTAAATGTCAACTGTTTAAACAGCTAGAGGTCTTTCCCTGTAGCCTAAAAACTCATCTGCTGTAAAAGCGAATATATTGTGCCGCAGGGCGGAAAAATGACAGTGAATGACATGATGCGTATATGTTCCCGGTTGGCTGTGGGCTTCACCAGAATCTTAATTACACTCACTAATTTGTTCTGTGCTATCACTGGATTCCACAGATTTTTTCTCTGCGCTTGTTGCTCTAGGTTCAGAATTCTCTCGTCGGAACAGCATAGCTTCGAAATAAGGTAAATCTGTTGGTTCTTCATTAGGAGAATAGCCTGAAGTGGACCTAGGGTGCCTGTTCAACTCTTCTTTGAACTGCGGTCAAAAACTTTTTCACATTTTTTGACGCAGTAAACAGGCAAAATAAGCAGAAAAATATCTCTGTAGAAATATTAATTAAAAACCAACTGAAGTAACTACGTAAAGTATTTACGTAAGTAGTCAGTTGACTATAACAATCGTATTTTAATTTAGGAATCTTGGCAAGAAGGAATTCAAATTCAAGTCTAGCTGGAGAATTTAGAATACATTCTACAGGGTTATTACAAATGATTGAAACGATTTCACAGCTCTACAATAACTTTATTATTTGAGATATTTTCAAAACGCTTTGCACACACATACAAAAACTCAAAAAGGTTTTTTAGGCATTCACAAATGTTCGATATGTGCCCCTTTAGTGATTCGGCGGACATCAAGCCGATAATCAAGTTCCTCCCACACTCGGCGCAGCATGTCCCCATCAATGAGTTCGAAAGCATCGTTGATGCGAGCTCGCATTTCTGGCACGTTTCTTGGTAGAGGAGGTTTAAACACTGAATCTTTCACATAACCCCACAGAATGAAATCGCATGGGGTTAAGTCGGGAGAGCGTGGAGGCCATGACATGAATTGCTGATCATGAACTCCACCATCGGTTTTCCAATCTCCTGTTTAAGAAATGCCGAACATCATGATGAAAGTGCGGTGGAGCACCATCCTGTTGAAAGATGAAGTCGGCGCTGTCGGTCTCCAGTTGTGGCATTAGCCAATTTTCCAGCATGTCTAGATACACGTGTCCTGTAACGTTTTTTTCGCAGAAGAAAAAGGGGCCGTAAACTTTAAACCGTAAGATTGCACAAAACACGTTAACTTTTGGTGAATTGCGAATTTGCTGCATGAATGCGTGAGGATTCTCTACCGCCCAGATTCGCACATTGTGTCTGTTCACTTCACCATTAAGAAAAAATGTTGCTTCATCACTGAAAACAAGTTTCGCACCGAACGCATCCTCTTCCATGAGCTGTTGCAACCGCGCCGAAAATTCAAAGCGTTTGACTTTGTCATCGGGTGACAGGGCTTGTAGCAATTGTAAACGGTAAGGCTTCTGCTTTAGCCTTTTCCGTAAGATTTTCCAAACCGCCGGCTGTGGTACGTTTAGCTCCCTGCTTGCTTCATTCGTCGACTTCCGCGGGCTACGCGTGAAACTTTCCCGCACGCGTTCAACTGTTTCTTCGCTCACTGCAGGCCGACCCGTTGATTTCCCCTTACAGAGGCATCCAGAAGCTCTAAACTGCGCATACCATCGCCGAATGTAGTTAGCAGTTGGTGGATCTTTGTTGAACTTCGTCCTGAAGTGTCGTTGCACTGTTATGACTGACTGATGTGAGTGCATTTCAAGCACGACATACGCTTTCTCAGCTCCTGTCGCCATTTTGTCTCACTGCGCTCTCGAGCGCTCTGGCGGCAGAAACCTGAAGTGCGGCTTCAGCCGAACAAAACATTATCAGTTTTTCTACGTATCTGTAGTGTGTCGTGACCATATGTCAATGAATGGAGCTACAGTGAATTTATGAATTCGCTTCAATCATTTGTAATAGCCCTGTAGTTGTCGAGCATACGGGGTGTACGTTAAGTTCGGGAGCACCTTCAATTATTTAGCACAGGAACTAAATATTGTACAGATGTCATACATATTGCAGACGTCAATACGGCAATAGAATTCTTGCCATGCCCGTCCCAGCATAGCATCGTCGGCTGTATGGCAGTCGCTTCCCGTATGCTCTCCCGGAGCTCTGCTACATCACGTGGTAGAGGCGGTACATACACCAGATCTTTAATGTGTCCCCACAGAAAAAAGTCACAAGGAGTGAGATCTGGTGATCGGGGAGGCCATTTCATGAAACAGCTGTCCCCTTCTGTAAGACGGCCGATACGTCGATGCGGCAGCTCCGTGTTCCGGTACTCAAGAACTTCACGATGAAAATGGGGTGGAACCACATCCTGCTGAAAGACGAACGGAGAGTGCGATTGCATTTCAGGCATCAGACATTGCTGAAACAGCTGTGATTAGGAATATCCAGTGACAGTGCTCTCGGCGAAGAAGAATGGCCCATACAGTTTCCGACGTGACAAGGCACAAAAAAACATTTACCTTGAAGGAATCACGGTCAAATTGAATGTGTTCTTGTTGATGCTTTGTACCCTACATTCGACGATTGTGCCTGTTCACTTTCCCATTAGTGTGAATAGTGGCTTCGTCGCCAAAAATTAAGTCATGCACAATGCCATCCCGATCCTCATTCAGTTGTTGCAACTGCAAACAAAACTCAAAACGAAACTTCCTGGCAGATTAAAACTGTGTGCCCGACCGAGACTCGAACTCGGGACCTTCGCCTTTCGCGGGCAAGTGCTCTACCAACTGAGCTACCGAAGCACGACTCACGCCCGGTACTCACAGCTTTACTTCTGCCAGTACCTCGTCTCCTACCTCCCAAACTTTACAGAAGCTCTCCTGCGAACCTTGCAGAACTAGCACTCCTGAAAGAACGGATATTGCGGAGACATGGCTTAGCCACAGCCTGGGTGATGTTTCTAGAATGAAATTTTCACTCTGCAGCGGAGTGTGCGCTGATATGAAACTTCCTGGCAGATTAAAACTGTGTGCCCGACCGAGACTCGAAATCGGGACCTTTGCCTTTCGCGGGCAAGTGCTCTACCAACTGAGCTACCGAAGCACGACTCTCGCCCGGTACTCACAGTTTGGAAGGTAGGAGACGAGGTACTGGCAGAAGCAAAGCTGTGAGTACCGGGCGTGAGTTGTGCTTCGGTAGCTCAGTTGGTAGAGCACTTGCCCGCGAAAGGCAAAGGTCTCGAGTTCGAGTCTCGGTCGGACTCACAGTTGTAATCTACCAGGAAGTTTCATATCAGCGCACACTCCGCTGCAGAGTGGAAGTCTCATTCTGAAAACTCAAAACGCTTGTCTTCGTCGTCGTCGTCGTCGTCATTGAGCTTCTGCGCTAGCTCCAACTTGAATAGTTTCATAGACAGATTCTGTCGTAGGACTTTCCACACTGTCACTTGAGCCATATCGAGTTCACGGGATGCACGACACACCGATTTCTTTGGACTCCTTATGAATGTCTCTCGTACGCGCTGCACATTCGCTTCACTCACACTGGGACGTCCGCTTCTCTTTGCGGGGCACAAGGAACCCGTCACAACGAATTTGTTGTGCCAGTGGTAAATGGCCTTCCTTGTTGGCGGCTTCTTACCGTAAGTGGCTCCAAACATCCGTTGAACAGCTGCAGCGTACTTCTTTTTGTCGAACTCTGACACTCACAAAGCTCGCTCTACACCTGAACTCGCCACGTTCGCGACTAGCGCTGACTATCGGCAAATTATCAAACTACGCTGTGGCGGTATACATGAAGAAAAAAACTTTTCAGGGTTTCTCTTCAAAATGACATATGTATGATATCTGTAAAATGTTTCGTTCTTGTGCAATAAATAATTGATAGTGTTCCCGGATTTTATGTACACCCTGTATTCCAGTAGTTTTTTATAGGCTGTAATATTCGCCGTTGACTGTAGAACCACTGACAAAACATTTATCAAGCTGATTTTCAAATATGAAACAAATAACACAAGAGGAGGAGGAGGAGGAGGAGAACTGTAAGTAGAGATCTTTAGGGAAAAGATTTAAAACTGAAAGAATTCCACGGTAGGAGAGTAGAAGAAAAACTAGCAAAAAATGGTTTGGAACAGGAGAAAAAGTAGCGAAGGAATGAAAGACTGCTGGTAAAAATGAAAGAATGACACAGGATGAAGAGTTCAAGTTGGAACGTAATCGCTAGAAGGCTTTAACGCGGGAAGATGAATTTAATGTGGATGGAGCGTAACGTGGTATTCCGAGGTCGAAATAAAGCCACCCGCTCACACTCTTCGACGAAACAGTCTTTAGACGTTCGTTTGTTACCTCAGCTTCGTAATTCTTAACTTCCAATGCAACCATCCCTTCAACTAGTTAACATTCATTCTCAAATCTCCTGTAGTTATGAGCTGCGGCTAAAGAGTTTTAGGAGAACTGGTTGTACCTTTCTCGTATGATTTTTGCCATTTTAAGTAATTCACCTTTAGTGTACTGAGACGAAGATGAATTAGCACACCGCACGAGTAGTGAATAAGATCCTTGACGCTGAGTTTTGCCAGTGTTCACTTGCTAGTCAGTTTAGCAGCGCTGGGGAATTCTTATTTCAGGCGCAGCAGAGAGCAGTTGCGTTCTTCTATCTATGTATCTATGTAGAAACTCCGCAAGCCATCACATGGTGCGTGGCGGAGGGTACTCTGTACCACTACTACTCATTACCTTTCCCATTCCACTCGCAAATAGAGCAAGGGAAAAATGACTTTCTGTATGCCTCCATATGAGTCATTTCTCATATATTATCTTCGTGGTCCTTGTGTGTAGTGTATTGCGGGGGTAGTAGAATTGTTCAACAGTCAGCTTCTAATGCCGGTTCTCCAAATTTTCTCAACAGTGTTTGTCAAAAAGAACATCGCCTTCCCCCAAGGACTCCCATTTGAGGTCCCGAAGCATCTCAGAGAGAGATCCGTTAGTTGTCAACCTGGGAGAAACAGTTTGGAATACTTTATTACAGAGATGAAAAATCATTTATAATACACTCCTGGAAATGGAAAAAAGAACACATTGACACCGGTGTGTCAAACCCACCATACTTGCTCCGGACACTGCGAGAGGGCTGTACAAGCAATGATCACACGCACGGCACAGCGGACACACCAGGACCCGCGGTGTTGGCCGTCGAATGGCGCTAGCTGCGCAGCATTTGTGCACCACCGCCGTCAGTGTCAGCCAGTTTGCCGCGGCATACGGAGCTCCATCGCAGTCTTTAACACTGGTAGCATGCCTCGACAGCGTGGACGTGAACCGTATGTGCAGTTGACGGACTTTGAGCGAGGGCGTATAGTGGGCATGCGGGAGGCCGGGTGGACGTACCGCCGAATTGCTCAACACGTGGGGCGTGAGGTCTCCACAGTACATCGATGTTGTCGCCAGTGGTCGGCGGAAGGTGCACGTGCCCGTCGACCTGGGACCGGACCGCAGCGACGCACGGATGCACGCCAAGACCGTAGGATCCTACGCAGTGCCGTAGGGGACCGCACCGCCACTTCCCAGCAAATTAGGGACACTGTTGCTCCTGGGGTATCGGCGAGGACCATTCGCAACCGTCTCCATGAAGCTGGGCTACGGTCCCGCACACCGTTAGGCCGTCTTCCGCTCACGCCCTAACATCGTGCAGCCCGCCTCCAGTGGTGTCGCGACAGGCGTGAATGGAGGGACGAATGGAGACGTGTCGTCTTCAGCGATGAGAGTCGCTTCTGCCTTGGTGCCAATGATGGTCGTATGCGTGTTTGGCGCCGTGCAGGTGAGCGCCACAATCAGGACTGCATACGACCGAGGCACACAGGGCCAACACCCGGCATCATGGTGTGGGGAGCAATCTCCTACACTGGCCGTACACCACTGGTGATAGTCGAGGGGACACTGAATAGTGCACGGTACATCCAAACCGTCATCGAACCCATCGTTCTACCATTCCTAGACCGGCAAGGGAACTTGCTGTTCCAACACGACAATGCACGTCCGCATGTATCCCGTGCCACCCAACGTGCTCTAGATGGTGTAAGTCAACTACCCTGGCCAGCAAGATCTCCGGATCAGTCCCCCATTGAGCATGTTTGGGACTGGATGAAGCGTCATCTCACGCGGTCTGCACGTCCAGCACGAACGCTGGTCCAACTGAGGCGCCAGGTGGAAATGGCATGGCAAGCCGTTCCACAGGACTACATCCAGCATCTCTACGATCGTCTCCATGGGAGAATAGCAGCCTGCATTGCTGCGAAAGGTGGATATACACTGTACTAGTGCATGCTCTGTTGCCTGTGTCTATGTGCCTGTGGTTCTGTCAGTGTGATCATGTGATGTATCTGACCCCAGGAATGTGTCAATAAAGTTTCCCCTTCCTGGGACAATGAATTCACGGTGTTCTTATTTCAATTTCCAGGAGTGTACTTTCTTGGTCTTTGTATTGATTGAGAAGATTTTGGAGAAGTTTTAAATGCACGTTTGTAATTTTTGTAATGAGAGAATTCTGTAATTGTTAGAGTTTTTTGTGTTGTCTTTTTCTCAATAATCAGAGTTTTATTTCTCAAGAACACTTTTTTAGAGTAAAACCCACCTCCATGATTCGTAGTAAACTTGTAAAGATATCTTGTGTGCGTTACACCTTACGCCACACGAAGTCACAGATTGTTTCGGACAAGCCAAAATAAAAATATTATAGTACATTATTTTTTCTCTAGCTGGTGCATCTGATGATTTGTATTTGCTTTAAATAACGTCATTATTGCATACACACAAAAAGCTGCATGCTAAGCAATAGGTAAGCCACCTTTGTTTCAGAACAGATTTCACCTTCCGTTTTTGAGCAAACAGGGTGTAGTCAGGACTGTCGGGTGTCATGCTAGCACAAGCACATTAATTGTCAGTAAACAGTATCGGTAATTTCAACAGTTATTTTTTTCTGCGTAGACGACTAATTTATTTTTGCGGGTATTCCAAGTCAATCATTGCCCTTCGTATCACGCAACGTTCGTAATGTATTTCGGTACTGAGTTTTAGTTATATAGTTTTCATGGAGCACACAGCTTCTTTTCGCACTTAATTAGATTTTCTTTATTTAAAATTTTGCATTCCATTAAGTTTCAAGTTGACATGCTCAGCAATTGAATACATTACTTGAAGCACACGTTATATGAGGAGAAAGTTTTCTAAATGGAGATATTCAGCTTTCTTACATACAGACAATTTCTTATAGGAAGCTTACAAGGTTAACTACTTGAGATATGCAGCAGGCGTTCCACAAGGGTCAATTTTCGGGCCCTTTCTTCACGGTTTAGTTGCACGGTGGCTTTAAGAAGAAAACGTTTCGTCCAACCTGAGTTTGCACCGCGCCCAGCTTCTCACACGTCACGGTGTGTGCCTCAGCCCCGTGTGGGAGCAAACACGAGCGGCCTGTGGAGTCTGTCACAGATGCCGCCCGAAGGTTCACGTGGCTCCCCTTTGTACAGCGTACTTAGGCGACGCCGAGAGGAACCCGGAATTTTTCATTACTGGAACTATCAGGTTCCAGCAGCGCAAAATTTACATCCCGTCCCCGCTATCTCCCTCCACCTGCTGTTCGGTATCAGGTATTCTCTTTATTAGCCTCTCTCTGTCCCGTCTGCACTATCACTTTTCTCTCTGCTCTCTCCGAAACTCATTTTATAAACCGCCTGCGTAATGAATATCGAAGTGGCCTCTTCCCGCTGTTTCAAACTGCATTTTATTAGCTACAGTTAATAAAACTATATTTCTTTTTTTTTTTAACTTTTCAAGCTTCTCGCTGCACAAGATATTTTGTTCAGAAAGGTAAGCAGAGCCATTAAGAGGGCAGACGTTCTTGCCAAAGCTGAAATGATTCCGTAAACATTGGTCACTCGAAAGTAAATTCGCACTTCTGTCACTAGACACTAACGATTATTAGTGGCAATATGACTGTACTGTATAGGAAACGAAATATCAAGTGGTTATAATTAAAGTGCAGGTACTCAGAGAGATCCAGCGTGGCCTGTAATTATGATAGGGCAGTAAAATTGGGTAGATATGCTAGTGACTTAATGCGGGACGAATTTACGCTGAAAAAAAAAAAAAAAAAAAAAATGGTTCCAATCTTCGCCACCAGGTGCAAATCTGGCGCTGTAAACGCAAGAGAGGTCTAGAGAAATGTTTTCAAAATGAAATGGATTAGGTATGGGACGTGGACAGAAAAGATGAAACAAGTGAGAAAGAAATAATGTTGATTTTATTAGCATCCGCCGCTCACTTAATTTGTTTCGTATGAAAACCGGAGACGTCGACGAGATGCTACATCCGTGAAACGACGTGATCAACACTTGCTCCCAGCAGTTCCGGTGGAATCTGAGCAAAGTTTTCTTGTAACGGGCCTTCAGATCGGGTGGAGACCGACCGTGTCCCTGATAAACGCGTTCTTTTAGATATCCCCAAAACCATAGCTTCAGAACAGGTTCAAATGGCTCTGAGCACTATGAGACCTAAGAGTATACGGAATGAGTTTTTCGATGAAAAAATCGATTTTTCGGTAAATGCATTTACGAAAAATTTAGACTCTCCCGTTTAATACCATGTATAAAATATTTGGATGACGTGAATAGAACTATTTTAAATAATTTTTTAAAATAATTTCGACACACGATGTTCCGCACCTTGTATATGAGACGCGAAATATACCTGATATAGACAGCCTTGCCAGAGATATAATTGAGCACAAGAGAGTTAGCTTTTCTGTTGGCTACACTGCTACACAGTTGACAATAGATTCTGCACCATTTGTATTGTTTCCTTTGTGAGTACATCCATGTCATTGTTGTGAAAGTCGTATGTGGAGAAGTCATTGAGTTTTCTTTCCTTCAACATGCCAAGACCTAGTCTGAAGGTATTTAGAAAGCGTGTACATTGGCGCAAGAAAGTAAAGTGTACTAAAAATTCGTCTGATTCATCTTCATCAGTATCTGATGTCCCAGAAGCGACTAACCTCAACACTGGTAGTGATATATTGAGTGATGCTGCTGCCACTACACCGAAAAGTGTTTCAAGAAGAAAACTAGCTGGAATTTAAGAAGAATACAAGAAACTAAATGCTGGGACTACAAAATATGAGGTAATTAACGTCTCTTTATTATCAGACGTTTTGGAGAACAATGTGTGCTGCAAACAATGTGGAAAATGTGGTGTTTCATTGAAAACAAACTTACATGTAGGACTTGCTTGTGAATTAGAGTTGACGTGCAGTTATTGCAAACACAGTGTTACTTTCTTCAATTCCTCATATGTTACTGCAGATACAGGTAAACTATACGATATAAACACTAGACTGGTTTATGGATTACGGTGTATAGGAAAGGGCAGGGCTGCAGGTGCCATGTTGTGTGGTGTGATGAACCTCCCTCCTCCACCTTCAAAATGTAACAAACACATAATTGCAATAGGCTCTGCTGTAGAAGATGTGGCACAGGAAAACATGAAAGATGCTGTTGAGGAAGCAGTTGTTGAAAATAATAATAGCAGAGACTTGTCCATAGCTTTTGATGGAAGCTGGCAGAAGAGAGGCCACACATCTCTGAATGGTGTAGTAACAGCTACAAGTGTGGACACTGGTAAGGTAGTTGATGTGGCAATACTTTCCAAGCATTGCAGATGCAAGGAGAAAATGAAAATAAACATGAAGAGGAGTGCATGGCAAATTACTATGGGTCAAGTGGTGGTATGGAAGTTGCTGGTGTAAGAAGTATTTATCAACGCTCAGTAAAATGGTACAACGTTAGATACATAAATTATCTTGGAGATGGTGACTCAAAGGCTTTCAAAGAAATTGAGGAACTGAGACCCTATGGTAACGATGTGAATATTTCCAAACTGGAGTGTGTTGGCCATGTTCGGAAAAGGATGGGATCAAGACTTCGACGGCTCAAGGCTAGCATGAAAGGCAAGAAATTGAGCGATGGAAAAACTTTAGATGGGAAATATAGACTGACACATGTTACAATAGATCATGTTCAGAAGTGCTATGGTCTAGCAATAAGACAGAATACAGCAGATGCATAATTAATGAGAAGAGCAGTCTGGGCTCTGTTTTTTCATACAGCTTCAAACAATGAGAATCCCCAACATGGGCTATGTCCAAAAGGAGACGATAGTTGGTGCAAGTACAACAGAGGCAAGGTAACTAAGAAACAATGCAATCACTCTCATCACCTGCCACCTGCCATAATGGATGAAATAAAACCAATATTCCGAGACCTCCCAGATATTAGTCTACTAAAGAAATGTCTTCATGGCCGGACTCAAAATCTAAATGAGTGTGTGAACCATGTGATATGGAATAGACTACCTATTACTGTGTTTGTGGGTATAAATACACTTCACTTTGGCGTTTATGATGCTGTTTCATCATTCAATCAGGGCAATATAACAAAGTGCAAAGTTCTGCAGAAGTTGGAGCTCTGTGTAGGACTATGAACTGCCGCAGCTATGCTTTGTTTGGACAAGGAACGGCTCAGGTCTTCAGATAATGCCATAAAAGTATATTCAAAGATGGCTAGACAGCATAGCAGAGCCATCAAGAGGAAGCTGTTGGACGATTCTGATGATACAAGCTATGGAGCAGGCTTGTACTGAAGTAAAAACTTTGAAACTAATTTCCCGTAACTTTAGTTTTTGTGTGTATAAGGTACATTTTCTCAGGGCCTATTAATAGTAGAAAGATGAAATTTTCTGTTGTTCCTTAAGACCTTCTAATATATCTGAATTAAAAGATATGTGGAATTATTTTGTATTAATGGATGTAAATTTTAAAAAATTTACAAAAAATAAAATATCTGAAAAACTGTACATTATTTTTTTCAAAATTAATAATTCAGGATAAAACCAGAACATATATCTGCGTTCTGTGCAAAAATCAAGAGTATCGTCAAAATAACAAATGAGAAAATGTTCCTAACTTTTAGCTCAATTGAACATTGTAAGCATAGGGCGTTCCGTATACCCTTAACTTCTGAGGTCATCAGTCCCCTAGAACTTAGAACTACTTTAACCTAACTAACCTAAGGACATCACACACATCCATGCCCGAGGCAGGATTCGAACCTGCGAACGTAGCGGTCGCGCGGTTCCAGACTGTAGCGCCTACAACCGCTCTGCCACCCCGGGCGGCTTCAGATCAGGTGATCTTGCTCACCATGCATCTGGAAAACCTCTGGAGACAACACGTTCGTGACAAGTTGCATTAAGCACATCTTTCACTGGGCGACCTACATGAGGTGCTGCCCCGCCTTCCATCTTGTCTGAAAACAGTAGTTCCCACAGAGCTGCGCTCTTCCGAAGCAGGAATCAGATACTGTGTAAGGAGTTCTCGATAACGTGTAGCCGTCACAACGCACCCGGCAGGCTCTCCGGACGTGTATTCTTCAAAGAAGAAACGGACCGAGAATAGCCACATACGGCGAGTGCAATGACTCTTCGGGCACAACATGCGATTTAACAGTACCCCAAAACTCGCCAGTTCTGCGTAGTTACTGCACTCTGTAGTGCAAAATGTGCCTCGTCACTACACAGGATAATACCCGGCTACACGTCATCAACTTCGACACGTGCCAGAAACCGGAGAGCAAAAATTCAGAACGTTGCTGGGTGTCTTGAGGATTCAGTTACTGTACCGTCTGTACATTAGAACTAATTTTTTCCTCCTTGAACCGGTTTTCGTTAACGAATTGGTATGTCTACCAAATTTAGTTGTCATACGATAATTACAGCCAGAACAGGCCCTCCGCCCGTAGGTGCACTTTAATTGTAACTACCCGATATGTCACTGGATTGAGGCTTTCTTGATAGGGAGCGCAAGTACTAACAACACTTTATGTCGTTCATACTGTCCAGTCATCTACACTATTGGTCATTAAAACTGCTACACCACGAAGATGGCGTGCTACAGACGCGACATTTAACCGACAGGAAGAAGATGCTGTGATATGCGATTGATTAGCTTCCAGAGCACTCACTCACGCAAGGTTGGCGCCGGTGGCGACATCTACAACGTGTTGACACGAGGAAAGTTTCCAACCGATTTCTCATACACAAACAGTAGTTGACCGCCGTTACCTGGTGAAACGCCGTTGTTAGGCCTCGTGTAAGGAGGAGAAATGCGTACCATCACGTTTGCGGCTTTGATAAAGGTCGGATTGTAGCCTATCCCGATTGCGGTTTATCGTATCGCGGTATTGCTGCTCGCGTTGGTCCAGATCCAATGACTGTTAGCAGAATATGGAATCGGTGGGTTCAGGAGGGTAATACGGAACGCCGCGCTGGATCCCAACGGCCTCGTATCACTAGCAGTCGAGATGACAGGCATCTTATCCAAATGGCTGTAACGGATCGTGCAGCTACGTCAGTATCCCCGAGTCAACAGACGGGGACGTTTGCAAGTCAACAACCATCTCCACGAACAGCTCGACGACGTTTGCAACAGCATGGACTATCAGCTCGGAGATCGTGGCTGCGGTTACCCTTGACTCTGCATCACAGACAGGAGCGCCTGCGATGGTGTACACAACGACGAACCTGGGTGCACGAATGGCAAAACGTCAGTTTTTCGGATGAATCCAGGTTCCGTTTACAGCATGATGATGGTCGCATCCGTGTTTGCGACATCGCGGTGAACGCACATTTGAAGCGTGTATTCGTCATCGCCATACTGGCGTATCACCCAGCGTGATGGTATGGTGTGCCATTGGTTACACGTCTGTCACTTCTTGTTCGCATTGACGGCATTCTGAACAGTGGACGTTACATTTCAGATGTGTTACGACCCGTGGCACTACCCTACATTCGATCCCTGCAAAACCCTACATTTCAGCAGGATAATGCACGACCGCTTGGTGCAGGTCCTGTACGGGCCTTTCTGGATACAGAAAATGCTCGACTGCTGCCATGGCCAGCACATTCTCCAGATCTCTCACCAATTGAAAACGTCTGGTCAATGGCGGTCGAGCAACTGGCTCGTCACAATACGCCAGTCACTACTCTTGATGAACTGTGGTATCGTGTTGAAGCTGCATGGGCAGGTGTACATGTACACGCCATCCAAGCTCTGTTTGACTCAATGCCCAGGCGTATCAAGGCCGTTATTACGGCCAGAGGTGGTTGTTCTTGGTAGTGATTTCTCAGGATCTATGCACCCAAACTGCGTGAAAATGTAATCATATGTAAGTTCTAGTATAGTATATTTGTCCAATGAATACCAGTTTATCATCTGCATTTCTTCTTGGTGTAGCAATTTTAATGGCCAGTAGTATATAAATAATATTTTGCCTGTATTTTACCTATCTTCTATCAACGTTTAGGTTTACTTCACATTTTGTAACAAATATAAACTATTTCTATACCTGAAATATAGTCCTTCAGCATATTGTATGTCCAATGCATATAGTTGGCAGAACTGTAACGATAGGATAAGTTGAAGTGTTAAGGAGGCAAAAGATCGTAAGTATTCGGACACCAGAGCGGTAAAGTCTGCGAGTGGAAACAAGTCTCAAATGTATACAGCTCCACGGAAATATTGCCTAGAATAGCCGTTGAGTTCGATAGTAAATGTGGAATGTGTGAACGGAGCTCCATGGCAATTGTTAATTCGATGTAGAGCCACGTGTGAGCTTTGTGAACGCTGAGGTCGGAAGTACATAATATTCGACAACGTCGAGGAGCGCTTCGTTTCCACGCCTATAAGCAACGTAGTCTCTTTTTTTCAGCATTGCAAACCTCATGGGCCAGTACGTTTTGTGTATTCTATCATCACTAAACACTGAAGCGCCAAAGGAACTGGTATAAGGATGGTATTCAAATACAGAGATATGTAAACATGCAGAACACGGTGCCTCTGTTGGCAACGCCTATGTTAGACAACTGTCAAGCGCAGCTGTTAGATCGGTTACTGCTGCTACAATCGCGGATTGTCAACATTTAAATGAGTTTGAACGTGGTGTTATTGTCGGCGCACGAGCGATGGGACACAGCATCTCTGAGGTAGCGATGAAGTGGGGATTTTCCCGTACACCATTTAACGAGTGCACCGTGAATATCAGGAATCTGGTAAAACATCAAATCTCTTACATCGCTGATGTCGCAGAAAGACCCTGCAAGAACGGGACCAACGACGACTGAACAGAATTGTTCAACGAGACAGAAGTGCAACCCTTCCGCAAATTGCTGCAGATTTCAATGCTGGGGCATCAACAAATATCGGTGTGCGAACCACGCAACGAAACATCATCGATATGGACTGATGACTGGAAACATGTTACCTGGTCGGAGTAGTCTCGTTTCAAATTGTATCTAGTGGATGGACGTGTACGGGTCTGGGCACAACCTCGTGAATGCAAGGACACTGCATGTCAGCAGGGTATTGCTCAAGCTGGTGAAGGCTCTGTAATGGGGTGGAGTGTGTGCAGTTGGAGTGATGTGGGAAACCCTGGTACGTCCAGATACGACTTTGACAGGGGACACGTACGTAAGCGTTCTGTCTGACCAGCTGCATCCATTCATGTCCACTGTGCATTCCGGCGGACTTGGGCAGTTCTAGCAGAACAATGCGACGCCCCACACGCCCAGAATTGCTACAAAGTGGTTCCAGGAACACTCTTCTGAGTATAAACGCTTCCGCTGATCACTAAACTCCCCAGTCATGAACATTATTAAGCATATCTCTGATCCACCCCGTCGGACTCTTACAGATTTATGGAGAGCCCTGCGGGATTCACGGTGTAGTTCCCTCCAGCAGTACTTCAGAAGTTAGTCGGGTCCATGCCACTTCGCACTGCGGCAGTTCTGCGTGCTCGCAAGAGGCCGGTACGATATTAGGCAGGTGTACCAGTTTTTTTGCCTGTTCAGTGTATAGAAGTGTTAAACGTGGAAGGTTGAGAAAGTTAGATGAGGAAATTCGTGCGAATTTGTTTTACATCCTAGTTAATGTATTATAACGATATTGTAAAGTATTGTGCATTGTTATACTGTAGTCAGGACTGAAATACAAAAATCAGTATTTCTCCACATCATTTATTACAGTACAGTCTTTTTTATTATTATTATTATTGAGAAGGCGTCTTGTGAAACTGTATATATTAGGGTTCCGCCATATGGAGAAGTTAGAACGCTCTGCTTTAGATGTTTCTCAGTTCAGAATCACACACAATATTTTCGTATCCGTTAAAATATGTGATCTAGCGTTTAATTGGCATCTCATCGCAAAGTAATCAATTCTATCCATATTTTACAGCTGTGAACGTGACAGAAATCAAGAGGAAGTTTGAATAAAAACGCCTTCGGACACAATTTTTTCATGTTTTATTAAATTACATGATCCATTTCGAACCGTGCCGGTCGATCTTCAGGTTCAGAGAGTCTAATATATAATTTACATTTGCTACTGAGTGAGGTGAAATGCATTTTCCTGTTATGAGAAACTTAGATGTTAGGTTTCCTATTTCGTGAACTGAGTGCGGAAATATTCGAACCACACTGGGAGAACAATGATAAACATACCGAAATAACGAAGATGAACATTTCTAATCTTTTGAGGTCGGCATAAGTTGGTTTATTCATACTGTCGCCGCACATCACGTCGCTCATTTGTTTATAGCTGTTTAAAACCAGTTCGCAGACGTAGTTTAACCTGATGTTATCAGAGATAAAATTTATCACAGTGTCAAAGAACAGAATTTTAAGAAGTTTATACAGGGTGACAATTACTGCAGTATATGAAATAAAATCGCCATAACTTCCGAAAGGGTTTGCGTCAGGACGTTCAAACTGCTTGGTTGGCCGTGGGGCGGGTTGGGAATTAGTATGCGCATGATAGTTTGGTTTAGCGACGAAGCCCACTTTCATTTGGATAGGTCCGTCAATAAGCAAAATTGGCAAATTTGAGGGACTAAGAATCCGCATTTCGCGTTCTAGAAGTCTCTTCACCTTCAACGGGTCACTTTGTGGTGTGCAATGCCTATCTACGGAACAATCGGTGCGAAATTACTTCATGATATGGTGACTACCGAACGGTACGTGAAGGTTTTGGAAGATGATTTCATCCCCTTTATCAAACGTATCCCTGATTTCCACAATATGTAGTTTATGCGAGACGAAGCTCGACCCTATCGAAGCAGGAGAGTGTTTGATGTCCTGGAGAAGCACTTTGGGGACCGCATTCTGGTTCTGGGGTACCCAGAGGCCACTAGCATGGGCCTCGATTGACAGCCATATTCTCCGGATCTGAAGAAATGCGACTCCTTTTTGTGGGGTTATATTAAAGACAAGGTGACCAGCAATAACCGCAAAGCCATTGCTGAGCTGAAAACAGCCATTCAAAAGGCCATCGACAGAATCGGTGTCCCGACAGTTCGTAAGGTCATGCACAGTTTCGCTATTCGTCTGTGCACATTATCGCCAATGATGGCAGGCGTATCGCGTATGTCATAACTAAATCCGGATATCTGGAGTGACGTGTGCATGTTGAATGAAGTGTGCGCACGCCGTAGTTTGTAACTAATATACGTTTGTCACGCAGCGTATGCAAGTACAAGATTTAAAATAAGTCTTTAAAATTACTAAAATAACTGACACTTTGTAATAATCATCTTTGATCTCTTCAGGTTAAACTACATCTGTGATATATTTTTAAAAGATATGAACAAACTTGCGCCTTGAGTGATGTCGTGTGCTACGGAAGAATGAATAAACCAACGTATGCTGACCTCAAAAACGTTAATAATGTTCTTCCTTCTTTGTTCGGAAAGTTTTTCACTGTTTTTGTTTTCACTATTTCTCAAATATTTCCTCACTTGATTATGAATTACGAAACTTCACATCTACCTTTCGCGTAACAGGAAAATACTTTCCACCTCCTTGAAGAGTAAATGTAAATCAAGTATTAAATGATCCCGAAGCTGAAGATAGACCCACAGCATCAGAAATGCAACTTTTAATTTAATGAAACACGAAAAAATTGTGATTGAAGACGTTTTTATTCAGACTTCTTGTATAATCGGTATTAGAGGTAAAAGTTGATTCAAAAAGTTCTCTCATGAAGTGCTTAATGCAGACACTTCATTGGTGATTGAAACTTTGGGTTCAGTTATAAAACTTTCTTAACTAATAAAAAAAGTTTGTTTGAATGGGAGTGAGAACCGTAGTTTTTCCTTTATACAATACGTAACTACAGATTTTTGTCCTACGTAACAGAAACGATTCGCAATGCGCATTGTTTTATACACTGGTTAAGATACGTTTGGGAGAAGAACTTTGAGTCAAATTACTTCATGATGCGCTGCCTCTGTGTAATAGATATTTGGCGTCTAGACAGGCTGTCTTGACGTGGAAAGAATTCTGTTGTGCCACCTGGCAGCGTAAACATCGTAAAAAAAACTGTTTTGTCGTACAAAGTTTGTGCTTGCCAATCAGAAACGGCTTTTTTTGTATACTCGAAATGTAGCCTAAAAATGTTGTGTATTTTTACGTAAAGTAATGTAAAGTGAACTTACGCTGCATGGAAAATAAGGTGTTAACGTTATATTAGGCAAACTTATTTTCATTTATATCTGTGAAAGTATATAAATGTGTGGAAGCATATAAATAAAGTGCTAAAACATCACTGACTTACAAAATTCTTTTTATATAAGCAGCACCCCTGCTGTATCAGGAACAAGAAAGGAACTAGTTAAAAAATGCTCCGGTCGGAGCGCAAAAAAGGCTAATATGCCTCTTTTTTTAAAAGACTGACACAGAAGTAGGGAACCAGCTGACACAATCCTCATTGCACATTACTCATCAAAAAGTTTTGAATGCGGTCATTTTCGCGTTTTCTTATGCTGAAAGCGAGTAGCAGAGAGACAGTAACGGTGGATGAGAGAGGAGACATTGCCAGTTGGAAAGAAAGAAAGACGAGACTGATGGTGGGAAAGAGAAAGAAAATGGTAGTGAAAGAGAAAGAGAGATGGACGACGGCAATAGCAGTGCGAGTCAGTCAGAGAGAGAGAGAGAGAGAGAGAGAGAGAGAGAGAGAGAGAGAGAGAGGGAGTGAGAGAGAGAGAGAGAGAGAGAGAGAGAGAGAGAGAGAGAGAGAGAGAGAGAGAGAGAGCAGATATTGAGTTATTGATGGTCAGTGAGAGACAGTGAGCGTAAAATGAAAAGGGAGACAGATGGAAATAGAAGCAGGGGGAGCAAAGGGGAGAGGTGACAGTAGAAATGAAAACAAGAGATCAGTGAACACGTACATGGGCTTGGGGGGCGTCTGGAATCCACCCCTCCCATAAGACCGAAGAAACTTTAACACGAGAAAATCTGCCCACTTTAAAGCATCCCCTATACCGACATGTTAAAGCGTCTCCGCGTTTTGGTCAAAACCCCAAGCAAACCATCGCCAAAGTCACGTGAGGAGAGGAGACGACAGCATTGAAGAGAAAGATAGCAGACTGTAAGCAAGAAACAGGAGCAATTGGAAAGAAAAAGAATGAGACAAAGACAATGGTAGTGGGACACACACAGTGAAAGTGACAGAAGAAAGAGTGTAAGGAAGAGCGAGAAGAGGGATAAAGGCAGAGAGAGAGAGAGAGAGAGAGAGAGAGAGAGAGAGAGAGAGAGGGAGGCTGGAGGGAGGGGGGGGGGGAGGATACAGTAAGAGAAAAACATATGGACAGTGGCAGTCAGTGGGAGATGCTGAGTACAAGACAAGGTGAAGGTATGTAAAATGTTCTGTGTTAAAAGAGTGCGAATATGTTCACAGGTAGAAATTTTTGCTGAGGAATTGGAGTAAGTATTTTGGCAGCTGGTTCTCCACTTTTCTGTCAGAGTCTTTTAAAGAGTAGCGTATTTTACCTTCTTGTGCTCCAACAGAAGCATTTTCATCTGGTTTATGAATTGTTCCGGAACCTGTGCCTTGTTTCCAATCCACTCAAGCGTGTAATCACGCAGTGTAGTGCTTAACTGATCGGCGATAAGAGCGTTTTGTTCATCTACATGATTACTCTGCAATTCACATTTAAGTGCTTGGCAGATGGTTCATCGAACCACAATCATACTATCTCTCTACCATTCCACTCCCGAACAGCGCGCGGGAAAGACGAACACCTAAACCTTTCTGTTCGAGCACTTATTTCTCTTATTTTATTTTGATGATCATTCCTACCTATGTAGGTTGGGCTTAACAAAATATTTTCGCATTCGGAAGAGAAAGTGGGTGACTGAAATTTCGTAAATAGATCTCGCTGCGACGAAAAACGTCTTTGCTTTAATGACTTCCATCCCAACTCGCGTATCATACCTGCCACACTCTCTACCCTATTACGTGATAATACAAAACGAGCTGCCCTTTTTTGCACCCTTTCGATGTCCTCCGTCAATCCCACCTGGTAAGGATCCCACAACACGCAGCAATACTCTAACAGAGGACGAACGATTGTAGTGTAAGCTGTCTCTTTAGTGGACTTGTTGCATCTTCTAAGTGTCCTGCCAATGAAACGCAGCCTTTGGCTCGCCTTCCCCACAATATTATCTATGTGGTCTTTCCAACTGAAGTTGTTCGTAATTTTAACACCCAGGTACTTAGTTGAATTGACAGCCTTCAGAATTGTACTATTTATCGAGTAATCGAATTCCAACGGATTTCTTTTGGAACTCATGTGGATCACCTCACACTTTTAGTTTCAAGTGGTTCAAATGGATCTGGGCACTATGGGACTTAACTGCTGAGGTCATCAGTCCTCTGGAACTTAGAACTACTTAAACCTAACCAACCTAAGGACATCACACACATCCATGCCCGATGCAGGATTCGAACCTGCGACCGTAGCGGTCGCGCAGTTTCAGACTGTAGCGCGTAGAAGCGCTCGGCCACCCCGGCCAGCGTTTTGTCTTCGTCAGACTGTTAGTGGGGTTAGTGAAACGAGACAGTGGGAGCCATGCCCGTTTCGACTGACTCGTTCCTTCGCTCCATTATCTGCTTGGAATTTCGCTCACAACTTACCATCTCACTGGTTGCGTCATTCATCTCAGGGAATGTGGTGTAGCTCGTGCGCCTGCCACTTACGCCCTATCCTACACCGCCGTCTCCTCCTCGCCACGGGAGGTGGAGATTACCGAGGCGATACATAAAGGTCCCCTGCTGCTGTTGGCAGCCATATAGCGTGCAATCAACGACCCAGCGCCTCCGCTCCTTATCTGCTAGCAGGTGCGTCGCCAGCCCGTGGACGAGTGCGCTGTCTGGGCACCGTGTCCTCCAACAATGGAGATCCCGAGTCGATCGCTGAGAAGCGTCACAAGATCCACATTTTATTATTTTTGCCCCCAACATAATCTTCCCTTTCCTAACCTATTACAGTGTTCGAAGAAATTTACAATTCATAAAAATTGTTGTTGCTTAGTGAATTACACAAGTATCCTCTACGACTTTGCATGCCTCATATTTTCTCAGTTGAACAAATGAGAGAAAAATGTTAGAGTAACAATGAATTCGACCTGAACTTCAGCTATCTGATATAAACGTCTAATTTCGAAGTATTTCGTACGGCCGTTGATAGTCAACAGTGTCTAATTTTTCAGATGTACAAGTAAGGATTTGAGAGTACCTGGTGTATACAGTGTGTCACGTGAATGAGACGCAAGTTACTTAGGGTGAAGAATCCACACCGTAGCCGAGCGCCGCCCTCTACATACAAGGCACATAAAACATAGAAATCTTAGTAATCAACGATAACGTAACACAGCCTCACGGAAGGACCCAAGATCAACTGTAAGAAAAGGAATTCCCTCTCTGAAGCACCAACCTCGTGTGACTTCGTAGCAAAAGGAGCAGTACAAATACGCTTGTGCAGTAACAATTTTAACGGAGACGGAATCTGAGTGTGCCTGTGCAGAAGCTCTTGAGATGTAGCATCTTCAGTAAAACCAAAAGTGGAGACACTTAAGGGGATAGGTGACGCTGCCACTGGCGTCCGTTCCCCCCCTCCTCCCTCCCCCTCAATCATCGACTGGTGGAGGAGGAAGGTGGGAAGTCATACCGCCCCATTAGCCACTTCCTGGATGGCCATGAAGAGGCGAACGACAGGCATCACCTGCGAAAGTCGAATTGAAGATGGCCTGAAATCAAAGATCTACCGGATTGTCATCCGTCCCGTCGCTCTCTACGGCAGTAAGTGTTGGCCGAACGGCAACTGGGAGTGACGGAGACGAGGGTTCTTAGTTGGAAAGGTGGCATCATTCTACTGGGTCACTTTTAGAACGATATTCCCAGCAAACGTTTGGGGTCGCATCGATCCAGACGAAAATGGGAGAAAGCCGCGATACAATAGGAAAAACAGACAACACAGCGGACCCAAGGGACCACCTAGACAGCGATGGGCTCTCACGCTGCAGAACGACCTGTAGGCTGTAAATCTTTATACAGATATGGTCCACGGTCGAACAAAATGGTGACAGTGAATCCACGTAGAGGACCTTGCCACCTGGCACAACATTTGCAAAAGAAAAATAACATTAAAGAATTTTAATAGTGAATGAAAGTAAACATAATTCATTATAATGTAGAGACATGTACAAAAAATTAATTGTTACATGGATGACAGTTTCGTGACATGGATGATCATTAAGAACCTAGCTATTAACTAACTAAAGGGAAGTGACTGATGCGTATTTCAGGGATAGCTCTGTCGTTCCCTGCCGCCCCCCCCCCCCCCCCCGCCCCCTCCCCACTTGTATTAATCGGACCCTTCCGCCTACGCTCTTCCCCTTATCGGGATATTGCGTTAGGCCGCCCGCCACGCCAGGCTGTACCGCGGGTTAGCGTCCTCCCAGGGGCCGACAAGTTAATCCGCGCGCAGCTGGGCGCTCCGTCATTGCGATAAACGATCCAGCCGCCACCACCACGGACGTAGACCAGACCAGTCCCGGACGGGTCGGGATAGGACCGCCCACGTCTCGCGCTGACTCCTCAGGAAATTAACTGCTGCCTTCCCGCGACAATACGACCACTTTCTACGTCACTATTATGCCCGTCTGTGGCTATTTCTGCTGTTATTTCGTCTTGTGACGTTAGAGCTTACGTTAGGTACATTCTTCCTTGTAATCGCGCCATTGGTCGCAATATTTTATTTTCCTATTAACTTCCAACACTGTTCGGAGCTACATCTCAATTTTCGAGTAAGAGGTTCTGTTAAGCAACAAATTCTATACAGTGCACGATTACTTCGGCAATTTACATACAGTAGTTTGGTAAAACATTTAACGCAACTAAATAATAATAAAACATTTCCGTCGTTTCGTAACATAGTTTCAGCCTACAGTTTGTTTCACAACTTTACGCTAAAGTTTTGCAGAGAATAATACTAATATATTTTACTCTTTTTGTGCTCAACATCAGACAATCCCAAGCAAGTAAATTAGAAGTCGTGGAACAGAAAACGGAAGCCAAATACCATCGCCATGCGCATGATCTCAACTGCTGATGATTCTTCTATGTGCGATGACTGACGCTTAGAAGTGAATGTCACTAACACTGGGTTCCTACCTTATGAAATTAATTCTAATAGATGATGTATGAACAGTACTGTATATAAGCAAAAGCTGAATGAGGTCGTTCTGTTATTACACGGATTGGCCTTGTATTCGGGTGTGTGGAGGCTCCAGTCTACATCAGGCCAGGCGAACTTAGGTTTCAAGTGATTTCTCTACGTTACTTCATGACAATGACGGAATGGTTCCCACAATAAGTTCTCGGCTAACTACCTGTCCAATCATTGAAATAGTAGACCTTTAAGTAAATGTAACTATATCGGACACTTGTGTAAGTAAAATCCTGACTACATGAAATGGGTTTCTCATTCATGAAGTGTAACCACATGTATCATCGTATGTCCAACATCCTTATGAAGCGATCTACGGATGAACGAAACTACTACTACTGGTAACGCATTTACACTCCACGCTAGCTAGGCCTGCACAGCAGAAATTTAAATTTAAAAAATTCTTTGTTTTAAGACTTTCGTGTGGGCTCCCTCATAATCCAAAGAGACGTAGCCGTAATTATATTGTTTGGTTTCCCACTGCAGGAATCTGCAGCTGACAGCAGATACGAATTAAGTCGGCATCTACTTTAGAAGCGTGCTGTTCCTTTGCACGAAGTGGTACCGTAATTCCGAAGTTTGGAGCACCTACAAACTACAACTTAATAGAATGTGCTGACTTAAAATTTGTTGCCCAAAATCTCGAAAAATACTTGACTGATTTGAATCCAATTTTACACGATACTCGAATAAACGTTGAGACTGACATAAGCTGCGTATTTTTTAACACGTACACGCACACAAGAAACGACGCACCACGAATGAATTATCTGAATCGGATTGAAATCGGTAATCTGACGTGCTTGTAGAGACAAACGAACAATTACTATTTCAGAAAAATTTGGTGATTTATTCAAGAAAAACAGCTTCCTAAACTGAGCAAGTCAATAACAGGTCGGTCCCCCTACAGCCTTTATGTGAAAATATAATTCGGTATAATTCGGTTTGGCTTTGATGGTGTTGCTGGATGTTCTGAGGGATATAGTGCCAAATTATTTCCAATTGTCGCTTTAGATCGTCAAAATTCCGAGCGGGTTGGAGTGTCCTACGCATAATGCTCCGAATGTTTTCAACTGGGGAGAGATCAGACGACCTTGCCCGCCAATGTAGACTTTGGCAAGCATGACGACATGTAGTAGAAACTTTCACGGGCATTATCTTGCTGAAATGTAAACCCAGGATGGCTTGCCATGAAGGGCAATGAAACGATGCGTAGAATTTCGTCGACGTTCCGCTTTGCTGTAAAGATCCCGTGGACGACAACCAAAGGGGTCCTGCTATGAAATTAAATGGCACCCCGGACTATTATTACCGGTTGTCGTGGCATGTGGTTACAGTCAAGTTGGTATCTAACACGTCACATTGTAAGGACATTGCTTTCCCCGGAAGTCGATAATATTTTTTTTTCTTTTGTGCAATTCCTTGTATAGTACGTATGTATCATTTATTTCAACTATTCTTTATTTGCTAATACGTCATATTGTTTCTTTATTCATTTTGCTACTGTTTTATATTGTACGAAATGAGTGTTCTGATATTATATGCCTTGTAAATCTTTTGTTAGGCTAGGAGAAGTACTGTGTCTCAGAGAGAGAGAGAGAGAGAGAGAGAGAGAGAGAGAGAGAGAGAGAGAGAGTGAGTGAACGACTATGGGTAGAGAGCGTGCGAGTTGTCCTGGTATCGTGACCGGTTCGCGGGTAGAGAAACGTTTCAAAGTTCGATCTGAAAGACGGTGATAGGCGGAGGAACAATTAATCACAGTGCGTCCGCTGTGTTACTAGGATGTCGTGCATTATTAAGTGAACAGTTAAACCTGATAAATATATCGAGTGTTTGCCGTGACGATTTTACATACTGTGTGAACTTGTGACAATTAGCCGTGAACCAGACACCATTGTCGTGTGGAGAGACTAACTCTTAGAATTGCATGAAAGTGGAACAAACCAAAATGTTAAGTAAAAGAACAGTGCTGTGATTTGATCGAGAAACATTTATTATATCGTCCAAACTGTCTTAAAGACGACGACGTAAACTGAACTGATGTTTAAAGGACTGTTATAGTGATAAACACATGTGACTATTTTCCTGTGGCAACACGGTGAAAGGACTGTGCGAAGTATTGGCATTAACCGGCTATATATCGTAAATACTAAAGACATTGCATAATTCCGACCTACCCGCACCGCGTGATTAATCAACTTTTAATAATAAAACGTCGCGCGTGTAACGACAACGCACACGCTGGAACTATTATTATCGCGCCAGTGCTGCCAGCTGATTCGACTACAACGGAGACGTGGACCACAGCCGTAACTGGAACATTAATGAAACAGGAGGATCCGTCATTATCTTCACGCCGCGGGCCAGGATTAACTTCACACATCGTCCGCGCGGACCACCGCTGACGTCATCGCAATGCCTGCAGCAACAGTTAAGACATTAAAAGAAAATTATTACGCTCTCTCTCATTTCAAAATTAAAGACAACTGCAGTTAAATTATTTATTTTAAAAATACTGTCACAATATCAAGGTTCAATTTTGTTTGGTTCCAATAATTATTCTTTCCATTATTTCGTCTTGTTGAGAGGTTGAAAACCCGCCAAACTAAAGTTCAATTAATAATTTTCTTTCGAAATTATCCTCAGACATTTTGCTGCTCATCATAATTTTATTTTAATGTTTGTGTGTAACTTCTTTTGGAGGGAGTATATATTTTATTTTTTGTGCAACAAAATTAGCTACCACAAATTACGTGTATTACCAGCTGATGCTGTCCGCCATTACTGCTTGAAAACTGACCAATAGTATTTTTGCACCTATTTTCTCATTGGCTGTCAGCTTCAAAACAAAATTACGTATTTCGTGGGCATCTAGCAGATTCGCCATGTCTATGTAGGCCCCAACAATATTTTTTTTTTACTTTTGCAGATTTACTGGTATTATATTGACTTAAATTGTTCATTTGGCCCCCGTTAAAGTTATTTATCGCATCTATATAATAATTGTACTGAATTACCTAATTTATTTTTTTATTACGTAAACATTTTCATACCATTGTTAGATTAAAATTGACGTCTTATTGGCCCCACATAAGATTCTGCATTCTGACAAAGACTTTGCCAATTTTTTTTTTCGTCCATGACTAACAGGGGTAGTCAGATTCCTTGTATAGGTTACGTTTTCTTATTTAAAAAGGTTTTTTTTTCAGAAGTAGAGAACCAGTTTCTTTACAACTACAGTCACGTCTTCGGCCTAGAATCTCACTGACTAGCACATCATTGTCTTCAGTTTTGAGTCCCGTCTCGAACTGGGCACCGATGATCAGCCCTTGGCCTAGCGACTATGTGCACACTGTAATATTATTGGGCTTTCCGTCGTATGAAAGCTGTGAGTACCCTTGAAAATGCATTCACCTAGCTGTGTATTAAATGATTAACTTATGAGACCTATTCTTTGAAAGACATTTGTTTTACATAATTTTCGTAATTGTAAAGATGTGCATCCAGCGCGAACGCTATTACACTGATTGCGCAGTCAAAGAAACATTTTAACAGAAGCTGAACTGAGCGCTCCACTTCAATCTAAACAAAAAATATGACGGTAAAAAACCTTTGTAGGTCTTCAGATTTTGTCGTACTACTTCTTGTAATGTAAAAGCGTAAATAAGGTCGTCTTTAAGTCATAAAAGTGAGTGGTCTTGCCGGCGTGCAGACACAGTTATTGATTAATAAAATTCGAGTAATTTATGTTCGATACTGTAAACCGGCAAGTTATTGTTATGGGAGTGTTGAACGGTGCATGAATTGTTTCGAAGGAAGGAGAAAAGTAATGACCGTAAATTGTGACAAAAACGTGAACCAAGAAGTAAGCACAGGACAGACTGAAATCTGATCGGACCATACTGTCAGAAAGTTACTTATGTAAGTTATACTGTTTGTAAGTAAGACCTAATTGCTTCTGAGAATTATTTGAATATATTTACTGTTTACCAGATTTCTTATTCTTTTCTTTTCCTTTATTTTTTTTTTTACCTCCATGTCATATTATTTTTATAAGTGTCAAACAGCCTTTACTACAGCAGAGAATACTGCGGCATCCTGGTCGTAGACAGAGGGCCGCTCCTTGTCTTCTATACAACTCATAGCTGCCCCATTCATTAATGATTTCATTTGCAAATGCAATTTTCTTATTGTTCATTGTTAAAGGTCCCTTAGGTAATTATAAAATTGTTACTGATTACGTAAAGAAATCCGGGTTGTTCTTTTCCAAATAATAGAAGCCCTTGCGTAATCAAAAACTAACCTCCTTCTGACAACGATCAGGAGCCGACCAGAAGACGGACGTCTTCGACCGCTTTCGTGTTTCCTGTGTCAAAGCTGTGCCAAACAAAACATATATAATTACCAGATTAAACCCTAGCCGAGCCTCAGGTACAGGGCGGGTCGCAGGTGGCGGATAGCGAACGATCCATCAGATATGGTGGACAGCTGCGAATAAGGGGAAACCCAAATAAGCAGTCCCGGACCGAGGCGGCAGCATCACGAGGGTGTGGGAGGGTGACTTTTGGCAAGGGTCACACTGATTCAAAAACCACAGAACCCGAACACGTTGCTGTGTCATGGCGAGTAAGTGCCGCCATTACAATAAGCACTGTCAACACCCAAATCCAGGACGCGTCTGAAGTGGGAACCATCGGCATCCTGGTCAGCGTCTGTTCACACAATGTGCGGCTGGTCATAATGCGCCAGGAACTAACAATCCCTGGTTCTAAACACCCAGTGGAAACACTGGACCAACTTGATTACAAGCAAGTATGACTCGTGCAAGTAATAACAACATTACCCCAGGTGGTAACCAATCCACCCATCAACAGATGGCAACCAGGAATTCGGATTCTGGGGAACCTGGACTTACACGATTACATCAGAGAAAGTCGGAGCTCTCTGGCAAACTTCCACTTAAAACACCTACATACATTGGAACCTTTAACATAAATACATTAATCCAACCAGGAAAACTTCTAAACCTTGCAACAGAACTTGAAAAGCAAAAGATAGTAATACTAGCTTTACATGAGACACGTTTTACAGATGAAGAAACATCAGATTATGGCAACTATCGCATCTTTAAGAGCAAGACGGATAAACGAATAGGAAGAGGAGCCCCCCCATCTCGGGATGGCGTTTATCATACACAAGAGCGTGCTCAGCTCCATCAAGGAAGTTACTCCCGTAAATAATAGGATAATGACGATGCGCTTACAATGTGCCAACAAAACATACACAATGGTTAATGTTCATGCTCCCACAAACGGAGACAACAAGAAAAACCCCATAGAAACAGAAAAGTTCTGGGAAAATTTGGAGAATATAATGGCCAAGATTCCAAAAAATGATACAAAAGTTCTACTCGGCGATTTTAATGCCCAAATTGGTAGAGAGAAAATCCACCAAAAAACCGTAGGCAAATATCCTGCACATAAATTTACCAATAAAAATGGTACAAGGCTCGTCGAACTATGTAAGCAGAATAACCTGAAGATAATGTCAACATCTCTAAGAAAATGTCCAAGAAAACAAAAGACATGGAGATCTCCTATACAACAAATTGGCGAGTTTCAAATAGATCATGTGGCGATTTCATACCCAGTACAAAAAGAAATTTACGACGTCCAAGTACGCAGAGGAGCAAACATTGATTCAGACCATTACCTAACTAGAATTAAAATCAAGTTTACAGCACGAAGAAGTCATCAGAAGAAAACAGAAATACAGAAATATGACACCAAGAAGATTAAAGAATCTAAAGTAAAAGAAGAATGGAAGGAAAAGGCAAACACATGGGAAGAATTTCATTCTAAAATCACGCGAATAGCTAAGGAAACTATTCCCATGAAAAAGATATTCAAACACCCTTGGTGGGATTCAGACTGTGAAAATGCATTGGAAAGGAGAAAAAAGGCATTTCAAGAATATAACAGTAAAAAATCACAAGAAAGTCTACATTTATTTAACGAGGTTAGAAAACAGGTTTTAAAATCTATTAGGCATGCAAAAAGGAAGTACACAAAGGCACAACTGGATGCCATAGAAGAAAATTTCCAAAACTATAATACAAGAGACTTCTACAGAACTTTCGCAGATAAAATACGAGGATATATCCCTCAAAATTTATGTTTCAGAAAACCAGATGGTAAATTAGCCCTAACAAACCAGGAAAACTGTCAAGTATTGGCTCAATATTTTTCTAACCTACTAAATTGCCCAGAACCTAGTTTAAGGTTTCCCAAAGAAATCTGTGCCAACGCTCAACCGGATTCATTACCACCAACACAGGAAGAAATCAAATGTCACATTAAAAACTTAAAAAATAATAGAACATCTGGCGAAGATGGCATTGTTGCAGAGCTATTAAAAAACCTAGGACCAAAGACGTTGCAAGAGCTCACAAAAATATGGGAAACAGAAAAATTACCAGAGGATTGGAAATGTGCCCTTATTCACCCGTTACATAAAAAAGGAGACAGAACAAATGTCAATAACTACAGGGGAATCTCACTTTTACAAGTCACCTACAAAATTCTCTCAACATGCCTGCTGAAAAGAACACAAGAGCAGCTGGAACGCCAAATTGGTGATTATCAAGCAGGCTTCCGCCCCGGTCGCTCATGCATAGAACAAATATTTAATTTAAAGACAATATTAAAACACAAAGCAATTAGAAATGCCCCCATAATTTGTACATTTGTAGATTTTAAGAAAGCCTATGACTCAATTGACCGGCAATCTTTGTTTAACATTTTAGAGGAACTTGGACTTGACTCCAAAACACTAAGGCTTATCAAAGAATCACTGACAGACACTGTATCTAAAGTTAAATTCAGGGGAGAAATCTCTGAACCTTTTCTCATAAAAACTGGAGTACGTCAAGGTGACGGGCTATCTCCACTTCTGTTTAATATAGTCCTGGATAAAGTCATTAAGGAATGGGAAAAAGAATTAAAAAATCAATCCTACTGGAAACCAATCCATCTTGGTAGAACCAAAGACAACGTGGAGATATCTTGTTTAGCATTCGCGGACGACTTGGCCATACTTGCAGATGATGAAGAAATCGCCACCAAACAAATAGAGATCCTTAAGGAATGCGCGGATAAAGTAGGTTTACAAATTTCGTTTCAAATGACAGAATTTTTCTGTACGAAATGCCATATACACAGTTTGAACACAAAATATGGAAAAATAAATAGAGTAAAACATTTTAAATACCTAGGTGAAATTTTGGAGCCAACCGGAGGAGAGGAAGTTGCACAGAAGATCAGACAACAGAAAATGAAGAGAGCATATGGTATGACACATGAAATATACAATAAAAAATGCATCTCCTCGAACACAAAAATCAGACACTACTGCGCAGTAAGTAAGCCAGCAGCACTATATGCTAGTGAAACGCTCGCACTCCACACAAAATGTGATTTAGAAAAAATACTAAAAGAAGAACGCAAAATTATGAGAAAGATTTTAGGTCCAAAATTAACAGAAGAAGGATACCGGATACAATCAAGAAGAACCACAGAAACTATATCAAGCCTGGCAGCAGACATAAGAACGCGAAGATTAAAATTTTATGGACATGTCACTAGACTTCCCCCCACACGACTCACCAACAGAATTCTCACTTACATAGAAAAAGTCAAATCAACGACACCATGGATTAGCCAAGTAAAATTAGATTTACAAAAAGCAAATATTGAACTTAAAGATGTCAAAGATAGAAAAACTTTTAGAAATAAGGTGGAAAAGTGGATTGTACTGTCGGAGAAGGAAGCACTAAAGAGACCAGGAACAAAATGGACAGAAGAAAGAAAAAGAAAACATGGAGAACGAATGAAAGAAGTATGGAAGAAACGACGTCAGAAAGCTTTACGTGATCCTTCTGGGTCCATTCGCGATAAGTAAGTAAGTATTACCAGATTAAAATTGAAAAAATTGAAATATATTTAACTTTTTTTCTTTTATCATACTAGAACAACCATCGAAAGAATGGGCGTACCGTAACTATCCTACAATACACGGTCATAACTGAAGCATTAAACACTTCCTTTAGACAGGAAAATTGAGCAAATCGGTTGATTGTTTTGCATTAGGTGTGGTCTATGTTAGCCTTAGGTAGCTTATAAAACCACCCTTCGTTGATTGGCGGTTCCTGACAAAACCCCGAAAAACCATTATTTTTGGCTATGCAAAGTACCAATTGTGGGGATGCCTACTTCTATAATCTCTACTCGTTACAAATCATCGAAATTTGTATGATATGTTCTTATGATGCTGTTCTACCGGAACTCCATTACTCTTTCGATATCATTACCCATGACCGAAATCCAGTGGTTTTGCATGTAATATCTGGTCTGATGCCTAAATGTAGTTTAACTGCCGTAGTGAACAAATGATAAGGGTCCTAGAGTCATCGCATGTGTTCTGACGTCTCCCAAAATATGTTTTTAGTCAGCATTGGTTCAGCAATAAAACTTTATGACGCGCTGAATCTGTGCAGTGGGCACTTACGTCTATACAAACATGCCCAAAGTGATACTACAGTGAGAAAAAAAGGGGCTGAAAAGGGTCTTAATATTTCTGGAAAGAACTATATGACTATCAAAGATGTCAAACTTGAAACAAGGCAAATTCAGTACAATATTTATAAACATTTTTTCTTACTCTTTCGAGCTACAAATCGGAGGCCGCGCGTTTTCGACGAGTTGAGATCGATGAGCCAAGTATCCAGAAAAATGTGCAGCAATTGATTGATTGTTATCCTTATATTATGCGACTGTGTCGAAATATATAAACAGACTGTCGAAACTCTACTAACTTACAGAAATCGTTTTATATAAGCAGCACACCTTGCTGTAGTAGGGAGAAGCAGGAAACCGATTCAAAAATGCTCCTGTCACAGCACAAAAAAGGCGAAAATGTGGCTTTTTAAAAGACGTTTCTCTGTCTGACATAGCTGAAAACCTAATGCCCGAGTACATCAGCTTACTTTACGCTTCGAGATATTTAGAGGAAAACATATCTTTAAAGATTTGTAGAACTCGTGCCTAACCTACGCCACAAAGCCACATGCACCTCTATGTTCCACGGCCTCGATAAGATTCTGAAAGAGAATGACATGGACATTAAGAACTGCCGTGATCAGTCTTCCGAAAACGCTTCTTCAGTGAATGGATAGAGCAATTAGCTTGAAGCGTTGATACTGGCATTTAACTGAGAGGCTGTCTTACTTTGGGCATTCAGTCAGTTTTGTAGTAAAGGCAGCAGCCGATGGCTGCCTCAGCAGTAGAAAATTTTTCGTCTTATCGGAGAATTTATGTATTTTTTACGTCTTTGATTAGTAGATATGAAGCTACATCCGACTGCTGGGAAAAAGAGTGAACTGCCAAACCCTCTGCCTTGCAGAAAAGGATAAGAATAACACATTGGTCATGCGGAACTACTGCCACAAACACCCCCTTGTGAAGATGCTACAAAGGAAAATAAGAATTTTGAATTTCAGAGGACAAAGAGTTGTCAGAAAAATCATATGCTGTTGATCTAAGTTTTTACAACAAAATATGAAAGGCGGAAACCGCTCTCTCAACATTATTTTGGGTGACGTCTTGGGACAAGTAAACAAAAATGGAGATAGCTTTCAAGAATGAGTTGAAGGCTGGCGACTTACCTGACTGCACCGAGTAGAATGGTGAAACACTGGACAACCTCAAAATAAATGTGCTTTTGTCACATCTTTACTTCATCCAAGCGCAAGAAATCGAGTTAACCCCTTGAGAAAAGTTACAAACCAAAAATTGCCTTCCTGGCATAGGTCTCTTTAAAACTACTTTACAGCAAACGCTGTAGGCATACAAATTAGTTGATTTCTCTTTTAGGTTTCACATAAAATTGGGTGCAGTTCCCAATAAAAAGATAACTGCATCAGCTCAAAACGTAGTTGATGCACACTGAATGACAAACAAAAAGGTGAACCATCCAGAAGGGTAAAAGGAAACGAAAGTTACCGGGTCGAGAGATGTTTTGATGTTATTTCAGTGACTACAGAATCTAGTGAAATTTTACCAACAGCTTGGCAGTGTGAGCTCACTTATCACTCTGATGTCTTCTGGGCTGCATTCATGAGCTGGTTCGGTTAGGAAGAGTCTCAAAAATCCGTAACATTGTATCCTCTCCTGGGGCAAGCTGGCCCACAACTCTTGTAACTGGTCCTTGATATCCTGTTTACTGACACTGGGGTGGAGTCAACGTCCATCATGCTGGTCCCACACGTCTGCTATTGGGGACGTACATGGGGGTCTTGCTAACTACAGTAATAGCTCAACAGCAGGCTGACACAAATTTTCCTCGAGACTTGTAAGCCTCATTTTTGTGTATCATAATGATGGAAGCTGAAGAAATGAATTTGCGACGTGGTCGGGACTTTAACCCGTGTCTCCTCGCTTACTCGCCAGGTATTTTAGCCATTACATCACCACCTACACCTTTGCTACTGCCAACATCTCCCCATTACATCCAATGTAGAGGTGCTATTCCCATACTGGACCTCAGCAACAGCGACAATCTCAGTAGGGGAACATAAGCTGAAGATGTGAGGTTTATGTTAGGGATAGCACTGGATTTGGGTAGCCCATGGAGCCACACTATGTGATCAAAAGTATCCGGACACCCCCAAAAACATACGTTCTTCCTATTAACTGCATTGTGTTGCCACCTACTGCCAGGTACTCCATATCAGCGACCTCAGTACTAATTAGACATCATCAGATAGCGGAATGGGGCGCTCCGCGAAACTCACGGACTTTGAACGTGGTCAGGTGATTGGGTGTCATACGTCTGTACGCGAGATATCCACACTCCTAAACAGCCCTAGGTCCACTGTTTCCGATGTGATAGTGAAGTGGAAACGTGAAGGGACAAGTACAGCACAAAAGCCTACAGGCCGACCTCGTCTGTTGGCTGACACCAACTGCCGACAGTAGAAGAGGGTCGTAATGTGTAATAGGCAGACGTCTATCCAGACCATCACACAGGAATTCCAAACTGCATGAAGTATCCACTGCAAATACTATGACTGTTAGGTGGGAGGTGACAAAACTTGGGTTTCACGATCGAGCCGCTGCTCATAACCACACATCACGCCGGTAAATGCCAAACGACGCCTCGCTTGGTGTAACGAGCGTAAACATTGGACGATTGAACAGTGGAAAAACGTTGTGTGGAGTGAAGAATTACAGTACACAATGTGATGTTCCGACGGCAGTGTGTGGGTATGGCGAATGCCCGGTGAACGTCATCTGCCAGCGCGTGTAGTGCCAACAGTAAAATTCAGAGGGATGCTGTTATGGTGTGGTCGTGTTGTTCATTGTTGGGCTTGCACCCCTTGTTGGTTCGCGTGGAACTATCACAGAATAGGCCTACATTGATGTTTTAAGCACCTTCTTGCTTCTCGCTGTTGAAGAGCAATTCGGGAATGGCGATCGCATCTTTCAATACGATCGAGCACCTGTTCATAATGCACGGTCTGTGGCGGAGTGGTTACACGACTATAACATCCCTGTAATGGACTGGCCTGCACAGAGTCCTGACCTGAATCCTACCTTTGGGATGATTTGGAACGTCGGCATCGTGCCAGGCCTCACCGACCGACATCGATACCTCTCCTCAGAGCAGCACTCCATGAAGAATGGGCTGCCATTCCCCAAGAAACCTTCCAGCACCGTACTATGCCTGCGAGAGTGGAAGCTGTCATCAAGGCTAAAGGTGGGCCAACACCATATTGAATTTCAGCATTACCGATACAGGGCGCCACCAACTTTCAAGTCATTTTCAGCGAGGTGTCCCGATACTTTTGATCACACAGTGTATGTTAGCTACAGTGCCGAGGTAGTGTAACGGATAGCATACCTGCCTAGTAAGCAATGAGACCAGGGTTCGACGCCCAGCCATGGCGCAAATGTAATTCATTTCTTCAGCTTCCACCATCATGTAGACAGTTCATGTTGCAATGTACCATGTGTGGACGAGTATCGTCCTGTTGCAAAGTGGCCCCACAATACTGTGCCTGACACGTAACAAGTGAGGAAGCAGGATGTCTGCTGTACCGTCGTTAGGTCACAGTTCCCTCAGTCAGAACCAGCCATAACCTGAACTCACACCCATTGGTTTCCGGCACCAGGACCCCAGGCGTAAGAACTGTTCCTCCCCAAAACAATGTGAGAGTCTTATCTCTCCCCGGGTCACTGCCATGCTCGCCAACGACAGTCAGCGAGGGTAGCGCATAACTGCGATTCATCGGCAGACCATACTTCCCTATAATGTCACCACTCCGAACGCGTCCGATTTTTATGTCGTCTTAGTGCCAGCCAACACACTGGACGCTAATTCCTTATTCTGGCCACTGCTAGTCTCTGACAAATGGTACAGAGAGACACAGTACATTGCAGGGAGTCTACATCTGCATCTATGCAGGTACTCCGCAAGCCACTGTATAGTGCGTGCGGAGGGTACCACGTATCTGTCAATTCCTACCCTGTTCCACTTGCAAATAGAGCGGCTGACAGTGCACGCGAACGAAACCGGACGCAAACGAAACCGGACGCAAACGAAACCGGACGCAAACGAAACCGGACGCAAACGAAACCGGACGCAAACGAAACCGGACGCAAACGAAACCGGACGCAAACGAAACCGGACGCAAACGAAACCGGACGCAAACGAAACCGGACGCAAACGAAACCGGACGCAAACGAAACCGGACGCAAACGAAACCGGACGCAAACGAAACCGAACGCAAACGAAACCGAACGCAAACGAAACCGAACGCAAACGAAACCGAACGCAAACGAAACCGAACGCAAACGAAGCCGAACGCAAACGAAACACTAATTCACCCTGATCACCATTCTACAAGTCACACAGAATTGCCGATTGTATGTACATTGAAACACCCTCATTTATCATCAAACACTAATTTCACTATATTTAAGGAAACATGCAATGAAAGTCACTATGAAACTTAAGCATTGCTTAAATCTCAGTTGTTTACAGTCGATATTTCTATCAAGTCCAAAGGCAGGTATGGCGCCTGATATTTTTATTGTGAAGGAAAGTGCTAATAAAAAATAAAAATATATTTAATGCTTATCTTCAGTCGTTAATATACGTAGAATGGCTTCGTTGCCCCAGGATGACGGGTTTTTTAATGTCAATAACAAGGACAATGTATTTTCTGCACTCCTGATTTATTGTTGTGCTTGCTTTGGTCAAACTTTACTCATAGATCTATACAAATTTAGTTCCATTACAGAAACAAGCATTGAAAAGTAACTGGCGAACATCTATCGAAACTTCGTATCTTTTAAAGAAGAAATACCGATCTAATACTTCATAACACAAAAAAGGCTTTCATGAACGACATCAACTTGAGGCATTGTAATGAGACAAAATAACTGCTTACAAAGAAATGAATATGAAGAACAGAGAAAGACATTCTACAGCTGACTGTGAACAAAGAACTGCACTCCATGCAAAGAATAAGAAACTGAGCTCTCGTTCGCTTCTTCGCTCCGAAATATAACTCGCTATTATGCGTTAGAAGCTATTAGAAGTCAATAGTGTCATTTCAGTTATCTTATATTTCGTCTGGTTTTTAACTAAAGTTTAATTTTAAACATGCAATATGCTTTTTCCACAGAATAAAAACAAAGAAATAGAACTCTGGCAATAGTTATTTTAAACAATTACATCTTTAGGTTGGAGCGTTCTGGAATATATAAACTTCGGAAGTTAACTATTTTTTAACAAATGCGTTTTTTGACAATATAAAACTTATACTGACAGGAGAATGCACTATTTAATTATTGGTTTTCCTTCCTAAGATCTTACGCGAGTTATTTTTTAACGGAATCATCTAGCTAACTGCTTGTAGTTAGAACAGTGAATATCTTGAATAACGAATTTACATGTACGAATTTCTATAGTGTACATTTTTCAAATTTTCATTCTACCATCTTGCAACTAAGATTTTTACCAGAACGTTTAAAAGGAAATTGATCATTACTTTCACAAACAATATAATCTTAATTACTGCTGCGTCTTAAATAAATAAACTGGATGAGTAACTTTGAGGAATATTGCATTTAAATATTATTTGAACTCGTGGCTAACCAAACATGCTCACGTTAATTATAAATGGTAAACACAAATAGTATTGGTCTAGGAAGTCGCGTGTGTTGTTTGCTTCATCAGATAATATTATCATGCATTATGAAACAAAGTGGCATCCATCTCTTTATTTCGCTGTACCATACTGCTTAAATTTTGGTACTTTACACCATGTACCAAGTTACAGCGACATCTGTCCATGTCTTCTGGGTGCTTCATTTTAGTTATTTATTGATTTACTATTTATTTAAGTATTATTTATTTATTTATGTATTTATCTTCTGGTTAGGTGGTAAAATTACTTCAGCTCAAAACTTAAGTGGTACATATAACCATGATTTAGACGATTAACCAGGAAATGAAATGATTGAAAAGCTGTGTACCATGTGCTTCATAAATATTATCAGGAAACTGACTAAAAACAATGTATACAACTTTAAACATTGCTTCCCTCAAGCTGAGATCACTCTGGATATGTACCTATCACTTACGGTCACAAACAGCGGTGGAGAAATGTTACATTCAAAATGGATCAAAAACAGCCTGCAAACCTCAATGCCGGAAGACAAGCTCAACGTTTGGGTTCGCTAGGTGTTGAAAGCGACTTATTAACATAACTATAAAATGATATCATAGGTAGCTTCATTAACATGAAGAGTAGGTGCAAAACAATTAGACAATACGATTATTTGAAGCTTTAATTTCAAGGCTAGCTGATCGCGCGGAGTAGCCGCGCGTTCAGAGGCGCCCTGTCACGGTCCTCATGGGTCTCCCCATCCCCCCCCCCCCCCACCATCCCTCCTCCGTCGGAGGTACGATTCCTTACTCGGAAATGAGTGGTGTGTGTGTGTGTGTGTGTGTGTGTGTGTGTGTGTGTGTGTGTGTGTGTGTGTACTGTCCTTAGCGTAAGTTAGCTTAAGTTAGATGTAGTAGTGTGCTAGCCTAGGGACTGGTGACCTCAGCAGTTTGGTCGCATAGTAACGTATAACAAATTTCCAAATTTAAGACTAGTTGTTTTCTGGGTGTATTGTATTGGAATTAAATATCAGTAAAATTTGTTGATTGTTACATTGCTTTTGCTGTCTTCCATTTCATTAGCAAACATTTTTTTAAAAATGAAATATTTTTATCTCAACATTAAGCTCAATTTTTGATATTTTTTTAACATGATTGTTGTTGACGATGCTTAATATATTATTTGAATAGGATAATCATTCCACTTACATAGCTAACAAAAAAAAGGGAATCACTCAGAAGAAATAATCGGATGTGAATGTAACTTCGTACGCGTTCGTGCTATCGGCGGATGATTAGAGGTGAGATTCTCTGTCGCAGGTAAAACAGCATCAGAGTGCATTACTTACACTACCGGCCATTAAAATTGCTACACCACGAAGATGACGTGCTACAGACGCGAAATTTAACCGACAGTAATAAAATGCTGTGATATGCAAATGATTAGCTTTTCAGAGAATTCACACAATTCAGGAGCCCGTGGCGACACCTACAACGTGCTGACATGAGGAAAGTTTCCAACAGATTTCTCATACACAAACAGCAGTTGACGGGCGTTGCCTGACGTTGCTGCTCGCGTTGGTCGAGATCGAATGACTGTTAGCAGAATACGGAATCGGTGGGTTCAGGAGGGTAATACGGAACGCCGCGGTGAATTCCAACAGCCTCGTATCACTAGCAGTCGAGATGGCAGGCATCTTATCCCCATGGCTGTAACGGATCGTGCAGCTACGTCAGTATCCCTGAGTCAACAGACGGGGACGTTTGCAAGTCAACAACCATCAGCACGAACAGTTCGACGACGTTTTCAACAGCATGGACTATCAGCTCGGAGACCGTGGCTGCGGTTACCCTTGACGCTGCATCACAGACAGGAGCGCCTGCGATGGTGTACTCAATGACGAACCTGGGTTCACGAATGGCAAAACGTCATTTTTTCGGATGAATCCAGGTTCTGTTTACAGCCATCATGATGGTCGCATCCGTGTTTGCGACATCGCGGTGAACGCACATTGGAAGCGCGTATTTGTCATCGCCATACTGGCATATCACCCAGCGTGATGGTATGGGGTGCCATTGGTTACACGTCTGTCACTTCTTGTTCGCATTGACGGCATTCTGAACAGTGGACGTTACATTTCAGATGTGTTACGACCCGTGGCACTACCCTTCATTGGATCCCTGCGAAACCCTACATTTCAGCAGGATAATGCACGACCGCATGTTGCACGTCCTGTACGGGTCTTTCTGGATACAGAAAATGTTCGACTGCTGCCCTGGCCAGCACATTCTCCAGATCTCTCACCAATTGAAAACGTCTGGTCAATGGTGGCCGAGCAACTGGCTCGTCATAATACACCAGCCACTACTCTCGATGAACTGTGGTATCGTGTTGAAGCTGTATGGGCAGCTGTACCTGTACATGCCATCCAATCTGTGTCTGACTCAATGCCCAGGCGTATCAAGGCTGTTATTACGGCCAGAGGTGGTTGTTCTGGGTACTGATTTCTCAAGATCTATGCACCCAAATTGAGTGACAATGTAATCACATGTCAGTTCTAGTATAATGTATTTGTCCAATGAATACTCGTTTATCATCTGCATTTCTTCTTGGTGAGGCAATTTTAATGGCCAGTGGTGTATTTTCGCCTTTAGTGCTGTTACAAGGCCTCAATCGCTATGTAAGGGGGCGGGAACAGAGTCAGATGTTGAGTGGCCACTGTGAAGGAGACGGAAACAGTGTGTAGTCACGTGAGACAGCATTATTAGTTCCGGCAGTGACTGAAAGGGACCTCCGTGTGGCTCTTCAAGAGCCCAGCTGCTGAATGTGCAATATCCGAACCTGTGGTGCATTCGGCTGTGGCAGCAGCCTGTTGATGGACTGCATGGGAGTATGTGGCAGAAACAGTAGTCATCAAGGTTCCGATCGACCATGCCTGACCCTCACTGTACTGTGCTGCGTCCACATCGTAAACCTGTCACATCTGCACCAGCCTTCTGAGAACTAGTAATTGACTCCCTGGTACATTCTCTGCCATCCCGCACCATTTGCCAGAGCCCAGCAGCACCCAGACTTGTGAACTACCGTCCCATGTGTAGGCTGCGTTTGGAGTGCTGCCGTGACTGGGAAGCACGGCCTGCTGATGACTGGCGTCCCATTGAGTTCTGCGACGAATCGCGGTACTGGACTACGCTGGATGGTCGTCGTCAGCAGTATGGTGAGGAGCTGGAGCGAGGTCCCATTCTTCCAGTAGAGGGGCCGTGGGGATACTCATGACATCACAGTGTGTGGATTCGCCAGGTATGTCTTTAGGTCACGGCTGGTAGAGTTTCAGGGAACTGTAATGTCTAAGCATACGTCACGGACATCCTCCGTCCCCCTACGTCACCTTTCACGCAACAGCAGCATGGTGCTGTTTATCCAGAAGGACAATGCCCCACATGACACGTGAGTCTATGAACTGAATGAGTGATGGTGAGGTATCGCCATGGCCAGAAAGTCCCCCAGATCTGTCAGCAATAAAACATGCGTAGGTCCATCTGGACATTAACTACATTCCATTATCAGTATCCAGGATATCGAGGACCAGATACAACAACTGTGGGGCAGCTTGTGACAGGAGAGGATATGGCTGCCTTCTGACACCTTTAAAACAAAAAGAGCGCCTGCATCCAGGTCAGGGGCGGTGCAACATCATACTAATAATTGGGCTCATACTGCCAGGTTCTTTGTACTTTTTGTTTTGCTTTAGGGTGCAAAAAACGACTGGGGTCAACACAGAGAGGAGTTAAACGACTATACGTCAGTCCCAATGGACAGAATAGATGACAGCTAAAAACAGGCACATGGAAAAAGGGGGTTAACATACAGAAATGGAGGTCCAAAACTAAAAATTAAATGGCCTTCCCCATATTTCTTCGGCGGATAAAGAGTAAGCCGCGGTCGACAGCCCGCGCCTCATTCGCTAAAACGGCTGATAAATCACATGGCTAACCCAAGCTGGAACGTAAATGGTTAAAAAAAGGGCATTCCAGCAGCAAGTGGCGGACAGTTAAAATTTGGGCGCAATGTGTACAAAGTTGTGGGGTGGCGCCACTTAACAAATGACGATGGCTAAAAAGGTAGTGCCCAATACTCAACCGAGCGAGGTGACGCAGTGGTTAGTACACTGGACTCGCATTCGGGAGGACGACGGTTCAGTCCCGCGTCCAGCCATCCTGATGTAGGTTTCCCATGATTTCCCTAAATAGTTCCAGGCAAATGCCAGGATGGTTCCTTTGAAAGGGCACGGCCGACTTCCTTCCCCGTCCTTCCCTAATCCCATGAGACCAATGACCTCGGTTTGGTCTCTTCCTCCACACAAACCCAATACGCAGCCATGTTAAAATAACCTCCTCCCAGCGTGAGGACCGAGAGGAGGTCGTCCAAGGCGCTGGGAGAGGCTTAATAACCCGAAACGTATTCCCGTGAAGGCAGGACCATTGATGATGCCAAAGGGACACCACCTCCTGACAGACGGTAATGCAGAGATTATCGGAGGGAATACAGGAATCATCGGAAGGAATAGTGGGCCGAGGTATGAGGACAGCAGGCTTGGCAGCTGCGTCAGCAGTCTCGTTTCCTGGCAGGCCGACATGACCAGAGACCCACAGAAACATCACAGTGGCTCCACCAAAAGCGAGCGAGGGACAGCTTTCCTGGACCCACTGCACTATGGTATGGGCGGTGTACAACACACATAGGCACTGAGTGAGTCTGAGCAGAGAACACATCTGAATCTGTTTTGTAATTACTGAAATACTATCAAGTACCAGAGCTGTGCATCGCACCACATCTACCGCCGGAGCACGGCTGTGGCCAACCCCTCCATCCTGTTGCCCGCACAACAGGTAGTCGAGCTCACCTGTACGGATAACTCAACAGAGGAAAGTCCACTGGACCCGACGGGATACCAATTCGATTCTACACAGAGTACGCGAAAGAACTTGCCCCCCTTCTAACAGCCGTGTACCGCAAGTCTCTAGAGGAACGGAAGGTTTCAAATGATTGGAGAAGAGCACAGGTAGTCCCAGTCTTCAAGAAGGGTCGTCGAGCAGATGCGCAAAACTATAGACCTATATCTCTGACATCGATCTGTTGTAGAATTTTAAAACATGCTTTTTGCTCGTGTATCATGTCATTTCTGGAAATCCAGAATCTACTCCGTAGGAATCAACATGGATTCCGGAAACAGCGATCGTGAGAGACCCAACTCGCTTTATTTGTTCATGAGACCCAGAAAATATTAGATAGAGGCTCCCAGGTAGATGCCATTTTCCTTGACTTCCGGAAGGCGTTCGATACAGTTCTGAACTGTCGCCTGATAAAGTAAGAGCCTACGGAATATCAGACCAGATGTGTGGCTGGATTGAAGAGTTTTTAGTAAACAGAACACAGCATATTGTTCTCAATGGAGAGGCGTCTGCATACGTTAAAGTAACCTCTGGCGTGCCACAGGGGAGTGTTATGGGACCACTGCTTTTCACAATATACATAAATGACATAGTAGATGGTGTCGGAAGTTCCATGCGGCTTTTCGCGGATGATGCTGTAGTATACAGAGAAGTTGCAGCATTAGAAAATTCCAGCGAAATGCAGGAAGATCTGCAGCGGATAGGCACTTGGTGCAGGAAGTGACAACTGACCCTTAACATAGACAAATGCAATGTATTGCGAATACATAGAAAGAAGGATCCTTTATTGTATGATTATATGATAGCGGAACAAACACTGGTAGCAGTTACTCGTGTAAAATATCTGGGAGTATGCGTGCGGAACGATTTGAAGTGGAATGATCATATAACATTAATTGTTGGTAAGGTGGGTGCCAGGTTGAGATTCATTGGGAGAGTCCTTAAAAAATGTAGTCCATCAACAGAGGAGGTGGCTTACAAAACACTCGTTCGACCTATACTTGAGTATTGCTCATCAGTGTGGGATCTGTACCAGGTCGGGTTGACGGAGGAGATAGAGAAGATCCAAAGAAGAGCGGCACGTTTCGTCACAGGGTTATTTGGTAACCGTGATAGCGTTAAGGATATGTTTAGCAAACTCAAGTGGCAGACTCTGCAAGAGAGGCACTCAGCATCGCGGTGTAGCTTGCTGTCCAGGTTTCAAGAGGGTGCGTTTCTGGTTGAGGTATCGAATATATTGCTTCCCCCTACTTATACCTTCCGAGGAGATCATGAATGTAAAATTAGAGAGATTCGAGCGCGCACGGAGGCTTTCCGGCAGTCGTTCTTCCCGCGAACCATACACGACTGGAACAGGAAAAGGAGTTAATGACAGTGGCAGATAAAGTGCCCTCCGCCACACACCGTTGGGTGGCTTACGGAGTATAAATGAAGATGTAAATAACGGAGGACGCGAACCGCGATGCTCCGTCGACACCCGCTGCTCTTCGGGTATCCGGAGGTGTCCGGGTGTCAACAGGGCTCTGTTGAACCGGGAAACGGACAGCGCTGAGAAGGCGAGATTGACTGGCGACACAGCTGTGTAACTGCTTTCTGAATCCCCTGCACTTTTTTGAGAATCGTGGAGGTTTGATATAATAGGAACAGGTCGTTCTTGGCTCTTTACAGAGAAAATTAACGCGTATTTGTAAAGTGATGGATGGGATGGGTTGGGTAGGGTTGTTTGGAGGAAGAGACCAAACATCGAGATCATCGGTCTCATCGGATTAGGGAATGACGGGGAAGGAAGTCGGCCGTGGCCTTTCAGAGGAACCATCCCGGCATTTGCCTGGAGCCATTTAGGGGAATCACGGAAAACCTAAATCAGGATGGCCGGACGCGGGATTGAACCTTTGTCCTACCGAATTCGAGTCCAGTGTTCTAACCGCTGCGCCACCTCGCTCGGTTAAAGTGATGGACGTAACGCAAAGAAGTACTTACCGTAAAATGGAACTAATCGAATTCAGCGCAGATGGTTTAATAGCCCTAGTGTATTCCTAATGCTTTGCATTTCACCTGTACCACATCGAAAGGACTGATGAAGCTTTTGCACAATGGGTAGGTGTACTACCCAATTTTGAAGTATTTTACACTTTTCTGTTAATCTGCAAGTTTTCAGTACTGAATTAACTGACTCAACCCTTGGTTGAGGAGGATCTGCCTCCTTTGCATGTGACATAGCTTTGAAACCAGGAACCAAAGAAGGTAAAGTGTCTCAAATTACTGTGCTTTCGCTGTGAAGTTTGTTTCTAGATTTATTTTTTTATATACGTGCAAGAAAGAGAACCTTTTTGCACAGATGTCTGGACGACACAGGTAATACATATGTTTATTTGACAGCACTGGTAACCCCGTCTTTAAGCTTAACTAGAAACGTATTGGTGACAAAGACTTTCTGCAACGATCCCACTGGGAGTTTCTAGTGGCTGCTCCTTTCGAATTACACTACATGTCGATTCTAAAACTATTGTCTTTTCAAAGCGATTGCGAATCCTATTGTTGTTACTGGATAGAGCAATGAAATAGTCTTTGAAATTCTTCCGACCGTTCCCCACTTCTATTCTTGGTATTTTCGTTCGAGGTAAGATGAATTTATGCAAGGAAATCGTGAAGAGTATTCAAGCACTCACTGTGATTGGGGTTTAGACAGATTTCCCAAAGTGTAAGGTTTTCAATGAACGATTCGATACAGTCCTGCACATTACACGGAATTTTGTTTGGTCTCTGAAGTAATGAACTGTCGACTTTCAACTAGACGTATGTCAAATGAGCCAGAGTCGGAGGCCAGACCCTGCGTATGGAAAGGTGTAACTGGTGAGAAAAAGAAACGTCATATAACACGACGTGATGTCACCATCTTACATCTTCGTGAGTCAATAAAAAGTTTTAAATGCTCAGGTTACTACTGCAAAAATTCGCTGCTTAGTAGGATGACCAATAATAAAATTGTTTTCGCAGAATCGTAAGGTACAGAGGATTTTTTCACATGCAAGTAACAATGAGTTAATTTAACAGCTACTACCAACAGTGGAGATTTGATTAATCATCTTATTGCTGATGTTACAGCTTTCCATTATTGTACAATGGTTACCCAGAAAGTAATGCACTGCACTATTCTCTATTCAACATTTCTTTATTCGACATTTCTTTATTCGACATTTCTTTATTCGACATTTCTTTATTCGACATTTCTTTATTCGACATTTCTTTATTCGACATTTCTTTATTCGACATTTCTTTATTCGACATTTCTTTATTCGACATTTCTTTATTCGACATTTCTTTATTCGACATTTCTTTATTCGACATTTCTTTATTGAACGTAATGAGAATTATGTCACATGAAAGAATTGTGTTTTATCTGCACACCCTATTTTTCCATGTAATCTCCATCCCATTCTATGACATTCCTCCAGCACGAAACAAGGGCGTGTATGCCCTGTCGGTACCAATCCTTGTCCTGGTGGCACAGCCAGTGCTTCACTGTGTGAATCACCTCCTCATCCTCCTACAAATGTCTTCCACGAATGGCATCCTTTAATGTCTCATACAAGTGGTAGTCCAAGGAGGCTAGGTCGTGGCTGTAGGGTGGATGGGTAATGCTGTCCGACACTGTTTTACGATGTGTTCAGCAGTACTCAGACGTGTGTGGGGCCGAGAGTTATTGTGTTGCAGCAAAACACCACCTGGGTTGCTGTGGCGCCGAAGTCGCCGGAAGCGAGTCTCGAGTTTTGTTGATGTGTTGACATGCGTTTCTGAATTAATGGTCCGCCTCTTGGCATCACATCAATTTGAATCACACCTTCACTGTCCCAGAACAGTGGTAATGACCTTGCTGGTGGAAGCAGTTAATTTGAATTTTTTCTGTGGGGAGTGGGAATGACGCCACTGCATCGACTGTCGTTTTGTTTCGGACTCAAAATGGTGAACTCAAGTTTCATAACCTGTCACAACCCGGTACCATAAGGTTTCGCCCTCAGCTGCAAGACGTTTCAACAAATCAAGACAAATGTTTGCTTTCTGTGCGATTTGAAATCCACTGTTAGACACTGCGGGACCCATCTTGCACACACTTTTGAATACGCGAGAGTGCCAATATTTGCATCCACACTTCTTTTGGTGGTTGACAGATGCAGCGCCAACTGCCGAGTCGCAATGCGTCTGTCCTCATGAATGATAATATTACCTCGCTGTAACACATCAGGTGTGACGGCTGTGGATGATCTCCCTGAAAGCTGCAAATTGTGGAGCTCCACTGAACCGCCTTCTGATGACCTCACCCTCCATGCCCTTTGTGCTGTACTTCTGTCGACAGCAGATGCCCCATAGACTGAGTAGGATGAAATTGTATGTTCTGGACCACTAGACCAATCTTACGAAAAATAAAAATTACTCTTTTACACTCACATTTTTTATTTTCCATAAGATTGATCTAACGATCCAGAACATACAATTTCATCCTACTATCGCTTTTACCTAATAATATAATAATGTAATAATGTAATAAATATATAATAAAAATAAATATATAAAATTATTTACTTTCTGCTTTAGCAGCCATAAGATTTTTATGAGTTGTTTCTAAATGTTTTTGAAGGAAGATTTATTTACAGGTCTGCCACATTTATAACTAACTTTAATTTTATTATGTTCCTTACAGCATTCTTTACATATATATTTATGTCCACCTGTTCGACATTTATCTTTATAAAATTCCTCAATACCTTTTTAATCATACGAGGTGCAAGGCCTCTGACTGGAAAGAGATAGAAACATGCGCATTGTTTTAAAATGAGGCCGCGTTCATTGTCAATACGTCCCAGAGATGGCAGCACTGTACGGAAGATGGAATTTTACCGCCAGCGACGAGAATAAGAACTGTTTTAAATACTTAAAATGGCGACGTTTTCCTTACTTGAACAGCGTGCAATCATTCGTTTTCTGAATTTGCGTGGTGTGAAACCAATTCAAATTCATCGACAATTGAAGGAGACATGTGGTGATGGAATTATGGATGTGTCGAAAGTGCGTTCATGGGTGCGACAGTTTAATGAAGGCAGAACATCGTGTGACAACAAACTGAAACAACCTCGGGCTCGCACAAGCCAGTCAGACGACATGATCGAGAAAGTGGAGAGAATTGTTTTGGGGGATCGCCGAATGACTGTTGAACAGATCGCCTCCAGATTTGGCATTTCTGTTTTTTCTGAGCACACAATCTTGCATGACGACCTGAAAATGCGAAAAGTGTCATCCATGTGGGTGTCACGAATGCTGACGGACGACCACATGGCTGTCCGTGTGGCATGTTGCCAAGCAATGTTGACACACAACGGACAGCATAAATGGGACTTTCTTTTCGTTGGTTGTGACAATGGATGAGACGTGGATGCCATTTATCAATCCAGAAACAAAACGCCAGTCAGCTCAATGGAAGCGCACAGATTCACCGCCACCAGAAAACTTTCAGGTAACAGTCAGTGCTGAAAAACTGATGGTGTCCATGTTCTGGGACAGCGAGGGCGTAATCCTTACCCATTGCGTTTCAAAGGGCACTACGGTAACAGGTGCATCCTACGAAAATGTTTTGAAGAACAAATTCCTTCCTGCACTGCAACAAAAACGTCCAGGAAGGGCTGCGCGTGTACTGTTTCACCAAGACAACGCACCCGCACATTGAGCTAACGTTACGCAACAGTTTCTTCGTGATGATAACTTTGAAGTGATTCCTCATGCTCCCTACTCACCTGACCTGGCTCCTAGTAACTTTTGGCTTTTTCCAACAATGAAACACACTCTCCATGGCCGGACATTCACCAGTCATGCTGCTATTGCCTCAGCGATTTTCCAGTGATCAAAACAGACTTCTAAAGAAACCTTCGCCGCTGCCATGGAATCATGGCGTCAGCATTATGAAAAATGTGTACGGCTGCAGGGCGATTACGTCGAGAAGTAACGCCAGTTTCATCGATTTCGGGTGAGTAGTTAATTAGAAAAAAAATCGGAGGCCTTAGAACTTGAATGCACCTCGTACATTGACTACACTGTCTGAATTGTCTTGGCACAGCCTAAAGACTGCTTTAGCTGTCGATTAGTGTTGTCCATTTAAATAAAATAAAATTAATGAGGAAAATAATTTCACATTGTGAACATAAGTAAATGTATTAGTTAACGGAAGTAAATTTTTTACATTGTGAACTCTATATCATTAAATTCATTATTACTATTTTTGAGTTTCTTCATTCCTTTATATTTCAGTTTCATTTGTCCTCTTTTAATTATATCAAAACCAAAATCGTCAATTTTGAAAATCTATTTGGTGAAGTAACTTTAAAATCATTATTAAGTTCTATACAAAATTGTTCTCCAAATCTAGTATTTAAATATTCACAGTCAGTGCTACGGTCACAGGTTCGAATCCTCCCTCGGGCATGGATGTGTGTGATGTCCTTAGGTTGGTTCGGTTTAAGTAGTTCTAAGTTCTAGGGGACTGATGACCTTAGCAGTTAAGTCCCACAGTGCTCTGAGCCTTTTTTTTCAGTCAGTAATATTAAATAATACATTTATCTATAACTCATTTATTTTTCTCATTTCTTTAGAAATACTTATATTATTTACCTTCTTCATTAAAGTAGTCTCCATTTAGATTTATATATTTTATTAGATTTATATATAATAATTTATTAGATTTTCAATAATGAATAGTGACCATATGGTAATGTATCTACTCTATTTTCTAAAACATATCTTTTATTATCATGAGCACCTTGTGCTTTTTTGTTTACTTGAATTCTATATATTTCATGTTTTTCACTTTTAATTAAATTAAATTTTCTATATTGTTCTATATCTTTATAATCTTCTAAACGTATTTTGTTTTTAACAACACATTTTTTAATTCCTTTACATTTCTTTTCTATTTTGTCACCAACTTTATAAGCGTACATTTTTGCTCTTCAACCACAAAATTCTTACATTATTTTTCCATTACATTCATCTATCATTTTAGAAACAACTTTCTGGTTTAATTGTGGAATACTATATATATTATCTGTTGGATAATCACTTGTATCAAAATAATCATTAATTTCATATCTTCATAGAAACCTTCGGTTTTAATTTTGTAAATGTAGCTATATGTATCTTGATAAGATAATTCAATGTTTTGTCCATATTTAGGTTTCATAACTCTGTAGTGAAAATCATACATTGATTCTTTAGATAAATCAAGTATACTTAATCCAACACAAAATGGTTTATTAAATATTGTTTTAGTTTTATCCATACGAATAGCAGCTAGATTTTCAATAGATAGTTTGGTTTAGCAACAAGTTTATCACATATTGCACTACTTGAAACTAATTTTATATCTATTTCTTATATTTTCAATTGTTTTCCCAAACATAGAATTATTCATTAATTTATAGAAATCTTTTTCAAAATCATTTGTAGCTTTAGTTCTTAACTGTGCGTTTAGATCTATATACTTCTTTAACCTATCAGATTGTTTAAATTTTAAAGCTTTTTGTATTTTTGTTAGTTTCATTCCTAAAGATAAAAATTGTTTAAGATTTCTATAATGTACTACATAATTACACTTTTTATCTAAATTTATGTTTCCTATCTAAAGTAGTTATTAATTTAAATTCATTTGTACCTGCAAAAAGTTTTGATTCAGGAGTTAGTGGTAAATCTTTATATAAATCATGTAATTCTTTATCTATTCTAGATCTTCTACAGATATATAACCATCTTCACTATTGTTTGACATTTCATTTATTCTTGTACAATTAAAATTATTTGGTTCTTCCCATTTAAATCCGCCATATGGTAAATATTGATTCATAGCATGACCATATAAATTATTTGCATCTAGATACATTATATAATTCGATATTTCTTCATTATTATCATCTTTTAAATTTTCATTACTTACTTTTACATATCTTTTACAACATTGTGAAATTCCATCTCATTCTTTTTTCAACCATTAGAAGCATATCATAATTATATAATAATTCAAGTTTTTGATTAGTAATTTGGAACATCGCATCCCAAGATAAACTTGGTACTGTAAAATATTTTTCTAAAATTTTCAAGAACAGCACTCAACAATAATTTATCCGTTTTATGATATAAATCATGATATTCACCAAGATTTTTTATATTCAACTTACCCCAAACTAATTTTGCAGTTTCATAATCTTAATCACTTACGTCACAATCATTTAATTCACTGTTAAATTTATCTTTTGTTGGTAATTGTGTTTCTTCAAATTTTTCCATGAATCCATGTTATCATATGGATAAACACCTTTTCTGATTACTAAGTTAAATAATTCTGGAGAAAAATACTTTTTAAAATTTTTAGTTGATTTTTCTTTAAATTTGATGAAAGTTAATCAAGTGAAAAAGACATACAACTAAATGTATCAACAAATCACATTTTTAAAGTTTCTGTATGGTTACCAAAACTCATATATTTATTTTCATTGTTTGGTATTAGTTCTATTTCTTTATCATCATAACCAAGTTCTTTTACAAAAAGATATGACTCATATCCTGATAAATTATGTAAATAATTAGGTACAAATAGGTACAAAATCGGGTTGTTGTTGTTGTTGTTTTAAATTACACATATTACATAATGGAGCAATATATTTTCCAGTTAAATAATCATGATGACCAACCTTTTTATTCTTTTTTGTATAAGGACATTTACATAGTGTACACACCGTAGATTTAAGATACATTTTGTATTCATCAAGATCAAGTGGCTTCATTTTTTCAATTACACAATAGTTTCTTCCACATTATTCAACTTCTTGTTTTATACATTATAAATTTTTTATGACAATTTGGTCCTCTATAAACAATAGGATCTTTATAATTTCCATATATATATTTAATATAATAAAATCCACTTGGTTCATGTTTTTGATTTTTCATTGTATATGGTGTTACAGGATTTGGTTCACAATTATCCATTTTTAAAAGTAAACTTTCAAAATCAGCATTAATCTAAGATGGCGGCCTCTGAGTGACGCGCGTTTCTTTGGCTCGCGAGTTTCCCGCTCATTGAAGGTGTTACAGAGAAGTGCGGCAGTCCACAACGTGTACATCCGACTAAACAAGTGTTACTTGCCGTGGTGTGTTGTTCTCAGTTGATTACCATAAGTGATAAGTGAGTGAAAAATGGGAAGAGCACGAGTAAGCGGCAGCAGGCGAGGCTACAGGGACGCAGGCAGCGCGGGCGCCCGGTCTCCGGCGGCAGGTGAGGCCTCGCTGCCCGACATCGGGGAGCTCGTCCGGTCCCAGGTGAGTGCGGCGCTGCACAGTAAAGACACGCTAGACGTAATAGTGCAATCCATCACGGCCTCTGTGACGGCCGCGGTCATGGACAAACTGCAAGAGTCTGTCGGGCGCAACAGCACCGAAATCCAGTCTCTTAAAAAGTCCTTGGCCGCACAAGAGAAAAAAGCCGCCGACCTAGAAGCTAAACTGTCTGCGGCCACCGATGAAATTGAGCAGTATCAGCGAAGGAACAGCTTGCGCTTGTTCGGTTTGCCTGAAAACGATCGTGAAAACACTGACGACCTGGCCATTAGCCTCGTGCGTGAAAAACTTGGCGTGCAGATCGACGTGGCCGATATTGACAGAAGCCACCGTGTTGGGCGCAGGATACCAGGTGCGATGAAACCCAGGCCCATAATAATTAAATTTGTGTCATACCGGAAAAGAGCTGAAGTGTTTGCTCAGAAAAGAAAACTCGCCAAGAGTGGGTTTACTCTGAGGGAAGATCTGACGCGCGAAAGACTAAGAGTTTTGAACACTGCGATCACACAGTTCGGACCCAGGATGGCAGGATCGTAGTCAAGACGGAAGGAGGGAGGAAAACGGTGACGAACATGTCCGAACTGAAAGACTGAGCGAAATCTCGCGAGACACAAAGTCTCATATTTTACTCTGTCTAATATAAGTTAATTTTTATTCTTTCTTTTCATTTTTTTACGTCAATATTGCTTCGTTATTTCTATATGTACCATAAGTACTCTATTTAAAATCAGTCAATTGTTTCACATAAATATTGCTTCTTTAGTTGCCTATCATAAGTGCTCATTTATATTCATATTGTCAGTCAAACGGGAATTAACATTCTCCATTAACAGGAATCTCCTTAAAACCGCCTTTCTATATCTGTTATTTTCATCCTCGTCACTACCACTACTACTACTACTATCTTTTTCGTAACCACTACTGCCACTTTCCATCTTTCTTTTCGCTCCCTTCTCCGATACCTCCAGCTTGTCTTTCACCTTTAGCCCACAGACGCTTGAGTCAGTCACGACCTTGGACACACCCGTAAATATGTCTTCCCCCGCGAAATCCAGCTTTTGTCCCTCTTCCGGCCAGCAGGTAGACGGAGCGCGCTCGGTCCAACAGGCGGCCACAATGGGACGGACCGGTTCCGGCGGCGGGCTCTTTGTGGCCCACGCGAACGCTCAGTCGCTAACGGCTCACTTCGACGAGTTCTGTGACCTGTTCTGCCAATCGCTGTTCCACATTATCCTCGTCTCTGAAACTTGGTTGAAACCAAACATTTCTTCCGACGCTATCCGAATCACTGGTTACTCTCTCCTAAGGGCAGATCGTGAAACACGACGCGGGGGTGGTGTGGGTGCCTATATTCGCTCTGATCTGAGACCTACTATACTATGCACATCGGATGCAAAGGGCGAAGGAGAAGCAGAGTTCTTGTTTTTCGAAATAAATACATCAAATCAGAAACTGCTAATTGGAGTAATCTATAAACCTCCAAACTTCGGTGCTATGTCCTCCTTTCAGTCTGCCCTGTCCTCGCTCGTGACACTGTATGAACACATAATCATTATGGGCGACACAAACATCGACTTACAGTTAAAATCTCCCTCTGCAGAAAAACTTAGGAGACTGTTCCACTCCAACACCGCTGGACCCAACTCATCACACGCCACACAGCCATACACTCATAGATATAATAGCAACAAAGCGACCAGATAAAATAATTCGCGCCAATCAGACATCCGCTCCAGGACTCTCTGCTCATGACGTGATTTTCTTAAATTACTCAGTACATACTACCAAAGAAAAATCTCACCTGGTAACCTACAGAAACCTAAAAAATGTTAACCATGACGCTCTTCAAAAGGATTGCTCAGACATCCTTTGGCATGATATAAGCAATGAACCGACTTTAGACGGAAAAATTCGGGAATTATGTCGCAAAATTATTGCACTGTATGATAAACATGCTCCTCAACGCACTGTCAAGGTAAAGAGAGCTCCCGTTCCGTGGCTCACCACTGCATTACGCCAGTTAATGAATGAACGTGATGCTGCACATAGGGCCTTCAAGCGTAACCCAACTCCTGAGGCGTACGAAGCTTATAGGAAACTCCGAAATAGAACCAAGCAAAGCGTGAGGAATGCCAAAATCAGACATGCCCGCTCTGTCGTATGCGGCATATCAAAACCTGCTGCACTGTGGAAAAAGCTGCGCAGTTTTGGTATAGGGAAGCGAAGATCTGACGCTGTTTATCAAGCGTCTGCAGAAGAATTAAACGATTTCTTCTCAACAGCCATAAACTGCCACGCAGCGACAAATTACCAGCCCCAAGATATCAATCTCTCGAGAGACAAGTTTTTCCTAAAACATGTCACTACCGGCACAGTACACAAGGCAATTATGAGAATCTCTTCCGAGGCAGTAGGAAATGATGGAGTGAGCATTGGCATGATTAAGAACGTCGTAAACACTATTACTCCAGTTATCACAGACATCTTCAACCTGTCTCTTGTCAGTAGTACATATCCTACTGAGTGGAAGCAAAGCTTAATTCAACCTATACCCAAGACTGACAACCCTAAGTCGCCAGGTGACTACAGGCCGATCAGCATACTTCCTGCAATATCTAAAGCCCTAGAATACATCGTCCATGAACAGCTGACGGATTACCTCAAAACTCATAACATCCACGACAAATATCAGTCAGGCTTTCGAAAGCACCATAGTACAGCAACTGCATTAATCAAAGTAACTGATGACATTAAACATGCTATGGACAGACGTGAAGCTACCATCCTAACACTGCTTGACTTTAGCAAGGCTTTTGATACAGTTGACTGATATATTACTAATTAAAATGAAGCAGCTGAATTTCTCAAACAGCGCAATACACTGGTTCGACAGCTACCTCAAAAACAGAAGTCAACAAGTCATTTGTGGGTCGGAAAAGTCATCATGGAAAAACGTGCGCTCTGGAGTTCCCCAAGGCTCTGTCCTTGGTCCATTACTCTTCTCACTGTACATTAATGATATTTCTTCAGTGATTCACTCCTGCAACTACCATCTATATGCCGACGACATCCAACTGTACATAAGTGCAAGCCCCAAGAACATTGCTGACGCAGTAGCGAGTATGAACGCAGATCTTTGCTCTGTTTCTCGATGGGCACAGAACCTAGGTCTGAAACTAAACCCCAAGAAATCCCAGGTCATACTTATATCTCATCCAAAGTTAATCAGTCGGTACTTTCGCGAAACAGTCCCTCAAATACTCCTCAATGGTACCCAACTACCATACCAAAAAACAGTAAAAGACCCTGGAATAATCTTGGATGAACACCTAAACTGGAAAGAACAAACAGTCACAGCTTGCCGGAAATCGCTCTCCTCCCTACATGCAATTCAAAAATTTAGAAAAATATTTCCAACCCATGTTAAACAAAAATTAGTCCAAACACTAGTCTTGCCTAATCTTTACTACTGTGATGTAGTTCAACATGGCACAAATAATGAAAATTCGAGATGCCTAGAGCTAGTGATGAATGCTTGTGTTAGATACGTATTCAACATACGGTTGTATGATCATATCAGTCCTTCATACTCCCAGCTAGGTTGGATACGCCCACATAAGGCACGCGATCTCCACACGATGTGCTTACTTCATCGATTTCTTAGCCACTGGTGCCCCCAATACTTATCTTCTCACATTAAACACCTATCATCATTCCACAACCGCAATACCAGATCGGATACGTCTAGCATCTTGGCTGTACCTTTACATAACACAAAATCTTTCTCCGTGTCATTCTCCATCTCAGCCATACGACTATGGAACGCGCTCCCCTGTGATCTGCGTCTTATCCAAAACAACTCAACATTCAAGAGGGAACTTAAGACTTACATATTAGGGACGGTATAGCCACCATTGTTGTGCCCCCCCTCATCTTTTTCTTTCTCCTCTCCATCATAGCTTCGAATTTTACCATTCTACTTCTCTTCCTCTAACCTATCTACTTCTTCTATATCTCTTTCACCCCATTCCATCGTCTTATGTCTCTGCTTGATGAGAATAACTCACAAGCTGCAAGAATATAACGAGAAAATTCCCAACTAGCAATAGGACTGACACTCATAAAAGAAAAATATGTTTACTTTCATATACATAGTCATTATTATTATTATTATCATTATTATTATTATTTTTATTATTCTTGATTGTTATAATTATTTTTTGATTGTTATAATTATCATTGTACTACTTTTATAATCTCTATTTTTTTTCTTTAACATTAATACTGTTTAACATGTTATATGTCCTAATTTTCTGTAGACACTGAAATTTGTTGAATCTGAGTATGCCTGGTTAGGTGTAAGAGAGGGCCTGAAGGCCCTAATCTTGCCAGGTAAAATAAATGCATAAATAAATAAATAAATAATAACAAATGGAACTTTTTGTATAAATCGATTATTTTTTAAATATATAAATTCTCCTCCACCTGGCATTACAACTTTTAATGGTTTATTAGTTAAACAATTTTTTGTGTGCTCATCTAATTTTCCTTTTCTATTCAAATGTAGTAAATATATACCAAAAATAAATTTTACTTCAGCATGTTTAATCACTTGACTTGATACAAGTCTAGATAAATGTTTTATATAACAATAATGTGAATCATTACCTTTCTTGAAATAAAGTAGATTTACATGTTTTACTTTTGTAGATTTTGTTATTTTTAGTGGATACAATTGACAATTTTCTTCTTCATCATCAAATGAATAAACATTAACAGGTACATTAATTATTTTTCTATTTATGGAACATGATCATCTAATACAGGAAATTAAGATTCTCAAGGTTTTTTTATCAAGATCAAGACCAACATTTCTATATTTTATTATTCTATCAGAATTATCATCTACAGGAAACAAAGCTGATTTTATTGACCACAGAAAACATTTTTAATCATCAGTTTTCACATTAATTCATGCTTTTTATTTTTAATATTATCTGGTAAATCAATATAAGGTGTTCCTGTTAGTGGAACATATTCGTTAATTGCTAATTGTAAACCAATAATTCTATTTAATGACCATCCTGATCCTTGTGCTTGAAAATTAGGTATTTTTTCTAAAATGTGTCTTTTACAATATTTGAATTTTTTATAAAATCTTTTTCTGTGAAAATAGTATAGTTCTGTGTTTCTTGTCCAAATTCTTGAACTTTTTCATTTGTTTCATCTGTTTGTAGTTTATGTTCACAATATAAATTAAATTTATCTTTATACCATGATATACTTTCAAATGGTATTGAACAATTCAAAAAATTTTTTATTTTGCTGCATTTATTAAATGATGGGAATCAAGTATATCCATACTATTTTCTAAATTTATAGTTTGTAATCTGTTTCCAAATGCCTTTTCAACTAAGTAATCTTTAAGTGTTTTTCTTTCCTTTGGTTTTACAAATGTATTTGTAGAAAATGGAAATATTCCTTTTAATGGTTTATCTTATTTAGTTAGAAACACAGCATCAATATCATAAAATGGTAACTTTTTCCAAAGTTTTTCACTAAATTCAGCTTCATTATTTCTAACAACATCTGTTTAATTATCAATTACTTCATCAATTATACAAATATTAATATTTTTTATTTTTTACTTCAGTTAAATAATTTTTATGATTTTTGCTTACTTCAGACATTATTTTTGACAGTATTTGTATTATTTTAACTTACTACATGTGTAAAATTTCTTACAATATTTGGATGATTACTAAGAATAATTGAACGAATACTAATAATAAATCTAATTAAATCAGCTTTACGTAAACTTGAACATCCTCATAAAATATTTATTCTACTTACTGTTGTAGTCGTTTTGCAACTTGATCTAGTTGAACAACAATATTACTTTCCATTTTATTCTTCTATTGATTACAAAAAATGTATTAGATATACAAACACTATTTTTTTGAGAAAATAATAATTATTTAATAGATGGACAAGGATTATTGTTTAATAATTAGTTGATCAATAAGAAAATTAGTTTAACAATCAGTTTTTTAAACAACTACTTTAACAATCAATTAGTTTTTAAACAATTTGCTCTTCTATTTATTACAAAAAATACATTAGGTTCTTTAAATATTTTTTTAAATAAAATGATAACTATGTAGTAGTTGCATGGATAATCATAAAAGATTACTATTTAATGTTAAAGCTTTCTTGTTCCTAATATATTCTAAAGTACATTTCTTACATTTAGTATTATTTTTATCTTTATGTGATGGGTATATAAAAAAATTTAAATCTTTAATTTCTTGACAAATTTTGCATTCCCTTTTCTCTACAGTTATCACTTCATTATTCATTGTAGATTCATTTTTCATTTTTGTATGTTGTTCACTTGGATTTCGTCTTAAATGTTCCTTGAAATAATATTTAGAAATGCTTTTTCCACATACATAAGGAATTCGATTTTTGTGAAATTTATTTAAACATGTTCCAAATATATTTCTAAAACCATCTTTTGTTTACTTTTGCAAAGTGAAATTACCAATTGATTTTTCTGTATTACAATATTTACAAAATTTAGTTTCCACAGAACAATACTGTTCAACTTGAATGTGCTCCATTTATATAGAAAATAATTAGAATTGTAAAAAGTTAATTTTTATAAATTTAAATTATTCATATAAATTATTTTATTAATAATCACCACCAATAATCATCATCATAATATGTTGGTTCGTCTAAAGCATCAAACCTAGCATTAATATCTATTATTTCATTTTTCTGGCACTAGTTTTTATAATAGTTCTACGAAGTGGGCAATTTGTTTTAACGAATTGATTATTATTTTCATCACTTAACAAATAGGACAATCAATATCTTTTCACATACCTCAATTAGTACATAAGCTTCTTTTAGTTTAGTTTGCATTTCGTTTTGGTTCTTCATTTATAAGAAATAATTTTTATTACATTTATGAAGAGTTAAATTCTCCAGTTTCATTTAATTATAAATAAAAACTACAAATTTCACATAATATTTATTTTTGCAAAACTAATAAATATATTTGTCCTACATGGAATCGATTGTAGATATGTTCTACAAATAGCTTATATACAACAATAAATTTTGATTATTGATGAAGAAAATAATCCATGGTTTAAAGCAAAAGATGTTGCTGATATTTTAGAAGATAATCAAACACATAAAGCTCTTAAACATGTTAATGAAGATGATAAAAAATTATTAGAAAACCTCAGACCATCCAATTAGGACGATCTAACATATAATGAAAAAAACACTATATTCATTAATGAATCAGGATTATATTCACTGATTTTATCTTCTAAAAAAGAAGCTAAACAATTTAAAAAATGGGTAACTCACGAAGTTTTACCATCAATTAGAAAATATGGTTATTATACGATTAGAAAAGAGATGATAAATATCAAATAAAACATAAAGATAATTGTATAGAACAACTCCAAGGATTGGATAAATTACACACAGAAATATTTCAATTGGAAGATGATAGAATTAAAATGAACGATGATAGAATTAAAATGAAAGATGATAGAATTAACATGAAAGATGATAGAATTAACATGAAAGATGATAGAATTAACATGAAAGATGATAGAATTAACATGAAAGATGATAGAATTAACATGAAAGATGATCGAATTCAAAATCTGAGAGAAACAGTTAATATTGCTTCAGAAATAATAGGTAAAAGAAATGAAGAAATAAATAGTTTATTACCACATGTAGTTCCTGAAACAACTGATGACAGTTTAAGGCCAGCAATCATTCTTTTAAAATTATTTGATGATGAATGTGAATATAACTATTATGTCATTACAACACAACAAAAAATTTACAGAAACAACTATATAATATCGAAGATAGACATCCAAATTGTGAAGAAATGTTAAGATTGAACTATAATCCTAATTCAATAAATCTGTATCAAAGAGTGAAAATAAATTTGCGGATTGTCATATCAACTATTTCAATATTTTGGATAACTATAGACAAGAACAATTGATTAATGATATAATTAGTCAAACTGAACTACTAGAAAATTACTTTATCTTTATTTACATTATCTTTATTTACCCAACTGTTTTGTGAATTACAAAAACCTAACCATTTAACAAATTGTTAGCTTTCTTATTTAAAACTTTTTGAACTAAGTATACATCTGGATATTTCGTTTTCTGTAGTTCTTGTTCATAAAAATTTATTATATGTTTTAATTTATATGTAATTGGATTAGAATGAGTAACACACTCACTTTCAAATATTTCTGTTGACCGATTAGCTGTATATCCTTTTTCAAACAGACTTTGATAGTTACTAATTCTTATTTTTTCATTTTTTTTTAATTTAGCTATCTCATTAGCGTCAGCTGAAGCAGACTTTTGTCTGCGACTAGATAGAATGATACTTATTTTTAAAATTTTTTCATTAACTTCTATTGATTTCATTTTTATTGTAGAATGTTTTGTATTATTATATTCATCAACTAGACCTTTAACTAAGTTTATCCACTTATAATTTCCTTGTAAACCAAATTTCTTACACATATTAAATCGTTCAACAATAGAAGCTTTTAATTCTGAAAAGTTGAATGATGATTAATGTTATATTTTTTTAAATAATTCCTTAAATTCTTTATTATAATATTCTTTACCATTATCTGTTTGTAATTTATTTGGTGGTCTATCTAAAAAAAATATCGAATGCATCAACTATATTTTTAGTTGTTTTATCTTTAATAGGAACCGCAAATGCATATTTTGAAAAAATGTCAATTACTGTTAATAAATACTTTTAACATTTGTTTATTTTATAAATTCCCTTTAAATTACCAGAATCCATTTCAACTGAATCAGCTTGCCATAAATCATCTATACTAAAAGAAACTACATGTCTTCTTTTAAAATTCTTCCTCATTCGTTTATGTAATTCATTAATTATATTTTCACAAACATTATTATTATTTAAACCTTCACCAGCACTTACAAAGTTTTTTAAAGAAATTTACTCTTTATACTTTTACATACTGTACAAAGATTTCAATTCTTTGTCTATCATTTTTTGTTGTTACTCTATGAGGATTATGTGTATCCGTAAACTTTTTACACTTTAAACAGTAAATATGATAGTTACGTGAAGTATGATTTTCCATTCATATTGATAAAAAATTTATTGTAGTTTAAATTGTTTCACCATATATACAATTATATTTACATCTACAAGAACACTTTTCACAGAATCTTTCAATATTACAATTATAAAATTTGATTTATGTACCATTATTGATTGCCTATTATTATTTACTTTATATATCTTATCAGCTACACTGACTGTTATATCAAAATCATCAAAGTTTAAATCTCTGTTTATATTTTTACTAAGAAAAATAAACCATTTAAGTATGAAACCATATTCCAAATTGTACATTTTTTCACCACCTGTCATAAAAGTAAATTCAATTATTTGTTTATCATATACTTTTTGTTTAAGATCACTTATTTAAGTATGGAGTTAAATCTGTTTTTGATAAAACAATCCGAAACAACCTTTTCTACTTCTTAATTTGGTAAAATAATTATTAAATTGTGTTAGAATGCTTGTGTATTCAGGTTTTGTAACATTCTTTTAGTAGGTATTGTTTGTTAACTACATGTTTTAAATCAATTGCATCATTTCTATTAGCAAGTCTTCTCTTTTTAGAACCAATATATCTTTTAGTTATTTTAAAAATAGCATTAAATTCTTTTTGAAATTGTTTAATTGCACTAGTTATCTTAACCAAAGGTTCCTGTAAATGTTCCGATTTTTAATACAATTCAAGATTTAGAAGTTACTATAACTGATGAAAATGATAATTTAATTGATTTTACTGCTGCCACTGTAACAGTTGTTTTAGAGATATCTTAATGTCTTAATAATTTTTTTCCTTAATAAATCAGCAATAGCTAAATCAATCCTAGACTGTGTCATGTATAAATTTGAAAGTTATCAATTCTATTCATTCCCTGTGAATGAAAAAAGTAAAAATAATTTAAATGTTCCTAACAAAGACATATAAATTGAAATAAATATTGGTGATCATGGGCTTCATCCAAATCATGCACAATTATACATGAATTTTCGTATTATTGGAAATGATGGTTTAGATTATCCAACTTATGATGGCAAATGAAACAAAAAATAATTGATAATTTTGTAGCAAATCGTTTGATTTTGTAGCAATAAAGAAAGGAAGTAATATTTCATCAAGAATTGAGCATCCTTTTATTTCTTCATCTGTTTTACTACATGTAACTTCATCTGTTACTGACAAAATAAGGTGAGGGACACATAATTAATACAGGAAAAATAAATAGTAAAAGAAATCAAGTTCCTTATCCATTATCATTACATGGTGGATTTTTTAAAGATTATAAAGAAATTATATGGGAAGGAGTTTTAACTGTAATTTGTACAAGTAGTTCATCTTCTGGTGATGTACTTCTACTTTGGCCTGATAAAAATGATGCTGTAATTGAAATAGAAGATACTCTTGCTGAAGAAGATAAAATTGTTATAGAATCTACGGAAATTCGTGTACCTGTTGTTAAATATTAACCAAATTATGATCCTGAACAATGTGAAAATATTCTTAAAAGTCGTAAAATTCCTATTTCCTTTTATGAACTGCAAAAGAAGAAGATACTGGATTATCTGGTAAAAATAATTTTGAACTAGATGTTACAAATTACTGTAACTCCACAGGTTTTGATATGCCATATTTTGTATTTGTTGTATTTCAGACAAATCGTAAAAATAATCGATTAGTTGATTTGTCATTATTTGATCATGTTAAACTACAGAATATATATTCAAAAAATGGCAGAAATGAAGTTTTTCCTCAAGAAATTTGGAATATTAATCTGTCCTCAGGAAGAGACCAAGAGGAGAACCAAGTGTGCGTTCTCCAGTGAACACTTATGATGTACGCGAGTCTGTCTTATGGATCCCACGGCGTTCAATTCGTAAGCAAACAGCAGTGGTTAGAATGTCTCGGATAAGTGTTCGCAGAAATCTTTATCTTTGTTTAAAGTTTCATCCGTACAAACTAAAAATGGTCCAACAATTCAAGGACAATGATTACCGGTTACGATTAGGATTCTGTCAACAAATGATGATAAAAATAAAAAATGACAATGATTTTCTAAACAATTTGTGGACGTTAGATGAGAAACTTTCATCTCACAGGTTATGAGAATAAACAGGATTACCGTTACTGGGCAAACACAAATCCTAATGAGATTCATGAGCGCCCTTTACACACTAGTAAAGTGACAGTACGGTGTAGTGTTTCATCTTATGGGATTATCGGACCGAATTTTTCTGGAAATGAGCTGGGAAAGACAGTAACTGTCAATGCCTATCGTTATGTGTAGATATTAAGAACTTTCGTTACACCTGCATTGAACAACTTTCCCAACGTTCAAGAAGCCCAGTTTCAACAGGACGGAGTGACATCCCACACTGTACAGTGATCAGTGACATATGTGCGTGAATTGTTTGGCAACCGTGTGATCTCCAAATTTGGTAACATTCCATGGCGCCCAAAATTGCTAAATTTATCCGTTTGTGATTTTTTTTCCTTGTGGGGCTACCTCAAGAGCGAAATCTATACGACTCGATCAAGAACCTTGGATGAGCTAAAGCAGATAATTCGGGAGGCAGTTCACAGTATCCCAGCTGAGATGTTGCAGTGGTCACTGAGCAATCTCAACGGCAGGTTTCACCAATGTATTCGTACAGGAGGACGCCATATGATGGACGTAATTTTTATGATATGATAAATGTCATCGATGTTTCGTAAATGGCAAAGTAGTAAGGTTTCAATTACTATGAATGCAATTTCTTTCCTTCATCACTTCTAGTTTTATTGCATAGTGTAAATGTTCCCGTTTTTCTGTGTCACCCTAGTCGCCCTGTATAAGAAAGAGAGAGGTGGCGCAGTGGCTAGCACACTGGACTCGCATTCGGGAGGACGACGGTTCAATCCCGCGTCTGGCCATCCTGATTTAGATTTTCCATTATTTCCCTAAATCGCTCCAGGTAAATGCCGGGATGGTTCCTTTGACAGGGCACGGCTGACTTCCATCCCTAACGCGATGAGACCGATGACCTCGCTGTCTGGTCTCCTCCCCCAAACAACCCAACCCTCACCGTGTATAAAACAAGAAGTGAAGTAGGGTGTCGGTAAATGTTGTGCGAAGGAAAGAACTGCTTGCTAACGGGTCACAGAGATTTCGTTTGGCGCCCTCTGTGGAGCGCCCGGCATGCGCGACTTGACGAGCAGCCGAGCCGCACTGAAGCGAAGAAGAAACTGATACAAGCATGTGCATCCAAATGCAGAGATATGTAACCAGGCAGAACACGGTGCAGCGGTCGGCAACGCCTATGTAAGTGTGTGGAGCAGTTCGAGTCTCGTTTGAAATTGTACCAAGCGGGTGGATGTGTACGGGTATGGAGACAACCTCATGAATCCATGGACCCTGCATGTCAGCAGGGAACTATGGCTCTGTAATGTTGTGGGGGCGTGTAAAGTTGAGGTGATATGGGACCCCTGACACATGTAGATACGGCTCTGCCAGGTGACACGTAGGTAAGTATCCTGTCTGATCACTTGCAACCGTTCATGTCTACTGTGTATTCCAACGTACTTGGGCAATTGTAGCACGACAATGCGCCACCCCGAAATTGCTGCTCCAGTCTTCTGAGTTTAAACACTTCCGCTGGCCACCAAACTCCGCAAACATGAAAATTATTGAGCATATCTGGGATGCCTTGCAACGTGCTATTTAGAAGAGATCTCCACCCCCTCGCGCTCTTACGGATTTATTGACAGCCCTGCAGGATTCATGGTGTCAGTTCCCTCCAGCACTACTTCAGCCATTAGTCGGGTCCATGCCACGTCGTGTTGCGGCACCTCTGCGAGCTCGCCGGGTTCCTGTACGATATTAGGAAGGTGTACCAGTTTCTTTGGCTCTCCAGTGTATACAAAGACAAATCTTTGTTTCAAGTTGTTACCAAAGATGTCGAAAGGCTGTTTACCGATTTCCTTTAAAAAAATTTACACGATACTCCAATGAACATTCAGACAGACGTAGGCTACACATTTTTTAACATTTATTTACAGGTTTTCTGTCAAATGCAACTCTGGAAAAGAAAATTCTGTGCTGTGTTTTTTTTTTGTTTTAGGGCGCACAACTACAGTGGTCATTAGCGCCCAGACTAAGTTATGAATGCACTGCAAGGCACAACGTTAAAACAGCAAAGGACAACACTATAAAAGGCACATTAACAGGAAAGGGATTAAAAGAAAACAGCATAATCAAAGGTCCTTAGACAGGTTTGTCAAGTGGATAAAACGAAGAACGCGAGCAGCTGCTACTGGGTCATCCGCTAAAATTTCATCCAGAGTACATGGCAGGCCAAGATCAATGCGCATTGTATTAAAATTCGGACAGGACGTTAAAATGTCGCGTACCGTCAGCAATTGCCCACATGGGCAGAACGGCGCCGGCGCAGCTGTCAGCAGATGGCGATGCCTGAACCAGTAGTGTCCAATTCGTAACCGGGCCAAAACGACCTCCTCCCGCCGAGAAGGGCGTGAAGAGGTCGTCCAAGCCGTGGGAAGAGGTTTCAAGGCCCGAAGCTTGTTTGCAGTAAGTGTGGACCAATCGGCATGCCACAGCGATAAAATGCGCTGACAAATCACCCTGCTAAAACCAGATGAAGGCACACAACAAGGAGCTGTCGGAGGCTGGAGGACCGCAGCCTTGGCCGCGGCATCTGCAGCTTCGTTCCCAGGGATACCGACATGGCCAGGAACCCACGTAAAGGTGTAAGTAGGCTGTTTATGTTTTCTTATTGGCAACGTTACGTAGCGCTCTGTATGAAAATCACTGGCTGTGCTGTGTGCAGTCTGTGGCTAGTTTGCATTGTTGTGGAGGTGAGCCGCCAGCAGTGGTGGATGTGGGGAGAGAAATGTCTGAGTTTTGAAATTTGTAAGACTGGATGTCATGAACTGCTATGTATATTATGATTTTTCAACACTATTAAGGTAAATACATTGTTTGTTCTCTATTGGCTCTGAGCACTATGGGACTTAACATCTATGGTCATCAGTCCCCTAGAACTTAGAACTACTTAAACCTAACTAACCTAAGGACAGCACACAACACCCAGCCATCACGAGGCAGAGAAAATCCCTGACCCCGCCGGGAATCGAACCCGGGAACCCGGGCGTGGGAAGCGAGAACGCTACCGCACGACCACGAGATGCGGGCTTTGTTCTCTATTAAAATCTTTCATTTGCTAACTACGCCTATCAGTAGTTAGTGCCTTTCGTAGTTTGAATCTTTTATTTAGCTGGCAGTAGTGGCGCTCGCTGTGTTGCAGTAGTTCGAGTAACGAAGATTTTTGTGAGGTAAGTGATTTGTGAAAGGTATAGGTTAATGTTAGTCAGGGCCATTCTTTTGTAGGGACTATTGAAAGTCAGATTGCGTTGCGCTAAAAATATTGTGTATCAGTTTAAGGACAGTCATGTATAATATTTCAAAGGGGACGTTTCAAAGGTAACCGGAGAACCGTCGTCCGCCAGCTGCTGAAGAGAGCGTTGGATCCGGTGCACGAAAGGGTGAACCGGATACGGACCACTGAGGCTCTGGATGGCGCTCAGGGAATCAGAGCAGATGGCATAAGCAGAATGACGGCCGCGGCGGATGTAAAGAACAGCCTGATGGAGGGCAAATAGCTCAGCTGTGAAGACCGAACAATTGCCATAGAGCCGGTATTGGAAACTGTGTGACCCGACAACAAAAGAACACCCGACACCGTCATTGTCTTAGAGCCATCAGTATAAATGAAGATCGTATTAATGAACTTCAAACGAAGGTCGACAAACCGCGAGCGGTATACCGAGGCTGGGGTAACCTCCTTTGGGAGCGAGCTGAGGTCAAAGTGAACGCGAACCTGAGCCTGGAGCCAAGGTGGCGTGTGGCTCTCGCCCAATCTAAAGGTTGCAGGGGGTGAAAAATCAAGGTGCTGAAGGAGGCGACGAAAGCGAACTCCAGGGGGTAGCAGGGCAGAGACATACAACCCGTATTGACGGTCGAGAGAGTCGTTAAAAAAGGAACGATAAGACGGGTGGTCGGGCATTTATAATAGGCATACCGACAAAGCAGTATATCGCGCCGGTAGGTGAGTGGCAATTCACTGGCTTAAGCATGAAGACTCTCGACGGGACTAGGATAAAACGCTCCGATCGCAAGATTTAAACCCCGATGTTGTAAGATGGACGGTGTAAGATGGACGGCCGTGCAGAGGAGTATACGAAGCTCCCATAATCAAGCTTGGAGCGGACGATCGACCGATATAGACGAAGCAGGACGGTGCGATCCGCTCCCCACGACTTACCACTGAGAACACGGAGGACATTTAAAGAACGGGTACAACGGGCAGCCAAATATGACATGTCGAGACCAGCTAAGTTTCCTGTCAAATGTAAGACCTAAAAATTTTGTTGTCTCCACGATTGGGAGAGCAACGGGACCGAGTCGTAAGGACGGTGGGAGAAACTCTTTGTAGCGCCAGAAGTTAATACAGACCGTCTTCTCGGCAGAAAAACGGAAGCCATTGGCGACACTCCAGGAGTAAAGATGGTCAAGAGAACGCTGAAGACAGCGCTCCAGGAAACACGTACGCTGCGCGCTGCAATAGATGGTAAAATCGTCCACGAAAAGGAAGCCTGATACATCAGCTGGGAGGCAATCCATTATTGGATTGATCGCTATGGCGAAGAGAGCGACGCTCAAAACTGAGCCCTGTGGCACCCCATTCTCCTGGCAGAAAGGTGTCTGACAGGACAGAACCCACACGTACCCTGAACTGTCGATCCATTAAAAAGGAACGAATAAAAAGAGGGAGGCGACCGCGAAGGCCCCATGTATGCATGGTGCGGAGAATGCCCACCCTCCAACAGGTGTCGTAAGCCTTCTCCAAATCAAAGAACATAGCCGCGGTCGGGCGCTTCCGCAAGAAGTTGTTCATAATGAAGGTCGACAAGGTAACCAGATGGTCAACAGCAGAGCGGCGCCTACGAAATCCACATTGTACATTGGTAAGTAGGCGTCGAGATTCTGTGCTGTGTTGTGAGATTGTGCTGTTCTGAATTCCTTCTCGCAGTCATTTTGAGCTACGATAGGAGGGCATGTAAAGCAACAGGCGAATTTTTCTACCTTACACACTCTTCCTCCTTTCATAAACGGCGTTTCACTTCTAGACGTTGTAGAGGGACTTTCGTAGCTCTAGTATAACATAGGAACCCATGTTCGGAAATGGTTCGTTTCCATGTTACAAGGAAAACAAGATGTACAGATTTCACTCCTATTTACTGTGATATTACAACAGCCGTTAGATATGACGACCACCAAATACGATGCACACAGCGTATCTGCGCAGTAAGTTCGCACAGTCTCTGTGCAACATGCGTGGTATATGGTTAATCGCTTCTGCCGCAGTCATGAACCGTGCAACCAGATCATCTTCGGACTCGACAGCGTCCCAAAAGAAGACTCATGTGGTCCCACAATGGAAAGTCCAAGGAGGTCGAATCTGGAGATCTCGCCGGCTAAGCAGGTGGCCCACCCCGACAGATCCACCTGTCCCCGTAAACTACGTTCAGATAGTTTTGGACGCGAACTACAAAATGAGCTGCCTTACTACCATGCTGTAAGCACAATTCGTGGCGAATGTCGAACGGCACGTCTTCCAGAAACTCCGCCAGCACTTGTTGCAGAAGTAACAAGTACCTGGGACCCGTTACGTGGGGAGGAAGGACGTACGGCACAATCACACGACCATCGCGGATCCCTGCACGGACATTAACGCGAAAGGTATGCAGAAATCTTCGTGTACACGTGGTTTTGGGGTTTTCTTGATCCAAACTGTGGCTACTTCTAGTTTCCGAAACACCTTCCCTGTTGAAATGCGTTTCTTCGGAGTGACGAAAATTCACACAACGCTGTAAAAACCGTACAGAAATGGGCACGTGGCACAAAACAGCCGTGTACCTTCTAAGGCTGATGTGGGTGCTGTTCGTACAGAACATGCCAGATAGACGTGTGAGACACGTGCAAGTCACGTGCTATGACTCGAGTACTCATCGATGGATTATCTTCTGCTTGATGAAGCACTTCCTCTTCCAATATGACAGTGCTCCGCCTGAATGGGAAAGTGTTTGGCGTCATTGGTACGCAGGATATGAGAGAGACCTCTCCAAACTGCTGCATTTATGAAGATAGTAGCTTCAACGACGTTATTTCGCATAGTTTTAATCTGCGAATGGGTTACATTACAACGTTCCCCATTTTGTGTTAAGACCAATATCAACTACCAACAGCGTAACAGCAAAACAAAACTGCATATAAGTAGAAATAATATAGTTTTGTCCACTGGTTCAAACCGTCTGCTATCGTAGTTAAAAATAACTGCGAAAATGTTAACGAAACTGAACGTTTTCACAGCACCGCATTTTCTTTCTTGCAGTTAGCTTTAACAAAAAATCTGAAATTTGTCGTCAGGAAAAAAATATGTAGACAATATCAGTATAAATATTTCTTAGAGGACCGTGTAAAAATTCAAGGATTTCATATATATATATATATATATATATATATATATATATATATATATATATATATATATATATATATGTGTGTGTGTGTGTGTGTCCGGAAACGCTTAATTTCCTTGATAGAGCTCATTTTAGTTTCGTCAGTATGTACTGTACTTCCTCGATTCACCGCCAGTTCGCCCAATTGAAGGAAGGTAATGTTGACTTCGGTGCTTGTGTTGACATGCGACTCATTGCTCTACAGTACGTAGCATCAACAGGTTAGTGTTCATCACGAACGTGGTTTTGCAGTCAGTTCAATGTTTACAAATTCGGAGTTGGCAGATGCCCATTTGATGTATGGATTAGCACGGGGCAATAGCCGTGGCGCGGTACGTTCGTATCGAGACAGATTTCCTGAACGAAGGTGTCCCGACAGGAAGACGTTCGAAGCAATTGATCGGCGTCTTAGGGAGCACGGAACATTCCAGCCTATGACTCGCGACTGGGGAAGACCTAGAACGACGAGGACACCTGAAATGGACGAAGCAATTCTTCGTGCAGTTGACGATAACCCTAATGTCAGCGTCAGAGAAGTTGCTGCTGTACAAGGTAACGCTGACCACGTCACTGTATGGAGAGTGCTACAGGAGAACCAACTGTTTCTGTACCATGTACAGCGTGTGCAGGCACTATCAGCAGCTGATTAGCCTCCACGGGTACACTTCTGCGAATGGTTCACCCAACAATGTTTCAATCCTCATTTCAGTGCAAATGTTCTCTTTACGGATGAGGCTTCACTCCAACGTGATCAAATTGTAAATTTTCACAATCAACATGTGTGGGATGACGAGAATCCGCACGCATTTGTGCAATCACGTCATCAACACAGATTTTCTGTGAACGTTTTGGCAGGCATTGTTGGTGATGTCTTGATTGGGCCCCATGTTCTTCCACCTACGCTCAATGGAGCACGTTATCATGATTTCATACTGGATACTCTACCTGTGCTGCTAGAATATGTGCCTTTACAAGTACGACACAACATGTGGTTCATGCACGCTGGAGCTCCTGCACATTTCAGTCGAAGTGTCGTACGCTTCTCAACAACAGATTCGGTGACCGATGGATTGTTACAGGTGGACCAATTCCATGGCCTCCATGCTCTCCTGACCTCAACCCTCTTGACTTTCATTTATAGGGGCGTTTGAAATCTCTTGTCTACGCAACCCCGGTACCAAATGTAGAGACTCTTCGTGCTCGTATTGTGGACTGCTGTGATACAATACGCCATTCTCCAGGGCTGCATCAGCGCATCAGGGATTCCATGCGACGGAGGGTGGATGCATGCATCCTCGCTAACGGAGTACATTTTGAACATTTCCTGTAACAAAGTGTTTGAAGTCACGCTGGTAGGTCCTGTTGCTGTGTGTTTCCATTCCATGATTAATGTGATTTGAAGAGAAGTAATAAAATGAGCTCTAACATGGAAAGTAAGCGTTTCCTGACACATGTCCACATAACATATTTTCTTTCTTTGTGTGTGAGGAATGTTTCCTGAAAGTTTGGCCGTACCTTTTTGTAACACCATATATATATATATATATATATATATATATATATATATATATATACTCCTGGAAATGGAAAAAAGAACACATTGACACCGGTGTGTCAGACCCACCATACTTGCTCCGGACACTGCGAGAGGGCTGTACAAGCAATGATCACACGCACGGCACAGCGGACACACCAGGAACCGCGGTGTTGGCCGTCGAATGGCGCTAGCTGCGCAGCATTTGTGCACCGCCGCCGTCAGTGTCAGCCAGTTTGCCGTGGCATACGGAGCTCCATCGCAGTCTTTAACACTGGTAGCATGCCGCGACAGCGTGGACGTGAACCGTATGTGCAGTTGACGGACTTTGAGCGAGGGCGTATAGTGGGCATGCGGGAGGCCGGGTGGACGTACCGCCGAATTGCTCAACACGTGGAGCGTGAGGTCTTCACAGTACGTCGATGTTGTCGCCAGTGGTCGGCGGAAGGTGCACGTGCCCGTCGACCTGGGACCGGACCGCAGTGACGCACGGATGCACGCCAAGACCGTAGGATCCTACGCAGTGCCGTAGGGGACCGCACCGCCACTTCCCAGCAAATTAGGGACACTGTTGCTCCTGGGGTATCGGCGAGGACCATTCGCAACCGTCTCCATGAAGCTGGGCTACGGTCCCGCACACCGTTAGGCCGTCTTCCGCTCACGCCCCAACATCGTGCAGCCCGCCTCCAGTGGTGTCGCGACAGGCGTGAATGGAGGGACGAATGGAGACGTGTCGTCTTCAGCGATGAGAGTCGCTTCTGCCTTGGTGCCAATGATGGTCGTATGCGTGTTTGGCGCCGTGCAGGTGAGCGCCACAATCAGGACTGCATACGACCGAGGCACACAGGGCCAACATCCGGCATCATGGTGTGGGGAGCGATCTCCTACACTGGCCGTACACCACTTGTGATCGTCGAGGGGACACTGAATAGTGCACGGTACATCCAAACCGTCATCGAACCCATCGTTCTACCATTCCTAGACCGGCAAGGGAACTTGCTGTTCCAACAGGACAATGCACGTCCGCATGTATCCCGTGCCACCCAACGTGCTCTAGAAGGTGTACGTCAACTACCCTGGCCAGCAAGATCTCCGGATCTGTCCCCCATTGAGCATGTTTGGGACTGGATGAAGCGTCGTCTCACGCGGTCTGCACGTCCAGCACGAACGCTGGTCCAACTGAGGCGCCAGGTGGAAATGGCATGGCAAGCCGTTCCACAGGACTACATCCAGCATCTCTACGATCGTCTCCATGGGAGAATAGCAGCCTGCATTGCTGCGAAAGGTGGATATACACTGTACTAGTGCCGACATTGTGCATGCTCTGTTGCCTGTGTCTATGTGCCTGTGGTTCTGTCAGTGTGATCATGTGATGTATCTGACCCCAGGAATGTGTCAATAAAGTTTCCCCTTCCTGGGACAATGAATTCACGGTGTTCTTATTTCAATTTCCAGGAGTATATATATATATATATGGGTCACCGTCTGGGTCTGCCGAATTCTGTGGCAAGCTGGGTGCACTCAGCCCTTGTGAGCCAAACTGAGGAGCTACTTGATTGAGAAGTCTCGGAAACTGACATACTGCCGGGAGAGCGGTGTGGTGACCACATGACCCTCCATATCCGCATCCAGCGACGCCTATGGGCTAAGGATGACACGGCGGCCGGCCGGTACCATTAGGCATTCACGGCCTGTTCTGGAGGAGTTTAGTTTTTAGTTTTTGTATTCTTTCGCCCCTACTCTTTAATCCATACACTGATAAAACAGTAACGGAAATAAAAGAAACATTGAAGGGTGGAATTAAAATTCAGGGTGGAAAGGTATCAATGTTAAGATTCACTGATGCCATTGCTGCCTCGAATGTAAGTGGAGAAGACTTACGATATCCGTTGAATGGGATGAACAGTTTAGTAAGTACAGAATTTGGACTGAAAATAAATCGAAAGAAGACGGAAATAATTTGGAGTATCAGACATTAGGTAAGTGATTATGTGAACAACAAAATTGGGAATTAGGAAGTAGACGAAGTTAAGGAATTGTGCTACATGGCAGACGAAGGAGGACACGAAAAAGCGCATCAGTACTACAGGCGAAGCTGGCATTTCTGGCCGAAAGAAGTCTGCTGAAATCAGACATTGGCATTAATTTGAGAAAGAAATTTCGGAGAACGTGAGTTTGGAGCCCAGCATTGTATGTCAGTAAACCACAGACTGTGGGAAAATCGGAAGACAAGAGAATTGAAGGGTTTGAGATGTGGTGCTGCAGAAGAATTTTGAAAAGGGTGTGGACTGATAAGACAAGTAATGAAGTGGTTCTCCGCAAAATTATCGGGAAAACACTGGCAAGAAGAAAGAACAAGATTATAGGAATGTGTGAAGACATGTGGGACTAAACTCCGTAAGGTTAGAGGGAACTGCAGAGGGTAAAAACTGCAGAGGAAGACAGAGATTGCAATACTTCTAACAAATAATTGAAGACGTAGGATGCAAACGGTACTCTGAGATGGAGATGTTAGCACAGAAAGGGAATTCGTGGCGGACCGTGTCAGGTTAGTCAGAAGATTAATAAGAGAAAAAAAATTCCTACTTACTATAGTTTAAACGTTAAGTTTTGTTTTGTTCTTCCCGGAGCTGAAAAACAATGGGCAGCAGTATATGAATAAAACATGGAGACTCAGCGCTGAGAAGTAGATGGTAGACAGAACTATTGCTTCTGTGAACTCCGTATACGCCCTTTCACGCGGACCGCATTGAGGGAATGTTGTTACGTCACGGCGGCGTTTCACAGAAACCTGTGACGACTGCCTATAGGAGTCGCGACAGCCGTTGAATTAGCACCAAAGGCTGACATTTGGAGCGTTCACATATAATACTACTGGTTTGCCAACTCTCACAGAAGGTCGCGTGTTAGTGAATGAACTGGGAGGTATTTACGTACTGTAAAGTGCTTCACAGGAAATGTGCTGAAATCTGACACGTTTTGCTTTCTGAAGAGCCGAATCAGAAGCTTTGCTGAAGACGCGAACAGAATACTGTGATTCAGTGCGGCGAATTTGTCGACAGAGAGCAAACACTGTGCGGGCTGGAATTAGGTGGTGTGAATACGTCTACAGACAGAAATCATTGGCGAGGAATGCCAGAGCTCCTGGGTCTGTAAGGAGCGGCTTCAGTACTCCAGTGACAGCCACGCAGATACTGCTCTCAGGATTGCCTTTGTGGCTGAAACGATAGAGGTCACAAAACTATGTTCCAGTGCAAGAGAGATCACTGGCAATTAACAATAATTTTGCCTCTTTGCGACCTACAAATACATGTCTCATGAAACGTTCGTTCTACTGTTGTAGCTACGTATACCTACCTACCTACCTACCTACCCCCCCCCCCTCCCCACCCCACCCCCCCCCCCCCCACACACACAGTGTTCTTCGTGCCAATTTAGTAATAGAAAGTTGTATTTAGATGGTGAAATGCGGCACGTAGACTAGTACAGGAGCCAGTAGACTCCACTAGGCTGGAGTACTACCAAATCACGTTTCATAATGCGGGTCTGTTGTAGTAGTGTAGAAATATTTTGTGGTTTTTCCTAAAGGAGTACTGAGACTAGAGTTATCCTGAGATTGCCGTTGGTTCGTAGAAATAATATACTGGTAGTATACTACGCATTATATTTCATTATTTTTCTTGAAATATTTGATAAAAATTTTTGATGCTGGCTACATGCAATGAGTATTTGGTTTATTTGACGTTCAAGAACTAGAGGTAGCGCCCCAGATCCACGATCGCTAGGGAAGGGCATTTCGTCGACTTTCAGTAAGTGCACGCCGAGACTAAACAGGCCGAAACAATCACACCAGGAATAAACATGAGCGAGAACATTATGACCACCTGCTTTATAGCTTGTTTGTCCGTCTTTGGAAGGAAATACGTTACTTATTCCACATAGGCGGGATCCGATAATTTGTTGGTAAGTTTATGGAGGTATTTGGCATTAGGTATGTACGCACAGGTCATGTAATTCGCGTAAATAACGGGACGCTGATTGGCCTAAGCGGTGATTGTCCCCGATAACGACGCAGATGGGTTCCACAGGATTTGCATCAGGTGGGTTTCGTTGCCGAGACAACGTGAAGTCACTATAATGCTCCGCAAACCACTACAACACGGACACGGACATGGACAACTACACTGTTGAAGGACGAAATCGCCGTTGGGGAAAACATCAAGCATAAACTGCTGCAGATGGTTCGCAGCTGTCAGCGTGTCTTCGATTCCTACCCATAGGTCCGTTGCAAAGTCAGGAGGATGTCTCTCTGCCGACCGGTGTGGCCGAGCGGTTCTAGGCGCTACAGTCTGGAACCGCGCAACCGCTACGGTCGCAGGTTCGAATCCTGCCTCGGGTATGGATGTGTGTGATGTCCTTCGGTTAGTTAGGTTTAAGTAGTTCTACGTTCTAGGGGACTGATGACCTCAGAAGTTAAGTCCCGTAGTGCTCAGAGCCATTTGATGTCTCTCTCATACCATAATACTGCTCCCACCAGCCTACCTCCATGGCGCGCTGCACATTTCGGCCCGCCGCTCTTCTCGATGACTGCGTTTGTGGACACGACCGGCGACCTAGCGTAGCAAAAATGTCATTCAATGGAAGAGCCGACACGTTTCCACTGATCGACGGTCGAATCCCGTGCCCACTGAAATCGTAATACACGATGTCGTTGGGTTAACATGTGAACACTTAGGGCTGGTCCGCTGCGGATCTCCATGCTCAACAATGTACGATGAACGGTGTCCTCCGAAACACTTGTGCGTGCACCAGCATTGTGCTCTTTTGGCAGAGAGCTTCATCAGTCCTGCACACCTATCCCAGAGCAGAGAACCCACCGAAACCAACGCTCTGTGGAGAATTGTGGACGTCCAACCATTCAGCGCGTAGTGGTAGTTTCACTGTCCTACCTCTTTCCGTAGATGCTCACGACAGTAGCACGTGAACATTCCACCAGTTTCGCCGTTTTCAAGGCAATCTTTCACAAGTTCTGCTAATTATAATCTGCCCTTTGTGAAAGTCGCTTACCTCAGTGGATTTTCCCATTTGCAGTCCATATATTCGCTTTGGTGATCGCCCGTCCATGTCCGCTCCGCCTGTACACTTTTGTGTCCGAGTCACGTGCCCGCAACGCCACCAGGTGCCGTCCAAAATCGTGGTAGGCAGTGGTCAAAATGATGAATTATTCTCGGGTTATCAGCTGATAACCCGAGAAGAATTCATCAGTGGAATACGCCGAGAAAGACTGCAATCGCAAGTGTTCATAATGTTTTTTTGGCTTAGCGAAGGCCGCAACCCTTTACAATTGCTAATATGCATTGGAATCGCATATACGTTCTAATTACCTTCCTCGCCCCCCCTCCCCTCTCCTAGCTCTGTCCATCTCCATTTCCCACCTGTCTCTCATCCTGGGCCTTATTTATTGTTACTGCAGACGAAACCTCGGCTAGCAACTGAAGTCGCTTAAAATGAGTGGATAAATCGGTTGGGATAATTGACATGAGATATACCCCTCCAGTTGCTGTATCTGTGAAGTTAGTAGCTTCACTCACAGTATGTCGCGTAGTTGTAATTGTGAATGGGTAGGATTACAAAGTTTCGGACGGTTCAATTTTCGTAGTAGTTTTCCAATCATAAGCTGGAAAGTCATAAATACAATTTTCTTCTTTTCTGTGACAAACCGACTACGAAAACAGAATAGTACATTGTTGAGTCGACACTTGCTGTTTACAAATGTATGTGAAGGCTCTGAACACTATGGGACTTAACTTCTGTGGTCATCAGTCCCCTAGAACTTAGAACTACTTAAACCTAACTAACCTAAGGACATCACTCAAATCAATGACCGAGGCAGGATTCGAACCTGCGACCGTAGCGGTCGTTCGGTTCCAGACTGTAGCGCCTAGAACCGCTCAGCCAAATGTATGTGAGAAACAATACATACACTATGTGATCAAAAGTATCCGGACACCCGGCTTAAAATGATTTACAAGTTCGTGGCGCCCTCCATCGGTAATTCTGGAATTCAATATGGTGTTGGCCCATCCTCAGCCTTGATGACAACTTCCACTTTGGCAGGCTTAAGTTCAATCAGGTGGTGCAAGGTTTCTTGGGGAATGGCAGCCCATTCTTCACGGAGTGCTGCACTGAGGACAGGTATCGACGTCGGTCAATGATGCTTGGTACGAAGTCGGCGTTCCCAAACATCCTAAAGGTGTTCTATAGCATTCAGCTCAGTCATTAGAGGGATGTTATTGCCGTGTATCCACTGCGCCACAGACCGTGCATCGTGACCAGGTGCTTCATCGTGTTGAAAGATGCAGTCACCAATCCCGAATTGCTCTTCAACAGTGTGAAGCAAGAAGGTGCTTGAAACATCAATGTAGGCCTGAGCTGTGATAGTGCCACGCAAAACAACAAGGGGTGCATGCCCCCTACATGAAAAACACGACCACATCGTAACACCACCACCTCCGAAATTCACTGTTGACACTACACACGCTGGAAGATGATGATCACCGGACATTCGTCATACCCACACCCTGCCATCGGGTCGCCAGATTGTGTACTGTGATTCGTCACTCCACACGACGTACAGGGTGTTTCAAAAATGACCGATATATTTGAAACGGCAATAAAAACTGAACGAGCAGCGATAGAAATACACCGTTTGTTGCAATACGCTTGGGACAACAGTACAGTTTCAGGCAGACAAACTTTTGAAATTACAGTAGTTACAATTTTCAACAACAGATGGCGCTGCGGTCTGGGAAACTCTATAGTACGATATTTTCCACATATCCACCATGCGTAGCAATAATATGGCGTAGTCTCTGAATGAAATTACCCGAAACCTTTGACAACGTGTCTGGCGGAATGGCTTCACATGCAGATGATATGTACTGCTTCAGCTGTTCAATTGTTTCAGGATTCTGGCGGTACACCTGGTCTTTCAAGTGTCCCCACAGAATGAAGTCACAGGGGTTCATGTGTGGCGAATAGGGAGGCCAATCCACGCCGCCTCCTGTATGTTTCGGATAGCCCAAAGCAATCACACGATCATCGAAATATTCATTCAGGAAATTAAAGACGTCGGCCGTGCGATGTGGCCGGGCACCATCTTGCATAAACCACGAGGTGTTCGCAGTGTCGTCTAAGGCAGTTTGTACCGCCACAAATTCACGAAGAATGTCCAGATAGCGTGATGCAGTAATCGTTTCGGATCTGAAAAATGGGCCAATGATTCCTTTGGAAGAAATGGCGGCCCAGACCAGTACTTTTTGAGGATGCAGGGACGATGGGACTGCAACATGGGGCTTTTCGGTTCCCCATATGCGCCAGTTCTGTTTATTGACGAAGCCGTCCAGGTAAAAATAAGCTTCGTCAGTAAACCAAATGCTGCCCACATGCATATCGCCGTCATCAATCCTGTGCACTATATCGTTAGCGAATGTCTCTCGTGCAGCAATGGTAGCGGCGCTGAGGGGTTGCCGCGTTTGAATTTTGTATGGATAGAGGTGTAAACTCTGGCGCATGAGACGATATGTGGACGTTGGCGTCATTTGGACCGCAGCTGCAACACAGCGAACGGAAACCCGAGGCTGCTGTTGGATCACCTGCTGCACTAGCTGCGCGTTGCCCTCTGTGGTTGCCGTACACGGTCGCCCTACCTTTCCAGCACGTTCATCCGTCACGTTCCCAGTCCGTTGAAATTTTTCAAACAGATCCTTTATTGTATCGCTTTTCGGTCCTTTGGTTACATTAAACCTCCGTTGAAAACTTCGTCTTGTTGCAACAACACTGTGTTCTAGGCGGTGGAATTCCAACACCAGAAAAATCCTCTGTTCTAAGGAATAAACCATGTTGTCTACAGCACACTTGCACGTTGTGAATAGCACACGCTTACAGCAGAAAGACGACGTACAGAATGGCGCACCCACAGACTGCGTTGTCTTCTATATCTTTCACATCACTTGCAGCGCCATCTGTTGTTGAAAATTGTATCTACTGTAATTTCGAAAGTTTGTCCGCCTGAAAATGCACTGTTGTCCCAAGCATATTGCAACAAACGGTGTATTTCTATCGCTGCTCGTTTAGTTTTTATTGCCGTTTCAAATATACCGGTCATTTTTGAAACACCCTGTATTTCCACTGTTCAATCGTTCTATGCTTACGCTCCTTACACCAAGCTAGTCGTCGTTTGGCACTTACCGGCATGATGTGTGGCTTACGAGCAGCCGATCGACCATGAAATCCAAGTTTTCTCACCTCCCGCCTAACTGTCACAGTACTTGCAGTGGATCCTGATGCAGCTTGGAATTCCTGTGTGATGGTCAGGTTAGATGTCTGCTTATTACACATTACGACCCTCTTCAACTGTCGGCGGTCTCTGTCAGTCATCAGACGAGGTCGGCCTGTACGCTTTTGTGGTGTATGTGTCCCTTCACGTTTCCACTTCACTATCACATCGGAAACAGTGCACCTAGGGTTATTTAGGAGTGTGGAAATCTCATTTACTGACGTATGACACAAGTGAAACCCAGGCACCTGACCACATTCGAAGTCCTTTGAGTTCTGCTCTCTCACGATGTCTAATGACTACCGAGATCGCTGATATGGAGTATGTGGCAGTAGGTGACAGCACAATGCACCTAGTATGAAAAACTTATGTTCTGGGGGGTGTCCGAATACTTTTGATCACGTAGTGTACATATATGGACTATATATGTGGTATAAACAATTGTTTAATGGTTTAAATGCCCTGATATCGTAGCTGGAAGTGGCTGTGAAAAAGAAATCGAAACCACACATTTTCAGATCACATCATTTTCTTTCTCACAGTTGGTTTTAACAGAAAATCTGTTTATTAGTGTTTTGTTGAGCGTTTATTGTTAAGGACCACAACAATAAACGGTCGTCCAGCAGCGCAACTGAACTACCCAAACCGTCACAATACAAAGAAATTAACAACCATGAAAAAGATAAATATTACGTGGACTCCAACCCCCAAGGCGCCACATTTGCACAACAGGGCGCACCCCACAACGAGGACAGTCACTCCGAAAACAACCGGAACAAAGCAGAAAAACACGCAGGCTCAACACGACAGAAAATTAAGAAACAAACAGCTGTAGAACCGGCCAATAAATCTGACCACCATTAGTGGCACTAGAACAAATGGAAACAGGAGAGTGTCAAATCCAAGCCAAGTAACACACACCAAGAGGAGACGAAAGCAAAACAAAAACAAATAGAACCATAACAAAAGTTCCAGCAATAACGATTGCGTACATCGGTCACCATCTAATCATTAACACAGAAACTAAGAAACACATAAATGTACCAATAAAAGTAATTTTTAAAGGTAATCATGTAAAATATCATTTTCAAACAATAGCAGATCAAAAATCCTCCCTCCAGTTTTTCAAACAAATGATATCCCTTTTTATAGCTTCCAACTGACTGTGTTCAAATATCTAAGAGACGAAATCCCCGAGAAAGACATCGAAGAAGAATTCAAAATGCTTCAGTGCACCATTTTAAAACAGGAGACATAAACACGATCAAGTTAATAGCACAACCGGTATACTGTGCATCGCTCAAACAATAGCAGATCAAAAATCCTCCCTCCAGTTTTTCAAACAAATAATATCCCTTTTTATAGCCTCCAACTGACTGTGTTCAAATATCTACGAGACGAAATCCCCGAGAAAGACATCGAAGAAGAGTTCAAAATGCTTCAGTGCATCATTTTAAAACAGGAGACATAAACACGATCAAGTTAATAGCACAACCGGTATACTGTGCATCGCTCATACCAGGACCAGCGAACAAAACAATCTACGATGTACAACACATTACGAATACTAGAACAACAGTAGGAACATACCGGAACAACGAGGGTCCTCCCCAATGTAAACGGTGGTAACAATCTTTTCATTCCTCTAATTATTGTTCCTGACCAGCACGCTGCGTTGAATGTGCAGGACACCACACTTCAGAAAAAGTCAGATGTCAAGAGGGAAAAATCCAACATGTGCAAATCCCAAGAACAACACGCTGTCCCCTTCGGAGGTTGCAATGCTTTCCCAAACTCCCTCAGAATTTGCAGTTCACAAAGGGAAACTATCAGAAACAGAAGGGCCTAAGCAATGGCAGCGTTAAGACGTGTGAACACACGCAAAACCCACGTGAATTTCCTTAACTGCCAATAATAAATACAGAGCTTCATCAGCAACAAAACATACGGCCCCCAGCACCAAAATGTATGGACACTAAGACACCCACAACCCCAAACCCAGAGCCAACAATCAACTGCAACATTTGACTTTGCAAAATTTCTAAACACCCTCACTGGGGTCTCCAACTCTATGGCAAACAACCAAAATTTGAACATTTAGGGATTAAAACAGGACGTGGTGGTGGTGGTTAGTGTTTTGCGTCCGGTCGACAACGAGGGCATAGAGACGGAGCGCAAGCTCGGGTTAGGGAAGGATTGGGAAGGAAATCGGCAGTGCCCTTTCAAAGGAACCATCCCGGCATTTGCCTGAAACGATTTAGGGAAATCACGGAAAACCTAAACCAGGATGGCTGGAGACGGGATTGAACCGTCGTCCTCCCGAATGCGAGTCCAGTGTGCTAAAAACAGGATGTGGAAGAATAACATTTGTTGCTGCGTATCATAGTTCCAATCAACAACTAATCGAACGGGACATATTTCATATTTTTTATGCATATGACAATTCTATGGGGTGGAGTGGAGGGGGGGGGGGGGGGAAGAGAGGGATGCTAAACATTGTGCCTGGAGCTCGCGGAGAACCAAACTCAGGGGAACAGAATTCCATGAAAAGGAAGAACAACTCCAATGTATTACCCTTGGCCCGGAAGAACCGAATCACTTGCCGACAGCAAAGGACCCTAGATCATATTTCCTAGACATAATTATCATAAAAAACAATGTATAAACCCAAGACTAGCAACAATCAACGATATAACATCAGACCACGATCCAGTTAAAGGTTGTACTGACGAAAGCAATTGAACCACAATTCCAACACCGAAAAACACATACAAATTGGGACGAATATACATCGTACCTCAGTAATAATGTACGACCAACACTGGCACTGAACAATAGACAAGAGATACACGAAGCCATAGACACATTCACAAAATTCAAACATCATGTAGACGAACCACGATGACATGGACAAGCGAAAACCAGAATTCTCCTTCAAGACCTGAAGACCTTAAAGAATAGAATGTGAAAAGGTGGCACAATTTTCGAAACCCCGCCAATCACTGAGAATCACGACACTTATCTCGAGAACTATACAGTCGCGCGATTGTGCGACTTTAGCAGTTCCTGCTACAAAGCAAAGAAGACTGGAACATGGTAAGATGTTTTCGCCAACAAAAACCACCAAAGACTGTTATCGAGGAACCAGCATGCTTAGTCTTCGATCCGTTATTTAAAGCGGAAATATTTCCAGACACTTACGAAGCTCAAAATACACTACTGGCCATTAAAATTGCTACACCACGAAAAAATGCAGATGGACAAATATATTATAATAAAACTGACATGTCATTACATTTTCACGCAATTTGGGTGCATAGATCCTGAGAAATCAGTACCCAGAACAACCATCTCTGGCCGTAATAACGGCCTTGATACACCTGGACAGTGAGTCAAACAGAGCTTGGATGGCGTGTACAGGTACAGCTGCCCATGCAGCTTCAACACGATACCACAGTTCATCAAGAATAGTGACTGGCGTATTGTGACGAGACAGCTGCTCGTCCACCATTGCCCAGGCGTTTTCAGTTGGTGAGAGATCTGGAGAAAGTGATGGCCAGGGCAGCAGTCGAACATTTTGTGTATCCAGAAAGACCCGTACAGGACCAGCAACATGCGGTCGTGCATTATCCTGCTGAAATGTAGGGTTTCGCAGGGATCGAATGAAGGGTAGAGCCAGGGGTCGTAACATATCTGAAATGTAACGTCCACTGTTCAAAGTTCCGTCAATGCGAACAAGAGGTGACCGAGACATGTAACCAATGGCACCATATACCATCACGCCTGGTGATATGCCAGTATGGCAGTGACGAATACACGCTTCCAATGTGCGTTCACCGCGATGCCGCCAAACACGGATGCGACCATCATGATGCTGTAAACAGAACCTAGATCCGAAAAAATAACGTTTTGCCATCCATGCACTCAGGTTCGTCGTTGAGTACACCATCGCAGGCGCTCCTGTCTGTGATGCAGCGTCAAGGGTAACCGCAGCCATGGTCTCCGAGCTGATAGACCATGCTCCTGCAAACGTCGTCGAACTGTTAGCGCAAATGGTTCTCGTCTTGCAGACGTCCCCATCTGTTGACTCATGGATCGAGACGTGGCTGCGCGATCCGTTACAGCCATGCGGATAAGATGCGTGTCATCTCGATTGCTAGTGATACGAGGCCGTTGGGATCCAGCACGGCGTTCCGTATTACCCTCCTGAACCCACCGATTCTATATTCTGCTAACAGTCCTCGAATCTCGACCAATGCGAGCAGCAATGTCGCGATACGATAAACCGTAATCGCGATACGCTACAACCCAACCTTTATCAAAGTCGGAAACGTGATGGTACGCATTTCTCCTCCTTACACGAGGCATCACAACGTTTCACCAGGCAACGCCGATCAACTGCTGTTTGTGTATGAGAATTCGGTTGGAAACTTTCCTCGTGTCAGCACGTTGTAGGTGTCGCCACCGGCGCCAACCTTGTGTGAATGCTCTGAAAAGCTATCCATTGCGTATCAGAGCATCTTCTTCCTATCGGTTAAATTTCTCGTCTGTAACACGTCATCTTCGTGGTGCAGCAATTTTAATGGTCAGTAGTGTACTATCTATGTACCCAATAACGATAACCCAGACGCCGAAGACAATAGAACAAGGGAAAGAGCGGAAAACATCGGCAACACACCGAGCGAACAAGCCCCACAACTCAAGACCCCGACTGAGATCCGAAAAATAATTAGGAATTTGGGCACAAAATCAACCCCAGGCTCAGACGGCGTAAAAAACAAACAATTAAAACAGCTTCCAAGAAAATCGACAGTGCTGCTAACACGAATTTTCAATGGATGTCTCAGACACAAATATTTCCCGACGCAATGGAAAACATCTAGAACTGTACCAAAACCAAAACCGGATAAAGATTTAAAACTGCCACAGAGCCAACGACCTATTAGCCCCCTTCCAACCTTACACGAAGTTTTCGAACGAGTAGTTCGACAAAGACTAAAATAACCACTGCTTGAGAATGAGATCATTCGACCAGAATAGTTTGCATTTCAGACCACAATATCGGCAGGGATGCAGCTCCTACGCATATCCGAAAACATCTCGTATAACATGAATAATGGCTATTACACGGCAATAGCATTCCTAGATGCAGAGAAACCTTATGACGAAGTCTGGAAAGATCGCCTTGTCGTAAAACTACAAAATCTAAATTGTATCCCAGACCCCTACATAAAAGTCATAGATGACTTTCTCTCACACAGAAAATTCTTTGTCAAAATTGATAAACAACAATCAAACATAAAATCGTTGGAACAAATTCTTGAAGGATCGGTACTGTCGCCGACATTGTTCATAACTTATGTTAACGATATACCTCTTTTACACAACGTAGTATTGGCTCAAATTTCAGACGACACCGCTTTACTTGCAAGTAGCAGTAGAACGAACTCTGCGGTAAAAAGAATTGAAAGACAGCTAAGCACCACAGACGAATGGGCACGTGAAAACCATGTCAAAATTAGACGCCGAAAAAAGTACAAGCAACTATGTTTATGAGGAAGAGACCAAAACTACGCGACAGATGACTAATAAATTGAACACACATAAATTGGACAAATCAGGTCAAATATCTTGGAATGATGTTGGAGAATAAGTTGATCTTTATAACACATATCGTATATAAAAGAGAAAATGATAAAACTAGTACATACAATATTCCCACTTTTGGGCATCACACATGGGAATCTGAACAAAATCAATACTGTATAAAACAACAATACTACCAGCTCTGCCACGCGGTTGTTCAACTTGGGGGATAACTTGCAACGCAAACCAACACATGCTACAAAGAGTGAAAATCGGTGTTTCAGAATAATGCTCAAAGCCCCTCAGTGGACTAGAATCAACGCCTTGCATGCTGAACTCAATAAGTCAACAGTCATACAACAAATACAGGAAAAATCTCTAGAACTGTTGGAAAAAATGAATCGATTAAGAAATACAACCAGGCACCTAGAATGTGCTGCAGAAGTCGAACCTCGAGAATTGCACAAGGCGAGAGTCCCCAGAGCCGTAATAAGCAATTAAATAGGCTAAAGAAAAACCAGTAGCAATCACTATCTCAGGCTTAAAGGGCGACAACTGCCCAAATGTTCTAATAAAGTGAAATGAAGTAAAATTGTGTTAAAAAATTTAAATGAAGTCCAACAGCCAAAGGTGGAAGCACTTCTAAGGAACCAAAGAAAAAAGTATGTATCTATTTAGTATTAGAGAATCCTATAAAAGATTTAAAGTAACCCGTCCAAGGCCTTTTGCAGATTTTGGTAACATTTCCAATTGACATACTAGGAACTAGAGTATCTATACTACTATGTAAAACAAGACTTATTTTGTAGTTGCTGCGAAAAATCTTGAAAAGTTATCGACCTATTTACCTCAATTTTTTACACGATACTCTAACTACTTATACAATACATATTTTTCATGTCCGTCAATGTTTATTAGTGTAGCGCGTAAAAATTTGAAGCAAATCTGTCGGTATAGTAGTACAGATACTCTAACACTATGCATACTGTGTAACATTTCATATTTATATAATCTTTCCCACGACCTGGCATTGTAAAGCATACAGCAATTCACTACATTGTAGACAATAATCCCGAGATACATGCGGAGAAGTACAACAGCTGAAGTAATTTACTATAAGGTAGCTTGCGAGATTGGCAAGAGTTATTTGCGTGAGACCATCAAATTATTTGGCGGATTTCGAGAATAATTTCTCTGGCCAGAGATAAGAAAATAAATGTCGACATTTTCTATAATGAAACGAACGAGAAGATTTTCAGTTTTGAGATGAAATCTTTAATATTCTAAATAAGGTTATTTGTTCTAATACTAGCTTTTTGTCCGCAATTTCATCCGCATCTCTCTCTCTCTCTCTCTCTCTCTCTCTCTCTCTCTCTCTCTCTCTCTCACACACACACACACACACACACACACACACACACACACACACACACACAAAATATGTATATATATATTCATAAGTATTTCACACACATTTGTAAACGTACTTCTTCCGCATTTCTGGCAAATTTCGCCCTGCAGTTTCATCTGTATTCTGAGGAATCTTGTGATTCTGCCAGTAACTGTCATTCCGAGGAAAAGGTTTGCCGTCTCTCCATTGTTTTACACACCATGTGACTCTAGAGGAGGCCTCAAATGTGTGTGTGGTGTTGAGCCGCGTGGCATGATATTTGGTCCCGAAATACACTGCCAAAACTATTGGACAGCAGATTGCTGATTCTGACGATATGCTTGATGACGTGAACAATTCAAACAACAGACAGGTTCGCTTTCTACTCTAAAGCATTCCAAGCCAACAAATTGCAGGAAACAACAAATACAAACAGGTCGTTTTCTACCTGTCATCCCTACTCTGCGTCACACCCTCCCCCTCCCTCCCCCCCCCCCCCCCCCCTCGTATTGGTACGGATATCTTACTCCCACAGTATTTATGTACGAATAATGAGTCATGCATACACCTGTGTTGTTGAATTTTGCTTTTTCGTTCCTGAATTTCGCTCCTATGACGCCCCCTTTTCATCCTGAGTCCTGTGGCTGGGAGGTGGCTCTTTCCCCACCTCAGTGTGCGATCATGGTATCACGTGAAAAGCAGAAGAGCCGCCAGCACTACCTTTGGGGGACCCAAAAAATCTGAGGATGGCTTTAACATCAGCCGAAACCTGTCATATCAAACAAATGTTATCGCTCTCTCTAGTGTTGTTTCAACCAAAACTTTGTGCATATTCTGAACGACAGTCATTAAAGGTTCGCTGACTTTACTTGAAGTCGCGCAAGGTGTTTGTAATCTTGCTATCCAACCTCACTATGAGTCGTCTCGAGTATGTAATAGAACGCCTCTCTCTTCATATCATATATTCGTAGAACTCCTCTGTGAAATGAGTGTACAGTACCTGTCACGCTCTTTTCGATACACATACAACTCATTCACATGAATACAGTGTCTTTATAATAGCGAAATCCGCAATGCTGCGATAAGCTTCCAGTACAGAAGCGTCCTACGTGAAGCCGCCAAAAGCTGAACGACGAAATCGGAGGCGTCCGCTGTCCGCTGTCATTCTAAGGTACGTTTACACTGGGATACATGTATCGCGACATGTATGAGCGACATGTCAATTTGACATGTCGCGATACATCACCTCACACAAAAATTCACGGAACTTGTATGCGGACCCTCCAGCTCATACATGTCGCGTATACATTTTGTATATCGCTTTTTGGCCATATACGCGACATGTATGAGCGACATTTGAAGAACTCGCGCATGCGCAGTACTATCATTTCCTGTCGTCTTGTCGCCTGCCGCTTATTTTGACGATTAGCGCATGCGTAGTACCAGGCTCTTTGGCGGCTGTTTGAGTTTTGGAGGTGCCGACTATCGTTTCGACGTTAATGTATCTGCATAGAACATCAAAAAGTGCCGTATGCAACATTATTCTTCGTGTTTGCGAGGCCATTGTGCAAGTTTTATTCCAAGACGTGAAGGTAAAAGTTTTATATATATCACGGTATGTAATACATTCTACAATTTTTTCATGCATCTGGCACGTATATCAATTTTTTGCTATTATTCCGGCGGCCTCGCGTGATAATGTTGACAACGGATGCCGACAATCGTGTGTGAGACGTTGGCATTAGCAATCGCGCGACAATGCAAATGTTTTGTAATGAAATCTTCGTTTCAAGAGGAATCCCCAGTGGCCAAAAAACGGAGTGTTACTGCCAACTGATCCTCTGGTGGAATCGCTTCCCGAAAGTTTGTGTTGGTTTTGGACACAAGAGGAGCCACAAGTGATAACAAACCGCGGAAATCCTCCATACTCATCCTAACATAATTTCTAAAATATGCGCCATCCTTTAGCGTTAATTCGCGAGAAACTCACTCTGCCACCATCTACGCTTCCTCCGCCTTTTCTTCCTATCTTCTTCCAAAAGAGCAAGTGTACCAGCACATAAAAATGTGAAATCTTCCAAATCGTCGTCGAAAGCTATCGCACAGTGATACATATCAATCAGTGTAAACGCACGCTCATACATGTATGAGGTTGATACATGTCAACTCATACAAGTCGCGATACATGTCGCAAAGTCGCATATACATGTATCTCATACATGTGCCGATACAAATGGCAGTGTAAACGCACCTTGATCACAGGCTAACAGTAAGTACGGCTGATTAACTTCTCGTGGTCAGGGTTCACAGCCACGTAGAATTTTTTAAAGGACATCGTAATCGCCGTTGACTACAGAAATTATTAATTTCACACTGCTGATTCTTTGGAGGTTGATGATATAACGCATATTGCCTGGTAAAAAAAAAAATAACACGATTTACGCCAGGAACCTCGACTGTATCAGCAAACCCTAATTCAACCCGGTGGCACAAACAATGCCATTGGTTCTTAAGTCGTTAGAAGACACCTGAATTCCTACCTAGCACTGCACGAGCACATCACTGCATGCGCCAATCAAATACTTTCAGTAATATCCAATAAGAACGTATTTACACAATCATTGATTTTGTACCCTAAATACACTATTATAATGACTGAAGGAACAGATGTAGACTCATCAATGAATACAGAGACCCTGGAATTCTATATTATCGATGAACAGAGCTTCTTCCTCGCAGTTTCCGTAGTAAAGTCTATTATGTTGGCACAATTGAGTTTGTATGGTATTGCATTGACTGGGGACGGTGTGTGTTTGTGTGTGTGTGTGGGGGGGGGGGGGGGGGGGGGCGCAGCAATCGTCGACATAGTGTAACTGAGGCGGAATAAGGGGAACCAGCCCGCATTCGCCGAGGCAGATGGAAAACCGCCTTAAAAACCATCCACAGGCTGGCCGGCACGCCGAACCTCGACACTAATCCGCCGGGCGGATTCGTGCCGGGCACCAGGCGCCCAGAAAGCAGTGCGTTTTACCGACGGCTAACCGGGCGGGCCAACTGAGTTTACTATGCAGTGTTTTGCCTGTGTGAAGACCATTCTGAATTTGCAAACTGACATGGCTGAAAGTCTACATATGGTTTGTTATATTTTGCTTCAGAATATGCTGTGCGAAACACTTTCCTTGTAGTTTCAAAAATGCCTTTCTGCTGTTCAGCTTGAGTTACTGTGGCTATAGTAAATGGTCCTAAAGTAGGCACTGTAGGAGGGCTTGAGTCTTTCGTTGTCTCCATGTAGTTAAATGAGCTTCGGAATTCCTATGTTTATTAATTTTTTGCTCAATAATGTTAATTGACCTTGTTTACCTCCGCAAACTGGACCCATCGAAATACTACGCCAATCCTTAGAAATGTACACTACCTGTGATTTACTCACTCCAATATTCTGCTCATCTTTACGCACTGAGCAACGCAAATCGCCTCCCCTACACACTAATGTGCGTACTGTCGTTTCAACAAACAGGATAATCAGGTATGTCTTGGGAACAGAAATAACAAGGAATTACGTCACATGACTGTGTTTCATCTTCAACAATACCTATTCCGGCGCTACTATGCGTATATGAAGTAGATGGTCCGTTATCAGCTTCACATTTTTTCGAACCACACAGACCCTCTTCTGTAGTTGAAACCCTGGAACTAGATTTATGGAAATCTACTACACTGTGTTTCATATTGAAAAATTGTACCTTTCAATTACTAGAGCAGTTTATACACTTTTCACTTAAAAATGTAATATGCCAGGCTTTATAACGGCAAAGTGGCACGTGGAACTGAAGGAGTCAACAGAGCAATTCACTGCAACGCCTGCAAGTCCATTGAAAAGAAATCTGAACAACAATACCCTTGCCGGCCTTGCAGTTGCTTATGACTAATGATGTTAACAATTTGACTGTAAACGTACAAACTAAAGGCACCACAATGACTCGAAACAGTAAATAGGTCTACTGTAATATCATTAAAAGAGATTATATTAAAGAGCCGACATTCGATATTATGGTTGGCTCACTGAAGATCGTAACATCAGAATAAGGAAGCGGGAAATGTTTTTTACTTATATCTTATCTTGCAGATTAGGTTTCAGATAGCAGTCAGGTTTTGTTGTATTATTAATCAACAAGCCATCGCGCAATTTGAAGCAACGTTGGCGCTCGTGCTGCGGCATTTACATCGCCACGAATTGGTTTTTGTTTTCGAATGACCATGCATTATTATATCGGGTATAGAGTCGAATCAGTCCGTTTCAAGGTCACTCGCCAGTTGGTCATAAGGTGCGCCAGGCATTAGAGAAGCGTCCGATTCCACTCGTCTGCTTTGACCCATGACATCAATATGGCGGAGATGGCTACTTCCAGCGTATACAAAATAACGATGACGCAACTGCATACACACGCCAACAAACGCAAATAAAAATAACAATAACGTCTCACTCAAAAACTAAAATGAAACTAACGTGCAAATGCGGAAAATTGGGGTTTAGGGCGTGGACAAGCTAAATATAAAACAATAAAATAAACACCACACCATACCAAAACAAATAATATCCAAAAAATTAATTTACAGAATTCCGCTAGATCAACAAAACCACTGGAATCTGGCATTTCCCTTGACCTATAAGCTCAATCGCAGATTCCGATACCAAGAAACAAGTACCTACAACCCCAAAAAGAGGAGTCGGACATTTGCCTTGACCTGTACAGCTCATCTGCAGGTCACAATACCAAAAAACCAACAGCTACAACTCCGAAAAGTGGAACGAAAGCCAACAACTGAAAAACGCAAACATCCCACATGAACTACATCAATTAAAATACAACCGACCTACCATAAATATACAACACACAAAACATCACAATTACTACGGAATAAAACCAAATCAAAAATTACTTAACAAGAGCCTCCAGCAATACCACTTATACTGGCTGGCTACACACACACACACACACACACACACACACACACACACACACACGTCCATCGTCCGACTGCTGGAACTCACGTCTATCTCATGTTGTTGCCACAAACGTGACGCCTAACATGTTCACCAATAACACTGAAAATCTGCTGAAGCTGTATATCACCCCCCCCCCCCCCCCAACGCAACTTCACTGTCATATCCATACCTAACAAAAAAAAACTCCTTTCAGCACAAGAAACACCAAAGTAATGAGACCTAACAAAAACGACAAACAAACAAACAGTAATTCACTGAAAACACTTCCACAACACACATTATCGCACCAACTACCTCAACTCAAAACCACTTTAGGACGATGGATGACAACGTAAACTCAAATTAATCCAATACCACGCGTTAAACTCAGCACGTCCACATTCACGGCCAGAGGGCAGCGTCAAATATGACAACACGATATCTACAAACACAACCAATTCAAAAACTCCTTGTATCAGTGACGTCACACACGACAGCACTACTACAGCACGGGTCAAAGCAGACGGGTAGAGTCGGACGCTGCCGTTAAAAAAATAGGTGCAGCGTCCACAAATTTGCTTACCAAAGAAATTTTTGTAGGCCATCAAGTATCTTCATCTGCACTGCCTCTGAAAGTGCCTCTCGCAGTTGGAGACCAAACGCCAAGAACAAAAATACACCTCAGTGCCTAGACACACGACACAATTAGTGTGTGACGTCATGAGGGCGCGGAGTTTGGTTTGAGTGTGGCTGTCTCCAGTTCTGTTGTATCTTATTTAATTTACATTTCTGATATGTTCGTTCTATCTTGTGAGATTTTTTTTTTTTTTAATTTAAAAACACTTATTACTTACTTTAATTATGTGTTTCCTCGAATTTCTGTTTCAGTTTATTATATTTATCTTTCTGATCTGTTCGTTCTATCCCGTGAGATTTTTTTTTAAAAAAAAGACGAAAAACACTAATCAGCTACTGAAGCATCTTTATCTTCTATGGGTTGCAGGGGTTACGACCCCTGGGGAGGTGGGTGGGTATTCATGCATGGCTGTCTTCACTTACGCGTTGTAGCTACGCAAGGCGTCTAAATTTGTTTATATTTAGTTTGCCCCCCACCCAAAACACCCCATTTCCCGCGCTTGTCCCGTTAGTGTCATTAGGCTTCTTGTGGAAAGTGTGTGCGTTTGTTTTTGTTTCCGCCATATTTGTGACGTCATGGGTCAAAGCAGACGGGTGGGATCGGACGCTTCCGTATTTCCGTTTGTAGAATATAATTGTAAATATGGTTGTAAACTCCGGCTCAAAGTCTGCATTCTATGGGAAAAAACTCGTCGATTTCTTGTTTCAAGTCACTTGAAATCTTTCAGTGCCATGCCTGAACACGGAAACACCACCGAAAAGGCACGAAATACCACTGATGGCGATGGCGTGACCTTCATACCCATAGATGAGTTTTGAAATAAAAAGTGAGTTATCCAAGAAAAACTTTTGTGGCTGCATGTAAAAAAAGAAGTACAGTACTTTCTCGTAAGCAGTCACAGCAAAGCAGGCGGAAGAAAGAGAGTTTGAAACTTACCTTTCCGTAGTCGAGGACGCCGTCATCCCCGTCGCAGCTCAAGTCGTGTGTGAATTCTCCGAAGTTTTCAGTCGATCCGTGGGAACTTGATGATCGCACAATACATTCATGAACTCATCCCCGCTTGGTGAACTCTTTAAATCGGCCACTGTAGTCAACTTCGGTACCCAGCAAACAATACAGAATCAAACGAGAAATATGTGTGTGTGGGGGGGGCGGGGGGGGGGGGGGGGGGCAGCGAGAGGAATGTCAGTAAATTTGAAACGCGAAAGTGCCATAACACGAACATTGATGCCCGTTCTGCTAATGCTGTCGCGTTAATAACCGACGGGGTTGGACGGCAGCATCTCGTAAACAGACAAAAAGAATCTGCTGTTTCCGCGGAAACGTAGAATCACGAACAACAATGCGCCTCTTCTCTTCTACTCATATGCGATTATATCCACAAATTTCCCGATAACGATATTCAAAAGAAAACCAAGTTCACACTTTTGTTTCTGCTGCTCGAAACTGGACGTGCTTCCAGCAAGCAAGTCGTTCACACGATATTCTTGACGCGGACACGGAGATGATGCTATGAAAAACACAAAGTGAATTTTTCGAGACAGCCGTTTGCAAATGTCGCGGAACGCGCCCGAATCCGCACGTGGCAAACGGCCTACTGATCAGCTGATTTGCCCTCCGCCTCAAGGACAAATGGGCTGTTGGTGTGACGTCACAAGGTCGCCGCGGGTTAGTAGGGGGAACGGCACATGTAAAGCGCCCTACACATCCGCGAACTGACCGACCGACCAACAAATTGGGATGTAGGGCGGTTAGGACCACCACATATCACCCAACAAATTGTGCGAACCGCCGACAAAAGTTCGTATTTTGTCACTATGAGCGGGTTTAAATGCTGTTCTAATATACGTGACAGGGTGGGAAGTGGACGAAACTTTAAGAGCAGAGTTTTTGGAGAAATTCAGCCACTGCAGATGTTTGTACGAAGAGTATACCAATACGGACGCAAGAAATGAAGCACATTTTTAATTTTTTTAACAAATCTATAACGGTTTCGTGTGACACTTAGAAAGAATGAAATTCCGTCGACATTCTGTACTTCTGTTTCTAGGTTTTATTTCCGAAACTTGTCAGAAATGAAATCTGAAAACAGAAATATCGTTATTTAGTGGACGTTAATTCATAAAATACACCCGCTTCATTGTTATAAGTGCTAAAAAAAGTCAAGCCTGTATTCAAGCATTCTGCAATGAAGAGCAAAGAGTTTGACTTTCTTATGGTTCTAACAGTTGCTAAATGCTTCATACCTTATGTATCCGTTGTATCTATTAGATGATGTGCGCCACCACAGTTTGTAGTTTTTCTGCTTCGAATTATAAATGAATTACAGGCCATCATCCTTAACGTCGATATGCAGTAGGATTTTAGAACATATATTGTGTTCGAACATTATGACTTACCTGGAAGGAAACGGTCTATTGACACACAGTCAACATGGGTTTAGAAAACATCGTTCTTATGAAACACAACTAGCTCTTTATTCACATGAAATGTTGAGTGCTATTGACAAGGGATTTAAGATAGATTCCGTATTCCTGGATTTCCGGAAGGCTTTCGACTCTTTACCACACAAGTGGCTCGTAGCGAAATTGCGTGCTTATGCAAATCGTCTCAGGTATGTGACTGGATTTGTGATGTCCTGTCAGAGCGGTCACAGTTCTTAGTAATTGACGAAAAGTCATCGGGTAAAACGGAAGTGATTTCTGGCGTTCCCCAAGGTAGTGTTATAGGCCCTTTGCTGTTCCTTATCTATATAAACGATTTTGAAGACAATCTGAGCAGCCGTCTTTGGTTGATTGCAGATGATGCTGTCGTTTATCGACTAATAAAGTCATCAGAAGATCAATACAAAATGCAAAACGATTTAAAAAAGATATCTGAATGGTGCGAAAAGTGGAAGTTGACCCTAAATAACGAAAGTGTGAGGTCATCCACATGAGTGCTAAAAGGAACTCGTTAAACTTCGGTTACACGATAAATCAGTGTAATCTAAAAGCCGTAAATTCAACTAAATACCTAGGTATTACAATTACGAACAACTTAAACGTGAAGGAACATTTAGAAAATGTTGTGGGGAAGGCTAACCAAAGACTGTTTTTTATTGGCAGGACACTTAGAAAATGTAATAGACGTTCTAAGGAGACTGCCTACACTACACTTGTCCGTCCTCTTTCAGAATACTGTTGCGCGATGTGGAATCCTTACCAGTTAGGGCTCACGGAGTACATCTAAAAGTTCAAAGAAAGGCAGCACGTTTTGTATTATCGCGAAATATGGGAGAGAGTGTCATAGAAATGATAAAGGATTTGGGCTGGAAATGATTAAAAGAAAGGCGTTTTTCGTTGCGACAGAATCTTCTCACGAAATTCCAACCACCTACTTTCTCCTCCGAATGCGAAAATATTTTGTTGACACCAACCTACATAGGGAGGACCTACATAGGGAGGAAAGATCACCACGATAAAATAAGGGAAATCATAGCTCGTACGGAAAGATATAGGTGTTCATTCTTTCCACGCGCTATACGAGATTGGAATAATAGCAAACTGTGAAGGTGGTTCGGTGAACCCTCTTCCAGGCACTTGAATGTGATTTGCAGAGTATCCATGTAGATGTAGAGAGTTTCTTAAACTTACAGGTCATCTTTTATGCTACGTACATAAATACATTGATATTGTTTAGATGATCGTCTTCCGTTTCATTTATTTTCCTTTGCCGTGATGTATTTCCTCCAACTATAAATCACATAGATGGTTTCAGGAATCATTTTAGTTAATAATTGTGGGATACAACAGCACTGAATCTGAGGCTCAATTTACTTCGGCCAGTGGCTAGAAACCCTAATGCAGCTAACAGCCTCTCCTCGCAACTTACAGCTCCTCTCATGACTATGTCCTTTTTTGTTAAGAATGGTTTGATGTTGTTCAGTAGCCTCGAAATGCGCGATCATCCGTCCTTAGATAACTAAGAAAATGATCGGATCGCATCTGCATAAATAGCAGAATGTGGGTGAAATTTCTTTCCCTGCATTAGCTACTTTTGGCCTTGTTACCACTAAAACAGATAAGGTAAAACCTAGTTTTTGTTTCTGTGGAAAACTAAAGGGCATCTCGTAAAACATTAACTCAACAAAGGAAAACAACAGGGTGGCGCTGTACACACTGAACGCAGTCAATCGGGACGTGTTTAGCCTGCCTCGAAATTGGTCGGTCGGTCGATACGTTTTGTGTGTGTGTGTGTGTGTGTGTGTGTGTGTGTGTGTGGCACTTCAGTAGGGTAAGGACACTGAACGCAGTCAATCGGGACGTGTTTAGCCTGCCTCGAAAGTGGTCGGTCGGTCGGTCGGTCGATACGTTTTGTGTGTGTGTGTGTGTGTGTGTGTGTGTGTGTGTGTGTGTGTCACTTCAGCAGCGCAAGGACACTGAACGCAGTCAATAGGGACGTGTTTAGCCTGCCTCGAAATTGATCGGTCGGTCGGTTGGTCGGTCGATACGTTTTGTGTGTGTGTGTGTATGTGTGTGTGTGTGTGTGTGTGTGTGTGTGTGTGTTTGTGTGGTACTTCAGTAGGGCAAGGATAAACGTACGCAGCGCCCTTCGAGCGCTGCACTATTTGCTCGACATTCAGCGTTCCGGGCGACGGAAAAAGGACTGCATCGACCGGCTGCTCTCCAATTCACGCTGAAGTGGCTAGCTGAGGATTCATCGAAGCACTTTCTATTTCTCTACCGTCCCACCTTCGAATAGCACGCAGTAAACAAAAAAAAAAACGCTTCAGTTTTGTCCTGCGAGCTTTCCTTCTCTTCCTTTACTATGATGCTCGTTTCTTCCTAATTAGCTGGTAGTTAAAAAAATATTTTCCCCTGTGGAGGACAAAGTTGATGACAAATTTCGTGAAAAGATCGCGCAGCTACTAAAACCGCCTCTGTTTAAATAATTGTCACTCCAATTCCCGTATTATATCCGTGACTTTCTTTTCGCTTTTTCGCGATAGTGCAAACGAGCACTTATTTTACGTTCTCCATCAGCCATGTCTGGTAAGGATCCCATACGCCACAACAACACTGTAGCAGGGGACGGACAAGCATGAAGTAGACAGTCTCTTTACTAAATTTGTTACAGCTTCTAAGTGCCTTGCCCATAAAACGCGGCCTTTGCTCCGTCTTACCCGCGACAGAGGGGTAAGTTATTCGTAAGTAACACAGTTCAATACTGAGCACGTCCATGAAGCTCTTAATCACGTACAACATAACCTCCAAGTGTTATAATTCGCACGTTATAGATTCGTCTGTTATCTAATATGTCTAATATCCTGTAAACATTTAGCCTTTGTGGCGAATACAATCATTTGCAATCACGCAGCCTCGGCAGGAGAAAATCTCGAAGTAACTGCATCAGCTTCATACTTCGTAACATATTGTGAATCGAACCTTGGATCTTTGAGCAACTGGTGCAGGTAAATTTGTGAGGGCAGGTCGTAAGTCCCGCTTGGACGCCTCAGCCTCTAGGGCACTTGCCCGAGAAGGCAAACGTGCCACGTTCGAGCCCCTGCCAGGGACACAGAGTTGACCTGCCAGGAAGTTTCGTATCAACGCACACTCAGCCGCAGGGAAAAAATTCGTTCCGGAAACAATCCCCCAGGCTGTGGCTAAACCACGTCACCGCAGTTCCTATCTTCCAGGAGTGCTAGTCTACATCCATCTACATCCACACTCCGCAAGCCACCTGACGGTGTGTGGCGGAGGGTACTTTCAGTACCTGTATCGGTTCTCCCTTCTATTTCAGTCTCGTATTGTTCGTGGAAAGAAAGGTTGTCGGTATGCCTCTGTGTGGGTTCTAATCTCTCTGATTTTATCCTCATGGTCTCTTCGAGAGATATACGAGGGCATTTCGAAAAGTAAAGATACAATGGTTCGCAGTCCTTAAATACAACATTTATTTAGAAAACGTCAGTTACATCTTATTAACTGGATTATTTGTTATTTTTCGACATAATCACGCCCCTTATAGAAACATTTCTTAAGTTGGTGCACAAGCTTTTGTATTTCACAGTCATAGAAAGTTGCCGCCTGTTGTCGGAACCACATTTCAGCTTCATCTTTGATCTCTTTATCGTCGTGGAATGATTTTCCACCAAGATGTGACTTCAGGTAACGGAAGACATGGAAGCTGGTGGGCGCAAGGTCCGGGCTGTATGACGGATGGTCCAATACGTCCCATTTGAATTGTTTGAGTAGTGCTTTGGTTACGAGCGCTGTGTGAGGCCGAGCGTTGTCATGAAGCAAGCGGACTCCACTTGTCAGCATTCCCCTGCGTTTGTTTTGAATTGCCCTTCGCAAGATGATGTAATGTCTCTGCTATAAGTTATATGAGGCCTCTATAAGTTCGTGAAGTTAAATATCGTAAAGCTATCTTTCATAAAACCTTGTAAGAAACATATACAAATAAGCAATACTATATTTGCAGGTTGCCAAATTATACTTTAAATTCTGATTGAAAACGAGCGCCAGGCTTCCTACAAATAATATCAGAAGCGTTAGCGTAATAAAATTTATGCAAAGAGGCACCTGACCTATAATAAATTGTATCACTGAAAATAGTCACTTTATGACAAAATAATTCTTGTGATTTGATGCTAATTAATCTTGATAGTATTTTTAAATAAGTTCTTCTGCTCCGGCTTCGTCGTATTTCCTGTGGAAATAAAAAGTTTAAATGCGCCGCGTAATGGCGGCCAACTTTCTCAGTCAAAGATGATCGCAGCTAGCTCCGCAGCAGTTGCTACACAAACTCTTGCGTTATAATAAATGTGGTGTGGGTTCCTTAAATGATTACTCTGCACTCTAGATTAGCTTATTATATTTTCGTAACTTTTTTACACATCAATTATGTTCTAGTAATTAAACGAGAGCAAGACAAAAGCTATCGAAATACAATCGTACCTTCTGCACTCAAACAATCGCTAAGACACAAGAAAACATCAAAAGACGACTAAGTTCATTGTCTTCCAGTCCTTTCATAATTTAACAAAGATTATAGTGTTCAGTTCTTCAGTTTACACATGTCATCTTATATCACGGAGAATAATGTCTTTTTTCTATTAGCAGAATCGATAAATTGTCTTTAAAGGTATTTCGTCACTTTGTCCGTATCACAATTAGGCATTAAAGTTCACACAACATTACGCATGTCGTTATTTATATCGTTCATGTCAAATATATGGAAAGGGATACTGTAATGAACAGGCAGGAAAACTTTTCTTAAATTTGGTAGTTCTCTGTTACGGTTTGCTGACTTCAGTCTACAATGTTTCACGCGTCTGTTTATCTTGAGAAAACTTTTCTGTTACGACGGCCTAGTGTAAAGCTTTGCCTCCGAATTTTTTATGCGGAAACTCAAAGATTTTTAAACAAACCAATCGATGTTAGTATTTTACATCTTTACGATATTGCAGTGCCTGTGTTATTCCGAATTACGATACAAAGTTCCCACGGAAATGCATGTATGTCCGTAGGAACAGGCATTTAGGCGGGCTACAGCCGTTATGAAATTCATTAAATGTATTCGTAGTTGCGAATATGGATAAACATCAGTTGTGTAATGGAATGACGATAAGGGACTTTGCACCGTAATTCATAACAACACGAGCACTGCAATACATCGTATTTATCCGCCTTTACTGGAAAGGATGTGCAAGTACAGGTTGTAGACACATGGCTGCCGTCATATCAAAGTTTGGGTATGGCCGTGACTCTTGCTCGGGTAGCCAAATGGCAAGGCGCCCGCTCGAGATAACCGGCAAATCCGGGTTCGAGTCTCGGTCCGGTGGAATTTTCGTTGCCGTCAGTCCATTACGCAGCGCATGGTTATCCATATTCGCAACTGCCAATACATTTAACCTATTCTGCATCTTTGTTCTTCATGTTTACAAATTTGGAGCTCTCTGGCGCTAGAGGGCTCGGAATTGTACGAGGGTTGTTTTTTAAGTAAGGGCCGTTTTTATTTTTAAAAAAAGATACAAATACTTTTGTAAAAAAACTTTTATTTTCTGATTCCACACACTTTTACCTATTTTTCTACATAGTTGCCTTGTTTATTTAAGCACTTGTCATGCCGTACAACTATGTTTTTAATTCCCTCTTCAAAGAATTCGGCCGCCTGCTCCGACAGCCAATAGTTCACGGCCGCTTTCATTTCATCGTCGTCATTGAAGCGCTGCCCGCCAAGATGGTGTTTCAGGTACCGGAAAAGGTGAAAATCGCTAGGAGCAAGGTCGGGGCTGTATGGTGCATGGTCCAAAACTTCCCAGCCAAAAGAATCAATCAAATCCCGAGTCTTTTAAGAGGCGTGAGGCCTAGCATTATCGTGCAGGAGCAAAACTCCTTTTGTCAGAATGCCGCGCCTTTTGTTTTGAATTGGTCTGCGGAGCTTCTTTAGAGTTGCACAGTAGGCATCTGAGTTGATTGTCGTTCCTCGTGGCATATAAGTCCACTAGCAAAACACCGCGCCGGTCCCAGAACACAGTTGCCATAATCTTGCGCTTTGACAGCGTCTGTTTGGCTTTGACCTTGACGGGTGAGGTTGTGCGTCGCCATTCCATCGCTTGTCGCTCGCTTTCGGGACTGATATGGGATACCCATGTTTCATCTCCAGTGACAATTTCACTCAACATGTCATCCCCTTCTTCCTCGTAACGAATCAAGAAGTCCAATGAAGTGGCAAATCTCTTCCCTTTGTGGTCCTCTGTGAGGAGTCTGGGTACCCACCGAGAACACAGTTTCTTAAAGTTTAGGTTTTCAGACACAATTCTGTACAAAACCGATCTCGAAACTTGTGGAAATACCAAAGAAAGAGTGGAAATTGTGAATCTTCTGTCCTCACGAATCTTTGTTTCGACTGCAGCCACCAAATCATCAGTGATCACAGAGGGCCGGCCTGAGCGTTCTTCGTCATGGACGTTTTGACGGCCATTTTTAAACTCTCTAACCCATTGACGCACTTTACCTCCACTCATTGCATTCGAGCCATAAATTACCGTTAACTGACAATGAATTTCTGCAGCTGATAGGCTTCTCGCGGTCAGAAAACGTATCACTGACCGTATCTCACACGCGGCGGGCGATTCAATAATCGTAAACATTATAAAGTAGCACAGCGATGCGTACACGTCAGCTACAGAGCTGCAACTTGCATCAGTGTGAGCAGGAAGGATGCCGGCAAGTGGCGCGGTGGCTTGTTGCGGCGTCCGCGCGAACTACGGGACGTGCGCTTCACTCACCATTCAGCGCTCGCATTTCGTGTTTCTAATCCCAGCATTCTGGTATTCGGTAAAATAATAATTCAGGCAATATTAATAATTTCTATGGGTTGCCTGATTTATTTGACGATTTTTACAGCTTGTCTCACACTGATCTGTTAGAGGAGCTCGGCGCCAGGAATTTTCTTTATTTATGGGGGAGGGCAGCAGTCTTCCTAGCAGCCATGACGGCTCCCCGTTTCCCACCCTTTTTCCGATCGCCAGGGTAGCACGTGGTGTCGTTTGAAAGTTCAGTAGTGGGAAAAGTTTCTCCTGTTCTCAGTTCCCCAACCTGCCTTACCAACCTTGTAACTGCTATTTCTGCTCGACTTTAACGTCGCGAGGTCGCCTCCCTGTGAAATTCCGGCCCTATGATCGGCCAGTTCAGGTGCGCGCCCGTTTTTCGCGGGCGGGCGCCATCCGCCCTCCGCAGGTGGATAGTGGACAAAGGCGCAGTAGTGCAGTTCTAGTGTGACTGTGCCGGAGACCGGAGGTGCCGCTTCCAGGAGATGAAGTTCGGTAAATATGAGGGTCGACGTGCACTGTATATTCACGCCCTGCGGCCCAGAGGGAACCTGATAGGTCATTGTGAATAGATTCGCGTCTTGCGGGTTTTATTCCTTTAGTACGGGAGGCTAACTAGGGATTCACGCACAGTAGCATCTTTCTTAAATGGTTCAAATGGCTCTGAGCACTATGGGACTTAATATCTACGGTCATCAGTCCCCTAGAACTTAGAACTACTTAAACCTAACTAACCTAAGGACATCACACAACACCCAGTCATCACGAGGCAGAGAAAATCCCTGACCCCGCCGGGAATCGAACCCGGGCATCTTTCTTAGTCTTTGGCTGATTCATGGTGGTGGTCGTTGCATGCCTGCAACTTCTTCCTTTAGTAAAGTGGACCCCATTTGATAATACGGCGATAGTTCCTAAAATTCCTTTTCTCCTGCTATCGTGGCTTGTTATGAACGTACGTTGGGCAGGCTGCTGAACTCGAATCTTTCTTCCCCCATCCCTATTTGGTTGCATTATTGTTCAATTTTCAACTTCTGGTAAACCTTGCGGGATGTAAGGTCGTGGTCCATGAAACTTTTCAGCTCCTAACGTTTCGTCCAGTGCTTCGCTGGACATCTTCAGAGGGGTGTTTCTCCTCCGGTGAGTCTTGCAGTCGGCAAGACTCACCGGAGGAGAAACACCCCTCTGAAGATGTCCAGCGAAGCACTGGACGAAACGTTAGGAGCTGAAAAGTTTCATGGACCACGACCTTACATCCCGCAAGGTTTACCAGAAGATACGTCATCCGGTCGTGAAAGCCTTCATACTACAATTTTCAACTGTTTAATAAATGAGCCCTTTAATCTTACATTCTCCCTTTCATTACAAGAAATCACCCCTAGTGTCACAGAATAATGCAGAACTATAACGGTTGCAATAAGATTGTGCAGGTCTCGCGCCATTAACGATAGTATAAAGATTCAATATCGCGACCCTGGCACGACCATTGCACGCATGACACCGATAATAGTAATGATCATTTTCAATAATCCTCCATTGATAAACTGGGAAGTGTTCACGGCTCAGTATGAGAACGTGAGCACTAAATCCACATGATGTGGTGGAAGTAGTGGGCTCTGTTTTACCTTGCTCGTTTAGACAAAATATCAAAAATCACAGCCCCTACAGCAAGGAATAGTAACCTGAAAATTAGCGAGCCACCGATTTTACCCGCGTCCGGCCATCCTGATTTACATTTTCCGTGATTTTCCTAAATCGCTCCAGGCAAATGCCGCGATGGTTCCCCACGCTTCCCTAATCCGATGGGACCGATAACCTCGCTGTTTGGTCTCCTCCCTCCCAAATCAACCAACCAACCAACCAACCAACCAACCAATTGTAACGTGTAACATGGCGGTGTGTAACGTAACAACGTTGTGCGTGGAAACAGGGTGCTGTAATCGAGTATCGATCCGAAAAGTTCGTGCACACACGGAGCACGCACGCCTTCAGCGTGACAATGCCTGACCTCACACGTGCACCGCGACAGCTGCCACTCGTTCGCTGTCATGGCCCATCCACCATACAGTCCCCAATCCGATTTTCATCATGTTCCAAAACTTAACGAACGCCTTCGATGGCTTCACTTTGATAGTGATGAAGTGGCGCTAGCGGAAGTGACATTGTGGCTCCGTCAACGAAGTCAAACACTCTACAGTGACGGCATCAACAAACTGGTCTCTCGTCTGCAGAAATTGTCTTCGCCGTCAGGGGACCATGTTCAGAAATAAATATGTAGACATGAAAAATAAATATATATGATGTTAATAAAGTTTGTTTTGTTTATAAAGCCTTAAGACCATTTGTATAAAAAATTCGGTGCCATAACTTTTCAGCGTGCCCTTGTATATTCGCCCCCACTGGTCGATTATACGTGTAGTCGTTTTTGCTATTCCTGCGCTGGTTTGCGAGCAGCATTGAAGTAATGAATTTAAACATCATGCATGATGCGGCAGTTTTTCACGTATCTCATTGTCTACAACTTCATATCTCATAATCTATGTGTCATACAATGATGTGCCGGCCGGTGTGGCCGTGCGGTTCTAGGCGCTGCAGTCTGGAACCGAGCGACCGCAACGGTCGCAGGTTCGAATCCTGCCTCGGGCATGGATGTGTGTGATGTCCTTAGGTTAGTTAGGTTTAATTAGTTCTAAGTTCTAGGCGACTGATGACCTCAGAAGTTAAGTCGCATAGTGCTCAGAGCCATTTGAACCATACAGTGATGTAATTTTGTACGTGCATTCAGTGGCATATGTGGACACCATGTGCAAAATGTTTTGCACATGGATTTAGCAGCAAAGAAATAATAAATTTAAACGTCATGCACTACGCAGCAGTTTTATACGAATCTTATTGTTTATGATGTCATATCTCTTGGACTGTGATGGGTAGGTGGTTCTTATCCCATAGAAACTGTTGCCTTACCATAATGAATATGTGTACCACTTTTGGTTGAAATCGGTCCAGTGGTTTAGGAAGAGATGTGGAACATACACCTATATACGAGGTATCCATTTATATAATATGTGTGGATTAAGTAATATATAATTTGAAATGCCCAATTAACGGTTGCTTTAAGTAGGTTTATCTGTGTTGAGCTTATTTCTTAAGTCTTATTGCGTTGTAGAATTATTTCATGGGTCAACATACTCAGTGAAAAATAGGACTTTTCATCTGTAGGACATTACGTGGTGATATCCCGACCCACTCACATGGGAAAAAACTCGTACACAGTCAACCGATACTGCTCATATTTGGCAGGTTGCTTGAGTACAGCCTAAAACACAAGATTTTAAAACGAAAGACTTTGAGATGTTTTGGCTCAACAACTCACCCCCCTCCCATCCCGTTTTTGAGTACGCTACCCCTAAAGTTCATGATGCTCAATTGTCTCATAACTGAGGGGGTCGACAGATAACTGAAAACTGAGAATTTTTCATCGCCATACGTGGGGGTCCACAAACGAATATTTTTCTAGAAATCGAAGAAAGAAACTTCCGCGAGTCTCGTTTATGTACCCATAAGGTAAAAGTTCCTCGGCGGAAGCAAGGCATTCGGCTGGAAAGCAAAAAAATCTGTGTTCGATTCCCAGATGCATTTGCAGTTTTTCTTTCTTCTGTTTGTATACTAGTGAGCCTGGCTGTACTTCGCAGCTGCTAAATATGTTTGGCAACTGGATATAAGTCCCAATCTCATTCTGCGTTTCCTCTCTTATCCCTGTCCTCTCCCCTACTGCCTTTGCCCATCTCTTCCTCCTCCTCCATATCTCAGTCCATCACCTTACCCCCTCCCCTGCCCTCTACATCTCTTATCCCAATCCCTCCGTCTCCATCTCCTCACCTCTCATCTCTTTGTCCATATCCTCTTTCCCCTCCTTAACATCCATCTCCTCCCGCCTTCTCTGTCCATCTGCTCCTCCTCCCTCTCTCTGCCCTTATTTACTGTTATTACAAACGAAACTTCGAATGGGAATAGAAGTCTAAACGAATGGGTAAATCGGTCGGAATCATTATTACTACATGGGGTATGAGAGAGACCATTACAGCTGCTGGATCTTTGAGGATAGTAGCTTTAACGATAGTATTTTGCATGGTTTTCACCTACGAACGGGTAGGCCATGAACTCAACTTTCCTGTTTCCTGTTAAAAAACGCCTGTGAAATCGAAAACAAATCCGCATATTTTCACAGCACAGCTTAGCATGTTCATCCTTGAAGCCGTTTTAACGGAAAGTGTTTAATGTATAACATATATATATATATATACAGGGTGAAAAGTATTTAAACCGACAAACTCTGGGAGGATGTAGGGGACATCAAAACAAATATTTTTCCCTGATGTTATTTTTTCCTATGAGGATTACTTAAGGGGATACGGAATCGGATTTTGGGTTAAAAATCGAATTTTTTTTTATTGGCGTATTATATTCTGCCATGTTTCCTCTTTAAAATGACGTATCATACATAGCTCTACTACAATTATAACTATTTTATTTTTATATATTTGTGAGATCGGGTATTGCGCTTTAGTTATACACGTCTCTCGTGGCTGACCATGAACTTTTTGGCAGTACCTTTAAAGTGACATGAATTCAAATATCCCGGTTTCCAGCGACTATTTATACACTAGTTGCCCGAAAATGTTTCTCTCTGCTTTCCTCAAGTTACTCTTTGACTTTGTGGCGGGACTGTTTTGTAAACAGTGTGATATAAGAAAGTAGTTGTTGTTGAGTTATTTCGTATTTAGTGCTTCATTTTTCGCAGTGAAAATGCCTAGAGCTAAAGCAAAAGTATTTAAAAAGCGTGTGAACTGGCAAAAGAAAAGAAATAATGATTCATTAGCAAAGCAAAGCAGTTCATCATCATCACTGTTGGAAAATGTGAATCCACTTATTACTGATTTGCCGAACGAACTTACACCAAATGAAAACAGTGCTTCTCATAAAAAACTAAGAGATTTGGAAGAGAAATATAATTTACTTGATAGAGGGAATGAAGTTTTTGAACTCATTGATACGAATATATTGTGTGAAGCTCTTGAAAACAGTTTGTGCTGCAAAAAATGTCATGGAAACGTTTCTCTGAAAGTAGAATCCCATGTTGGCCTGGCTGCCCAGTTTAATTTAATATGCAGTGTTTGTAAATACAGCTGTAAGTTTCCAAGTTCGGTTTCAGTAACTGTAAATAATGGATACAAGAAAACTGAACTTTATAGTGTAAATATTAGGTTAGTTTATGGATTGCGAGCAATTGGTAAGGGCAAAGCAGCTGGTGATATGCTATGTGGTGTTCTAAATCTTCCAAGTGCACCTTCAAAGTTTGAAGCTTACAATTATGTACTAGGATCTGCAGTTGAAGATGTAGCACAGAAGTCAATGCAGGTTGCTGTGGAAGAAGCAGTGGAAGAAAATGACGGCAGTCGTGACCTCACAGTGGCGTTTGATGGCACGTGGCAGAAAAGGGGCCACACCTCCAACAATGGTGTTGTAACAGCAACTAGTGTTGATACTGGCAAGGTTATTGATGTTGCAATAATGTCTAAATACTGTAGGTGCACAGGCAGGCTGAAAAATGAACACAGTGATGACTGTATTGCTAATTATTATGGTAGTAGTGGTGGCATGGAGGTTGCTGGGGTGAAGAAAATTTTTCATCGCTCTTCACAGTGGTATAATGTTCGCTATGTCAAATATCTGGGAGATGGTGACTCTAAAGCATTCAAAGAAGTTTTGGAAAGCAAACCATATGGGAACAGTGTAAATATAAGCAAACTTGAATGTATAGGACATGTGCAGAAGAGAATGGGTGCCAGGCTGAGAAGGTTAAAATCAGTTATGAAAGGGAAAAAACTAGATGATGGGAAAACCTTGGATGGCAGAGGAAGATTGACTGATTCCATAATAGACCACATTCAGAACTGCTATGGCCTTGCAATCAGGCAAAATACAGGCAATCTTGAAGAAATGAGGAGAGCTATATGGGCTTTATATTTCCACACCGCATCCACGGATGAGCATCCACAACATGGTTTGTGCCCCAAAGGTGAAAACAGCTGGTGTAAATACAATAGGGGACTAACAACAGGAGAGAAATACATTCACCACCACAGTCTACCATCAGCCATCATGGCAGAAATAAAGCCCATTTTCAGAGATCTGGCTGACAGAAGTCTTCTGATGAAATGTCTTCACGGAAAAACGCAGAACCCCAACGAGTGCTTGAATAGTGTGATATGGCATCGTCTCCCAAAAACAGTGTTTGTCGGAATTAATACACTACATTTTGGTGTGTATGATGCTGTGGCAACCTTCAATCTTGGAAATATAACTAAATGCCAGGTCCTTCAAGAGTTGGGTATGTGTGTTGGTTCCCGTACGGTACGTGCTATGTTCTTTTTAGATCAGCACAGACTAAGGCATGCTGATAATATAATCAAGACATTAGTGAAAAAAGCAACAGGTGCAGAGGGGTGCCAAAAGAAGACTTGAAGATGATTATGAAGACTGTGAAGGGGGTATTAGCTACGGATCAGGAATGTTTTAATCTTCTTTCTCCGTTTCCCGTAAGTTTACTTTTTACTTCATCTAGGAACATTATCTCAGGTACTGGTCAACCTAGAAGTCTGAAATTTTTATGACGTAGTGACATAGGTCCCTATTACATACTGAAACAACGATTTTTTAATTACTTGATTTACAAAAGACTTAGGGGTGATAGTCTAGTAAAAAGCGATGGAAAAAATGTACTTAAAAATAAATGTACAATATCTCTGTAAGAAAATACTTTGACAATAAACTGTTGTTTCAGTATTGTTGTAACATATGAATGCACATACAGTAAAATTTTTACCTCTCTGTCTCCAGTAGTCTGTGAGAAAATGTTCCCTATAGTAGGCATATATTAACATTGCGGGGATAGGTGATTCCGTATCCCCTTAAACCGGTGGAGGCTGCATTACGCTCTTCAGTTGTTAGAGGCCATATTACGATCTTCAGTTGTTCGACGGCATATTATCTCTTCAGTGGTAGGCAACTGCTGTCCACCAGTGTAGTAGTGCATTGTCTCTGTTTACTAATGGAGTGAGTACACTGATATGGTTGGTGCGTACTACGTAGCGCACCACAACGAACGACCTGCACAGCGGGTTTATCAACAACAATATCCCAATCGACGTATCCCGCATCATACGACCTTTGCTGCTGTGTACCAACGTCTGCGCGGTACCGGGTCATTTAGCAGATTACCTGGACAGGGACGACTTCGCACGGTAAGAACGCTGCAATTTGAGGAAGCTGTCTTGCAGCATGTGGAGCGGGATCCTTCAATCAGCACTCGTGCAATTGTACGTAACATGGGGACGAATCAGACGAATGTAAGAACAGTCCAGAGCAATTGTTGCGTCCATTTCACTTACAGCGTGTCCACAACCTGGAACCAGATGATTATCCACCCAGAGCACAGTTTTCGCAGTGGTACCTGGAAAAGTATGAAATGCATCCTACATTTCCATCTTGTGTGCTGTTTACCGATGAAGCAACGTTCGGGCGTGATGGAGTCTTCAACATGCACAATTCGCATGTTTGGAGTGAGGATAACCCACATGCCACAGTTACTAGCGCTCATCAAGTGCGGTTCTTCGTTAATGTACGGGTCGGTGTTGTTAGGGACTGTTTAATTGGGCCGTATCACAATTTTCTCGCCAGAGCACTGCCAGAATTGCTGGAAGACGTCCCGCTCCCTACAAGACAACACATGTGGTTCCAACATGACAGAGCGCCGGCACATTTCAGTCGTCGTGTGTGTCGATTCCTGGACCGACGGTTCCCAGAAACGTGGGTCGGCAGAGGTGGTCCTGTACCATGGCCTGCTCGATCCCCAGATATGTCCCCTCTGGACTTTTTTGTGTGGGGAGAGAAGCGTAACCTTGTTTACGCAACTCCTGTTGCATCAGAAGAGGATATGGTTGCCTGGATAGTAGCAGCAGCATGAACAATTCAGGATACTCTTGGGGTTTTTGCCCATGCCAGACAGTACATGATCCGACGGTGTAACCTTTGTTTACGTGTCAATGGAGGCATTTTTGAAACTCTACTGTAATTGGAATTGGGTTGTGTTAATGTGTTGTCTCTTGGTCATAAAAAAATTAAAAGTGTTTGTTGGTTTATTTAATTTGCCGCCAGAGGAATCTTCCTCTACCGGTTTAAAAACACCTCATAGGAAAAAATATTTGTTTTTATGTCCCCTACAACCTCCCAGAGTTTGTCGGTTTAAATACTTTTCACCCTGTATATCCATTGGTTAAGGCTGTGTGTTGGTAGTTAGTCAGTCAGTCAGCTGGTCGAGAGGGTATTCAGTCAGTCATTCAGTTGGGGCAGTTAGTCAGTAGGTCGAGAAGAGATCGACAGTCAGTCAGATGGTCGAGAAGGGCTGTGCTTACCAGTCAGTCAGTCAGTCAGTCAGTCGGGACAGTCAGTCAGTGAGCTGGTCGAGAAAGGATTCAGTCAGTCAGTCACGTGGTCGGGAAGGGATCCAGCCAATCTAACCTTTCATTGAATTTGTGTAAATTGAAACAAAACAGCTTCACTAAGGTAACGAATTTACTGAAATGAATTAAGTCAGAATTCATTGTTCCGGAGTCATAATGGATCGCGCAAGAGGAATTCTTATTCGATTTCCCCGTAAAGAGCTGTCTACGCTTTTCGCTGGTCTCACTTATTCGACGATGATATGGCTGTCTTGTGTTACACGATATTTTGACACCTCAACTGGTGGCATTTTTTCCAAAGAAATGTAGGGCGAACTAAAATAAATTTGGCGTTTGTAACACAAAAAATTACCATGATCTGACATCAATTTAATCTTTACAATACGCCAAAGATATGATCATGACTGACAACACACTGAAATATCGCTTTCAGTTGTATTCTTTTTCGCAAAATATCAATATTCAGCTTGGAATTTGTTATTGTTATGAAAGCATGTGACAGCTAAACTGTGGAACCGACCGTTAAATTTCTTTCATTAACGGCTTCATACAAAAACACCATCCAAATTTGTGACTTTTCCGGTGGAAAGTCCAAAAAATTTCTTTTATAAAAAGCTTTTCATGACAATTACAAACACAAAGGGGGAACATTGAGCCAAATCGGTCGAGCCGTTCTCAAGTGACGATCTTTCATACACGCTCCAACTGATTTTTCTTCATATAGATTTTTGCAGTTTAGAAACTGGTAGAATACGAGGACTAATAAGGTAAGTAAATCAATAAGGAGTAATAACAAAGTAGCCAAATAAATTTCGCAAACGACTCCGATTAGTAAAGAATTAATAATTTAATTACGGTCGCTTAACGATCGTTCTTTCCTCACTCTGCTACCTGACCTCCATTTCGTTCGAACAACTACAGGGACCTGTCATACAAACATTCGAAGCAAATTTACTCAAGGCACCAAGAACATCTATTGAATGCAAATCTTCGAGCAAATATATCGTTCCTTCCGAAGATTCGGCGGAAGACAGATTTCGTCTACTTTAAAAAAAATATTTACTTTTCGGAAATTAATTTTGATGTATACCACGCATGAGATAATATTACCTGAAGAAATGGTGCTGAAATTTTATCATGAATTAATCTGTGAATCGTTATTGCGTCCAGTTATTGTACAATTCCCGCTGGGTTTCCAGAAGCTGATTGCAATTTTGAAGTCTCGAAATAAGGTTCTTAATTTGGTGATAAAAACAGACATCACATGGCTGACACACAGGTGTGCAGTTTGGAGGTATTACTTCTACCGCACAAAGTCAGTTGACCCTCGTGATCTATAAACGTGCTGCCACACTGGACGGTATTAGTTTGTCCACCCCAGGGGCCCAATATCAGAAACAACTTGTTTTAAAGTGTTTGAAGATATGTTTTATAACCTAAATTTATCAGTTTCCGGATTTGTAGCAAGTGACGTACACATTCTTGAACTAGTCGCTTAAACGATTGATCTTTTCTATACCCAGAAGACTAAATTAATCATTCGTTTCTTATAATCTAACGAAAACTTTGGGCAACAGTCTCCCAGTCACAGAGATGGGACAAGGAATTCAGTATTAGAATCGGAATTTAAAAGAGGTTTAAAAGACGTAACATCAGTTAAGGCAGAAAGGTTAGATAACATTCCACCAGAATTTCTAATATCATTGGATAAAATGCCAAGAAAATGACTATTTCCGATGGTGTGTCGAATGAATGAGACTGGCGATGTATCATCAGACTTCCAAAAAAACATCATCCACACAATTCCGAAGATTGCAAGAGCCAACAAGTACGAGAATTACCGTACAATCAGCTCAACAGCTCTTGCATCCAAGATTGCTCACAAGAATAATATACAGAAGAATAGATAGGAAAATTGAGGATATGTTCGATGGCAATTAGTTTGGCTTTAGGAATGGTAGAGAGACGCATTTCTGATCCTGCGGTTGATAATGGAAGCAAGACTGAAGAATAATCTAAACACTTTCATATGATTTCTCGACCTGGAAAAAGCGTTCGAAATTCTGAAAAAAAAATGTGGGTAGGCTATACGGAAAGGCGGGTGATATACAACATGTAGAAGAGCCAAGAGGAAGAATAACACTGGAAGACAAAGAACGAAGTGTTCGGATTAGAAAGGGTATAAGATAGGGATGTAGTTTTTTTCCCGTACTTTTCAATCTGTTCATCACAGAAGCAATGACAGAAATAAATGGAAGGTACTAGAGTGGGACTAAAATTCAGAGTGGAAGAATATGAATGATAATATTCGCTGATGACATTGCTACCCCTCAGTGAAAGTGAAAAATAAATACAGGATGTGTTGAACGGAATAAACAGTGTAATGAGTACAGAATACGGATTAAGAGTAAATCGAAGAAAGATGAAAGTAATGAGAAATAGTACAGATAAGAACAGCGAGATATTTAACATCAGGAGTGGTGATCATGAAGTAGATGAAGTTACAGAATTCTGGTACCTAGAAAACAAAGAACCTATGACGGACGGTGCAAGGTGGACATAAGAAGCTCACTATAACTGGCAAAGTGGGCATTCCTGGATGAGAGAAGTTTATTAGTATCAAACAAAGGTCTTACTTTGAGCAACAGATTTCTGAGAATGTGCGTTTGGAGCACGGCATTGTATGGTAGTGAAACATGGACTGTGGGAAAACCGAAACAGAGTGGAATAGAAGCATATGAGATGCTGTGCTACAATCGAATGTTGAAACTTTGGTTGACTGATAAGGTACGGAATGAGGAGGTTCCGTGCAGAATCGGAGAGGGATAGAATATGTGGGAAGCACTGACAAGGAGAAGGGACAGGATGGAAGGACATCTGTTAAGACGTCAGAGAGTGACTTCCATGGTACTACAGGGAACTGTAGAGGGTAAAAACTGTAGAGAAAGACAGAGATGGGAATACATCCAGCAAATAACTGAGGACGTAGGTTGCAAGTGCTACTCTGAGATGAAAGGGCTGCCACAGGAGAAGTTGTGGCGGGCTGTATCAGACCAGTAAGAAGACTGATGGGAAAAAGAGGGGGATATTGCGCCGTGCAATGATGCGTCAGTTTTTGTACACTGTCAACAGCGACATGGGGTTCGTTTATTTACCTTATGTGATAACGTGCGCCAGCCGGGGTGGCCGAGCGGTTCTAGGCGCTACAGTGTGGAACCACACCAACCTTTACGGTCGCAGGTTCGAATCTTGCCTCGGGCATGGATGCGTGTGATGTCGTTAGGTTTAAGTAGTTCTAAGTTCTAGGGGACTGATGACCTCAGAAGTTAAGTCCCATAGGGCTGAGAGCCATTTGAACTTTTTTTTTTTTTTTTTTTTTTTTTTTTTTTTTGTACCGTGCTCGTCTTTACAGCAGTCTTAGTCGGAACTGCTTTTATACAACGAGACCTAAAATTTTAATTCTCTATAGAACCAAGTCGATGTGAACTTCGTGTGCCTTCCGTGTTATTATTACTTATCAATTTACTTAACTTATTAACCTTACTATTCCTTACAGTTCTCTGTGGAAAAAAAATAAAACCGCTAAAATAACCGCAGAATGAATCGGGGAATCGAACACAAGTTCCCTACTTTCCGGGCAGATGCTTTCGGCGCTACATGTGATGATGAAAAGCGTTCAGTTTTCAATTATCTGTCGATCTCGTTAATTCTGAGTCGATCACGCATCACCAAATTTCGGGGTAGTTTTCTCAGAAGACAGGAGGTCGGGAAATGTTGAGCCAAAATACCTCAGAGTTTTTCATTTTAAATTGTACACAAGCCACTTGCCAAACATATCGACAGGGAAAAAATCGCAACACCAAGAAGGAGTAAACGAAAGCTGCTAGGGGCGTTTCTTAATCTGAAAGGTGATGTCTATTCAAATTTCGCGCCAGTCGTATAACAATGGCACTAGTAGAGCCAGTATGAGGATGCAAGTCAGGTTTACTTTAAATACACACTGTAACAGTCGTAGACGCAAGTTTCCTTTGAGATTGGACATGGTGAGTTCATGTTAGTCACGATTGCCTTTAACGAAACAAAGAGGCCATTATCAACACCTCGCTGAGTTTGATGAGGTCGTGTAATAGGTGTACGAGACTCTGGAGGTTCCCTCTGCGATACTGCAGAAACACTTGGCCTGAATGTAGCCACTGCACGTGACTGCTGGCAGCGGGGGTCACAGAACGTGCGGTTGCAGGAAGACTGGGCTCCGGACGGTCGCATGGCACTACTTAAAGGGAAGACCATCGTCTTCAGCGTTTGGCTCCGGCGCATCGTACTACACTACTGGCCATTAAAATTGCTACATCAAGAACAAATGCAGATGATAAACGGGTATTCATTGGACAAATATATTATACTAGAACTGGCATGTGATTACATTTTCAGGCAATTTGGGTGCATAGGTCCTGAGAATACTCTCTTTCAAATTCTAGAGGTGGCAGGGGTACAATACAGGGAGCGAAAGGCTATTTACAATTTGTACAGAAACCAGATGGCAGTTATGAGAGTCGAGGGACAGGAAAGGGAAGCAGTGGTTGGGAAGGGAGTGAGACAGGGTTGTAGCCTCTCTCCGATGTTATTCAATCTGTATATTGAGCAAGCAGTAAAGGAGACAAAAGAAAAATTTGGAGTAGGTATTAAAATCCAGGGAGAAGAAATAAAAACTTTGAGGTTCGCCGACGACATTGTAATTCTGTCACAGACAGCAAAGGACTTGGAAGAGCAGTTGAACGGAATGGACAGTGTCTTGAAAGGAGGATATAAGATGAACATCAACAAAAGCAAAACGAGGATAATGGAATGTAGTCGAATTAAGTCTGGTGATGCTGAGGGAATTAGATTAGGAAATGAGACAAAGTAGTAAAAGAGTTTTGCTATTTGGGGAGCAAAATAACTGATGATGGTCGAAGTAGAGAGGATATAAAATGTAGACTGGCAATGGCAAGGAAAGCGTTTATGAAGAAGAGAAATTTGTTAACATCGAGTATAGATTTAAATCTTAGGAAGTCGTTTCTGAAAGTATTTGTATGGAGTGTAGCCATGTATGGAAGTGAAACGTGGACAATAAATAGTTTGGATAAGAAGAGAATAGAAGCTTTCGAAGCGTGGTCCTACAGAAGAATGTTGAAGATTAGGTGGGTAGATCACTAATGAGCTGGTGTTGAATAGGATTGGGGAAAAGAGAAGTTTGTGGCACAACTTGACTAGAAGAAGGGATCGGTTGGTAGGACATGTCCTGAGGCATCAAGGGATCACAAATTTAGCATTGGAGGGCAGCGTGGAGGGTAAAAGTCGTAGAGGGAGACCAAGAGATGACTACACTAAACAGATTCAGAAGGATGTGGGTTGCAGTAGGTAGTGGGAGATGAAGGAGCTTGCACAGGATAGATTAGCATGGAGAGCTGCATCTAACCAGTCTCAGGACTGAAGACCACAACAACAACAACAAGTCCTGAGAAATCAGTACCCAGAACAACCACCTCTGGCCGTAATAACAGCCTTGATACGCCTGGGCATTGAGTCAAACAGAGCTTGGATAGCGCGTACAGGTACAGCTGGCCATGCAGCTTCAACACGATACCACAGTTCATCAAGAGTAGTGACTGGCCTATTGTGACGAGCCAGTTGCTAGGCCACCATTGACCAGATGTTTCAAATTGGTGAGAGATCTGGAGAATATGCTGGCCAGGGCAGCAGTCGAACATTTTCTGTATCCAGAAAGGCCCGTACAGGACCTGAAACATGCGGTCGTGCATTATCCTGATGAAATGTAGGGTTTCGGAGGGATCCAATCAAGGGTAGATCCACGGGTCGTAAAACATCTGAAACGTAACGTCCACTGTTCAAAGTCCCGTCAATGTGAACAAGAGGTGACTGAGACGTTGAATCAATGGCACCCCATACCATCACTCCGCGTGATACGCCAGTATGGCGGTGACGAATACCCGCTTCCAATGTGCGTTCACCGCGATGTCGCCAAACACGGATGCTACCATCATAATGCTGTAGACATAACCTGGATTCATCCGAAAAAATGACGTTCTGCCAATCGTGCACCCAGGTTCGTCTATGAGTACACCATCGCAGGCGCTCCTGTCTGTGATGCAGCGTCAAGGGTAACCGCAGCCATGGTCTCCGAGCTGATAGTCTGTGCTGCTGCAAACGTCCAACTGTTCGTGCATATGGTTGTTGTCTTGCAAACGTCCTCATCTGTTGACTCAGGGATCGAGACGTGACTGCACGATCCGTTACAGCCATGCGGATAAGACTCCTGTCATCTCGACTGCTAGTGATACGAGACCGTTGGGATCCAGCACGGCGTTCCGTATTACCCTCCTGAACCCACCGATTCCATATTCTGCTAACAGTCATTGAATCTCGACCAACGCGAGCAGCAGTGTGGTGTACAATTTGAGCAACAGTTGGAACCACACTGACTCAATGAACTGTGGCAAATGGTTACGTCAAGGACAGCTCCGAGCCAGACGCCCTGTAGCGCGCATTCCACTGATACAAAACCTCCGCCATTTCTGACTTCAGCGGTGTCAAGCGAGAGCTCACTGGAACGCAGGATGGATGCCTGTTGTGTTTTCTGCTGAAATCTGGTTCTGCCTCGGTACCAGCGATGGCCGTGTGTTGGTTAGGAGCTGGCCAGTTGAGGCCCTGCAACCAACCTGTCTGGGTGCTAGACACACTGCACCAACACCTGCAGCTATGGTCTGTGGCGCCATTTTTTACGACGCCAGTAGCACTCTCGTGGTTATCCCTCGCATCCTGAGTGCAAATTTGTACGTGAATCTGGTGATTTGATCTGTTGTGCTGCCATTCGTGAACAGTGTTCCAGGGGGTGTTTTCTAACAGGATAACGATCGTCCACATATGCTGTTGTAATCCAAGGTGTTCTACAGAGTGTCGAAATGTTGTCTTGGCCTGCTCGATCACCAGGTGTGTCTCCAATCGAGTATACATGGGACGTCATCGGATGATGACTCCGGCATCATCCACAGACGGCAATGACCCACTAAGTGCAACAGGTATGGAACTCAATCCCACAAACCAACCTCCCGCATCTGTACAAAACAATGCCTACACGGTTGCATGCTTGCATTCAACATTCCGGCGGTTACATCGATTATTAGTGTACCAGCATTTCACATTTGCAGTGGCTTGTCTGGCGCTTACATTCACCTGTCACCTTCTAATGCTTATCCTTTAAATATGCTACCTACACAAATGTACACTACTGGCCATTAAAATTGCTACATCACGAAGATGACGCGAAATTTAATCGACAGGAAGAAGATGCTGTGATATGCAAATGATTAGCTTTTCAGAGAATTCACACAAGGTTGGCGCCGGTGGCGACGCCTACAACGTGCTGACATGAGGAAAGTTTCCAGCCAATTTCTCATACACAAACAGCAGTTGACCGGCGTCGCCTGGTGAATCGTTGTTATGATGCCTCGTGTAAGGAGGAGAAATGCGTACCATCACGTTTACGACTTTGATAAAGGTCGGATTGTAGCCTATCGCGATTGCGGTTTACCGTATCGCGACATTGCTGCTCGCGATGGTCGACATCCAATGACTGTTAGCAGAATATGGAATCGGTGGGTTCAGGAGGTTAATACGGAACGCCGTGCTGGATTCCAACGCCGTCGTATCACTAGCAGTCGGGATGACAGGCATCTTATCCGCATGGCTGTAACGGATCGTACAGCCACGTCTCGATCCCTGAGTCACCAGATGGGGACGTTTGCAAGACAATAACCATATGCACGAACAGTTCGACGACGTTTGCAGCAGCACGGACTATCAGCTCGGAGACCGTGGCTGCGGTTACCCTTTATGCTTCATCACAGACAGGAGCGACTGCGATGCTGCACTCAACGACGAACCTGAGTGAACGACTGGAAAAACGTCATTATTTCGGATGAATCCAGGTTCTGTTTACAGCATCACGATGGTCGCATCCGTGTTTGGCGACATCGCAGAGAACGCACATTGGAAGCGTGTATTAGTCATCGCCATACTGGCGTATCACGCGGAGTGATGGTATGGGGTGCCATTGGTTACACGTCTCGGTCACCTCTTTTTCGCATTGACGGCACTTTGAACAGTGGATGTTACAGTTCAGATGTGTTACGTCCCATGGTTCTACCCTTCATTCGATCCCTGCGAAGCCCTACATTTCATCAGGATAATGCACGACCGCATGCTTCAGGTCCTGTACGGGTCTTTCTGGATACAGAAAATGTTCGACTGCTGCCCTGGCCAGCACATTCTCCAGATCTCTCACCAATTGAAAACGTCTGGTCAATGGTGGCCGAGCAACTAGCTCGTCACAACACGCCAGTCACTACTCTTGATGAACAGTGGTGTCGTGTTGAAACTGCATGTGCAGCTGTACCTGCACACGCCATCCAATGTTTGACTCAACGCCCAGGCGTATCAAGGCTGTTATTACAGCCAGGGGTGGTTGTTCTGGGTAATAATTTCGCAGGATCTATGCACCCAAATTGCGTGAAAATGTAATCACATGTCAGTTCTAGTATAATATATTTGTCCAGTGAATACCCGTTTATCATCTGCATTTCTTCTTGGTGTAGCGATTTTAATGGCTGGTAGTGTATTTCCAAAATTTCAGTACCGTACATTAATTGTTTTTTGGTGTGGTTTTTTTCCGTCAGTGTATCAGCCGTATTGGTTGCCTGTGTCGGTTTCAGGTCATTTTAGCTAGTACATTCTTCTCACAAGTATTGATGGAATTAAAGCTATGCGGGCGGGTCGTGATTCTCGCTTGGGTAGCTTAGTGGTTGGACCACTTGCCTGTGAAAGGCAAAGTCTGAGATTCGACTCCCGATACGGCACACAGTTTTAATCTTCAGTTTCATATCAGCACACACTCAGCTGCAGAATGAAAATTCATTCTGGATATATCAGCTTCAAAGTACCTTGCTTGTTCCAAGTTGTTTATAAAACAAGTAACTATAACAAAAAATGGCTCTAAGCACTATCGGACTGATTATCTGAGGTCACCAGTCCCCTGGACTTAGAACTACTTAAACCTAACCAACCGAAGGAGATTCACACATCCATGTCCGAGGCAGGATTGGAACCTGCGACCGTAGCAGCAGCGCGGTTCCGGACTGAAGCGCCTAGAACCGCTCGGCCACAACGGCCGAAAAACTCTAACAGGGAACCACGAAAGCAAGTCCAGGGAAACGCAAAAATCATACCAGCGCACGACAGACCGTGAGCGCAAATACACGCCGCTGAAACTGGTAACACGACTAAGAGCTGTGAATTAATAAATTCGTGAAATATAACCGCAATAATTCGGATCTCCGGGCGGGGACTACTCAAGAGGACGTCGTTATCAGGAAAAAGAAAACTGGCGTTCTACGGATCGGAGCGTGAAATGTCAGATCCCTTAATCGGGCAGGTAGATTAGAAAATTTAAAATGGGAGATGGATGAATTAAAGTTAGATATAGCGGGAATTAGTGAAGTTCGGTGGCAGGAGGAACAAGACTTTTGGTCAGGTGAATACAGGGTTATAAACACAAAATCAAATAGGGGTAATGCAGGAGTAGGTTTAATAATGAACAAAAAATAGGAATGCGGGTAAGCTACTACAAACAGCATAGTGAACGCATTATTGTGGCCAAGATAGACACGAAGCCCACGCCTACTACAGTAGTACAAGTTTATATGCCAACTAGCTCTGCAGATGATGAAGAAATTGAAGAAATGTATGATGAGATGAAAGAAATTATTCAGGTAGTGAAGGGAGACGAAAATTTAATAGTCATGGGTGACTGGAATTCGAGACTAGGAAAAGGAAGACAAGGAAACATAGTGGGTGAATATGGATTGGGGCTAAGAAATGAAAGAGGAAGCCGCCTGGTAGAGTTTTGCACAGAGCATAACTTAATCATAGCTAACACTTGGTTCAAGAATCATGAAAGAAAGTTGTATACATGGAAGAATCCTGGAGATACTAGAAGGAATCAGATAGATTATGTAATGGTAAGGCAGAGATTTAGGAATCAGGTTTTAAATTGTAAGACATTTCCAGGGGCAGATGTTGACTCTGACCACAATCTATTGGTTATGAACTGTAGATTAAAACTGAAGAAACTGCAAAAAGGTGGGAATTTAAGAAGATAGGACCTGGATAAACTGAAAGAAGCAGAGGTTGTACAGAGTTTCAGGGAGTGCATAAGGGAACAATTGACAGGAATGGGGGAAAGAAGTACAGTAGAAGAAGAATGGGTACCTCTGAGGGATGAAGTAGTGAAGGCAGCAGAGGATCAAGTAGGTAAAAAGACAAGGGCTAGTAGAAGAAATATTGAACTTAATTGACGAAAGGAGAAAATATAAAACTGCAGTAAATGATGCAGGCAAGAAGGAATACAGACGTCTCAAAAATGAGATCGACAGGAAGAGCAAAATGGCTAAGCAGGGATGGCTAGAGGACAAATGTAAGGATGTAGAGGCTTATCTCACTAGGGGTAAGATAGATACTGCCTACAGGAAAATTAAAGAGACCTTTGGAGAAAAGGGAACCACTTGTATGAATATCAAGAGCTCAGATGGAAACCCAGTTCTAAGCAAAGAAGGGAAAGCAGAAAGGTGGAAGGAGTATATAGATGGTCTATACAAGGGCGATGTACTTGAGGACAATATTATGGAAATGGAAGAGGATGTAGATGAAGATGAAATGGGAGATACGATACTGCGTGAAGAGTTTGACAGAGCACTGAAAGACCTGAGTCGAAACAAGGCCCCGGGAGTAGATAACATTCCATTAAAACTACGGATGGCCTTGGGAGAGCCAGTCCTGACAAAACTCTACCATCTGGTGAGCAAGATGTATGAGACAGGCGAAACACCCTTGGACTTCAAGAAGAATATAATAATTCCAATCCCAAAGAAGGCAGGTGTTGACAGATGTGAAAATTACCGAACTATCAGTTTAATAAGTCACAGCTGCAAAATACTAACGCGAATTCTTTACAGACGAATGGAAAAACTGGTAGAAGCCGCCCTCGGGGAAGATCAGATTGGATTCCGTAGAAATATTGGAACACGTGAGGCAATACTGACCCCACGACTTACCTTAGAAGAAAGATTAAGGAAAGGCAAACCTACGTTTCTAGCATTTGTAGACTTAGAGAAAGCTTTTGACAATATTGACTGGAATAGCCTCTTTCAAATTCTAAAGGTGGCAGGGGTAAAATACAGGGAGCGAAAGGCTATTTACAATTTGTACAGAAACCAGATGGCAGTTATAAGAGTCGTGGGGCATGAAAGGGAAGCAGTGGTTGGGAAGGGAGTGAGACAGGATTGTAGCCTCTCCCCGATGTTATTCAATCTGTATATTGAGCAAGCAGTAAAGGAAACAAAAGAAAAATTCGGAATAGGTATTAAAAACCATGGAGAAGAAATAAAAACTTTGAGGTTCGCCGATAACATTGTAATTTTGTCAGAGACAGCAAAGGACTTGGAAGAGCAGTTGAACGGAATGGACAGTGTCTTGAAAGGAGGATATAAGATGAACATCAACAAAAACAAAACGAGGATAATGGAATGTAGTCGAATTAAGTCAGGTGATGCTGGGGGAATTAGATTAGGAAATGAGACACTTAACGTAGTAAAGGAGTTTTGCTATTTGGGGAGCAAAATAACTGATGATGGTCGAAGTAGAGAAGAAATAAAATGTAGACTGGCAATGGCAAGGAAAGCGTTTCTGAAGAAGAGAAATTTGCTAACATCGAGTATAGATTTAAGTCTGAGGAAGTCGTTTCTGAAAGTATTTGTATGGAGTGTAGCCATGTATGGAAGTGAAACATGGACGATAAATAGTTTGGACAAGAAGAGAATAGAAGCTTTCGAAATGTGGTGCTACAGAAGAATGCTGAAGATTAGATGGGTAGATCACATAACTAATGATGAATTATTGAATAGAATTGGGGAGAAGAGGAGTATGTGGCACAACTTGACAAAAAGAAGGGACCGGTTAGTAGGACATGTTCTGAGGCATCAAGGGATCACAAATTTAGCATTGGAGGGCAGCGTGGAGGGTAAAAATCATAGAGGGAGACCAAGAGATGAATACACTAAGCAGATTCAGAAGGATGTGGGTTGCAGTAAGTACTGGGAGATGATGAAACTTGCACAGGATAGGGTAGCATGGAGAGCTGCATCAAACCAGTCTCAGGACTGAAGACCACACCAACAACAACCGCAATAGATAAAGAGTATAATTTACCACTGTATTAAATGTACAACTACCCTTGGTGTCGGTGAATAGACATCGAGCAAGAGTAGCCAACATTCCTTTTGAACAACATTTCAGATTCACAAAAGGAGTAATACACTGAAGCGCACAAAGAAACTGCTATAGGCACACGTATTCAAATACAAAGATATGTAAACAGGCAGAATACGGCGCTGCGGTCGGCAATGCCTATGTAAGGCAACAAGTGTCAGGCGCACTTGTTTGATCGATTACTGTTGCTACAACGGCAGATTATCAAGACGTGAGTTTCAGCATGGTATTATAGTCGGCGCACGAGCGATGGGACACAGCATCTCCGAGGTAACGATGAAGAGGGGATTTTTCCGTATGACCATTTCTCGCGTGTACCGTGAATATCAGGAATCCGGTAAAACATCAAATCTCCGACATCGCTGCACCCGGAAAAAAAATCCTACAAGAACGGGACCAAAAACAACTGAAAACAATCGCTAAACGTGACAGAAGTGCAACCATTCCGCAAATTGCTGTAGATTTCGATGCTGGGGCATCAAAAAGTGTCAGCGTGCGAACCATTTCGGAGCCGAATACCCACTCGTGTACCCTTGATGACTGCATGACACAAAGCTTTACGCGTCGCTAGGGCCTTTCAGCAGCGACAATGGTCTGTTGATGACTGGAAACACGTTGGCTGGTCGGACGAGTCTGGTTTCAAATAGTATCGAGTGGATGGACGTGTACGGGTATGAAGACCACCTCCTGAATCCATGGACCCTCCGTGTCAGCAGGAGATTGTTCAAGCTGGTGGAGGCTGTGTAGTGGTGTGGGTCGTGCGCAGTTGGAGTGATATAAGACCCCTGATACGTGTAGATACGACTCTGACAGGTGACACGTACGTAAGCATCCTGTCTGATCACCTGCATCCATCTATGTCCATTGTGCATTCCGACGGATACGGGCAATTCCAGCACGACGATGTGACAGCCCACAAGTCCAGAATTGCTACAGAGTGGCTCCAGGAACACTCTTCTGAGTTTAAACACTTCCGCCGGCCACCAGACCCCTCAGACATGAACATTATTGAGCATATCTGGTATGTCTTGCAACGTGCTGTTCAGAAGAGATCTCCACCCCCTCGTAATCTTGCGGATTTATGGACAGCCGTGCAAGATTCATGGTGTCAGTTCCCTCCTGAACTACTTCAGACATTAGTCGAGTCCATGCCACGTCGTGTTGCGGCACTTCTGCGTTCTCGCCAGGGCTCTACACGATACTAGGCAGGTGTACCAGTTTCTTTGGCTCTTCAGTGCATCACAAACCCTCTTGAAACTTGGGCATAAGCGGGAAAAGGTATTTATGGTTTTTGAATGTCTATCCTCCAGAATGGAGGTCTGAAGGACTTTGACCGTTCACTTATGTAATAAAATGGTACAACTACAGCCGTCCTTAGTATGTTATTTATTATATTGCTACCAGTTTCGGTGCTTTAGTAAACAATCTTGAGGCCTAAACCCGTCAGCGTCAGTCAAGGTCTGAAGATGGTGTACTTAAGCACCGAAACTGGTAGCCATATAATAAATAACATAGTAAGGACGGCTCCAGGTGTTCCATTTTATTACATAAGCTTTTTATAAGTCGCTTGAGTTTACAGATGGCTAACACTAGGGGAATTCAGATCACCACACATTCTGAATCAAGTAAAATGGAAACAGAGACCCGATTTCTGTATGTTAAATCTGCACACCGAACACATAGGAAAATTGTAAGACTTTAACTAACCAGACTTCTATGGTAGCTCTTAATCATATGGATGCAATTCCAATGCTTGCGGCTAGCTGCGATCTAACCATAATACTGATGTTTGCTAAGGCAATTCGTTCATATTGACTGTAGACGAATGTCTGCCTAACTATTTGCTAAACGTGCCGCCTCGTGCGACGAACAAGAAAGAAGTGGTTTCTTTCTACGGGGAAACGTGATGAAACAGAACCGAATTCTACCGCCTTGCGTTCCTATTTGTTGAAGTCGGCCAAAGCTCTCCACTCGCAGCAACACAGACTCATACTGTCTTGTTCTGACAAACATACCTCGTTCTAGGAGAGAGAGGCGACGAGCGACTGAATCACTGTGATCAGACAGGTGAGTTACATAGTGAGTGGTGCAATTATGCTACACGTGGAAAACGCCCATTCCAAAACGGCCGTTTTTGAAAATCAACAGCCCGGGCGCATGGATCGGTTTTTTTACAGCAGGCAGAGTGGGTGCTGGATGATGGTACGGAAGTGAAATAATAGACGGAGGAGTGGATGTGTGGTGAGAAGAGAGGAGAGGAGAGAGAAAGAATGCGAAGTTAAAAGGTAGAGTCGACGTGATGAGGTAACAAAAGCAGAGAAAAAAAGTAATCCGCCCGGCTGTTACTGACGGCAGACCCACTGCAACAGCGCTACCAAATACGGTATCCCGAAATTCGTTCACGAGAGGAGGTGCTGTAAATATTCCAAAATTTAAACGAAGAACAGATGTCAACAAGAGTAACTTAGAGGTAGATGTCCTCGGAGCACGGTAGAAACCGAAGTCGCTCAATAAAGATAAGTCTTCCGGTTCAGATTGTTACCAGTTAGTTTTGTTTGGTCGTTTGCACATGAAATAGGACCATTTTCAGCAATCGTATACAACTGTTCGCTTGACGAAAGACACATATCTAAAGACCGGAAAGTTGCACAAAAAAATGGCTCTTAGCACTACGGGACTTAACGTCTGAGGTCATCAGTCCCCTAGAACTTAGAACTACTTAAACCCAACCAACCTAAGGACATCACACACATCCATGCCCGAGGCAGGATTCGAACCTGCGACCGTAGCGATCGCGCGGTTCCAGACTGTAGCGCCTAGAACCGCTCGGCCACCCCTGCCGGCCGTGTATTCGTCATCGCCATACTGGCGTATCACCCTGCGTGATGGTATGGGATACCATTGATTACACGTCTCGGTTACCTCTTGTTCGCAATGATGGCACTTTGAACAGCGGACGTTACATCTCAGATGTGTTACGACCCGTGGCTCTACCCTTCATTCGATCCCTGCGAAACCCTACATTCCAGCAGGATAATGCACGACCGCATGCTTCAGGTCCTGTACGGCTCTTTCTGGATACAGAAAATGTTCGACTGCTGCCCTGCCCAGCACATTCTCTAGATCCCTTACCAACTCAAAACGTCTGGTCAAATGAGGCCGAGCAGCTGGCTCGTCGCAATGCGCCAGTCACTACTCTTGATGAACTGTGGTATCCTGCTGAAGCTGCATGGGCAGCTGTACCTGTACACGCCATCCAAGCTCTGTTTGACTCAATTCCCAGACGTATCACGGCCGTTATTACGGCCAGAGTTGGTTGTTCTGGGTACTGATTTCTCAGGATCTATGCACCCAAATTGGATGAAAATGTAATCACATGTCAATTCTAGTATAATATATTTGTCCACTGAATACCCGTTTATCATCTGCGTTTCTTCTTGGTGTAGCAATTTTAATGGCCAGTAGTGTAAAATCCGACCAAGCAGATTAGAGAGTAGCTCAGATTGGGACAAGACAAGAGGGATCCACTCGCGATGTCGGGGAAAAACCATATATAACTGGACCATCCATCGTCACCAAGATCGCCGAATACAAGTTTCACTGCAGGCTGAAATAGGTGGAGAAATCGGCCGCGGCGGAGCCCACGCTGCGTGAGACCGACCTCGTAATACTATTCGTCTACACGCCGGTTCCCTCTGTGGAGAAGGGCTATAACGCCCACTTGTTCACAGAAGCAATAGAAAGTCATAGAAACTTCAACAGTTTTAAAAAGAAAGAAGAAAGCCTAAAGGTGAACGGATCCTGGATGGCCAAGCTGCAGCGAACGACGGTTGCAGGTGGCTTGGGGAGTACCACAGCGGTAATGAGAGTGGTTAAGTCCACAGGCTGGAGTACAGTCCACCACCACCAGCTCAGTGTGAATCACTGACAATTCCAGCCACTTGTGCTCGCGAAAGGTAAAAAAGAAAGAAAAAAATCATCAAATAAACGTTGACTGAAAATCTCAAGACCAAAGCCAAGAGACAGTATATGACAATCTTGTTACTTAGTTTTTTTAATCGTTGGGAATAGACTAATTTGTTTAGTAATATCAAGAAAGTGTGTGAAATCTTATGGGACTTAACTGCTAAGGTCATCAATCCCTAAGCTTACACGCTACTTAACCTAAATTATCCTAAGGACAAACACCCACACCCATGCCCGAGGGAGGACTCGAACCTCCGCCGGGACCAGCCGCACAGTCCATGACTCCAGCGCCCAAGACCGCTCGGCTAATCCCGCGCGGCGGTAATATCAAACATTTATTTATAACTTCGCATTCTATGCTCTGAAATTCGAACTAATGAGTTAAACGTAACAGTGACGAGTTCACTCAGATTATAATACATGCTGTTATTTGATGCAATGCAGTAAATTTAAAATTTACGTACATTAAAACTCTGTGAATTACAACAATCAGTACTGTATAAAGTTACTGATTTGTGTTAACTTACTCTGCCTTTAAACCGACACTGCCTGGTGCATACCTGTGAAGCAGCAGTTCTGAGACAGAAATTAGTGTGGGTGCTTCCAAGGTGGAGCACTTTGCAAAAATTCTTGTGGTGGTCTCGTGGAAACATGGTAGCCAATTTTAACAGAAAGTTTGAAATCCTTCTACTGCAAGATATTGTAACTGGACAGCAAAGCTTAAACTGTAAAAAGCTGAAGATCTGTACATAACCGAAACTTCGATTTTCATTACTACAATGAGAACCTAGTTCCTTGGATTTTAGTAGTCCCTCAAACATTCCTGGGACTGAAAGAAGAGATTTCGATACGAACTATAAGACTGCAGCTAAATTATGTAAGTGCATCATTTTGAAACAATAAATGTGTTTAGAAGCTTTCAAATGAAAAAAAAAATTAAATTGCAAACGTGTGCTTAGCGCATCCTCAACTGTAAGAGCAAATTAGTGGCAAGGTACTCTACGTGCATGTACAAAAAGAGGATCGCGCCCCGGAAAATTGTACTAGGTTCTGCTATACACCCATTCCTTGGCATTGTGTTTATAGAGGTTCTGTGGTGCCCTGGAGCAACTCATACGCAACACTGCTATACCATAGGACGGTCTGCTTCTATGGTGATGGTGACATGACTTCATGTCGCGTCATTCTTTCGTTCTGGAAGCCATTGCAGGACCGAAAGATGATGTTGCAATATCACTTCAGAATAAATTTGTGTGTGTGTGTGTGTTTTTCCTGTTATCATGAAGTGTTGTTACGATATCTTATCACCTATCTTTCTATATGACTTCCACTATCCTGTTTTAATCATTAAATGTAACACTTGTCTACTAACGTGCTGGCTGCACAGTATCTACACCAAAAGGTAATAAATAAAACGTAAAAGTTTCTTGAGGGCAATGCAGAACAAAAGATCACTAATGGTGGCCATGCGTAGTTAATTTAGGAGCTAACAAACTTTTTAACTCCTTCAGACTTATTTTAAACTATTATTAGCATTTTTAGCGCTATAGTGATTATAAATTCCAGAGAAGACATGGATCGATAATGAAGTTGTCATGGGCAAATATCCAAAGCATTTCTGTTGTCTGGGGTAACACAAACTATTGAAGCAAAGCAGCAACCATGTTAGTTAGCATAATGACATTTTTTTTTAAGTTTGTTGCTATTGTTACTGGTAAGCATGAAAAGAAAGGAAGGGGTGCAATGTAGCACAATGCTTTTCAAAAACTGTTCTGTAAAACAAATAATTGATAAATGCTTTAAGAACTTTTGTCAAATACGTCGAATAATTACTAAGTGGGTGCACAATAGTCCTGTCTTTGTCCTGACGTTCTAACATCACTTAAATTTAAATCTCAGAAGTTTGCGATAGTAATAATCTTCGCCGTAGAGATCTTAATAATCCAAAGACACTCTGCGTGAGGATTTTGAATCTCTTACAGTCTTTTTTTCTCTGTTTCTCCTTCACTAAACAAATTATCTGAGATCAACCATTATTTTCTCTTCGAGAATATTACAGTACAAATGTAGACACAATTGGCCCCTATAAACGCCATACTGTAATGTGCTTTGAAACAGTAAATTACTCGTCTTGGTAAGTGAGCTACCTAAATTTAATATTTTTTTGTATTATTATTAGTATTTGATTGACCTGACTCAACTGACAGCAATAGTGTTTTCCTCTGTTTCATTAGGACTTTACAACTATTAGTGTGCTCTAATAGTTACGTGTCTACTGACAAAATCAATTCAGACTTTGAACTCTTGGACATTCATCATATTTGTAAAGCTGCATCTTCATGAGACTGTTTCCAAAGATTATTTTAATTTTAACTTACTACCTAATTATTTATATTTCATTTTTTACAATTCAGGAAGTACAGTTGAATGTTTACACAACGTTGGCTACCATCTGTAGCAGGGCATGTTGTAAGGTATAGAAAATAAGTTGAAATATAATAGTTGAAAGAAAATAAAAAGTTTAATTACTACTGTTCATCTTCCTGTGTCATAAAAACAATCAGAAATTTATGAGTGTAGGATGACTATCTGAAAGATAATTACAATAAAGATAAAAATGACCACATTGAAAACTTATGTACTTAGAGGGATATATTTCTGACAGCAGAGTTTGAACACAAGTGGAAATTTTACTTATTCCTATGCTGTTTTGCTTGCTACCAAGTTGCTCTCTGGACTAGCTCATAATTCACCTTTGTAGTTTCTGGTAATTTCTCTAGTTACATAACTGTTGTACTTAGTAAATCCTATGCATCCATGATGAGGAATTTGTGTCTGTGCAAGTAGTATGGATATGCACTACTAGGTTTTTTTGTAAGACTTATTACACTCAGTTTTCATTGCTTACAGTTATATAAAATAGTAAAAGCGTGTACCAATTAATATTCTAACGTGAAATCACAAATTTAAATTTTTTTGTTCAGATTTTGATGTTATGGTATAAATAGGTAAGCAATTAAACATGGACACCTCTGGGAATAGTGATGTAAAATCTAGCCCAAAATTAGGACAATTGGCCGCTCAAGGCAGTCAATGAAACTCTCTGTTAACATAGGTGTTTCAAAAAGTGCATTTAATGATCAGGACGATGCCCACAATTTTAAATCGCGTATGAAAAATTTCGTCTGCTGAAGCCTCCTAGGTCTGCAGCACAGCTTAAATTTTAGCAAAACAGGTACATGTAGGCATTACTCAAGTTACCATAATTTTACATATAGCTTCTGTTGTTAATGCAGTCTGCACTGATTTGTTGAAAAGAGTATATTTAAATGTTAAAGAGCCAACTTTATCATCAGTAATTGCGACATCCTAGAAGCTGTAGTCACCATTACAATTTTACCAAATAGTTTTCAAAACAATAAAGGGGAAGTTTGACACTTGATTTGTAGTTTATCATCGTATACATATTTTATATTTGTAGGTACTATGTTGAAGTTTTATTTATGTGCATTCTGTTACATTCTTAACGTCGTAAAAGTGAAGCATTGGTCAGTCAGGTAATACTTTCAACACAAGTAGTCATAAAAGAGAGGTGAATGGGTAGAATTCAGAAGTTAAAACAAATGTATAGAAATTGTAAAGTTTCTTAATAGGGTAATGAATAATACATGAATAAAGCAAATTGCGTTGTGTGATGTTCATCTTCAGTGAAAAGGTAGTTCCATGCGTATTACTTTCTTTGTGTAGGCAGTGACAGGTTGCACATTTAATAGGAAGTTGTGGAAAAGCCTTACATCAAAACAACTGTGGTGAGAATTTTAATATTTGTTAGTAAATTCGTGTGTGCTACATGAACTATTTAGTGACCTTGTTCTCATCTCAGGTAAAAAATTAAATTCATATGTACATCTACTTGATTATGTCTATTTAGACAACAGTCCAGCAGGCCCAGATGTAGTCACTAAAAGATTAATTCATGACGAGATCTGATGCCATTCGAACTGTTAAAACTTTTCTGGCACTTGTTTTAAGTTTTCGCGTTATATTCCTCCAACAGGTATTTCGAAACTACGAAGATTATATTTACGTTTTTTGATTGTCAGTTTCCCTATATGGTCTCACAGTGATGTGTTAATTCAATACAAATTATTTTGTATATCTAAAACTGACTTCTTGCAGGTAGGCACGACAGTCACGATAAATTTAAAGAATTACAAGCCAGTTTATTATGTAAGCTAACTACTTTCGAGCAAGAGTGTACTCTCAAGAGCACATACAAGCATAGTAACGCACCAGAATTAATTGAATATCAAATATAAATAGTGTGATTACTTACAATGAATGTGGGCACACCTTGCTTGCATGTATTGAAAGCTGTGTGTGTGTGTGTGTGTGTGTGTGTGTGTGTGTGTGTGTGTGTGTGTGTGTGTTTGTGTTTTGCTGTTTTTGTTTTGCTACTGTGGGCATTATGCCCTCAACCTGCTTTATGATATGACGTTACTATTAAAATGTTGCTTATTATGTCTGAATGCTGCAAGGTCATTTGTAAAATGGCCATGAAACAACACACAACAAACTTATAATCCTACAGGAAACTGACAAAGCTCTGTCTATACAACAAAGAAATCATACAATATGAGCGATTGCAATGTTCGTTACCATCACTGAATGATAATAACTAATCACTGAGTTAGGGTGCTGTACACACCAACAACATGGTGGGCAGGTGAATGTGTGAAGTGATCGCTGTCTCAAAAATCCTTTAATACCCGTCATTGAATGCTGGCCTCTATTTTGACTGGACAAGAGGTTGGAATCTTGCTACATGTCGGGCAGGGGCTTGACGATGGCGTAATATACCACCGAAACTAGTAGCCCAATAAAATAACAATTTGCAAATTTACACGGCTGAAAGGTGTTTAATTTGACATTCTCTCTTTGGATAACTGGACATCGAGAGAAGAGACTATTATGTTGTACTCTATCAGGTGATACGTTAGTGTCCATAGACAGTAACAAATATACATGAAATTCCTGTGTCCATGGATTATTTCAAAGTTAAGCGTTTCATTTCGTTCAAATTATAATAATGTGATCTAATGTTTTGTGTGTGTGTGTTGCAGTTGCCGAACAGATCGTCTAGAAGTACGAGCAAAATGAGAAATGTGCACGGAAAAAGTCGATTATGGCAGGCCACATAACTATATGATGGCATCCTGTTTAGAGGGTCTGTGATGCTCTAAAGGTCTCCTACAAACAAAAGCAGAGATAATTCGCTGAGGAGGAGGAGGAGGAGGAGGATATTAGTGTTTTAACGTGCCGTCGACAACGAGGTCATTAGAGACGGAGCGCAAGCTCGGGTGAGGAAAGGATGGGGAAGGAAATCGGCCGTGCCCTTTCAAAGGAACCATCCCGGCATTTGCCTGAAGCGATTTAGGGAAATCACGGGAAACCTAAAACAGGATGGCCGGAGACGGGATTGAACCGTCGTCCTGCCGAATGCGAGTCCAGTGTGCTAACCACTGCGCCACTGCGCCACCTCGCTCGGTAATTCGCTGAGAGGGTGCACGGGAAGACGTAGAAAAGGATTACTGTCTCCCATAATATCTCTAAGATTGATTGAGTGCAGTACTGATTAATTGAAAGATTATCATCAATCGGGTGACTGATGATAATTCTGAGCCAACACCTAAGTCTACTGCCTTTTTGCCTTACGTAGGAAACACGTCCAACAAGATCGGTCGTATTTTGCGGAAATACGATGTGAAATGTGTTTTCCGACCGCCATCTAAAATTAGAGCGCTTTTTTGCTCCATTAAGGATGATCTTGGACTGCGTAAAGCTGGTGTATATCGTATTCCTTGTAGCTGCGGCATGGCATATATTGGTCAAACTATCAGGCCCGTGGAGGACCGATGTACTGAGCATAAACGGCACACACGATTACAGCAGCCAAGTAGATCTGCTATTGCCGAACATTGCTTGGATACTGGTCACCCCATGTTATACAATAACACCGAGATATTGGCATGCACGTCCAGCTATTGGAACAGTGTTATTAGGGAGGCAGTTGAGATTAAATTAGCGAGCAACCTCGTTAACAGGGATGGAGGTTTCTGTTTAAACTCTGTTTGGAATCCGGCTCTCTCCCTTGTCAAAAAACAGAGGGACAGAGTCAATGCTACCTCACCTGCGAATGCGTAGTCTCACTATCGATAGCTCTGACTTTGGTCATCTTTGGTGGCACTAGTGTACGTTGCCTGTCCGTTGCAGTTTGCCTTGAAAGTGGTGGGGTGTTCTCCCGCCGAAATATCGGCAGTCGCTGAAAGTGTCACCTGGCTGAATTCCCGGAAGTTATTTGAAAGTTGTATACGCCAGGAGAAACTCAGGTCTCAGCTACTGACTTGTCTCAACTGCCCCAGCCTAGATGGTGTACAAGAGTAAAACGTTTTGTCTTTGACTACACGTTGTTGAGGTTGAGGTAGAGCCAACATTTATTAATCCACATACCATTTGGGCCATGTGGTCCACAGCTCAGGCTACACAGCTGAAAAATAGTTCAGTTTATAACAAATTTTCAACTTCCTGTTGCTTGTAGACATCCAGCACTACGTGCTCAGCATCACCTCGGTGAGGTAACTTGCAACCCAGTCTCTTCGACCAATTGGTCTCCTTGTCCCATATAGTCAGACACAAGTCACGTGTTCTGGGTAGCAACTACTTGGCAAAGGCGGCATGGTGCTCGTGGTAGATGGGGTATGTCTCGTGGTGCACCACCGGTGGTGCTACTGGGTACTCCGGACCAAATCCGCCCAGAAACAGCCTCTTGAAGCCCGCCATTCCAGCCACGGCGAGCGCCATCTTGCTGAGGAGAAGCGCCTTGCCTGACAGCACGGCCATCAGCTGGAAGCCCAGCGGCACCAGGAAGGACGACATCACCATGTAGCCCATCACCACCAGCGGGAACATGTGCTTGTACTGGTGCCGGTAGCGTATGCGGCGACCTGGAAACAACAGGCACAGCTCAGTATTACCATGTAGCCCATCACCACCACCAGCAACAAGTGCTTGTACCCGTGCCGACAGTATTTCGAAGCAGCCCTGAAACAACACACACTGTCATCACAAATTCCAGTGCCATGACGAACTACGACATTGCCATGCAGCCCATCAGTGCCAGTGGGAATGTATGCCAGAAATATATGTGTCGATCTGGAAACACTACGCAATAGTTGTCATGAATCTCATTGGAACCAAGGACGACGACACCATCATTTAGTCAGTCATCACCAGCGGGAACACATGCTAGTTTCTTGTGCTAGTAGTGTGTACAGCACCTTGGAAGCAATACACAGTCATCGTAAGGTCTGTTGCTACTGGGAACTACAAAATCATCATTTAGCCCAGGGGTCTCCAAACGTTTTAGTCCGCGGGCCACATTGACTACTCAACGAAGTCATAAGGGCCAAGATGTACCTAGTGGGATTAAAGCACCCTAGCACTCCATGTTCACCGTAATGTAAGGCTAAAGGAAAGATGAAATCGCAAAAATCTAAGGTTGTGGGAATAGCTAGCACTGAAACGAACTACGATTTTTATTTAATTACATAATTTTGATTGGAGGACGCTCCTGACCGAAATTCTGGCGTCGAAAGCGTCCTGCAAAGTTAACGAAATCTCAAAATCATTGTTAGCAACACTATTACTGCAAGACGTAACAGAGGTAGAGTATGTCAACACATTGTTATTTTAAGCGGCGCAACAATAAGTTTAGTTATGTAGTCTTGTAGCGAGTAGCAGAGCCAGAGCATATATTTGACAGTTCTGTTGCGTGATTGTGTCTATGTTGCGAGTGTCTAGCGAGTTTTTTAGTGTTTTATGCGCTGCACTTGTAGGTGAGACGACGAAATGTGGGATAATTCAAAGTTTGAATTCGAAGAGACAAGGAAAATCTGAAAATCGAAATACGTATAGCACGACTTGTGTATGTTTTCGCTATATTTTTTTGTGGAACTACAGTTTAATTGTATTTAATTTAGTAATTAAAGTACCTTAAAAATAAATTCATTGCATTTTGTTTAGGCAAACTACCTCCTAGTTTTATTAGTATTAAATAGCACAATTTTATTTTCAGGTTACAATCTTTTGTGAAGTTCTGTACAAATATCGAAAAGAAACGAAAGGTTGACAGTCAATGTAGAATTTTTAAAGAGCAGTGGGGATCTCAATATTTCGTGGTGGAGTCAAGCAACAAACCAATGTGTATTATTTGCAATGAAGCAATATCAGTCTTCAAAGAATACAACATAAAACGTCATTATGAGACAGCACTCTCAGAATCACTCCAAGTTTACAGGATGCGAACGATTAGAAATGTATGGGTCTCTGAAACGCCAGCTAAAAATCCAGCAGTCGCTGTTTAAGAAAGTAAATGCTGAACAACACGCAGCAACTCGTGCTAGTTTTCGTGTTGCTCATTTAGTAGCGAAACAGTGAAGCCATTAGCCGACGGTGAATTAATTAAGAACTGCACTATTGCAACAGCAGAAGAAATGTGTCCATAAAAAGTTAATTTATTTAAAAACATAAGTTTGTCGGCAAACACTGTGCGGCTCGAAGAGTAGGTGACATCGCACATCCGGGGGTGTCCAGCCAGCTAACGCGGGTAGGTTTGCCGGACCTCGGGGGCCGCAGTTTGGAGACCCTTGATTTAGCCCATCACAACCAGCAAGAACATACAGGGTGTTTCAAAAATGACCGGTGTATTTGAAACGGCAATAAAAACTAAACGAACAGCGATAGAAATACACCGTTTGTTGCAATATGCTTGGGACAACAGTACATTTTCAGGCGGACAAACTTTCGAAATTACAGTAGTTACAATTTTCAACAACAGATGGCGCTGCAAGTGATGTGAAAGATACAGAAGACAACGCAGTCTGTGGGTGCGCCATTCTGTACGTCGTCTTTCTGCTATAAGCGTGTGCTGTTCACAACGTGCAAGTGTGCTGTAGACAACATGGTTTATTCCTTAGAACAGAGGATTTTTCTGGTGTTGGAATTCCACCACCTAGAACACAGTGTTGTTGCAACAAGATGAAGTTTTCCACGGAGGTTTAATGTAACCAAAGGACCGAAAGCGCTACAATAAAGGATCTGTTTGAAAAATTTCAACGGACTGGGAACGTGACAGATGAACATGCTGGAAAGGTAGGGCGACCGCGTACGGCAACCACAGAGGGCAACGCGCAGCTAGTGCAGCAGGTGATCCAACAGCGGCCTCGGGTTTCCGTTCGCCGTGTTGCAGCTGCGGTCCAAATGACGCCAACGTCCACGTATCGTCTCATGCGCCAGAGTTTACACCTCTATCCATACAAAATTCAAACGCAGCAACCCCTCAGCGCCGCTACCATTGCTGCACGAGAGACATTCGCTAACGATATAGTGCACAGGATTGATGACGGCGATATGCATGTGGGCAGCATTTGGTTTACTGACGAAGCTTATTTTTACCTGGACGGCTTCGTCAATAAACAGAACTGGCGCATATGGGGAACCGAAAAGCCCCATGTTGCAGTCCCATCGTCCCTGCATCCTCAAAAAGTACTGGTCTGGGCCGCCATTTCTTCCAAAGGAATCATTGGCCCATTTTTGAGATCCGAAACGATTACTGCATCACGCTATCTGGACATTCTTCGTGAATTTGTGGCGGTACAAACTGCCTTAGACGACACTGCGAACACCTCATGGTTTATGCAAGATGGTGCCCGGCCACATCGCACGGCCGACGTCTTCAATTTCCTGAATGAATATTTCGATGATCGTGTGATTGCTTTGGGCTATCCGAAACATACAGGAGGCGGCGTGGATTGGCCTCCCTATTCGCCAGACATGAACCCCTGTGACTTCTTTCTGTGGGGACACTTGAAAGACCAGGTGTACCGCCAGAATCCAGAAACAATTGAACAGCTGAAGCAGTACATCTCATCTGCATGTGAAGCCATTCCGCCAGACACGTTGTCAAAGGTTTCAAGTAATTTCATTCATAGACTACGCCATATTATTGCTACGCATGGTGGATATGTGGAAAATATCGTACTATAGAGTTTCCCAGACCGCAGCGCCATCTGTTGTTGAAAATTGTAAGTACTGTAATTTCCAAAGTTTGTCTGCCTGAAAATGTACTGTTGTCCCAAGCATACTGCAACAAACGGTGTATTTCTATCGCTGCTCGTTTAGTTTTTATTGCCGTTTCAAATATACCGGTCATTTTTGAAACACCCTGTATGTTTGTGCTGGTGTCAGTAGCAAATGTGGCAGCCCACAAACAACACACAGTCATGATGATGCCCAATGCCACCAGGAATGATGGTATCACTAACAGTGGGAACATGTGCTTTTACTGGAGCTGATGCATGTTTGATGACCGGAAAAAAAACAGGTAGGTATCATGAGATCAGATGGTACCAGGAACAACAGTATCAGCTTGTAGCCAATAACCGCCAGTGGAAACAAGTGGTTGTTATAGTACCAGAAGCGTATGTGGCGACGTGGAAACAGAATACTCAGTTATCGTGGAATCCAGTGTCCCCAGAAACAACGACTTCACCATGTAGCCCATTATCACCAGCGGGAACATGTGATTGTTGTGGTAGTGTATGCAGTGGTATGAAAATGTTATAGACAGTCATTGTGAAGCCCAGTGCGACCAGGAACGACGACGTCACCGTGTAGTGCACCCCCATCAGCAGTAACACGTGCTCTTTCTGGTACTGACACATATGTGGTGTTCTGGAAACATCACAGTTAATCAAAATGAGATCACGTAATACAAGGAACAACAACATCGCTGTGTAGCACATGACCACCAACAGAAGTATGTGCTTGTACTTTTGCCTGTAGCTTTGAAACGTCCCCTTGGAAAAATTAATGAATTACTGTGCTGATAAACCTCTTACATTATTTGATTTTCAAACAGCTGAGCAGAACTGAACGTACTCAGACATTTCGCTCTTCACCTGTTCTGATCAACATTAAACTGACACACACTATTTTTAGCGCAACGCAATCTGACTTTCGAAAATCCCTACAAAAGATTGGCCCTGACTAACAATAACCTATACCTTTCACAAATCACTTACCTCACAAAAATCTTCGTTACTTGAACTACTGCAATACAGCGAGTGCCACTACTGCCACCTAAATAAAAGATTCAAACTACTGAAGGCACTAACTACTGATAGGCATAGTTAGCAAATGAAAGATTTTTATAGAGAACAAACAATGTATTTACCTAAATAATGTTCAAAAGTCATAATATATATAGTAGTTCATGCCATCCATTCTTACGAATGTACTGTTTCTGATGGACACACGTCCAGATCATCCGCTCTCAAAAATCCGCCATCTCTCTTCCCACATCCACCACTGCTGACGGCTCACCTCCAACTGTGCAACGCTACTCGCTGTTAACAGCCAACAGCCCAACACTACAATAGCGAATATTACAACAATGCCACCCAGCTACAGACTGCACACACCACAGCCAGTGATTTTCATACAGAGGGCTACATGGCGTTACCAATATAAAAACCTAAACAGCCTACTTAAAGCTTAAATGGCAGTCTGTAAACAACAGAGTGAGCATAAAGATCCATGACCGAGAAACAACAATATCAGCATGTAGCCAACCATCATCTATGGGCATATGTGTTCATACTGGTGTCAGTAGCCGAACTGGAATGAAAATGGAGAGTCTTCATAAGCTCAAGTGGTTTCACAAAAAATAGCATCACACAGTCACAACAGGGGTGGTCATAAAAAGCTAATCACCACCAAGAAAAAAAAATCAATTCAAGTAATCATTTTTTGTCTGCCTGGAGGTACAAGTCTGCAATATTGGTACACAATGAAACGCTGGAGCAAGGGTACCTCCGAATGCCTCTAGAGTAAGCAAAACAAAATGGCGTAGCCCAGTAATAAATGTGTGGCAATATCAGCCTGGAGGCCCCATCTCGAATTGTTCAACCATCTAGAGGCAGTCTTTCCATTTGACACCACTTTAGGAGATTGCTCGTCAATTAAGATGAGATGAAATGATTGGGAGAACACAGACACCCAAGCCTCCAAACAAAGAATATCTCAGACCGTGCCAGGAATCGAACACGGGCCTTTCAATCTAGACCGAGCAACGTTAATAATGGGCTACAAACTGTGGCCCACAGTCCACTAATAAAGCAGAGTGCGGTGCACAGTTTTGTTTAATTTTGCAGGGAAACAAGGCTGCAACAATTCATGCTGAGTTGGTGGAAGTGTAGTCATATGACGCTGTGGTTACATAAGTCAGAAGCCTGAATGACGAAGAAAGAAGTGGCAGACAAAGTCTCTGTAAAGAATCGAGAACCGCAGTGGAAGCGCAGAGATCTGGTGCCCAAAAGAAAGGCACTTCGCAATCGGCGCAATAGTGAAAGGAATGATAATAAGTAAGGAATCACTTTTCAATATATTGGTCGACATTCTGAACATGGGAAAGGTCGTCCACCACTAGGTTCCACGATTGCTCAAACCCATTCAACAAGCCTGAAAAACTGAGGTGCCAGCGGAATAGTTGCATGTGTGTCAGGCCAATCGAGGTGGCTTCTTCAGCCGCCTAACCACTGGGGAAGAGTTGTAGGTGGTTATGACTCGAAGGCACAGGAACAAACCAAGCAGTGGAAGCGTTGGGACTCATCACCACTAAAAAAGGCGAAGGCCCAACCAGGGCAATGTTCTGCTGGATATTGTTTGGAAATGGCATGTCGTGGTGCAGACAAGATGTGCTCAGAAGGATCAAACTGTCGAAGGCGCATACCACCAAATCCCCGTGACCCCTGCTTGCTGGTGGTTGTCAAGAGGAAGAGTCACAGGAAGTTATCTAAGAACCAAGGTCACACACGCTACTTCTTCTCTGTACTCTACCATTTTGACATCTAGTGACCCCGCTGATTGGCAGCCATTTTTAAAATGATGATGGTGTCCTCTCCAAGTCATCTATTGTTGGGGAAAATGTGTCATGTTGGAGGATATGTCAAGAAGCACTAACACCAGCAGCACTAAGTTTTTGGAATGATATTAAAAACTGTATCACGACCATTCAGACGTATCCCATGATCACAGGTTCCTCTCACAGTATGCTGATAAAATAATTCCATATTTAGCAATTATATACAACCACTCGCCCACAGAAAGATACGTACCTAAAGACTGGAAAATTGCTCAAGTCACACAAATACCCAAAAAGGGAAGTAGGAGTAATCCGCTTAATTGCAGGCCCATATCACTAACGTTGATTTGCAGTAGGGTTTTAGAACATATACTGTATTCGAACATTATGAAGTACCTCGAAGAAAACGATTTATTGACATATAGTCAGCACGGATTCAGAAAATATCGTTCTTGTGAAACACAACTACCCCTTTATACTCGTGAAGTAATAAGTGCTATCGACAGGGGATGTCAAATTGATTCCATATTGTTAGATTTCCAGAGGGCTTTCGACTCTGTACCTCACAAGTGTCTTCTAATCAAACTCCGTGCCTACGGAGTATCGCTTCCGCCCTATTACGGAGTACTGCTGTGTGGTGTGGGATCCGCATCAGGTGGGACTGATGGATGACATCGAAAAAGTACAAAGAAGGGCAGCTCGTTTTGTATTATCGCGAAATAGGGGAGATTCTGCCACAGACATGATACGTGAATTGGAGTGGCAATCATTAAAGCAAAGGCTTTTTTCGTTGCGACGGGATCTTCTCATGAAATTTCGGTCACCAGTTTTCTCCTCCGATTGCGAAAACATTCTGTTGGCTCCCACCTACATAGGGAGAAATGATCATCACGATAAAATAAGAGAAAACAGGGCTCGCACGGAAAAATTTAAGTGCTCGTTTTCTACGACGAATAATTCAGGAGACATGACTTCATAAAGGTTTAGATACCTGCAAAAGTAGTTTTTCCTTAAAATGGCGCGTAGCAAAACTTCAGCATCTGTGATGAAGTAGTAATTTATTGCTTCTTGAGGTATCATCTCCATTCGCAACTAACTTTGCATCTATTATCTACAAACGTCACTGAATTTACCTGCTAAATTATAGCAGCAGTCATGAAGTTTTAATTTATTACTTCTTCTCTAACAACTCCATTCGCAACACACTTTGCATTTATTATCTACACATATCACTGAAATTACCTACAAAATTACATCATTCTATAACACGTAGTTCCAAAGAGATGAACTCAAACACTGGCATGCGCAAGAAACTTGCTTCTGTTAAAAATGCAGCGCAAGTTATCCACTTTATATTCATTCAGCGTTTCATAACGAGAGCACTTAAGCGGCTTGTAGTAAACTTTAAGCCTAATTTCAAGCTTCTCGTAAAAGTTTACTCGCCTGCACGTATAAAGTAACTTTCCTCATTTTCAAGTAGACGTTTGAAGCTGTTTTTTGTATGTATTCAGACAAACGGAGGGTCACTGATAATCGATAAAAAGAAAACATAGCACATTCAAAATCTCGGTGAGCTTGATATCATTGGTTCTTACGCACAGTTTTACTATAGACCAGCGCTGTTCACTGAGACAGTTTACCGTAAACAACAATCTTTGGCTGTAAGGTGGCCTGAAGACTTCTTGGACGTCACAATGGTTACTCTTGAGAAGAAAAAGCAAGCCAAGGAGTGTAGTGATTATAGAACAATTAGTCTGATATTGCATGTGGCAAAGATCATTGCAAGAATACTAAACAGACGGTTGGAAAACAAAACTGAAGAAGTGATGGAAGAAGACCAGTTTGGCTTCAGGAAAGGAAAAGGGACCAGAGACGCCATTGGCATGATGAGGATATTGTCAGAGAGAGTTTTGGCCGTTAACGAAGAAGTTTTCGATTGTTTCATAGACTGGTAGAAGGCCTTCGACAGAGTCAATTGGAATATATTGATGAACATCACTAAGGAAATAGGAATCAACTGGAGAGATCGGAGACTTATAAGAAACTTGTACCTGGGACAAAGGGTAAAGGTACGACTGAACTATGGAGAAACGAACAGTGGGGAAATAGGAAGGTGAGTGAGACAAGGATGTTGTCTGTCGCCAAGTCTCTTCAACCTGTATGGAAAAATGCTGGCGAGAGAAGCACTGAAAGGATGCGGGAACTTGAAAGTAGGAAGACGTCTCATCAACATCATCAAGTATGCAGACGACCTGGTAGTGCACGCCAAAAATCAGAGACAGCTGCAACACATGATGAACAATTTGGTGGAAACGGGAAGAAAATACGGCATGGAAATCAACATCGAAAAATCAAAAGTGATGCGCATATCAAAACGTGAGAAACACTTGAAGATAACTGTTGACAATCGGGAACTGGAAAATGTCAATCAGTTCAAGTACCTGGGAAGTTTTATCACAAAGGATCCCCACTGCACCAACGAAATCCGAGCAAGAATCGCCACGGCCAAAGCTGCTTTCAACAAGAAGAGGACTCTGCTGACCAGCAAGTTGAGTTTGTCATTGAGAAAAAAACTGATAAAGTGCTACATTTGGAGCATTGCACTGTATGGAGCAGAGACATGGACCATGAGAAAGAAGGAGAAAAAAATACTTAGAGAGCTTTGAAATGTGGTGCTAGAGGACTGGAGGAGAATGGAAAAGATCAAGTGGACAGATCGCATAAAAATGACCATGTACTGTGGAGAGTAGGAGAGAAGTATTCTGCGTACAATTCTTCAGAGAAAGGCAAACTGGACTGGACATGTACTTAGACACGAGGGACTCATACATGATGTCATCCAAGGGAAACTCGGAGGAAACGCAGGACGAGGAAGAAGAATAATTCAACATCTGGACGACATGGAAGACGGAAGGAGATACAACAGACTGAAGGAATAAGCTGAAGACAGGGAACAGTGGAATCAGAAATTCTCCGCACGAAGACACGGACCTGCCACTAGGCAGAATACTACATAATAATAATAATAATAATAATAATAATGTGTCGTTAAATGCGAATATGCTTGTTAAGTTAAAATTGAAATTAATATCTACAGAAGATTTCTAGTCATTTCATAAAGATAATCTGCGAAAGTTATAGAACGAATAAATATGACGATAAAATCAGTTAAAAATATCGCTTCAAATTTGCAACACACAGCTTACTGTAACTTATCACTCTATTCTAAAGTACATAAAAGCTATTTCGCCAGTACTTTTGAGCCGGCCGGAATGGCCGAGCGGTTCTAGGCGCTACAGTGTGGAACCGCGAGACCGCTACGATCGCAGGTTCGAATCATGCTTCGGGCATGGACGTGTGTGATGTCCTTAGGTTAGTTAGGTTTAAGTAGTTCTAAGTTCTAGGGGACTGATGACCTCAGAAGTTAAGTCCCATAGTGCTCAGAGCCATTTTTTAAGTGCTTCTGCGTTTCGGAAAAATGAGGATAAAATCATGATGATACTATTACTGAAGTACATTCTAAAGACGTGAAATGCAGTTCCGGGAAAAATGCAAAAACGTCAAGAACAAGGGCATTTTACTGACAACAGGCGTTACACGTAGTTCATCATTTAAAGAGTACTGGCATCGCATGGGGTCAAACTTTGACCAGTTCCGTCAGTGGACCTTATTTGTGATGGCAGATGTCATGTATCTTAAAGTGTGGGAAATTTTAGTCGCACAACTCATCCGTGGCATATGTTGCATTGTAGCTACGTGTGTTCGTGAAATAATTCTTTGATTTCTCTTTAACTCTTCGATCATCTGAAGGGAGTCTTTGATACACTGCGTTGGAAAATAAAATTTGTGTTAACGGCGGCAAATTAACTTTACCCTTATGACAACAATGTGAACGCCATTGTATCACGTAAAATCTCCACACAAAAACTGAGTCTCTTCTGCTCTTCGTCTTTCAGACCGATCGGTTAATATTCTTCTTCGAAGCATAGCCTAAAACAAATATAGTTTCCTTATAATATAAGGGACGTTGTAGCTACTCAAAATGAAGATAATGAAAATTAGGAACACACTAACTTTTGTGGTGATGGCGACAAACGAACACAGAGTTAGTACCGTTTACTCTTAGAGAAAACTAAGGGAAAAAACGACGCTAATAAACAACGTTTGTTGTCCCCGGAGGCTCCGTTACTAAGTTTCGGTTTCCACCGTCGGCAACATCAACGACGTAGCAGTTGCAGCATTGTAGCTGTCCGCTATGCGTGTGTTCTGCAAATGAGCCATCAGCAACGCTTAAACATGAACGTCCCTAGAGTGCAACTTCACGAAACTTTGTTACTTTCGTGCGTCCTTTCTACCGTAGCACCTGATCGATGTGAGAAGGGAGAGGTTAGTAGCTCTTCAATTTTCGATGTTCAGCTATTGGAGATTTTAATGCGTAATAGAGAATGTAGCACCAGCATTGTGAATGTGAAGGCCTCTTCTTCCTTTTACTGCCCCTTAACGGCTACATAAACACACTACTTTTGCTTTGTGTACTTCTATAGTAGAGCGCTTTTCGAATTACACACATCAAAAAAAGTTTTACATCACCTTGGTTCGGAGAGTTTCGAGACCTGTACAGAAAATTGGAATAGAGATCAACATAAACATCATTTCCGCCCTATTTATTTCTCATGAAAACCACACATTGCATGTTGTACCACCATACAGCGAGAACTTCAAGGGTGGTGGTCCAGATTGCTGTACACACCGGTACTTCTAATGCCCAGTAGCACGTCCTCTTGCATTGATGCGTGCCTGTATTCGTCGTGGCATACCATCCACAAGTTCGAAAGCAGTGTTGGTCCAGATTGTCCCACTCCTCAACAGCGATTCGGGGTAGATCCCTCACAGTGATTGGTGGGTCACATCGGCCATAAGCGCCCCTTTTCGGTCTATCCCAGGCATATTAGATAGGGTTCATGTCTGGAGAACATGCTGGCCACTCAAAAATGGTTCAAATGGCTCTGAGCACTATGGGACTTAACATCTATGGTCATCAGTCCCCTAGAACTTAGAACTACTTAAACCTAACTAACCTAAGGACATCACACAACACCCAGTCATCACGAGGCAAAGAAAATCCCTGACCCCGCCGGGAATCGAACCCGGGAACCCGGGCTGGCCACTCTAGTCGAGCGATGCCGTTATCCTGAAGGAAGTCATTTACAAGATGTGCACGATGGGGGCGCGAATTATCTTCCACGAAGACGAATGCCTCGGCAATGTGCTGCCGATATGGTTCCACTATCGGTCGCAGGATGGATTTCACGTATCGTACAGCCGTTACGTCGCCTTCCATAACCACCAGCGGCCAAAGTCGGCCCCACATAATGCCACACCAAAACATCAGGGAACCTCCACCTTGCTTCACTCGCTGGACAGTGTGTGTAAGGCTTTCAGCCTGACCGGGTTGCCTCCAAACACGTCTCCGACGATTGTCTGGTTGAAGGCATATGTGACTCTCATCGGTGAAGAGAATTTGATGCCAATCCTGAGCGGTCCATTCGGCATGTTGCTGGGCTCATCTGTACCGCGCTGCATGGTGTCGTGGTTGCAAAGATGGACCTTGCCATGGACATCGGGAGTGAAGTTGCCCATCATGCAGCCTATTGCGCAAAGTTTGAGCCGTAACACGACATCCTGTGGCTGCCCGAAAAGCATTATTCAACATGGTGGCTTTGCTGTCAGGGTTCCTCCGAGCCGTAATCCGTAGGTAGCGGTCATCCACTACAGTAGTAGCCCTTGGGCGGCTTGAGCGAGGCATGCCATCGACAGTTCCTTTCTCTCTGTATCTCCTCCACGTCCGAACAACATCGCTTTGGTTCACTCCGAGACGCCTGGACACTTCCCTTGTTGAGAGCCCTTCCTGGCACAAAGTAACAATGCGGACGCGATCGAATCGCGGTATTTACCGTCTAGGCATGGCTGAACTGCAGACAACACGACCCGTATACCTCCTTCCTGGTGGAATGACTGGAACTCATCGGCTGTCGGACCCCCTCCATCTAATAGGCGCTCCTCATTCATGGTTGTTTACATCTCTGAAGAGTCAAGGGAACTGTGTCTATGATACAATATCCACAGCCATCGTCTATCTTCAGGAGTTCTGGGAACCGGGGTGATGCAAAACTTTTTTTGATGTCTGTACATTACTGGACTTTCGTGTACAAATTGTATGTTACTCAATATTCACATCAACTAAATTTTCTATTCTTGGTTCTTTGAGTAATTCAGAAAGGTCATAAACACTGTCTGGATATTTTTATATAACTGACAAGTTCTAAGTGCTGATCAGAGGTTATTTTCCGTGTATGCGCTGTGAGAGGCGTAGGCTGGCGCCTGTAGTATTGCCACCCCCCCCCCCCCCCCCTCCCCTCCACTCTCGCCACCATGGCGTTATGAATCGGCTACGGTATATTAGGTTTGACTGCGCCGTCGCCGACCGATTGCGACTTCCAAACTACGCGGCATTTCAGCTTCACTCACGAATTGTATATGACTTCGTGGTCCTCGGATATGTCATTTCTCTAGACGATCCTGCACAGAGACATTCCTCAGTTTGGGTTGTGTCAGAACTGTCATTAAAATTATGATTATGCGTGGGCGGTTGCCAGCGTCATCTGAAATCCCTATCTCTGAGTCCTGGATGACGCTGACCATGTTACGCAGCTCCCTCGATGTGTACATAACCATCATTGGCCTCCTTGTACAACTAATATTCAAAATCGGTACTTCAGTTTTCACGTTCACGTATTAACGTTGTGATACGATGATCCATCAGACCAAATGAAACACACGAGTCACAGTAAAGGGTGCACAAACAGTCGCATCAATTCACAGTGTGTCCTCTGCTGGGAGAGCGCAGGAGTCTATTATCGCATGCAACCGATCATTAAGGTGTCGAATGGCATCCTGAGAAAGATTGTCCCAACGACCTTGGACCTTTTGTTGCAATCCGGCGGTGGGTCTTGCAGGCCCTAGATTAATGTGTAAGCTCCCGCTTCACCTTGCCCCACACGTGTCCAATTGGTGGGTGACCTGGTGATGTTGCTGGCCAGGGAAGTAGTTGTTGTAGATCTACATCTACATTTATACTCCGCAAGCCACCCAACGGTGTGTGGCGGAGGGCACTTTACGTGCCACTGTCATTACCTCCCTTTCCTGTTCCAGTCGCATATGGTTCGCGGGAAGAACGACTGCCGTATATAGACGGGCATTGTCCTGCTGAAAGAGCACACCAACTTTCTGTCAAAGAAATGGGAAATGGTAGTAGCAAGGGGATAACAGCCTGTACAGTGTACCAGACAGTGGTAACTTTTCTCTGGGGAAACACCATATGAGGTTGCGAGTAGTAATCGATGGTCTCCCACACCACGAAGCCTGGAATGGTACCTGTGTGTCGCAGGTGAAAGCATTCCAGAGTAGCCAACTTAACATGTCTACGGCATAAAGAGCACGTCGATCACTCACATACAGACATAAGCTATTCTCATCACTGAAGACAACAGAGCGCCACAGACTGTCCACTCAAAAATGGTTCAAATGGCTCTGAGCACTATGGAACTTAACAGCTGAGGTCATGAGCCCCTTAGAACTATTTAAACCTAATTAACCTATGGACATCACACATATCAATGCCCAAGGCAGGATTCGAATCTGCGACCGTAGCATTCGCGCGGTTCCGGACTGAAGCACCTAGAACCGCTCGGCCACCGCAGCCGGCGCTCTCCAGTCACCTCTTTCACGACACCAGAGTAGCCATGCTTGACAGTGTCGTGGTGTCTGTGGTGGGCTGACCAGAGGCAGACGTGGTCTTAATGCTGCCGCACGCAGACGGTTCCCGATGGTCACTGGTGACGTATCAGGTGCAACACGTGCCCAGAGTTCGTCCCTGGTCGGCCACCGCTGCTCTCATTATGCGTTGATCTTGACATGTGTGTTTACTATTTGGACGTCCAGAACTACATACGCGGTATGTTCCACAGACTACTGTTGAAAGCAGCACACGCCACCGATACATTGTGCCCAACATGTGCAGTAGATGCTCCACCCATCTTCTTGGAGGCGCATTGTGTAACCCCATTCAAATGGCTGAAGCTGTGCAGGAGCACTAGGTATTCGCCGGTTGGACATGGATGTACCCCACAGCGAATGTTGCAGACACCGTTCACCTCTAAACTCAGCACAGTTACTGCCTGCAGAGCCAAAACTAAGGGCGCACAGACAGGCCTCCTGAACGCCATCTTATCGCCGATGGCCGTCACAAATGAGTGATTAACACTACAACCCTTCAGTCTGAGCGTGTTGTACCCAGGTGCAACTGGACCCAGTTGTCAGTCATGTTGCATTTTTTTCCTCAGTGTACTAAAATGTAGCCAATGGCCTTGCCACAGGGGTAGAACCGGTTTCCATCACATCACCAAAGCTAAGGGCAGTCGGGCTTGGCTAACACTCGGATGCCTCACCATCCGGGTCTGCCGAGTGCTGTTGGTAAGCGAGTTGCACTCAGCCCTTGTGAGGTCAATTGAGGAGCTACTTGATTGTGAAGTAGCGGCTCCTGTCACGAAACGTGACAATAGCTGGGAGAGCAGTGTGCTGACCACATGCCCCTCCGAATGCACATCAGGTGATCCCTACGGGCTGAGGAAGACACGGCGGCCGGTCGGTGCCGTTGGTCCTGTTTGGACGGTGTTATATTTTTTTGTAATACTATGTAAGTTAGATTGTAGACTGTTTTACACTACTGGCCATTAAAATTGCTGAATCACGAAGATGACGTACTACGGATGCGAAATTTAACCGACAGGAAAGATGCTGTGATATGCTAATGATCAGCTTTTCAGAGCATTCACACCGGTTGCGACACCTACAAAGTGCTGACATGAGGAATGTTTCCAACCGATTTCTCATACACAGACAGCAGCTGACCGGCGTTGACTGGTGAAACGCTTATCGTATCGCGACATTGCTGCTCTCGTTGATCGAGATCCAATGACTGTTAGCAGAATATGGAATCGGTGGGTTCAGGAGGGTAATACGGAACACCGTGCTAGATCCCAACGGACTCGTATACACTAGCAGTCGAGATGACAGGCATCTTATCCGCATGGCTGTAACGGATCATACAGCCACGTCTCGATCCCTGAGTCAACAGATGGGGACGTTTGCAAGACAACAATCATCTGCACGAACAGTTCGACGACGTTTGCAGCAGCATAGACTATCAGCTCGGAGACCGTGGCTGCGGTTACCCTTGACGCTCCATGTCAGACAGGAGCGCCTGCGATGGTGTACTCAACGACGAACCTGGGTACACGACTGGCAAAACGTCATTTTTTCGGATGAATCCAGGTTCTGTTTGCAGCATCATGATCGTCGCATCCGTGTTTGGCGACGTCGCTGTGAACGCACATTGGAAACGCGTGATCGTCATCGCCATACTGGCGTATCACCTGGCGTGATGGTATGGGGGGCCATTGCTTACACGTCTCGGTCGCCTCTTGTTCGCATTGACGGCACTTTGAACAGTGGACGTAACGACCCGTGGCTCTACCCTTCATTCGATCCCTGCGAAACCCTACATTTCAGCAGGATAATGCACGATCGCATGTTGCAAGTCCTGTACGGGCCTTTCTGGATACAGAAAATGTTCGACTGCTGCCCTGGCCAGCACATTCTCCAGATCTCTCACCAACTGAAAACGTCTGGTCAATGGTGGCCCAACAACTGTCTCTTCACAATACGCCACTCACTACTCTTGATGAACTGTGGTATCGTTTTGAAGCTGTAAGGGCAGCTGTACCTGTACACGCCATCCAAGCTCTGTTTGACTCAATGTCCAGGCGTATCAAGGCCGTTATTACGGCCAGAGTTGGTTGTTCTGGGTACTGATTTCTCAGGATCTATGCACCCAAATTGCGTGAAAATGTAATCACATGTCAGTTCTAGTATAATATATTTGTCCCAGGAATACCCGTTTATCATCTGCATTTCTTCTTGGTGTAGCAATTTTAATGGCCAGTAGTGTATGTTGTCGTCAAGCTGCTGTTGTGTTTACCCTTGGTTACTTGCGTTAATCTTTTATGTTCTTGCAGTGTTTATCAACAATAAAATCCCCCTACCCCCAAAGCTTCGACGAGTGGCCTTTAGGCCTTGGCCTGCTTTCTCGGCGACCGTGCAAGGAGAACATCCTTTAATGGGGACGGGGGGGGGCGGTAAGGCGAGTGGGTCGTTCTGGTTGAAGAACACACGCTCCGCGCTTCCCGCCTTCTTTTACGCTCCCGTACGCTCTGGAGCAGAGTGGCCTCCATACTAGCGAGTGACCCAAAGAGGCCGGGCTGGTCTTAATGGGACGAAGAGCCAAGTGGAGAACCAGCTGCCAGTACAACGTGTGTGTGTGTGTGTGTGTGTGTGTGTGTGTGTGTGTGTGAGAGAGAGAGAGAGAGAGAGAGAGAGAGAGAGAGAGAGAGAGTGCTTTGTGTGTTTGCAGGCAGCCGGCCGCTGTGTGCGAGCGGTTCTAGGCGCTTCTGCTGCAGTCGCAGGTTCGAATCCTGCATCGGACAGGGATGTGTGTGATGTCCTTAGGTTAGTTAGGTTTCAGTATTTGTAACTATAGGGGACTGATGACCTCAGATGCTAAGTCCCATAGTCCTCAGAGCCATGTTTGCAGGCATGCGCGCGAGCCGAAGGCTATAAACAGCATATACGCAAGAAGGAAACAAAGAAGTAGTTCGGTAAGGAAATTAAAGTCCAGAGAGAAGAAAGACGTAAAATCTTTTAAGCCTGTGACACTGTCACAGACGGCAAAGAACTGGAAATCAGCTAAATCGAATTCACAGTATCTTGAAAAGCGTTTGTACGATGAATGTCAACAAAAGTAGAACTAAGGTAACGGAGTGTAGCCAAATTAAATCGATCGATGCTGAGCGAACTAGATTGCCAAATGATACACTGAAACTAATTGATGAGTTTTGCTACTCTGGCAGTGAACACAATCATTAGAGTAGAGAACTGAGAGGAAAGAAAATGCAGATAGGCAGCAGCAATAAAAGCCACAATGAGATTTTCACTCTGCAGCGGAGTGTACGCTGGTATGAAACTTCCCGGCAGATAAAAACTGTATGCCGGACCGAGACTCGAACTCGGGACTTTGCCTTTCGCAGGCAAGTGCTCCATCAAATGTGCTACCCAAGCACGACTCACGCCCCGTCCTCATAGCTTTACTTCTGCCAGTACCTCGTACCCTACCTTCCAAACTTTACAGAAGCTCTCCCCCAGACTGTGGCTAAGCCATGTCTCCGCAATATCCTTTCTTTCAGGAGTGCTAGTTCTGCAAGGTTCGCAGGAGAGCTTCTGTAAAGTTTGGAAGGTAGGGGACGAGCTACTGGCAGAAGTAAAGCTGTGGGGATGGGGCGCGAGTCGTGCTTGGGTAGTTCAGTTGGTAGAGCACTTGCCCGCGAAAGGCAAAGGTCCCGAGTTCGAGTCTCGGTCTGGCACACAGTTTTAATCAGCAATAAAAGCATTTGTGAGAGACGGGAGCCTGCTAAAATATAATATAAAGTTCTTTTAAAAGACATCATGTTCACTTTTAGCTGTAGATGTAACTCTTAGTGACACGCATGCTGAAGTGTGCATGTCAATAACAAATCTGTTTATGTCATTAATAATGAAACGAGTCCACCACTTTGATTCATATAACTTTATTTATTCTGGGACTAGTGCGTAATATTTTTATGCCTTTAACAAGTCTAATATCCTGATTTTCACCCGAGCAAGGTTCTGCTAAACTTCTCGATAACGTTTTTAAATGATTTCGTGATGCGTTCGATTGACATTCTCTTTATTCGACGTAGGACTGTACCACTTTCAAGTATCTAAAACGAAAGCATTATACACTGGATGCATTAGTCTCACTTATGAATTTAACTTTGAAACAAATTATATCTAGAGTTATGTTAGGACAGTTACTAGTTCCTCTATGGACGATTCTTTAATGGTATGTTATGCCATGAATGTCTTTGGCCCTATGACTACATGCAATTGTCATAAAATACGAGTAAATCAGAAATAGTCTTTCGGTATTCCGGGAAAACATCACTTTCAAGCAGTTCTTGCAAAGCTCTTGTCTATAAGATAGATGTTTTTAAGGTATTTACACCAGGGATATTACAATTATATTATTAAAGTTTATGCGTAACGAGGTTCCCGAATTTACTGCCCTGCAGGAAAGTTCTTGCGCTGAAATCATTCTTGGGAACGAGAGCTGACTGCAACTCGAAGTGGAAGGCTCTGAGATATTTAACGATTCGTAGATTTATACCGGAGAGACAGATTAGAGGCAATAGCAGAGGGAGTATTCATTGCAGTAGATAAAAATATTATGTCTTTTGAGGTCGAAGATGAGTGTGATAGTGAAGTCATCTGGTGACCTATAACAGCTGTAGGCGAAACCAAGTTAATTGTTGGATGTTTTTACCTGCCACCGATTCTGCTCTGACAGCTCTAGAGTCACTCAATAAAAAGGGAGGGTACGGTCAATAGCGTGTAAATACGAAGATCATGCAATGCTAGTTACTTCTTTTAACATACCGAGTATAGACTGAGATGTCTATGGATTGGTTCAAATGGCTCTGAACACTATGGGATTCAACATCTGAGGTAATCAGTCCCCTAGAACTTAGAACTACTTAAACCTAACTAACCTGAGGACGCCACACACATCCATGCCCGAGGCTGGATTCGAACCTGCGACCGTAGCGGTCGCGCGGTTCCAGACTGTAGCGCCTAGAACCGCTCGGCCATCCTAGACGGCTGTCTATGGATTCATTGAGCAGGGTACAGGCAGACAGTCATGCGATATACACCGTAAGACAACAAGTGTCTGGAGCAGTTGTTAGATCGGTTACTGCTCCTACAATGGCAGGTTATCAAGATTTATGTGAGTATGAACGTGATGTTATAGTCGGCGCACGAGCAATGGGACACAGCATCTAAGAGGTAGTGACGAAGTGGGGATTTTCCTGTGCGACCATTTCACGAGTGACTGTAGATAGCAGGATTCTGGTAAAACATCGAATCTCCGACATCGCTGCGGCCGGAAAAAGATCCTGCAAGAACGGGACCGACGACGATTGATGGAAATCGTTCAACGTGACGGAAGTGCAACACTTTCTCAGATTTCAGTGCTGCGCCATCAACAAGTGTCAGCGTGCGAACCAGTCAACGAAACATGATCAATATGGGCTTTCCGAGCCGAAGGCCCACTCCATACCCTTGATGACTGCACGACATACAACTTTAAGCCTCGCCTGGGCCCGTGAACACCGACAGTGGACTGCTGACCAACGGAAATATGTTGCCTGATCGGACGAGTCTCGTTTCAAATTATATCGTGCGGATGGGCGTATGGATACAACCTCATGAATCCATCGAACCTGGAAGTCAGCAGGGAACTGTTCAAGCTGGTGGAGGCTCTGTAGTGGTGTGTCAGCATCCTGTCTGATCACTTGCATCCATTCATGTCCATTGTGCATTCCGATGGACTTCGGCAACTCCAGCAGGACACTGTGACACCCCACACGTCTAGAACCGGCTCCAGGAACGCTCTTCTGAGTTAATACACTTCACTTGCCATCAAACTCCCCAGACATGAACATTATTGATCATATCTGGGATGTCTTGGATATCTGTTTAGAAGAGATCTCCATTCGCTCGTACTCTTATGGACTTACGGACAGCCCTGCAGGATTCTTGGTGTCACTTCCCTGCAGCACTACTTCAGACATTAGTCGAGTCCACGCCGCGTCATATTGCGGCGCTTCTGCGTGCTCGCGTGGGGTCCTACACGATATTAGGCAGGTGTATCAGTTTTATTTGCTCTTCAGTGTACTTTTGAATCCGTTTCTAGAAAGCTGTCTTGAGCAGCTAGCTCGGCAGCCCACACGCAGTGGTGATATCTTAGACCTTGTAGCTACAAATAAGCTGGACGTCATCGATAATGTCAGTATAGAAACTGGAATTCGCAGTCATGGTGTCATTATAGAAAATATTGTTATGAAAGTTAATAAATTGGTCAAAAAGACTAGGAGGGTGTTTCTGCTATATAGACCAAACAAGGAATTATTAGCATCGCATTTAGGCAGTGAATTGGCATCACCTACTTCTAATAAGATGGATGTAGAGGAGTTAAGGGCAAAATTTAAGCAGATTGTAAACCGTGGTCTGGAGGGTTACGTGCGTAGCAAGTGGATGAAGGATGGAAAAGACCCACCGGCTGATCCTGGCGGAGGTTCGAGTCCTCCCTCGGGCATGGGTGTGTGTGTTTGTCCTTAGAATAATTTAGGTTTAACTAGTGTGTAAGCTCAGGGACTGATGATCTTAGCAGTTAAGTCCCATAAGATTTCACACACATTCGAACATTTTTTGAAAGACCCACCATGGTTTAATAACAACATTTAGCGGATGCTGAGGAAGCAGAGGCTGTTGCACTCTAAGTTCACAAGGGAACGCGTAAATGACGACTAGCAAAGGTTAGTAGAGATTCGTGCGTATGTAAAAAGATCCATCCACGAAGCGTACAAATACCACTATCACACCTTAGCAAAAAATCAGGCAGAGAAACCGAGACCATTCTGGTCTTACGTAAAATCAATATGTGGGTCTAAAGCTTGCATTCGGTCCCTTATTGACCAGTTAAATATAGGAAAACGGAAGCCGAAATTTTAAATTGCACGTTCAAGAAATCGATGACACAGTAGAATCGTACAAACACACCGTCATTTGGCCATCGGACAAACCCCATTATGGACGACATAGTAATAAGTATCCCTGGCGTAGAGAAACAATTGAAGAATTTGAAAGCAAATAAATCGCCAGGTCCGGATGGAATCCCAGTTCGATTTTACAAAGAGTACTCAACAGCATTGGTCACCGAGCACGACGTCCCAAGAGATTGGAAAAAAGCGCAGGTGACACCAGCGTATAAGAAGGGTAAAACACCGGACACGCAAATTTACAGACCAATATCCTTATCTTCTATTTGCTGCATAATCCTTGAACGTACTCTCAGTTCGAATATAATAAACATTCTTGAGACTGAGGACGTTATGTCCACAAATCAATATGGTTTTAGAAAGCATCGCTCGCGCGAAACTCAGCTTTCCTCTTTCTCACATGATACGCTCCGAACTATGAATGAAGGGAAACAGGCAGAGTCAATTTTTATAAATTTCCGGAAAGCATTCGACATGGTGCACCATCGCAGACTGTTAAAGGAAATGGCTCTGAGCACTATGGGACTTAACATCTGAGGTCATCAGTCCCCTAGAACTTAGAACTACTTAAACCTAACTAACCTAAGGACATCACACACATCCATGCCCGAGGCAGGATTCGAACCTGCGACCGTAGCTGTCGCTCTGTTCCAGACTGTAGCGCCTAGAACCGCTCGGTCACTCCGGCCGGCCACTGTTAAAGAAGGTACGAGCTTATGGAATAAGTTTACAGATACGTGAGTGGCTCGAAGACTTCTTAAGTGAAAGAACCCAATGCGCTGTTCTCGACGGCGAGTGTTCATAAGAGACAAGGAGATCGTCAGGAGTGCCCCAGGCAAATGTGGTAGGACCGTTGTTGAGCAGTGACCTACTTGTCGTTTAAGTATCTGGGAGTAACGTTGCAAAGTGCTGTGAGATGGAACGAGCGTGTGAGAACTTTGATAGGGAAGGCGAATGGTCGACTTCGGTTTATTAGGAGAATTTTAGGAAAGAGTGGTTCACCTGTAAAGGAGACCGCGTACGGGAAACTGCGCGACCTGTTCTTGAGTACTGCTCGAATGTTTGGGATCCGCACCAGGTCAGATTGAATGACATCGAAGCAATTCAGAGGCGGGCTGTTAGATTAATTACCGGTAGGTTCGAACAACGCGTAAGTGTTACGGAGAAGCTTCGGTAACTGAAATAGGAATCCCTAGAGGGAAGGTGACGTTCTTTTCGAGAAACACAACAGAGAAAATTTAGAGAGCCGGCATTTGAAGCTGATTGCCGAACGATTCTACTGCCGCCAACATACCACGAATATAAGATACGAGAAATTAGGGCTCATGCGGAGGCATATAGACAGTCGTTTTTCCCTCGTTCTATCTGCGTGTGGAAGAGGAAAGGAAATGGCTAGTACTGGCGCAGGGTACCCGGCGCCGGGCACCGTACGGTGGCTTGTGGAGTATCTATGCAGATGCAGATGTAGATCATCGTCCATCCCAAACCAGTAAGGATACAAACTTGAGATTCGCAGAGGGTGTTGACCTTTTACTGTAGACATCGTTTCAGAACGAATATTTCGATATTCCACTTCTAAGGCCGTGAAATAGAAGATGGGACTTTTCTCTTTATATATATATCGCTATTAACACAATTTATGGAGGTAGACGTACAAAAGTAGGTATTTGGTTTGATGGGCAGAAATAAATACGATTACCGCCATTTTTGGAAATGTAACCGCCGGCCGTGGTGGCCGAGCGTTTCTAGGTGCTACAGTGTGGAACCGCGCGACCACTACGGTCACAGGTTCGAATCCTGCCTCGGGCATGGATGTGTGTGATGTCCTTAGGTTAGTTAGGTTTAAGTAGTTCTAAGTTCTAGGGGACTGATGATCTCAGAATTTAAGTCCCATAGTACTCAGAGCCAGTTTTTGAAATGTAACCCCTATGGGGGTGAAATAGTAGATGAAATTTTTTACTGAAAATATATCATTATGAAAGAACTACTGAAGGATGAACTATGAAAACGGTATTTGACTCCTCGGTTGCAAATAAAAAATGTGCATTGAAGTGATTTTGGAAGTTCACTATCTAAGCGGCTCAAATGGGAGATTAAAAATTTTTTGAAAATATTTCATTATGAAAGCGTTTTAAAGCTAAATCTATGAAAAATTGAATTTGGTCTCTCGGTAAGAATTTAAAAAAATACGTGTTTCACTGTTTTTGGAAATTTAACCCCTGAGGAGTTAAATAGCGGATGAAAGTATTTATGGATATATTTCATTATGGAAGCATTTTTGAAGCTAAATCTACGAAAATTTGTTTTTGGCTTCCCTTTTGTAAAAAAAAATATAGGCCTTGCACTTTTTTGGAAAGTCAACGCCTAAGTGGGTGAAACAGGGAGCGAAATGTTTTATGAAAATATTCCGTTACGAAAGCATCTTTAAATGTAAATCTTCTAAAATTGGTTATTTGCCTTCTCCGTTGGAAATGAAAAAAATTAGAGTTTCGCTGTTTTTGGAGATTCAACCCTTAAGAGTTTCAATCAGGGGATAAAAATGTTTAGGAAAATATTTCGTTACATAAAAAAATCAAACTACATATATAAAAATTTGTATTTCACCTATCGGTTGGGTATAAAGAAATATGTGTAAGCGGATGAAAGTTTTTATGGAAAATACAGAACAATAAGTCAAAAGGCATGATTAACAAAAACTTTGGACTTAAGCTACCAGAATAGCTTTTTGGTCAGAAGTACGACTATCGTTCTATGGCTATAATTACCGTGAAAATTTTAGGTGTTGCTATTTGTGAATAACGTTAAAAAATTGTCTGAAGGAAAAAAAACATCTATGCAGACCATAGAGCATACACGCACGAAGCAGTGGGTGCTAAGCTATTCAATAATAAAAGGAAACACTTTAATCAGATAGTGTTTGGTCTTTCTGCATCTAGACTGTAGTTGCATCATAGGTAACTGTTTTGGTTACAAGAAAGTGCAGAAGTTACGAGAACAGCTAACTGCAATTAGTATTTTGTAAAAATATAAAATACACAGTCGACTAATACTGATCTATGCGCGATTCTAATTATGTGCAAAACAAACAAGCCGGCCGGAGTAGCCGAGCAGTTCTAGGCGCTACAGTCTGGAACCGCGCAACCGCTACGGTCGCTGGTTCGAATCCTGCCTCGGGCATGGATGTGTGTGATGTCCCTAGGTTAGTTAGGTTTAAGTAGTTCTAAGTTCTAGGGGACTGATGACCTCAGAAGTTAAGTCCCATAGTGCTCAGAGCCACTTGAACCATTTTTGAAAACAAACAAAAAACAAAGAGACGTTCGTCGAATCCAAGTTCCTCTCTCACACATTCTTTTATGTTTCTTTCCTCAGCAATTCTACCAATATTACCGGTAATCTTACCATTTACTAAGTCATTTATGTACTGTATCAAAACTACCCAACTGTAGTTCTAGTAGAGAGCAACTCTAATCCCTTATAATGACCCCGTCGTGCGTGGCACAATTAACTATAATTTTTATTCTATTTTTAGTTCTGAACGGACCTCCGCGTGGGTGAAAATCGTGTGACGAGACAGCCTTATGCGGGTCAATTCGAGACGCAGGTCCTCGAAACGAATCGTGTGGCGGACAGAGTGGTACGAAATTGGGGGCAGTGAATACGCCCCTCATTCCGCGAGTGGACAGGAAGCCCGTATAACGACCGAGCCCGGGTTCCGCCTAGAGCCCCCGTTCAGCGTCCAGCCCTCGACATCCTCCACCAAACTGAGGGCCCTCAGCTCGGCGCTGGCTTACCGGCTGCTGTGCGTTTACGCGACTGACGATGAGCTCGCCGGCCGAAACGTCGCGGCTTGTCAGTCGCTTCGCTGCGCCGTGCGGTGCAGATTACGTCCGGACTGCCCACGGCAGAGGGGAGATAAACCGATTGTACTCCAGCGCGCTGCGATTCTGCCGGACAAAGCCGCTCGAGGCTAAGCGGAGCACACGGGCTGTGGGCATTACTGGCAGATTATATGTGGGCTAGTATGGTGTGGGCGTGCCGTGGGCAGAGGGCGGGAGGGGGGAGGGGCTGAAGGGGGTGCGTATATTCTATCTCGCAATGGTCACCGGTCGAAAGTCAGACCGCTCTACAACGAAGATTCTATTCCAGACACGTTTCGCTATTAACCTCTTCCTCAAAAGTTTCGGAAGAGATGTGAACTTAATTGAGTTACAGTTCAGAGTTTATATACACACATGATAGAGTTGCTAAATGTTTCCATGGCAGGAAATAAGGCATTTGCGAGCGGCGTTCATTAAGTAGCGCAACAAGTATTTTTTTCTAAAGGTGAGTTGGTTTTATTCGGCATTACAATACACCTTATTACTCATCACTCTTTTGGCTACAAAACACTATTTTTCAACATAATTTCCATTCAATACAACGGCCTTACGCCACTCTACTGGGAGGGCTTGTATGCTCACATGGCACCTGTTATGCAGGAGCCAAGATAGCCCCTGAGGGGCGGCAACCCATATAACACCACAGAGGACGAGGTTGTCTATGTTCAAGGCCGCCGGCCGCGGTTGCCGAGCGGTTCTAGGCGCTACAGTGCGGAACGGCGCTACCGCTACGGTCGCAGGTTCGAATCCTGCCTCGAGCATAGGTGTGTGTGATGTCCTAAGGTTAGTTAGTTTTAAGTAGTTCTAAGTTGTAGGGGACTGATGACCTCAGAAGTTAAGTCCCATAGTGCTCAGAGCCATTTGAACCATTTTTTTTTTTTTTCGACCTGTGGGTCTACCCTCCATTCGATCCCTGCGAAACCCTACATTTCAGCAGGATCATGCACGACAGCATGTTGCAGATCTTGTACGGGCCTTTCTGGATACAGGAAATGTTCGACTGCTGCCCTGGCCAGCACATTCTCCACATCTCTCACCAACTGAAAACGTCTAGTCAATGGTGACGATGCAACTGGCTTTTCACAATACGCCAGTCACTACTGTTGATTAACTGTGGTATCGTGTTGAAGCTGCATGGGCAATTGTACCTGTACACGCCATCCAATTATTTTGGCCACAGGTGGCTGTTCTGGGTACTGAGTTCTCAGGAACTATGCACCCAAATTGTGTGAAAATGTAATCACATGTCAGTTCTAGTATAATATATTTGTCCAATGAATACCCGTTTATTATCTGCATTTCTGCTTGGTGTAGAAATTTTAATCGTCAGTAGTGTATAAGTAATGCAACACGTATTTTTTTCAGAACGTGAGTTGGTTTTATTTGGCATTACAATACGCCATATTACTCATCACTCTTTTGGCTACAAAACACTATTTTTCAACACAATTTTCGTTCAATACAGCGGCCTTACGCCACTCTACTGGGAGGGCTTGTATGCTGACATGGCACCTGTTATGCCAGAGCGAAGGAAGCCCCTGAGGGCCGGCAACCCATATTACACCACGGAGGACGAGGTTGTCTGTGTCAAAGGCGTACCAAAAGCACCATGGAGCACTACTTCCTGCAGGGGGAGCTCGAGCCACGGCCTGCGGGAAGTATGACTACGCCAAAACCTGTTTGGCTGGAGAAGCTATTTAGGGGCTAGAAACAGCCCCGAAGTTCAGTCCATTCCGGTTGCCGTCCTTGTGTACTTGGACCAAGGACGAATACGTCTTCGTCTCTGAATTGGACGCTTGCTAGTGTGTGCGTGTGCGCGCGCGCGCGCGCGTGTGCGTGTGTGCGTGTTTTACCACGAACCTTTGTGGAAAATTACATGTGAACTTTTGTTTGCCTTAATTAGGAGACTTTTACTGGAATCGTTATCGTTACCTTTCATTTGTTGTTCAGTCATCATCCTGGTGAACTTACCTCAACAAAGGCTAAAACCCGATTTTCACGGTTTCTGTGTAAGTGCGGCAACTATGAAACTGTGAATCTTGGCAACGCCTAATGACATCGAAAAAAGTTGCAAAGTTTTCCAAGAATTCATCTTCAGAAATTTAATAAAAATTTTGACCCTCTATCAAGAACAGGAATTATAAAAGTGTCCATCCCTTCAGTTTGTACATTTCGTACCCAAAAAACATGGGTTTTCGGGATTTTCTCAGGAAACGACCATGAAAAAATTGTGCTTTTGTAAGCTGCTTAAGGACTATCGTAGACAACACCTAATGCAAAATAACCAATCGATTTGCTCAATTTGCCTGGGCTGCAGGAAGCTTGCGATATTTGAACCAGTACTGTAGAATAGCTACTTTATGCCCGTTCTTTCGATAGGTGTACGAATGGTCGCTAGGCCGAATATTATCCTAAACACTTGACCACTTATATGCGTGATCAGTGGAATTCGAGATACGACTCCCCGAAAAAAAATCACATTTTCGCGCGAGGCTTTTTGGAATATATTAGAATCGTGCACTGTCGCTGCAATTAGAAAAAAAGCATACTTGCTCTAGTATCTTGGTGGTAGAAGAATGAAGTGGTTTAAGGGTTTAACAAAATAACGTGCTCTCTGCGGGTGACCATATGCCGAAAACATCTTTTCAACATATGAACACGTTATACGATTCACGAAATAAAAGGAGTGCAAGGGTTCCCCGATGATGCTTGTAAGCCTGTATAACGTCTCATTTTTTAAAATATTCTAGGCACTAGGGTAAACCAGAGTGTCCTTGAGACGTTCGAGGAACCTCTGGCAATTGCCTTTCGCCGATAGGGACGCAATGCGTGGTTTCAACAACAAATTCAACCGACGACCCAATAGTTCGGAATAATACGAGGGGAATTCAATACGTAATGCATCACGTTCTGTTTCTCTGTTTGTGAAAAAATTGCGAATTGTCGGTCACAACAGCACCCAGAAGCCCGTCGCCATGACTTTACTGCCTGAGGGTGCGGTATCGAACTTTTTCTTCAGAGGAGGGGTGGTGCGGCGCCATTCCATGGACTGCCGTTTCGCCTCCGGTTCGAAGTGATGAACCAATGTCTCGTCGACTGTGACGATTTTAGACAAAAAATTGTCAGCATCAGCCCCGAATCGCGGAAGATATTACGCACAGCTAGATTACCCTTCGTCGCTCCTTGTGCTCTTTAGTTGGGTGGCGAGGAAACCAGCAGGCGCACACCTTTGGGTACCCCAACTGGTGGACGAGTGTGTCAGCACCACCACTAGGGACGTGCAGCTGAGCAGCGAGCTGTTTGGCTGTAATCACTCGACCACTTTGAATGAGAGTGTCCGCACGTTCCAACATCGCTGTAGTCACAGCTGTGTGGAGCCGGCTAGCACGCGAGAGGTCGGCACTTGTCGCGATGATGACAAACGACTCAACGTGCTTTTGCTCCGTTGCCATTCTGTGATCGCCAATGAATATCTGCCATGCTCTGGTTTCCGTCCAGCTCTCTGCTTGGAACGTACATACGTTACAGACGCCAGTTTCAATGGAAAGTATAGCACCGCCACCTATTGGAACTTCACGAAACTGCAGGGGCGGAGGCATTTTTTTCAACCGAAATTAGCCGAGAAACAGAACGTGATGCATTACGTATTGAACTCCCCTCGTATTGTTCCGAACTAATGTCGTCGGGTGAATTTGTTGTTGAAACCAACAATTTCGTCCCTATCTGCGAAAGACAACTGCAAGAGGTTCCTCGAACATCTGAAGCACACTCTGGTTTACTCTAATGCCTAGTATATTTTAGTCAATGAGACGTTATACAGGCCTACAGGCAGCATCAAAAATGGCTCTAAGCACTGTGGGACTTTAACATCTGAGGTCATCAGTGCCCTAGAACTTAGAACTAGTTAAACCCAACTAACCTAAGGACATCACACACATCCGTGCCCGAGGCAGGTTTCGAACCTGCGACCGTAGCGTATTCGGGTTGGGTTTGGGTTGGGTTGTTTCGGGGAGAAGAGCAGACAGTGAGGTCATCGGTCTCATTGGATTAGGGAAGGACAGGGAGGAAGTCGGCCGTGCCCTTTCAAAGGAACCATCCCGGCATTTGCCTGGAGCGATTTAGGGAAATGACGGGAAACCAAAATCAGGATGGCCGGACGCGGGATTGAACCGTCGCCTCCCGAATGCGAGTGCAGTGTGCTAACCACTGCGCCACCTCGCTCGGTAGTTATTCGGTTTGGCATTGAGTGACAGTGTTGATGGATGTCCATTTCAGGGATACCGAGCCAAATTCTGTCGAACTGGCGCGTTAGGTTGTCATAATCCCGATCTGGTTTGAGGACCCTGCCCACAATGCTCCAAACGTTCTCAAATGGGGAGAGATCCGGCGACATGGCTGCCCAAGTCAGGGTTTGCCAAGCACTAAGGCAAGCAGTAGAGCCTCCCGCCGTGACGATTTTGATGATCTACTGGGGACATTTTGGCGCTATATGTCTCTGGAGGACATCTAACAACTCTAACAATCAGTGATCAGTGCCAAGCCGAATAACTGCTTGCACGAGGGATAGAGGTGTACCAATCTGTTATTCAGTACTACATATATCGGGTGATCAAAAAGTCAGTATAAATTTGAAAACTGAATAAATCACGGAATAATGTACATACAGAGGTACAAATTGACACACATGCTTGGAATGTCATGGGGTTTTATTAGAACCAAAAAAATACAAACGTTCAAAAAATGTCCTACAGATAGCGCTTCATCTGATCAGAATAGCAATAATTAGCACAACAAATTAAGACAAAGCAAAGATGAAGTTCCTTTACAGGAAATGCTCAATATGTCCACCATCATTCCTCAACAATAGCTGTAGTCCAGGAATAATGCTGCGAACAGCACTGTAAAGCATGTCTGGAGTTATGGTGAGGCATTGGCGTCGGATGTTGTCTTTCAGCATCCCTACAGATGTCGGTCGATCACGATACACTTGCGACTTCAGGTAACCCCAAAGCCAATAATCACACGGACTGAGGTATGGGGACCTGGGAGGCCAAGCATGACGAAAGTGGCGGCTGAGCACACGATCATCACCAAACGACGCGCGCAAGAGATCTTTCACGCGTCTAGCAATACTTTATGGGTTTTTTTTTCCTAATAAAACCTCATGTCATTCCAAGCATGTGTGTCAAGTTTTCCCTCTCTATCTACATTATTCCGTGGTTTATTAAGTTATCAAATTTATAAAGACTTTTTGGTCACCCGGTACATTTACATGGATACTCTGAAAATCACATTTAAGTGCCTGGCAGAAGGTTCATCGAACCACCTTCACAATTCTCTATTATTACACTCTCCTATAGCGCGCGGAAAGAACGAACACCTATATCTTTCCTTACGATCTCCGATTTCCCTTATTTTATCATGCTGTAGGTCAGCGCCGACGAAATATTTTCGGATTAGGAGGAAATGGAAATGAGCGTTTGGCGTCATTGGCCGGGAGGCCCCTTGCGGGGCAGGTCCGGCCGCCTTGGTGCAGATCTTACTACATTCGACGCCACATTGGGCGACCTGCTCGCCGGATGGGGATGAAGTGATGATGAAGACAACACAACACCCAGTCCCTGAGCGGAGAAAATCCCCGACCCAGCCGGGAATAGAACCCGGGCCAGTAGGACGGCAATCCGTCACGCTGACCACTCAGCTATCGGGACGGACGCTTAGGAGGAGAAAGTTCGTGACTGGAATTGCGTGAGGAGATTCCACAGCAACGAAAAACGCCTTTGTTTTGATGATGTCCATCCCAAATCCTGTATCATTTCAGTGACACTCTCTCTCCTATTTCGCGGTGATTCAAAACGTGTTGCCCTTTTTTGAACGTTTTCGATGTACTCCGTCTATCCTACTGATGGTCGAAGTAGAGAAGATATTAAATGTAGACTGGCAATGGCATCGAGTATAGATTTAAGTGACAGGAAGTCGTTTCTGAAAGTATTTGTATGGAGTGCAGCCATGTATGGAAGTGAAACGTGGACGATAAATAGTTTGGACAAGAAGAGAATAGAAGCTTTCGAAATGTGGTGTTACAGAAGAATGCTGAAGATTAGATGGGTAGATCATATAACTAATGAGGAGGTATTGAATAGAATTGGGGAGAAGACGGGTTTGTGGCACAACTTGACTAGAAGAAGGGATCGGTTGGTAGGACATGTTCTGAGACATCGAGGGATCACCAATTTAGTATTGGAGGGCAGCGTGGAGGGTAAAAATCGTAGAGGGGGACCAAGAGATGAATACACTAAGCAGCTTCAGAAGGATGTAGGTTGCGGTAAGTACTGGGAGATGAAGAAGCTTGCACGGGAGAGAGTAGCATGGAGAGCTGCATCAAACCAGTCTCAGCACTGAAGACCACATCAACAACAACCGTCTATCCCACAATTATGTGGTAAGGATGCCACACCGCGCAGCAGTATTCTGAAAGAGGACGGACAATCGTAGTGTAGGCAGTCTCCGTAGTAAGGTCTGTTACATTTCCTAAATGTCCTACCAATAAAACGTAGCCTTTGGTTAGGCTTCCCATACCATTTTCTAAGTGTTCTTTCCAAGTTTCTCAGTTGTTGAAACCCTTTCTTTTGAATAAATCATCTACTTTTTGTGAAACTATGATAATTTGTTTGTCTGTACATGTATCTCACGTCTACCGATATCCGTCCCATTCGGATAATTTCTTCGTGGTACGTCTTTTTTTTATCTTAGACTGTTCTTACAAGTATGTGACTGGAGTATGTGGAACAAGTAACAACGCTAATTCCGAGACTTTACGTCATGCAATATTTGTTTCACAGTTCTCCGTTTATTGCCCGTCAGAGATGAGAGTGGCGAGGCAGAAGTAACTCAGAATTCATGGCGGTGGTTTGTGGGCAGCAGAGCAGAAACGCTTGTGTTGACGTTGAAGGGGTGGTGAAGGGGAGGGTTGGCTGTATAAGCGAGAGCCACTCTCCGTCTCCTGTCATAGTGAAGATCACAAAGCAGAACTGAAACTGTGGCTGCAGGTAGCTGATACGATTATCAGCTTACTTTGAATGGAGGCTCAAAAGCGACAGAGGTTGACTAATGAACCGCAAACCGGCGTAATTAAGCACGCGACCGCTTCTGACGGCTGAGAGATGCACAAGGGCACAACGAGCACTCGATGTCCACCACTTCAATGCACCCGCCTGTCCCACTAACATTAAAGAGAAGAGGTGCAATACAGGGTGTTACAAAAAGGTACGGCCAAACTTTCAGGAAACATTCCTCACACACAATGAAAGAAAATATGTTATGTGGACATGTGTCCGGAAACGCTTGCTTTCCATGTTAGAGATCATTTTATTACTTCTCTTCAAATCACATTAATCATGGAATGGAAACACACAGCAACAGAACGTACCAGCGTGACTTCAAACACGTTGTTACAGGAAATGTTCAAAATGTCCTCCGTTAGCGAGGATACATGCATCCACCCTCCGTCGCATGGAATCCCTGATGCGCTGATGCAGCCCTGGAGAATGGCGTATTGCATCACAGCCGTCCACAGTACGAGCACGAAGAGTCTCTGCATTTGGTACCGGGGTTGCGTAGACAAGAGCTTTCAAATGCCCCCATAAATGAAAGTCAAGAGGGTTGAGGTCAGGAGAGCGTGGAGCCCATGCAATTGGTCCGCCTCTACCAATCCATCGGTCACCGAAGCTGTTGTCGAGAAGCGTACGAACACTTCGACTGAAATGTGCAGGAGCTCCATCGAGCATGAACCACATGTCGTGTCGTTCTTGTAAAGGCACATGTTCTAGCAGCACAGGTAGAGTATCCCGTATGAAATCATGATAACGTGCTCCATTGAGCGTAGGTGGAAGAACATGGGGCCCAATCAAGACATCACCAACAATGCCTGTCCAAACGTTCACAGAAAATCTGTGTTGATGACGTGATTGCACAGTTGCGTGCGGATTCTCGTCAGCCCACACATGTTGATTGTGAAAATTTACAATTTGATTACGTTGGAATGAAGCCTCATCCGTAAAGAGAACATTTGCACTGAAATGAGGATTGACACATTGTCGGATGAACCATTCGCAGAAGTGTACCCGTGGAGGCCAATCAGCTGCTGATAGTGCCTGCACACGCTGTGCATGGTACGGGAACAACTGGTTCTCCCGTAGCACTCTCCATACAGTGACGTGGTCAACGTTACCTTGTAAAGCAGCAACTTCTCGGACGCTGTCATTAGGGTTATCGTCAACTGCACGAAGAATTGTCTCGTCCATTGCAGGTGTCCTCGTCGTTCTAGGTCTTGCCCAGACGCGAGTCATAGGCTGGAATCTTCCGTGCTCCCTAAGACGCCGATCAATTGCTTCGAACGTCTTCCTGTCGGGACACCTTCGTTCTGGAAATCTGTCTCGATACAAACGTACCGCGCCACGGGTATTGCCCCGTGCTAATCCATACATCAAATGGGCATCTGCCAACTCCGCATTTGTAATCATTACACTGACTGCAAAGCCACGTTCGTGATGAACACTAACCTGTTGATGCTACGTACTGTAGAGCAATGAGTCGCATGTCAACACAAGCACCGAAGTCAACATTACCTTCCTTCAATTGGGCCAACTGGCGGTGAATCGAGGAAGTACAGTACATACTGAAGAAACTAAAATGAGCTCTAACATGGAAATTAAGCGTTTCCGGACACATGTCCACATAACATATTTTCTTTATTTGTGTGTGAGGAATGTTTCCTGAAAGTCTGGCCGTACCTTTTTGTAACATCCTGTATAAAGAGCAAGGACAAGCAAGACAGCAGAGCATCAACCAGTGCTACAGTGTATACACACTGAAGCGCCAAAGAAACTGGTACATCTGCCTAATATCGTGTAGGGCCACTGCGAGCACGCAGAATTGCCGCAACACGACGTGGCATAGACTCGACTAATGTCTGAAGTAGTGCTGGAGGGAACTGACACCATGAATCGTCCAGGGCTGTCCATTAATACGCAGGAGTACGAGGGGGTGGAGATCTCTTCTGAACAGCACGTTGCAAGGCATCCCAGATATGCTCAATAATGTTCATGTCTGGGCAGTTTGGCGGCCAGCGGAAGTGTTTAAACTCAGAAGAGTGTTCCTGGAGCCACTCTGTAACAATTCTGGACGTGTGGGTTATCGCGCTGTCCTGCTGGAATTGCTCAAATACGTCGGAATGCACAATGGACATGAATGGTTGCAGGTGATCAGACAGAGTGCTTACGTAGGTGTCACCTGTCAGAGTCGTATCTAGACGTATCAGGGGTCCCATATCACTGCAACTGCACACGCCCCACACCATTACTGAGCCACCACCAGCTTATGGCTGATGTTTAGTTGAATGGTTTGCATGCTGATACTTTTCGATGGCCGAGCATTGAAATCTGCAGCAATTTGCGGAAGGGTTGCACTTGTGTCACGTTGAACGATTCTCTTTAGCCGTCGTTGTTCCCGTACATGCAGGATCTTTTTCCGCCCACAGCCATATGGGAGACTATGTTTTACCGGATTCCTGATATTCACCGTACACTCGTGAAATGATCGTACGGGAAAATCCCCAATTCATTGCTGCCTAGGAGATGCTGTGTCCCATCGCTCGCGTGCCGACTATAACAGCACGTTCAAACCCAGTTAAATATTGATAACCGATAACCTGCGTTGTAGCAGCGGTAATCGATCTGCGCCAGACACTTGTCTTATATAGGCGTTGCCCACCGCAGCGCCTTATTCTGTCTATTTACGTATATCTGTATTTGAATATGCCTATACCAGTTTCTTTGGCGCGTCAGTGTATTTCATAATCGTGTCTTTAAGTCCTTGATATTATTTATTTCAGTCTATTTTATGATGGAGGAATCTGTTTGACACTGTTTTAATATAGTACCCACTCGTCGCATGGCTATACAAATTTTTTGGCCTGTGACATATGAGCACGTCACATCGCTATGCCTTTTTTTACCCCACCAACAACCTGTACATTTTACGTTAGTCGGCAAACTGCACTTCGCGGCACCAGGTATGTGTGAGCTCTCACTATATTTTGTTGATAAATGGGCAG